>NC_064614.1:870074983-871274983 GCF_023898315.1 Schistocerca nitens
GAAAATTTCTCGTACTAATTTTTGTCTCATTTCCTAATCCAATTCCCTCTTCGTCGCCTGATTTAATTCTACTGCATTCAGTTACCATGTGTGGAATTTTACTGGTTTTCCTCTTAAATATTTCTTTCGAGACATTGTCCATTCCGTTCACCTGCTCTTCCAAGGCCTTTGCCGTCTCTGACAGAATTACAATGTCATCGGCTCACCCCACGTGCCGAACCGCACTGGTACGCAATCACCGATTCATCTCGGGAATGGCGGACGTACCAGTGGCGGCACAGCACGTAAACAGGCAATAAAGATTGTGATACACGCCGAGATTGGCACCGAACTGGGGCTTTCCATTTCCGCCGCGTGGCGACAGTCGCACACTGAACTGCGTCTGAAGGATTCAATTTGACGACTGCCTTCGGAGCCCCCGTCGCCTCGCAGCCAGCTTTATGACGTCACAGTCACCGTCTCTGGCGAGTTCGCTGTCCTGCAGAGAGCGCCGCCATCACCATTTTCTGGAGTATGCTACACGTAGGTATTCGTGTCCTCGTACTTTGGGTCTCTTGTTATTTCTTCAGTTATAATTTGCGAAGTTTGGTCAGTACTACAAGTCTGTGCCCTAGTTTTCTTACGATTAAACGCCATATAAACGTCAGTTCTCAGATGAAAAATAGTACGATATTACGTAAAGCGGATGGTAAAATGTTTTTCTGCTTATTACTATATATACAGTCTCATATTATTTTGACGATTCAAGTCATGCACCGTTATAAACATTCTAATACTTTTTATTCCGTCGCGACTGCTACGGTCGCAGGTTCGAATCCTGCCTCGGGCATGGATGTGTGTGATGTCCTTAGGTTAGTTAGGTTTAAGTAGTTCTAAGTTCTAGGGGACTGATGACCACAGATGTTACGTCCCATAGTGCTCAGAGCCATTTGAACCATTTTATTCCGTGCCATTCACACTTCGGGAAATATGCCAAGTTTCCTTTTGATTAATCTTGAAGCACATTTACTGCTACTACTGAAATAGCATTTTTGTGGAAGAAGAATCTGATATAGAAGATAAAAGAGCACCTTACTCAAAACTGATAGAATACGAACCAATAAGAAGGGTGTTAAAATAAGCATAGCTTCTACAGTTGCTTAAAAAGCACGAGCAGTGGCTGTTGGTGAATGTATGTACTTTTGTGTATTACTCGAAGAGTGATGATTTAGGAGCTGTTCTGAGCCTTAATAATCGCGCTTAACGTAGTGAATCTCTGCCTTCACGATTTATATGAGGTGATTTACCGAAGTTTATCGAGTTGGTTCAAATGGCTCTGAGCACTATGGGACTTAACTTCTGAGGTCATCAGTCCCCCAGAACTTAGAACTACTTAAACCTAACTAACCTAAGGACATCACACACATCCATGCCCGAGGCCGGTTTCGAACCTGCGACCGTAGGTGTCGCGCGGTTCCAGACTGTAGCGCCTAGAACCGCTCGACCACTACGGCCGGCTTGTCGAGTTGTCTGGGTATTTTAACATACCAATTTCCAGCGCGGATTCTCAAACTGTTTAATTGCAGGCATCATTTTGCATTGGAAATGCATCCTGAAAGCTGTAAACATATCTAACGTATCAATTACGCAAAGAAAATGAAACGTCTCCAGGTTTCTGTGTACCAAAATACGGTAGTGACGGAATGAGGTTAGTAACAGCAGTAGTCTGAGAGTTAAGGCCTTGACTCACACAAATATTCATTAAACACACGCTAGTGACTTAAACTCACACAAATATCCGTTAAACACACGCTAGTGACTTAGCTGACATATTATCATCTCGTGGCTTATAGCTTGTGAGATATTCTCCGGAAAATTAGTCAGAAAAACAAGCTAGCCCAACGAGAAATTACCAAAATTGTTGCCTCTTTGGTGTTTTTCCAGACCCCTTGGGACTGCAGTACTTGAACGATTAGAGGGATGGTTTATTAGTTTTCGTTCAGTTATAGTACCTATAGTTACTGGCCGTACCTGCTACATCCCTGAACGCTGTAGTGGCAACAGAAGAAAAGTACACATTGTGGAGCCAAAGATGGAAGGGTTAGACGTGCTGCCGGCAACATGGCTGCTTGTTCTATAGTCTGACGAATTAGCCACAGGCGCTGCATCTAACAACTGCTGCCTCTTGTTTAAGTGGAACATTAGAGTACTTGAACTTTTCACAGGCAGTGCAGACTGGAACATCTCTGTCAGTTTTTATGCAAAACATTCACTCAGCTGAGCGTTTCGCCATTTTGATACAGACAGAAACTCCTCCATTAACGAAACGCACTATCCACAAAAACAGACGACTATCTCAAATAACAGCTACGTAGTCGTACTAAATGAAAGATAATATCGGAACAACAATAACAGCGAGAATAGGCGATAACAAAGTGCACTCAATAATATTGGTTTAATGATATCAAAACGATCGAATGTTTCTGCTCAAAACTGAAACATGCTAGTGTAGTTGTCGCTTACAGCGTTACAGGGGTGCACATTTGGTTACAGGCTGTTTACAGTGTTGACTAGGGATTAATGGTTCAAATGGCTCCGAGCACTATGCGACTTAACTGCTGAGGTCATCAGTCGCCTATAACTTAGAACTAATTAAACCTAACTAACCTAAGGACATCACGCACATCCATGCCCAAGGCAGGATTCGAACCTGCGACCGTAGCGGTAAAGCGGTTCCAGACTGAAGCGCCTTTAACTGCACGGCCACACCGGCCGGCTGACTAGGGATTAGCTTAACTGTTAAACTGAAGTACCAATGCGAATATGTATTCGTCGCACGTGATACATTCCACACGCTGCAAAATATAGACAAGTTTGTGCGCAGGGGTTTGATTTGCACGTACATTGCCAGAGACATACTATTCTACACAAATAGACGGCAGAATAAGTGTTTAAGGGCTAAGTTCAAATTATTATGAAAAGGGTAACGGAATGTAAACTGACGGAAAATTTGGCAATGATGCTTTCTTCTTTATGTCATGTTAAGAGAATTTCTACGCTCGGCTTTTATCACCAATGACACATCAAATTTATTAATGATACATTAATTAAATCTGTAATGGCTTACGTCACAGCATTACATTGATCAGTTGTAAATGATAAAAAGAAAAAATAGACTACATTTCAAAATGAACGTGGATAATGCTTTATTTTAACTTTTGCCTGCACCTTAAGACGTTTCGCGTACCGATAGGGAAGTAGGAAGACCTTCTGTGCCATTCATACCCCGGTAATAAACCACTGTTTTAATTGAGTCAGGAGAGTGAATGGGTAGCTTATACAGCAATAATATTAAACAGTTGTTTCCGGTGAAAGAACGAATATGTCCTTATCCGACGGAAAGAGTACGTATAGGTCCCAACTGAAAATAAAAGAATCAATAATTCTTTCCCTGTGCAAAACTACAATGGATATAATCGATTGGTTTTATTCGGTTGCTCCCACAGCCTGATTTCACTAGAACGAAAAGATTGAATTATAATAAAGACGATTCGTAAAACAACAACCAACTGAATATATTGATTTCATTCGGTTGCTTCCATAGACTGGTTTCACTGAAAGAATCAATGAATAATTGAACCAATACGTAAAACTACAACCGAATGAGTCGAACTTTTACCGAAAACCGACTAAATTGATTGTTTTCACTCGGCTATTCCCATCACTGCCAGTCGATATGACGTCGCTTTCGTGCCTCAACATAAGCAACAGGGTAGCTCTACTCGATCTTTCCAATTAGTAGCTGAATTGTCAACGTATCCGGTAAATTTTGACTGTCGGAAACTGTATTGCAATTGCGAACTGTTTCTAAAGAATTTTTCCCGCATTTTCCAGTCAATTTTTGATGATGAAAACACATTTAGAGTAGAAGTGCCCTCGCGATGGGACGTCCTACGTTATGCTGAAGTATCTACCGCACACAGTCGGCACTGTCCCGTCGAATCGATTCCCTGCTCGATATACAATTCTTGTTAGTCGAGTATACGTACCTGCGGAGTCTTTTTTACCAACATTCTACCTTTGGAATTGGGCAAACGTGTATAACTCTCGCAATATGTTTGAAATGTAGAATTATACGATTAGAGGTCATTTATGCCTTGAAATACCATGCAAGCAAAGTTAAATCTAACAAAACATCCAAATATCTGGTCTGTAAACATCAGCTGCAGCAATAATTCACGTCACTGTGCCAGTCCCAGTTTTCAACGCTGTCTTTGATGATAACGAAACCTCTAATCAGCTTACAAATTACGGAATTTAAAGCGAGTGTAAAGAACACAGCCAATCAATAGTAAACGCAATAGTCATTGTTATCCATTTATCGTTAAATCCGTTATAAATCTAATACAAACGGCGCGCAGTGTGAATGGAACGATAATGTAAATGCTTTAACAATACACGCTATACACACAGATCTGCTTCACTGAACTAAACAAACATAGGCTAGCAATGCGATCCTGTTTACGCCGGATGGAGTGTAACTAAGATAAATTGCAGTTACGTTATGTTTCGTCCATCACGTCAACATATCCTGAGACAAATTAAACATTCATTAAATTTATTTGTTTATCTTAAAATTTGGTAATTGAGTTTTTCCAACTTCAGTTTCATATGACGAAATTAAAATTCGGTTATTAAGTAGATTGTTTTGAGTGTGCTTAAGACTTTTCAAGCACAAATGTGGTTGTGTAATTTCTTCGACTCAAAACACACATCAATAATTTACTATTTTTTCCTTACATCATCCACTGGAAATGTTATGAGTCAAACAAAAGAAAGCACTGCAGCTTTTCTGTTCCTTACGGTACCATTACATATGAATTCACCAATTGCAGTGCAAGAAAAGTAATTGTATCGACTGAACTAAAATGATTTTACAGAAAACTCTATCTTTAACCATATTGTAAGACATTATAAAGTTAATTTCTTCCTTTGGTTCTATCACGTTTCTAACGAATATTGTTCCTCACGCCCCAAATCCCTCCATAACAAATCAGACATAAAGGGACAGTCAGATGAAAAAGAGACAGACGGAAAAAAGTAACTGATTTGTTCATTACTTCATCTACATCTGCATCTACACACCTACTCTGCAAGCCACCATATGGTGCACGCCGGAGAGTACCCGTACCACTCAAGTCATTTCCATTTCTGTTTCACCCCCACAGCGAGGGCAAAACTTCTGTCTGTGTCCATCCGTACGCGTCCTAATTTCCCCAACCTTACCTTCAGGGTCCGTAAGCGAAATGCACGTTGGCGGCAGCAGAATCGTTCTGCAGTTAGCCTCAAATGCCGGTTCTCTAAATTTTCTCAGTAGTGCTCTTCGAAATGTAAGTCAATTCCCTCCATTGATTCCCATTTGAGTTCCCAAAGTATGTCTGTAGTACTTGTGTGTTATTCGAACATATCGGTAACAATTCCTTCTGCCCGCCTCTGAATTGATTCGATGCCTTCCTTTAATCCACCCTGATGCGTATCCCAAACACTCGAACAGTACTCAAAATTGGGTCGCATTGCTGTCCTACATGCGGTCGCCTTTACAGATGAATCACACTTTCATTAAATTCTCCCAACAATCCGGAAACGACCATTCGCCTTCGCTACTACAATCCTTAAATGCTCTTTCCATTTCGTATTGGTTTGCAACGTTACGCCTAGATATTTAATCTACGTAATCGTGTCAAGGAGCACGCAACTAACACCATATCCGAACATCATGGGTTTGTTTTTCCTACACATCTCTATTAACTTACATCTTTCTACGTTTAGAGCTAGTGTCATTCATCACACCAAATAGTAGTTTTATCTAAGTCATAATGTATCCTGCTCTCATGTCTCTTACCATGATCTCAGTCTTTGCAGGTGGCTCTTCTCCAAAATATTTTTTCTAGCACCATATTTTTTGTGGGTGTTACAATCACCAGTACTTAAATACGACTTACTTGAAGGACTTTCCAATGGATCAGCCATCTTCACTGTTTTCGGATCTAATGTACCATTCCAGCGAGACAGGACAGCGAGAAGCACGAAACTAAAAGCGACAGATGTCCAGTAAACTCGTTGTCCAGGTCTGAAACGGTTAAAATAGCTGTAAATCATAAGTGACGAAGGTGGTTATGTGGATATGTTATATGGATATGGACGAAGCTTCTCACTGCTCATGAAATTTTGGAATTACTCTGTATCCGTTATTACGCATTTTACGCTTACACGAAGTTGAGGGAGCCGTGACAGCTAAGTGGCCTTAGGATTTTTAAAGCTACAATATTGTTTGCATTTTTTCTGTGGCACAAGATATAAACATCAATGCATTTCAGAATTAATTTAGTCAGCATTTTATATGTTATTATGTAAAACATATTTTTATCTCTATTATGAATAGCAGACTTCAGCATACAAAGTAAGCTACTTACTTAAGGTGCTTCTCTACTTTTCAAACATATCTGTCAAACCGAGCGAGGCTTTGGCTCAACGGAATTAAACGGTAACTGACTTTATACATTTCCGGTCTCATACCGATTATGAAAAATGTGATCATCTTGATGGGCAGACACTAGATGTACATAACACGGTAAGTAGTGCTGGAAAGATGTGAGAACTTCTGTGATCAACGTTGCTACGAGTTTGTACAACTTTTACATGCGCCTCTGAAAACCACATATCTTTCAGTAAACCGACTAAATCAGCGATGGTGTGGTCGGCAAGTGTTTCTAATTTTGAGCTCTACTGGACAGACTTTAAACGAATTTTTTGGATTACATTTATCATCGTGCACTCATAAGAGATCATTTATAACTGTTTCTCGTCTGAAAATTTCAATTCATGGTCCACAGGCAGCGTGTTCCCTTTTTGTACGTATAGAAATGTTCTGTTTATTCCATCAACCAATAGCGTTTGTGTTACAGTTTTGCCCCAAAGACTGACAAAATCTCTGATCCATATAAATATTTTAATTTGTGGTAAGGTCTTATGGGACCAAACTGCTGAGGTCATCGATCCCCACTCTTACACACAACTTAATCCAACTTTAACTTACGCTAACAACACACGCACACCACTTATCCATGTCCAACTGGTGCCATTTTCTATCTTTGTAAATCCACTTTTAATGAACCAGGAATTTTATCTTTGGAAATCCTCTCGGCCACGGTCAGTCTCTCTAATGGAGTTACAAAGAGGTCTAACTGTTGGTGCTCGCGTAGTTGATTCATTCTCTACGTAAGTGATAAATGTATTCAACGCTGCCATATTACCTTTAGAAGAGGTGCAGAACTTAGGGGAGAAATAACGAAGACAATTAAAGTGACTAGAAAAACGTTCATACACTACTACCATATGAGCCTAACATTTGTCTGTGAACAAAAAGCAAAACAAGTACGCCGATTTTGGTATTGTCTAAAGAAGGGATTTTCAAACCATGCGTCGCGGCTCCCAGGAGTATCGCGCCGTCACGACAAGAGTATCTCAGCGCGTTATAAAAAATAATAATTTGGTTTATTTGCTTGCTGACTGAACGAACAGCTTGTGTGTTGGAAGTTTTATATAACGCACCGGCAAGAAACTGGTGTGATAGCGTAGTAGATGGCAGTAGCTTTATTACGTGAATTATTTGTGTTTGTACGGTAACCATTTGGTTGAAGGATAGTTTTATCGAATGCACATCGGTTTTCATTTTTGTCAGAGTTCTGTGATACGTGTTCCTCTGTCAGGTTGGACTAATCTATAAATATATGTGCAAAAAGTAATATTTCCAACATAGCGCACAGTTACAAAGACATGAATAGATGAAAATACAGGAAGAATGAAACAGTTAAGTGGACTTAGATTACACGCGTATTGCTGTTGTGAATGGAGAACAACCACAGTGTGTTCGAAGTCCTAGCTGCTGAAAGCAGGCTTCCGAATAAAGTGGAATGAGGTTTGGAGTCAAACTAAGGTAGTCTGGCAAACGGACTATGAGAATACTTTTCCCACACGTTAAAAAATATGCTAAAAGAAAAAAATTATATGCAAAACGAGCCGCAGGTTTTTATATGTAGGTCAAGGGGGCCGTGGATCCAATAAGTTTGAAAACTAATGGCCCAATGTCTTGTCAGTGACGTGACTGTATATAATAAACTTCATAGGTAATAACACCAGACCAACTCAACATCTTCGCTGTTCCGTGCCAAAATGGTGTTCACGCGGGAAAGAATACTACGGGATACTGAGAATCCATAATAATATTTTAACTTAAGCGACTTGAAGGCTTCCTAGCAGCTTGGTATGTCATATCTTGATGTGCACTGCATGCTAACATCACACTGAATAGAAAAGTAATTATTAAGATCCTTTAATACAGATTGGGAGTCCAACTTCTCCCAACAAGACGGTGAACGAAAATTTGCATGATATGTTTGATAAGCGTGAAGAACTTCATTGATGCTTTAATGGAATAGTACCGATCCATTGTGATCAACACTGGAGACAAGTTGTTCGTCTTTCGAAGAACGAGTGCAATTCCGTGAGACCAATTATTTAAAATCCCATTCGTTACCTTTCACTATTTATACAGGTTGCTTCCCAGGAAAAATTGGGTGGTTTTAGTTACTAAAGGTGGCCTCGCTACAACGTTAAGTTGCACAAAAAAAAAAAAAGAATCATCTTTCTTTTCTACTGAAGAGGTCAGCTGCCGTTTTTCAACATTTTTAAATACATCTAAGCAGAGCACAAAAATGAGTTGCACACTAAATTGTATTAAGAACATCCGCACCTTGGCATCTATGGGAGGCACTCGCCAGCCACCCAAGTACTTCCCTGTAAAAGTGGGATGGCGTCTAACTTACAGTTTTTAATTAACTCATACAACTGTCGTTAATGCCGTTTTTTCCAGGTCGTACGCGTCAATATGGATGAAAGAATACGGTCACTCATGCAAACGAATCCCCACCCACACAAAGAGTTACTCTCTATCCGCACACACATACACACACACACACACACACACACACACACACACACACACACACACGCGCGAGCACACGCACACACAAACACCCTCGTATAAATATGTACGACACCATGACTCAAAAATAAAGTGGCTTTAGGAGATGAAGGATGATGGAAATAATGCATACGGATTAGAATTGCAACGAATGTTGGTAAATTCCGCGAGTGTTGCTCTATGCAGATTTCATTCAGTGGAGAATATATTTATTTTTAAAAAATTCACGTATGAAATTCAGTTTCAAAGTCGTCTTAGCTAAAGGCAGAGAGTAGGCCGATGTAACATGTGTTCGTATCTTGCGACAAAAATGAGCATATGGCAACCGGCATTTAAGTAATTGATGCCTCCGAGGAATTAACCTTAAGATTAGCGACGTATACACACTTAAATGACGGACGAATGATTTGCATTACGACAAAACTTTCTTCGAAACCTCCAATGCGTTGGGTGCCGTACGTAAAAGACTTCAGATTTTCAGCGGAAGTGCTATGTCACAAGCGACACAACCCTTGAACACACCGTTCAGCCTCTTGAATGAACTGCTGTCAGCGGTCTCTTGCACACGAGGGTGTCTACTACGGAAGCCATAGACGAAAGCTACACGTGATCTCTCCACCTGGATTAGGACCTGTTAGAATCGTCGCCATATATCTGTTTCTAAAGCAGAATCTTACACTTGAACACACGCTTCAACAAAAGTAATAGGCAGACATCGGTTAAACACAGGTGCTGTATTGGACACATAGCTACACAGAACTGAGCAATTTATAATGACAGGATAAAAAGTGATTCGTAGACATAGATTAATGGATATGGAAACAATTCACCTTCAGTACAATGCCTCACAAACGGCAGTAGGGTTCAGCCCTCCTCCACGGCGTTCTGTCCTTGGAAATTTCTTCCCTTACCCCAAAAGTCTGGAGATCATTGGCCACCTGGTTTCCCCATCTTATTTTCAGTGTCCATTCATCCTTCGGTTTCCTTTTCTGACACTTCTCCCGACATTGGTGCCTCCTCTTTTATGCGTCGTATCTCAGCAGTAATGGTCATTATTCAGGGATACGGCAGGAACCATAATCTGAAGCAAAAAACTCCATATGGACTTACAACCTATTCCGAGACAGTACATATTTAATGTACATTCCTGTTTATTTTCTGTAGTGTTCAGTACATTGTCAGTTTCGCTCAGTCACCCATATACAACACCTAGTAAACATCATAGCACGCTTTCTCCAAGCATCAGTTGAAAAATAAGTGTTTCACGCAGCGTGCTGAAAACTCTGGCAAACACTCTACGATCAGGAAATCGCCGTGCCGAAAGCACCGACTGTGTTCTTCGACAGCATCAGTGCCACTGCCATGGAAGAAAAACAGAACGTACACCATATCTGCATGTTCTTCATTAGTGTAGATTTGTCTCACTTTAGACAACGCGTGTACACACACAGTTCACCGTTATTTCTCTCTGATACAGTCTCAGTCCCTCGCACTTCTCCATGACGAGAAACAAAATACGCACATCAAAAAATGTTTTGCATCACCCCGGTTCCCAAAACTCCTGAAGATAGACGATGACTGTGGATATTGTATCAAAGACACAGTCCCTTTGACTGTTCAGAGATGTTACTAAACCCGCCCAAAGATGTAAACAACCACGCATGAGTAGCACCTATTAGACGGAGAGGGTCCGACAGCTGATGAGTTCCAGTGATTCCACCAGGAAGGAGGTACACGGCCCGTGAGGTCTGTAGTTCAGACGGTCAATACCGCGGTTCGATGGCGTCCGCAATTTTTTTTTAATTTTTTATCCAGGAAAGGCTTTCAAAATGAAGTGTCCAGGCGTCTCGGAGTGAAACAAAGCGATGTTGTTCGGACATGGAGGAGGTACAGAGACAAAGGAACTGTCATTGACATGCCTCGCTCCGGCCGCTGAAGGGCTACTTCTGAAGGGGATGACCGCTACCTACGGTTTATGTCTCGGACGAACCCTGACAGCAACGCCACGATGTTGAACAAAGCGTTTTATGCAGGCACAGGACGTCGTGTTACGACTCAAACTGTGCGCAATAGGCTGCATGATGCGCAACTTCACTCCCGACGTCCATGGCAAGATCCATCTTTGCAACCACGACACCATGAAGCGCGGTACAGATGGGTACAACAACATGCCGAATGGACCGCTCAGGATTCGCATCATGTTCTCTTCACTGATGAGTGTCGCATATGCCTTCAACCAAACAATCGTCGGAGACGATAGGCAACCCGGTCAGGCTGAACGACTTACACACACTTTCCAGCGAGCACAGCGCGGTGGAGGTAGCCTGCTGTTTTGGGGTGGCATTACGTGGGGCCGACGTACGCCACTGGTGGTCGTGGAAGGCGATACGTGAATGCTATCCTACGACCGAGAGTGCAACCATATCGGTAGAATATTGTTCCCCCATCGTGTTCATCTTGTGAATGACTTCCTTCAGGATAACTACGTCGCTTGACTAGAGAGCACAGCATATTCTCCAGACATGAAACCCATCGAACATGCCTAGGATAGAGTGAAAATGGCTGTTTATGGACGACCTGACCCAACAACCACTCCGAAGGATCTACGCCGAATCGCTGTTGAGTAGTGGGACAATCTGATCAACAGTGCCTTGATGAACTTGTGGATAGTATTCCACGACGAATACAGGCATGCGTCAATGGAAGAAGACATGCAGTTGCCGGTGTGTACAGCAATCAGGACAACCACCTCTGAAGGTCTCGCTGTATGGTGGTACAACATGCAATGTGTGGTTTTCACGAGGAATAAAAAGGGATGAAATGATGTATATATTGTTCTCTATTCCAGTTTTCTGTACAGGTTCCGAAACTTTCTGAACCGAGGTGATGCAAAACTTTTTTTGATGTGTGTAGAAGCGAGTATGAAATTGGCATCCAGAGCGTCGTGTTCACTGAACAAATTGCCATCAAATCAACATCTTTCAAGAGGAACCAAAATATGGATATACTAAACTGTAATCAGTGTTACTGTGTGGGGCGGAAATATGGAGAACAGATAAGAATATCGAGAGAAAGTTTTAGTTAGTAAGATTCTGTGCAAGATGTTTAGATCAGCTTGTGAGAGTGGAGAATGGCGAAGAAGAAAGAACAGGGAGGTCAGAAGAAGGTACGCGTATAACGAGCAAGATGTTCTTGCAGAAATCTAGCGGATAGATGAGGTGTCCCATGAGGAATGATCAGTATTCAAGGATAAGAAAGGATCGTTCATACGAAGAAAGAATTTCATGTGTACGTATTTTCTATTTTTAATGGTTTCCTGAATAATACACGCTTTGGGCTAGTGGCGCATCCGTATGTGTCTTACCAACCCAACAAGCTTGACGCGTTATTCGAACCCAACCCACATTGTTGCTTTCAGCCTGTTTGCACAAGATGTCTTTCTGGCATTAAACTGGCCGATGGCCGTGCAGTTCTGGGAACCGAGGCGATGCAAAACCTGTTTTGATGTGTGTTTTTTGTTTCTCGTCACATCTGTTGTTTACTACAACTCTTAGATATCCAAATTCATCTACTACCTCAGACATGTGTTTATCAGTCTTCAGGTTAACCAGCCTATTTGTCTTTTAATTTCTTCCTATCTTCCTCAATTATGTTTTGTTGCCATTGACCTGTAGTCCAATATCCATTGCTTTTTAAATAGCGTCCTTGCCAGTATTTTCAGGTCATCCACATTTTCAGCGATTAATGGTGCATCATCTGCAAAAGGCAAGTGTATTAATTTTTATTTCTGGCCTAATTTCCTCTCCTGCATTGCTTGCTGCATCCAGTGCTTCCTATATTATTACGTTGAACAAGAATGCTTTTATGCCATGTCGTTGCCTGACTCGTGTTTCTACGTCAAAAGCCATAGAATATTCCTTCCGTTTTCACTATCTTTATTGGGCGTCACAGTGTAGCTTTGCTAATAGAACCTTTTTCACTATCTCCCACAACTTTCCTTTTCTATAGCACAGTGGGTTTTCATAGAATCAACGAACAATATTAGGATTACGTTGTTGTATTTCCTGTATTTTGATACGGTTTCTTTCAGTACAAATATCTGATCGGTGATCGGTCGATTCTTCATAAATCTTGTAATATCTTATCTATTACCTCTTTTCGGTATGTTTCTAATGTCTCTGGAGAACCTTTAACGTGTCGTTGTAGGCTGTGCTAGTTAATGGAATACCCCCATAATTTCTGCGCTCTGGTTTGTTGCCCTTTTGGTGGACTGTATCATACTCGCTTCTTTCAACTCTTTCTCCGTTCTAAATGTAATTCAAAATTTTGCGAATTTATTTCATAGCTGCGTCTCTTCCCTTTTTAAATAGTTTAACTGCTATTCCATAAGTCCCTGGAACTTGGTTGTTGCTTAGTATTTTGTTAGAGTCAAAGCCTCTTTCCCTGTCGGTGGTGCAACTGACAGGTCTACGTTCTGATATATTCATTGTTCCTCCATTTATGTACTTCCATCTTCTTGATTTAAATGAACCTCAATATATTATTTAGAAAGATCCATACTTTTATATCGTGACCAGGTGTCTTACCAGTTATCTCCAAGTATTTAATAGAATCCTCTTTTTATACTCCGATACCACAATTGAGGCATTAACGTAACCATTGTTACATTAGTCATGCTACCTCTTCGTCTAAGCGCAGTTCCTTTTTCACCAATAGGTTGAAAACAAATTACTTTTACTGCTATTCTTTTACTGACCATGAAACCTATTTGATTTTGGAAATTTCTGTTTCCCGGTCTACTATAGTATGAAATTTGTATATCTACTTAGTGTCTTCAGAATGAGATTTTCACTCTGCAGCGGAGTGTGCTCTGATATGAAACTTCCTGGCAGATTAAAACCGTGTGCTCGACCGAGACTCGAACTCGGGACCTTTGCCTTTCGCGGGCAAGTGCTCTACCAACTGAGCTACCGAAGCACGACTCACGCCCGGTACTCACAGCTTTTCTTCTGCCAGTACCTCGTCTCCTACCTTCCAAACTTTACAGAAGCTCTCCTGCGAAACATGCAGAACTAGCACTCCTGAAAGAAAGGATATTGCGGAGACATGGCTTAGCCACAGCCTGGGGGATGTTTCCAGAATGAGATTTTCACTTTGCAGCGGAGTGTGCACTGATATGAAACTTCCTGGCAGATTAAAACTGTGTGCCCGACCGAGACTCGAACTCGGAGAGCTTCTGTAAAGTTTGGAAGGTAGGAGACGAGGTACTGGCAGAAGTAAAGCTGTGAGTACCGGGCGTGAGTCGTGCTTCGGTAGCTAAGTTGGTAGAGCACTTGCCCGCGAAAGGCAAAGGTCCCGAGTTCGAGTCTCCGTCGGGCACACAGTTTTAATCTGCCAGGAAGTTACTTAGTGTCTTCATATTCCACGGTGTCTTGTTGCTCGTAGTGCTACTACATCAATTTCATATGAGTTCGTTTCTCCTGCACATTAAGCTCTGTAAAGATGCCTCTCCGACGACTCCCTGACTGAAATCTATACAATCACGAGTCATTCCGCCAAGTCAGGAATGTCTGCTTGAACGGCAGCTAGTTTGGCGACAGATCCGTACCCCCACCCCGGATTGGTCGGCGAAAAATGCGCCAATTTCCACCCCCACAAGGCGCGGCTCCGCTGGAGCAACGGCCGGTGGGCGGTTAGAAGTCGTGAGGAGTCGGTGGCGAGATCCAGACGAAGACGGTTGCAAGCTGGTAAGCATGCGTGCTCTTGCTAGGTTCAAAGCGGATTGAGTCACGAATACATATTAAAGTGTTAGGTGACCTTTATTTTTTGGAGGATTTGCGCCTCATTGCTTTTATTACGTTCTCATTTTGCTGTTTCGTTTGTGGACTTGGCGTCAGAGCCTGGTCGGTTGCAGTATGCAAAACATACGTGCGATTCTCAGTCACCACGTTCGGTATAATTCAACCACCTTCATAGCTACTTCGCCTGCACCAAATGTCTTTCCTTCTCCAATACTCCTTGATACTAGTGATTAGTTCATAACGGCCTTTGCGTGTTAGGTTTTCCCTTCTTTGGCGCCTACGTGTGAACACGTGGCGAATAGTTCTGCACACGATACGTAAATTGACCCAGAAGTAGCATGGCCCGCGTTTCTTGTTATTCATATACGTAAATCAAGGTGTTGTACAATGAGTTTTACGAATTTTATTAGTTTACGGACGGGAGGCCGCTTTAATAATGTGTATCGCCAAGTAGTTCATAGTTTACCTTTTCAGTGTATTTACGTATTAGCTATTTGATCCCGTCTCTTACCTTTCACTAAATTTTTGAGTAAATTCTTTTCTAAATGGTGAGCACCCACCATTCCTTGTCCATTTCGAACGCTAGTATCGTGAGTGACTGCTGAATTTAGGCCATATTGCCGTACGCCCCTCAGTCTTGCATTAACGTCCATAGGTAACTAGGTATGTATACTCAATAACTACTTTTGTGCAAGTGTAATTTCAATTTATAATAAATTGTGGTGCTTTTAATTCGACTTTCAATGAAAAGTGTTAACCCCATTTATAGAGATGTCAAGGAAATGCTAGCATTATAAGGCTCCCTACTGAAAATGCTCCTCTTAAGATGATAAAATTGATTGTAAACCGAATGAGTAGTTTTTGTTTGATCGTGGTGGGTATTTTTTATGCAGTGAGATAGACGATCCTTGAGCCAGGCCCTGATCCTTTCTGATGTGCCGGCACTTCTATATTAAATTCGACCCCAGTCCTCCGTTCTAGACATGGGAAAGTTACACTAATAGGGCAATTGTGAGCAAAATCCACGTTATGTGGTGGAAGGGCAGGCCCTGCCATTCCCAATCCCTTGTAATGGGCCAGGCACCTCTTTTAAAGTTAGGAGGTACTTGAATGAGAAGTAGCTGCTCCGGTCTTGTAAAGTGACATACGGCCGGGAAAGCGGCGTGCTGACCACGTGCCTCTCCATATACGCATCCAGTCACGCCTCTGAGCTGAAGATGACATATCGGCCGGTCGGTACCGCTGGAGCTTCATGGCTTCTTCGGACGGTGTTTGGTTTAGTTTTTAGGGATTACACTCCTAGTGATTCTCCTGCCATCTTTATGTCGGCCTTAGGTACTACACACGTGCCACTGTAACGATGATTCAACGGGCGGACCGTGAATGACGGAAAAAAATAAAGTGTAAATCGATATGGAACACCTCTCGTGGAAATGAAATCCGACTCTGACCTAGTTTTTACAGGGTACTGCATGTTGGAAAACTGTTTACAATCGCACCTGTCTTGTAGTTCGACCTCTGCTTCTAGCAGTATTGGACCAGTACCTTGTGACGGTTCTGGTTTGCCGCAGCGCTGAGGTCGCGGCCGCAGACATGAGTGCCGGCGGGGACTGCGGCGTGGCAGCAGGAGGCCGCTGGCTGATGACGCTGGCGCTGGTGTCTGCGGGCCTGGCGGCCGTCTCGCCGACTCCGCCCCCGCCACCCCCGCGCTGCCGACTGTCCGAGTTCCCGTGTGGAGGCGGCGGCGGCGGCGGCGGCGGCCCCTGCGTCGCGCTCGACAGGTTCTGCGACGGCGCAGACGACTGCGGCGACAAGTCGGACGAGCCGCGCTACTGCTCCCGTGAGTGCCGCCTGGCTGCCCGCCTAACTGTCCCGCCTGCCTCCTACTCTAATGGAGGCCGATTTCAATAACATCTTCCGGCTACAGCAGCCATAAGGGGGAATCCTGACTCTTTCTGTATCTGTAATTACTGACCGGAAACAATGCTTGCAAGGTAGCCACGTCTTAGGTAACGAACAAGAATGAAATAATATTTCATGGGTGAAAAATGTGTGTACACTGAGATGATGATGATGTGTGTGAAATCTTATGGCACCTAACTGCTAAGATCATAAGTCCCTAAGCTTACATACTACTTAACCTGAATTATCCTAAGGACAAACACACACACCCATGCCCGAAGGAGCACTCGAACCTCCACCGGGATCAGCCGCACAATCCACGACTGCAGCGCCCCAGACTGCTCGGCTAGTCCCACTCGGCACACTGAGATGCTTGGAGAATCTTAATGAGATTCATCACGCAGAATCCGAAACATTAAGATGAAACAGATCTTTGTACTGCCGCCAATGGGACACAGTGAATGTACACTGGTACGTAAAACTGCGAAGTTAGAAAATGCGACTCAACTCGGGCCATACAAGGGAAGAACGGCTACAGCACAGAACTGAAAACAACAGAGAAATATGTACTGAGAAAAACACAAAAGACACTTTAATTCAAAGACAAGAATTACAATTATGGAACAGCGATTCATGATGGATATAAGAGAGATATAAGAAAGATTAATGCACCCAGAAAAATTGTTGTATACGACCGTTTTGATGGCCCACTTGTTATAGGGAGGGAAGCGTAGCGTTACGTGCAAATACTGGCTTCCAAACCACTGAGCACGGTACACTCACCCAACCAAGCTATTATGACACTGTACTCCTCCCCTATGTGCGTCTTTCCAGGCATGCATTCGGCCCGAACTTACTTTTCATCCATCCGCATGGAACTGCACATGTACAGGAGGTCTTGGAACAAGAAGATATTCGGCCGTACTTTAAATGCCATCAGGTACGTCTGGGAAGCGTTGCGGAGACTTACTTGAGCACTCCTACATGCACCGTATACGACGCAACCGCTCTCAAAAAATTGTTCAAATGGCTCTGAGCACTATGGGACTTAACATCTGAGGTCATTAGTCCCCTAGACTAAGAACTACTTAAACATAACTAACCTTAGGACATCCCACATATCCATGCCCGAGGCAGGATTCGAAACTGCGACTGCAGCAGCAGCGTGGTTCCGGACTGAAGCGCCTAGAACCGCTCGGCCACAACGGCCGGCAGCCGTTTTCAATCGCGCTTGTGGAGCCATGGAACTCCCTGCTACAAGTACTCTTCACCAACCCAATGGCCAGTATGGGAGCACGCTGCTTATTTCGTCACACATGCTACACTGCCGACCTTAGAAAATGCAACACCAAAAACAACTGGAGATGTCACAACCAAATTGATTTGGGAGGTAACACGTCATGCAAAGATCACATGATTGTAAGTACAGCCTCATGTGGAATGCGGAAGATGATGAAATTACTAATTAGTGTTTCCGCCATTGCTGGCTGTAACCACTAACCACTGCTACACGCCCCGACAATGAATGAAAGAGGCTCTGGATTTGTTGTTGGGGTATAACAGCCATGCTGCTTCCACGTACTGCCAAAGGAGATCTGGTGTAGCAGTGGGTGGTGAATCCCGGGCCAGTCATTCCGTATCATCGAGCAGACGTTTCCGACAGGTGAGAGATCACGAGAATAGGGGTTCCAAGGCACATGTGCAGTTCGACGGGCAACGAAGAAGTTTTGAACACTGCGCTCCCTATATGGTAGAGCATTATCGTGTTGCAGTGTGTCCGTCGGCAAGTTCCGAAGTTATGGGAGGACGACAGGCTCCAACACTTCGGGATGTAACGCTGACAGGTTAGGGTCCCGGCAGTGCTTACTAGGGATATGCGAGAGTGGAATCCAATACCAAACCAAACCATAGTAATGGATGCAGCACGTGTACGGCGATGCATAAGGCAAGACGTCAAGAGTCTCTCACCACGGTATCTCCAGACTCTAATTCGAACATCGCGGTGGTGCAGGCAGAAGCGAGATTTATCGTTAAAAGCAATGTCGCGCTATTCGGTAGTCTCTGTCTGCCGTTCATCGCACTAATAGACACCTTGCGGAATGTCTACTCTGCTGCAAACGACTTCGAGTGGCCCGCGAGGACACTGCTTCGTGCGGAAAAGACTGAATTTGTTGCGATTTGGTTCGTAATGTTGCAGAGCGATCCGTCACTGACACGCACACGGTATGCCTGTCCCCACGTGTAGCGGTCCGTCGTTCTCTCCTGCATCCAGCGATTACAGACGCGCATCACTGTTGCTTGGTTCCGACCGACACGACCACCAATTTCTCTGAGTCATAATGGGAAATCACTATAGTCATAAATGAACTAAAAATATTGGCATCTTAACTAAAACGGCCAAAATTATAAATACATAAAATATAAAATAATAAGAACGAAAATCAACCAATAAAGGGAAACACGAAGTGTTAGAAAAATCATAATCCTTAAATTAAACCAACTACAAAGGCAATCTAGCAACTAAAGTATTTCTTGTTCGGTCGAACCCCGAGGCATTCTCGAAAGACGCTCGCTCGCTTCTACGAGGCATACTAAAGCTGATTACGCAAAATAACCTAAGTTTGCCCAAACGGCCGTCTCTTGCCCTTTACATAGCGCTCGGACTTGGCACTATTGGCGCCCGTGCTCTACGTCTGCGCTGAAATTCTAACAGTGTGCATCTCTCGTCTCCACAAACGCGTGCAGAAAATTTCACCTGAGTTAGATGATTACTTTGTTGCGATTTTGGATGAGCAGCAGTGTCTTAAGAACCATATCCCGCGGTTCGTTATGGGCAGGAGACCATTATCAATCGCGGTAACTTGAGTGACATTGTTATCTTTGAATAAAACTGTCATTTCCATTCGTCTCATTAGGTGTTTCTATCATTTACATTCTGTATCATACTGTACTGTAGTAGTTGTTTCTGTGTATGTTCCACGTTTTATTGCGCTAAGTTATTTGGCAGTGGCACATCATGTAAAAAGTACTTCCGGCCTCAAGTTTTCCACATCGGTGTTCCAGTCCTAGCGTACTGGGTCAATTCGGTCGTCAAGTTCCATCGCACAGCATTAGAAAAATGATGCTGGCTCGGAAAATATTTACAAATCTGACTCGAAAATGGCGCTTGTTCAGTAAAGGAGGACAGCCAGTCACAGAAAATAGTAAATTGATGCATCAGTGTCCTACTGTCATGTGCCTACATACGCGCCTCTCCAGAGTGCTCTGTTCCAAGGCTTCGCTGTCAATACGTTTGAACAAGTGAGAGCAACTGATGTATTTAGTGAATGAAACAGAAAATGGTGCTCAAGAGAAAATAGCAACTGTTCATTCTCTATGCTGTCCGCCCCGATAGCTGAGTGGTCAGAGTGACGGATTGCCGTCCTACGGAACCGGGTTCGATTCCCGGCTAGGTCGGAGATTTTCTCCTTTCAGGGACTGGGTGTTGTCTTCATCATCATTTCATCCGTATCCGGAGCACAGGTCACCCAATGTGGCGTCGAATGTAATGAGACCTGCACCAAGGTGGCCGGACCTGCCCCGCAAGGGGCCTCCCAGCCAATGACGCCAAACGCTCATTTCCATTCCCTATGCTGAGCACAATTCGTAGAAAACATTTGTAGGCAAAGAAAAACGCAGTGCCATAAAGGTGAGAAAGGGGTTGTGTAGCGAATAAAAATTATGATGTTCATCAGCAAGGCTTGATCTCGCTTCAGTCTCGTTGTAAATACTTTTCCGGGCCACTTTTATCTTGCCCTCCGCATATATTAGGAAAAATCATGTCGGAGACACGATGAGATCGCACTGTCATACGCGAACAGTTGGTCAGTCGACGTCATTAATTTAGCTGTACGTATGTAATTCCTATCTTATAGCTTGTCAACTAACTGGAAATGCGTAAGGGTAACGCGTTCCTACGAGTATGTAAAAGATGACGGCTAAGCAGTAAAGGAAATTTGGTAGCTTAATCTTTCCAGCCAAAATCTATGCAAAGTCACTGGTTCTGCACTGAACAAAGGTCCTTCATTATATACACTCTCGCGATGAATACTGATTTTATTGTTGACAGAACAGCACCGTGCATTCATTACTCATCTCACGCACGACGCAGCGGAGAACGTCAAGCTGACTACTACACGAATCCCAGCGAAGGCTAAGCTACCGAAATACAGTGTCAGACAGCAAGACCGACGGGTGTGACACTTATTAGTTGGTAACGAGAGTCTGATTGTATTTCCGACCGATAAAGAAAATGCTACGTTTATTATTACGACTGACAACTATCGTCAGAAAATGTCACATTTATTGGAGCGTAATACATACAGGAAGCTCAGTGGCGATCCAAAAGTCCTTAGAAAACCAGGGAAGCCCTTACAAGATACTAGTATACCTGATGAAGACGTGAAGACATTAATACCCACCCACTGAAACCTTATGGTTTCCCGAAGGCAGATCTGTTCGCTGTAGGTGCTAAAAGGTAATCTAATAACATCTGGCAGGGTTTCTGATTGAGACGAAATGACGTTGCCAGCACCACTTTGTTAATTTGCAGGCGTTTATTTAACTACTCAAGAAGATTATGACAGCCAAGACAACGTTAAGGTTATATTTATACAAAGCTACTGTAGAACACATGCCAGATCTCTTTCGTCAAATGTTTGAGCGTAGCATGAACAAATCTTCCTATAACTTTCACAATGGACATTTGTTTGAATTTTCATAGACAAAAGAACATTGTAAACTAGACGAATGGTGTGTTAAATTGACCAGCCTGAACTTAGTTTTGCAAAACATGATTTATTTACTTGAAAGTTATCAGGGTAATCAATAAAAATTAGTTAGCGGTTTGATGAAAAATTTTTGCCCGAATTCTCGTAGGCAAACGAAGAGTGGGAAATGTACAAATGGACTATCAAAATGACGATTGTGGCGTGTAGCATTGGAAAAATTTATTTAATTACCTGAAAATAATCAGAGCAATTGAGAATAACTTAGTGATTTCAATGGAAACTAAAGTAGTTCACGAACAGCTGAAAGTTGCTAACTAGATAGAGTGTCAAAAAGTTCTTCTCTTCGAGGTACTCTTCACATGAAAAATTATGTAGGTGTGATACTTAATTGTCGAAAAGGCCTCCATCGAATCAAGCACTATGTTTCGAGAACAAAAGGCACTAAGAGGCAAACATGGCAAAAAGTTTAGCTTTTCAAGATGCAGCTAATTCCCGTAAAAAAGTAATACATAGTGAGATATTTGTTTTTTAAAACGGCTTTCTTCGGATTAAGTGCTACATTTAGGACATTTCTAGAAAGCAAACGTTTGGAAGAGAAATGAAGTTTCAAAAAGGTTATCGTTTCACACCTAGCTATTTTGCGCGTAAAACTTTCATTGGTGTAATATGTAACTGTTAAAAGGTTTCATCCGAATCAGTTATTAAATTTAGGATATTTAGCAGCCAGGAGAATGTTGGAAAGCAAATAAGGTGTCAATAAAATCACGTTTTCTGAACAGAACTAGAAAATTTGGAAAGAAGACCAAAGAAGTTGGTCAAATGTAAGTGACCATCATTAAGAAGGTAAATAGATTATATATACACTCCTGGAAATTGAAATAAGAACACCGTGAATTCATTGTCCCAGGAAGGGGAAACTTTATTGACACATTCCTGGGGTCAGATACATCACATGATCACACTGACAGAACCACAGGCACATAGACACAGGCAACAGAGCATGCACAATGTCGGCACTAGTACAGTGTATATCCACCTTTCGCAGCAATGCAGGCTGCTATTCTCCCATGGAGACGATCGTAGAGATGCTGGATGTAGTCCTGTGGAACGGCTTGCCATGCCATTTCCACCTGGCGCCTCAGTTGGACCAGCGTTCGTGCTGGACGTGCAGACCGCGTGAGACGACGCTTCATCCAGTCCCAAACATGCTCAATGGGGGACAGATCCGGAGATCTTGCTGGCCAGGGTAGTTGACTTACACCTTCTAGAGCACGTTGGGTGGCACGGGATACATGCGGACGTGCATTGTCCTGTTGGAACAGCAAGTTCCCTTGCCGGTCTAGGAATGGTAGAACGATGGGTTCGATGACGGTTTGGATGTACCGTGCACTATTCAGTGTCCCCTCGACGATCACCAGTGGTGTACGGCCAGTGTAGGAGATCGCTCCCCACACCATGATGCCGGGTGTTGGCCCTGTGTGCCTCGGTCGTATGCAGTCCTGATTGTGGCGCTCACCTGCACGGCGCCAAACACGCATACGACCATCATTGGCACCAAGGCAGAAGCGACTCTCATCGCTGAAGACGACACGTCTCCATTCGTCCCTCCATTCACGTCTGTCGCGACACCACTGGAGGCGGGCTGCACGATGTTGGGGCGGGAGCGGAAGACGGCCTAACGGTGTGCGGGACTGTAGCCCAGCTTCATGGAGACGGTTGCGAATGGTCCTCGCCTATACCCCAGGAGCAACAGTGTCCCTAATTTGCTGGGAAGTGGCGGTGCGGTCCCCTACGGCACTGCGTAGGATCCTACGGTCTTGGCGTGCATCCGTGCGTCGCTGCGGTCCGGTCCCAGGTCGACGGGCACGTGCACCTTCCGCCGACCACTGGTGACAACATCGATGTACTGTGGAGACCTCACGCCCCACGTGTTGAGCAATTCGGCGGTACGTCCACCCGGCCTCCCGCATGCCCACTATACGCCCTCGCTCAAAGTCCGTCAACTGCACATACGGTTCACGTCCACGCTGTCGCGGCATGCTACCAGTGTTAAAGACTGCGATGGAGCTCCGTATGCCACGGCAAACTGGCTGACACTGACGGCGGCGGTGCACAAATGCTGCGCAGCTAGCGCCATTCGACGGCCAACACCGCGGTTCCTGGTGTGTCCGCTGTGCCGTGCGTGTGATCATTGCTTGTACAGCCCTCTCGCAGTGTCCGGAGCAAGTATGGTGGGTCTGACACACCGGTGTCAATGTGTTCTTTTTTCCATTTCCAGGAGTATATATATATATATATATATATATATATATATATATATATATATATACCATTTTACACAACTTTAACTCATGATCGAAGTTAAGCACATCAAATGAGGTACGTAAAATGTTTGTCTAATTGATTTTATTTCATACGTTCAGATAAATCATTTAACAAAGCAAATGACCGAATTTTTTCGCAGTGTACTTTTATTGGACAAATAGTTCCGTTATAATGTTCTATCACACCTTACCGACAACGTCTTTTACGTCCAACGATGTGTATTATAGAATGGACGACAAAGTGATGATATCTCCACAGTCACCGGCAATAGCAAATTTCTTCAGGGAATAGTTTGAGGTTCGAGCTCTGAACACGATACCGGATTTTTCCTCCATTACATACCAGAAGAATGTTCATAATCAGGTGGACCTGTAAGATAAGGAGTGAGGAGATTCTCCGCTCCGCAGAAACCGCGAAGAAAGGAACATACACAAACCACTGGCAAGACGAAATTGAGGATGACGGCGCATGTGTTAAGACATCAGAGAATAGCTAGAGGGAACTGTACAGGGGAAATCTGCCCGATTCGTCATTCAGTGTCTAGGAAACCATCGCACAACTACTAGTACAAAGAATTTATTAACTTTCCTGTAGAAAACAATTCTAGAGCACAATGGCACACAGAGATATAATTTTTGACGAATACCATCTGCAGTATGAATGTAAATATTTGCGACTGTTCTTCAGGAAAAAGCGTTCCAGCGAGACAGGAAATGTAGTTCATATCTGGTGCCACCACGATAGTTGTGTCAAGATAGAAGGGTCTTAGATAGTATACTAATGCAAGGTCTAACAGAAGTAAATGAAACAATAAGTATTTCAAACCTAGTGACATTGTTTCTGGGGATAGGCCGTGTGCCGTTTTGTAGAATATGTATTGATGGCAGATACTGAAGAGTGGATGTTCACTTCGAAGGAATTTGTACCACACCTCTTGAGGCGATATGTAACTGGCTCTTTTACAGTGTGGTCTTGCGCTTACGAGAGTTGTTAAGATTTTCACAACATGAGAATAAGTTAGTCGAAAAGTGGCTAGGTCTTTAGATTATTGTATTCGGTGTATATTTTCACTTCTGGATCTATATTTGCAGACATGTAGCTGATACCCGGGTGCAAAAACGCTTGGTTAGTAGATAGACCTCCTACAATCTGTGTTCAAGGGTAATGTATACCTTCACATCAGATTTGCACCAATTTAGTAAGCATCTCCTTAAGATAAAGAAGATTAGGACGTGTTAAACTCCAGAGCGACCCTACCGTATGATGGTAACATATCAATTCGGTGAATGCCTATAATAATATGAAGGAAAGAATTATTTCAGAAAAATTTTCCTGTCAACTTCTGAGGTCATGGGAAAGCGTGATCTTGGTTTGTGTAACGCTGCAGTCAAGGTGAGAAGTGGTGTTCTTACACTAGACACCCTCCTCAACGCACGATACCATTAATTGTAGAGCACATGCACAGAGTACATGCGAAGGTAAGTTATTCCCAGAAAGAGACTGGAGCTTTGCAATAGAAACGTAATTTCATCTCATTTGCTTAGACAGCCACGTAAGGCTCATCTAAGTGTACCTTATTAAATGAATTTATTGCTTTGATTATCGCCCAATAGGTGAACCAGAATCGATGGAAACTAGGGACTAGTTACTATCAGGTATTTTTGCTCCATGTTTCGTATGATCTCCTTGAAAGCTTATTTGATTCTTCTGAGACTGATTTACTGCTCCCCTTCGATGACTTCAGTATCTTTCAATTTATTCGTAAGAAAATCAGCAGAACAAGGAAAATGTGGATTTCACTAAAATGGTTCAAATGGCTTTGAGCACTATGGGACTTAACATCTCTGGTCACCAGTCCCCTAGAACTTAGAACTACATAAACCTAACTAACCTAAGGACGTCACACACATCCATGCCCGAGGCAGGATTCGAACCTGCGACCGTAGCAGTCGCACGGTTCCGGACGGAGCGCCTAGAACCGCTAGACCACCGCGGCCGGCGGATTTCACTAATTTAAGGTTTTTGGTAAGGACATTTCGATAATTTAATTTGTTTAAATACGTGAGTTATTCCTCACATTAGAGCACCAGACGCACAATCAACACTCGTCATTCCACGGGAATGCGAGCCAAGCTATCTTGCAAAACATCGTCACGTCAGGATTAATACTCGGACAGCGCATGCCTGTTGCTGAGTCTCTGTAGCAAGCAGACGTCGTGATATCTCAAGAATTTCCATTTATTCCAGCTGTTGCCGTACCCCGTAGATGCGCACATTATTCTTGCTGCCTCAGGTAGGGAGTCTCCGCTTTATCAGGGGAAATATGTATGTCTTTAATACGCAGTTGAAGAGTAAGGGAGAGAGAGAGAGACAGGACAGAGACAGAGAGAGAGATACCGGCAGAATTCGCTGCCGGGACACATATTTACGACTGCGATACAGGACGAGGGAGATAGCAGCGGAAACAAGAAGGCGGTTACGTCTTATCGCGACGTCGGAAGTAATCCTGCGACGGGAGGAACACGTGCCGAGGCGAGCGAGCCCGGACCTGGCAGGTGCATCGATGTATCGACCGCTGCCCTCGAGTCCGCTCTCGATTCAATGCAAATACAAGGGCTCGTGCTGGTCGATCTGCAGACGCAACCGCGCGGCGATCGCAATTATTGAGAGTACGGGGAGGGTAGGTGGAGGGAGGGAGGTGTCGCAGATGGCTGCACCAGCGGCCGTAGAACCGGGCCACTATAAATGTGAACGCGGAGGAAAAAATATGGAAGGGAATAAAATGTAATTCAAATGCCGGTGGAATGTTTCATTTGTAAGCGTATACCGTACTGGAGCTCTCCTTCCCCGAGTCGTACATATCCAGCAGCAGCTGCCAGTATCAGAATATATATTCGCCGGTGACGTGTGTCCTGTATGAAAGCGTCGCCGTTGGAATTCTTTTGGGAAGTAATTCAAATATGTCCGTCACGTTGCGCGAGGTAACATATCATTGAGTTGTTGTCTTAAATTTGGATCTTTATCAAAAAATGGGTGATTATTTACAACGTCTGCCGTCTTCAGTTGCTGAGTCTAACAATATTATTCCGTTACCACTTGTAATCGACCTCAAAGGAGATGAAGCACGTTACATCTGTACTTGATATTTCAGTGTAATAATTACTAGAGGCCGGCCGAAGTGGCCGCGCGGTTCTGGCGCTGCAGTCTGGAGCCGCGAGACCGCTACGGTCGCAGGTTCGAATCCTGCCTCGGGCATGGATGTGTGTGATGTCCTTAGGTTAGTTAGGTTTAACTAGTTCTAAGTTCTAGGGGACTAATGACCTCAGCAGTTGAGTCCCATAGTGCTCAGAGCCATTTTTTTTAATTATTAGATTATGCTACAGACATCACGGTAGTTTGATAGAGTACACCCATTAGAAAAGTCCTCTCCAAAATTTAGCTTTAGATAAATAAAGTAAGTTAAACCGACGTTCACAGATAACACATCTGCTGTTTGATTTTCCTGCGTTTAGTGGCAGAAAATGCGCTATGAATAACAGTTAATGTAAAATGAAGCGAATACGTTTACAGAATATTGGTAACAAACATTGCTGCTACGACCAGACGAATACTTGCGGTACGGAATGAGTGTGTCATGTCTACTCAATAAATATCGCTTCAAGTCTTTTCTGAACGTTGCATAAATGTATTTGTTTTATTTTGAGAACTTTTCAGATTGTAACTTGCGATTCATACTGTATCATATTTAGTGCAACAAGTTACCAAGGGAAGTATAAGGTTTTCAATGTCTAGGCGTGGAATGGCAGAAGTTTGAACGTGGTAGGGAAGACAGAAAGTATGAAAAGGGAGTGAAGTGAAAGAAAAGTAGACAAGGATTTGTAGTTGGATGACTAAAGCGTATCGTCAACAACAGCGGAAAATGGTATAACTGGAGTATAATTGATTATGTATGGAAAGGTGGGGCAGAGGGGGAAGAGTTCAGTGGTTGTTCTCATCAGAATAGACAGCAAACCAACCCTGACAACGATAGTCCAGTTATGCCGACGTCGCAAGCTGAAGATGAAGAGCTAGAGAAGTATGTGAGGAATTTGAACGGATAATTCAATACGTAAAGGGAAATGAAAATTTAGTAGTCATGGCGGACTGGAATGTGGTTACAAGGGAGGGAGTAAAAGAAAGAGTGATATTAGGAAATGGGCTTCGTGCTAGTAATGGGAGACGAGAAGGAATAATTGAGTTCCGCAATAAATGTCAGCTAGTAATAGCGAATACCCTCTTTGAGAATCACAAGAGGAGGAGGTATCGTGGAAAAGGTCGGAGGCTACAGGAAAATTTCTGTTTCATTACATCGTGGTCAAGCAGAGATTCCGAAATTAGATACTGGATTGTAAGGCATACTGAGAAGCAGATATAGATTGAGATCACAGTTTAGTAGTGATGAAGAGTAGGATAAAGTTTAAGATATTAGTCGGGAAGAATCAGTACTCCAAGAAGTGGGATAGGGCGGTACTATGGAATGACGAGACACACTTGAAGTTCTCTGAGGCTACAGTACTGCAATAAGGAACAGCTCAGTAGGCAGTTCAGTTGTCAGGGACTGGAAATCTCTGAAAAGGACAATCACTGCAGTTGGAAAGAAAAACATGGAGTCGTATATTGACGACATAATGACTTGTACGTTGTTACGCGTAAGCCTATTTGGAGCCATCAGCAGCACTCCAAGGTAGGAAATAAAGAGACACAATGCAGAGAGCAGGCAAAAGTGGTAGCGTTACCAGAGATAAACAGTAATACTAGAGTCGTGCAAACTGCGGATGCTCCGCACAGCTGTTCCAGGGGAGACGTTTCACCTCAGAGAATTAGCTGGTAATTCCTTCCACCCCCCGGACGCTCTCGTAAGGCGTCACTGTATAAGGTGGGCACGAAAGGGCACGTGTTAGCGGAAACAGCAAGCCTCTGAGAACTGCAACGTTGGGGGATTTACAAAGGTTAGAGTGCTACTACAGCAGTTTCCACCCATAGAAGGGTGGAGGGCTGGGCCAAGCAATGTAGGTAGCCATAATAGGACTGCCAATGACGCATAGCTTTCAGTGGAACGCTGTTGATACTGAGTAGGAATAGGCGAGGAATCTAAGTGTGGCTGACCAGAGGCACCCTTAGGTACAGAAAGACTCGCCAGATTGGACAAAGCTTGGTAAGTTCCAGTTAATCGGTGGGTCGACTAAAGCAAGGGAGAAACGGTGTGCTGCCTCGGTTCATTAAAAGCCCATGTTTTTCTATTCCGAGGGAGGCTCCAGTCAGATCGCTGGGGCACAGACAACGTATCGCTGTGGCCGGCCTCAGTAAGCTCCGACATGTCTCTCTCATTTGGAGTGCCGCTCTCAAGTTAGTACTTAACGTCCAGATAGTGTCCATTACTTCTGTCAGCATCCCCCCCGTGGCTTCAAACACAGGCTTCTGTTGTGCAGCATTCCTTTTGCTTTTTCTAATGTTCAGCATTAGCCTTCATTGTAGTAGTTAGTCTGATCCAAATGAAAGTGCTAATCATATCCCTCAACTCCTTGAGTCTCCTGCCGTAAGCATCCAGTCGCGTCCTAAAACCCGCGTCATCGTAGATGCCCTGTGACAGTTTTTGCCGCTGATCCAAGTCATCAACCTGCCATCACTGGTAATCTGTCTTTTTGCTTATGCTTCTCACCGCTCAGAAATTGTAGACTGACGTTAAACCCCTGTTTTCACTCTATCCTTTCTCAGGACACGAACAGGTCCAAAGAAAATAACTGCGAAGAAACCGTGGGTGATAAGTGAAATACTTCAGTTGATTGAAGAAAAAAGGAAGTACAAACATGTTCAGGGAATTTAGGAAAATAGAAATATAAATCACTTAGTAACGAAAAAGAAACGGAAGAGCATGTAACCTCGGGCGACATGGAAACATCAAAAATGAAATGCAAAAAGAACTGATTACCATATGAACTGAGACAGCATATACTCTTAGATGAAATTAAAAGCAAAAATGGTTACGAGTTCAATGGATATTTCACTGTAAAGTGCAGAGGAGAGAGCAAATAGATGGAAATAGTACTTCAAATGTCTCTATGAAGATAAACTTATCTGATGACGAGACAAAAGGACACACTTGAGTCGATATAGAAGAGATAGGGGATCCGATATTAGAATTTAAAAGAGCTTTGGAAGACTTAAGATCAAATACTTCAGACGGAATAGATAACATTCTATCAGAATTCATTGGGGGAATTGTCAACAAAGCGACCACTGAATTTGATGTGTAGAATGCATGAATCTGACGATATACCGTCTGACTGTCGGAGAAACATCATCCACACAATTACCAAAGATTACAGTACTTGACAAATGCGAAAATTATACCATATTCTCCTTAATACATTAGGCATCCAACTTTCTGACAAGAATAATATGCAGGATAAAGGAAAAGAAATTTAAGACGTGTTAAATGACGATCAGTTTGGCTAAGGGAAGTTTGAGGCAGCAGAGAGGCAGTTCTGTCGGTGTTGTTGATAATGGAAGCAAGACTAAAGGCCAATCAAAACACATATACAGGAATTGGATTTGTAAGCTATAGCGAAACATGGATAATATTCAATTTGGGCAGGAGCCAGAGGGATCAATAAGCGTGGAAGTCCAGGAACGATGTTCTCGGATTAAAAAGGGTGTAAGACAGGAATGTAGTCTTCTGTCCCTACTGTTCAATCTATATACCGAGAAAGCAATGATGGAAATGAAAGAAACTTTTGAGAGTAGAATTAAAATTAAAATTCAGGGAGAAAGAGTATGAATGCTAAGATTCACTGATGGGACTGCTATCATCAGTGTTGAATGGAATGAAGAGTCTAAAGAATACAGAATATGGGTTGAGGGGAAATCGAAGAAAGACCTCAGAATCAGAAGTAGCACAAATGAGAACAGCTAGAAACTTAATAGCGGGGTTTGATATCACGAAGGAGATGAAGTTGCGGAATTGTGCTACGTATGTAGCAATATAAACCATGATAGACAGAGCAAGGAGGGCATAGAAAGCAGACTAGAACTGGCAAAGAAAGACACTCCTGGCCCAAATAAGTTTACTAATATTTAACATAGGCCTTAATTTGAGAAAAAATTCTGAAAATATGCGTTTGTAGCACAGCATTATATGGTAGTAAAACATGGACTGTGGGAAAACTAGAACAGAAGAGAATTCAAGAGTTGGAGATGAGGTGCTGCAGAAGAATGTTAAAAATTAGGTGGGCGTGTAAAGTATGAATTGAGGAGCTTCTTCGGAGAGCTTGCGAGGGAATGAATGTATGGAAAACTTTGTCAATAACCAGGGATAGGATGATAGGACATCTGTTAAGACATCAGGGAGGATGGTACTACAGGGAGCTGCAGAGGGCAAAAACTGCAAAGGAAGAAAGAGACTGGAATACTTCCAGCGAATAATTGGGGACGTAGGTTGCAAGTGCTACTCTGAGATGAAGAGGTTGGCACAATAACAGAATTCGTGGCCGTCAGCATCAACCCAGTCAGAATACTGATGACAAAAATAAATAAATAAAAAACTAGATCAAACTTAATGAACAGTCTTTGGTTGCTTGTGGATCACAAGTGGTTAAGGTATGAAATGATAATTCCGTTTCCAGGTGCACATTTCACAGAATACTTCCACGTGAATTTTTTGTCTGGTGTGGCCAGACCGATGGATTAGTTCCCCGCTGTACTGGTTATTCTGACAGTCTGACGCATATCGCACTCACGTTTCTACAGGGTGGGGTAAATAAAAGTGGCCCAACAGAGTTCCAGGGTAAAAAGAAACACAGCAGAAGAAAGGAAATACATTAATAACCTGGCTATAACAGATGTTGAAAGTGGAAACCATTCACCTCGGGGTACTTTTATTCCTGGCCAGCAAGTTACTGAAGGGGGATCGAAGCTGGACTGCCGGAATTACATAGTCTGAAATTCTTGAAAACTTGAGACCTCCACACACAAAGGAGTCGTACGATGAGAGGTCAGGTGACCTGGGTGGCCAGCTAGGGCAGCGACATGAGTGACCTCTGTTAACAACTTTATCAGGCGTGATGCCTGTGTAAACGTGCTCTAAGATTCGGCCGGCTGTATGGGCAGTTGCTCCATCGTTTTGGAAGTACTTGTCGGTCTTCTTCTCCTCCGGTAAAGTTGCCACAATAGTTCAGTTGTACCCACTCCTCCGTGAAACTTTTATTTGCCTCATCCTGTATATGAAACGCTCCACAGCATATCACATGCGCGGTTAGGGAAAATCAGGTGCTGTGGAGCCGCAGGTTTTTGGTCGCTGGGAATGTAAGATGCAACAGATCCTCCACTTTTATATAATGGCGTCGCAATTCATACAACAAGGATGAAACACCTCATAGAAGAATGTACTGTAAACATAAAATATTAAATTTAATATCTTTTTTCTACTGCACGTAGATCGCTGCTCTTTGCCTTCCCCTTTACAGTCAAAAACAAACATATACGTCACACGGAAAAATGCCATATACGATATTCATGAGTAGTAGGAATATACGAGGGACGTTCAATAAGCATTGCAACTTATCTTTTTTCTCAGCCTGATTCGGCTGAAAAACTTCAGAATTTGTTGTCAGGCATCGTGGAATATTTTCGTGAAGTTCGGACAGGTGGCGGCGCTGTACGAAGCCTTCAAAATGGCGTCTGTAACGAGGATGTGTTCCAAACAGAGAGCTGTCATTACGTTTCTTTGGGCGGAAAAACCAGAACATCGCTGATATACAAAGGCGCTTGTAGAATGTCTGCAGAGACCTGGCAGTGAACAAAAGCACAGTGAGTCGTTGTTCCAGGCGTCTGTCATCATCGCAACAAGGTCACTAAGAACTGTCCGGTCTCCCGCGTGCCGGCCGGTTGCATACAGCTGTGACTCGTGCAGTATTGGAACGTGCGAACACACTCATTGGAGGTGATCGACGAATCACAGTAAAACACCTCCATGACAAAGTTAGCCCCCAAACAAGTTTATGCGCCCGAGAAGAGCTCATAAAATCATTGGAGGGTTGTTCCTCATCAACCCTTCAGCACGGATCTCGCACCTTCCGATTTGGCTGAATGAGGGATTCACTCCACGGGATGCAGTACGTGGATAATGAGGACGTTATGGATGCAGCAAGACGTTTGCTCCGACGTCGACCAGTTCAGTGACACCATGTGAGCATACAGGTCCTCTCAGGAAGATGGTGTGAGGCTGTCGCACTGAACGGAGACGATGTTGAAAAGTAGGGTTTTTTAGCTGAAAGAGTGGGGAATAATATTGTCTGTCGGAATTCCAAATAGAATCAACCTGCTTTCAGAAAACTATGTGTTGCATTTCTTTTTGAACGCCCCTCCTATACTGAAAAAGGACAATTTAGTAGACAGATTATGGGACGAAAATATAACTAGAATTTATTTATTTTTTGTAGCTACTCTGTAAAATATCTTAACTACTTTTCTGACGCTGACAGCCCAATTACATTACTGCATGCCGCAGATGGGACGACATCATGTTATAATCCACTCTATGTGACAGAAGTTAGTGTAGGCTACACCTACATCTGCATACATACTCTACAAACATGGCGGAAGGTACCTTTTACCATTGCTAGTCATGAACATTCCTGTTCTACTAGCGAATCGAGCGAGGAAAAATACCTTTCAAAGTGGCAGGATTCGAACCTGCGACCGTAGCAGGCGCGCGGTTCCGGACAGAAGCGCCTAGAACCGCTCGGTCACAATGGCCGGCAAAAATTACTGCCGCAAAATCCTCTCATCTTCTATTCACGGCACTGTCATTTAAGACGTACGTAGCTGGTTAACAATACCGTTCTGCAGTTTTCCAGAAATGTCGCTTCTCTAAACTGTCTCAATAGTTTCGCGAAAAGGATGTCTTCTTCTCTGCAGAAATTCCTATTTGAATGCATGGAGCCGGCCGGTGTGGCCGGTCGGTCGCAGGTTCGAATCCTGCCTCGGACATGGATGTGTGTGATGTCCTTAGGTTAGTTAGGTTTAAGTATTTCTAAGTTCTAGGGGACTGATGACCTCAGATGCTAAGTCCCATAGTGCTCAGAGCCGTTTGAACCATCGTTTTTGAATGCATGGTAAATTTCCGTAGTGCTCGCATGTTCATCGAACCTAGCGGTAACCAACCCAGCAGCATGTCTCCTAATTGCTTCGTTGGCTTCATCATTTCTCCTTTTACACACCAGTCAAAATGAGTAAATATACCTTTCTTTCCCTCTACTTTCGTAGTTAAAAGTTCACTGGTAATATCTTTACTGTGAAGCAGGTAAGTTTTGTTTCAGAGTTTGCCAGTGGTCACTGTAAAAACTACGGTTTGCTTTGTAGCTTGGATCACAGTGCGAGGTGCAGGTTGTGGTCGGAGCATACCCCTAGACCCCATAAAACCATATTCTGGTACCCAACAAGCTGAGGTAACACCCGCAAATGAACATGCAAATTAATTTTAAACAAGGATACTGTCATCCTACGGGAAACGTCTTATTTAAACGAATATTAATAGGGGTAGGCCAATTAAGCACGAAAAATGTGAGTACCACACCATTTTCGTAGGTATATTAATTGGAGGAGGATTCTTGTAACTGTAAATGGTAACAAATGGAAACTATAACAAACAGATATATTGACTGTGAACGTCAAAGTTACCCACTAACATCTTAAAAAAAAAACATTAATAATCGAACAAGGGAACACAACTCAGGTGTATAGAGGGGATAAAAAGTTAGTACTTCCCGGGCATGGCCAATGACTGTGTGAGTTCTTAATGAGTTGTAGAGAGTTACGGAAAGATAAGAGTAAACACTATCAAACTGCTAAAACTGTGCACTGAAAGCAACATGCTGGATGCGTGACTTTAAAGTCGCGAACTCAGCACCTGAATAGAGCGAATGAGATTCGTTCCTATATTGCTTCGGCGGCTCCGACCATGTGGCATCTTACCAAATGGGCAGCGCGGAAGAAATCGAGGCTGTCGCGAGTAGCGGCTGCAAGATATGATTTCAGCCTTCATTTTGTTCTTAGTGCTTAAGCACAAACATCTTTCCAACGGCAGAAACGTTCGTTTCATCCATTATCTCTCCTTTCCTAGTCTGAAGTGTTTGTACTCTACAAGAGCCTGAGCAGAAATGTACTTTGTAAAAGCCTGAGACATAGTGTCACCACTGAACTTAAAACAGACAGCTTACAACAACCTGACAAGAAGTGGCTTCTTCAAGAGCCGTCTTAAATTCGGCTGTTTTACTGCCAGATCTGGAACTTTGGGTTAGTGAACACGGAGATTCCGAGTTCTGACACATGAAAAATGCGTAACAGCCTTAAACAATCTCCTACTCCTTTCTGTCTCATTATGTTTCAGCAGATCGCTCAGAGGCGACAGCTACAGCCAGGAGACTGCTCCCACTCCTTGATACGGTTCTGAAATTGACCAATGAAAAACTCTGCACGTGGGCATAATGCAAAAGCACGGGCTCTGCCGAAAAATATAGAATGATCCAACGAGAAGTTGGAGCACCGTAATGAATAGTCACACGACTTCAGAGAAGCTTCACCTGCCTAGAGATCTTTACTTGGCTAAAAGGACTTCTGTGTGAAATTTCATGTTTCCTTCGAGAAAGGGATGCCTATCCCGCAACCCTCCTACGGAATGGGCAGGGGGAATGACAAGCCCATCCTAGCTGCCTGCGGAAGAGGGCTTGCCCAGAGTACAGTAATTTTATATAGGCAAATTTATTTTACTCATCCAACTTGTGAGCCTTCAAACCAAATGAACCTCCACCAAATCAGAAAGTGAAGCGAAAAGAGCCATTGCCTATCCTGCTCCAGCTCTGCAATTGCAGAACAGTGTAGTGAATGACTAGTTGACAAAGAAATTTGCAAGTCATCATCTAAAATACGTTACTCTTTTGAGAGGAAAATGGACACTTTACAAAAGCTATCAAAATAGGCGGTATGCTTAAATTTCTACTTGTGTTGCTAATACTTTGTCTCCTTTGTAATGTGTTTACGCAATGAGAGGCTCTGAAGACAGAAGCACTTCGGAGCTTAACCACGTAATAAGATGGTACACGCCTTTCTAACACAGTTCGGCGTATTTAACAATAGCCACATAAGATTAACAGGTGTATAGAATGTCTAGCAGTCGTCAGACATTATAGCCTCTATGATGGAAACCCCTAGAGAATGTGCTGCACATTCTGTCACTTCGAAGCTGATTTTCGCGAAATGGAATATCACAGTAAGATTCTTGTAAAGGACTATGTATGGAAATACTTTGCTTTTTTACGAATGGAGAGTGGTTGTGTCTCACAAATACTTCTCCCAACAGCACTGGTCAGTTGAGCGCCTGGTGTACCACATGACTTATGCTGGAGGGTTTTATTTTTATTGATCTTTTGCTGTAAAAATAAAGTCCTTCGCAAGTGCAAACAAATACTTTTTTTATATAAATAAACAGCATTCATTTGGGATGCTCTACGGTAATACCGTAGAACATCAACAAATTATTAGTTTTAATTTACAATTAAGAATTTCTTCTTCAAGAATCGACAGAAGAATTAGTTCACATGAAAAATACTTACATCGGAGGATAAACATTCGTTCATAGTTAAATGTACCACATTCAACTTATTTAGATTTATCATTCCTTCTTATGCTAACTGTTTAAGAGAACATTTTCCAACAATTCTTCCGGATCGCAGACCATGTCGTATTAGAGCCACTATTACCCGTGACCTTCATCGGCGCACGTAATATGTGAAACTAGAGAAAAGTGACAAATCGTTAAAATGTAGGACAGCAACGTGCGTTTGATAGCACAAACATGCTATCTCATATCAACAACAGTGCTTCTTTTTGAGACGCTACCTGAAAGAGACAAGCAAAAGCACACCCTCATTTATCCGAAAATACAATTACGACGTGAGAAAACATATTCACCTACTTCCACTAGATTACTTGTAGTAATGGGCCGTGGACGACAAGCAAAGGACTACCGAAGAGGTTAGTGTGCCACACATATTCTCCAATACAGTTACTTACGACGTATACTACACTCTGTTACAAAGTATGTTTTGCAGTACCCCGATGACCTATCTAAATATTCAACTCGCACGATTCTATCTGTTGTCCTGCAGAAGACAAATCAAGCAGTTCCACCGAGAAGAAAACTCTTCCGTTCAGCTCCTTTCAATACACAGGATCTCTCTCGAGGCAAAATTGATTGTTGGGCTCTACGAAGGACGGAAGTGAAATATCAGAGATTTCAAGGTGATCGTAAATATCGATGAAAGTCTAAATTTCACAGATGCTGCCGAGAACTGTGAAATACAGATCAATATATATCTCTGCATAGCGAGTATTAGTTGTAGAGTTGATGTCGATACAGGATTCTGGTTATACCATTACCTGACAAGGTCAAGTATTGATTGCGTATGTATTTGTCTTGGGAAAGCTGCGGGTAAAAGCCGAGAAGACACGTATCGTTATAAAACACTTGGTGCTTGTCTGGAGGGAAATAAAGTCTATTCAATGCTTAGTCGAAACACTGGAAGCGAAAGTTATATTGAAATGTTACTGTTTCATACAACATTAGATACTGTAAGACAGCTGTGATTGGCCTGCACTCTACATAGTGATATCGTCTTAACAAAAGCCTGCTTTCTCTCTTCTTAAAGAATATAGAGAAGATAGAACCTTAACCCTTTTATCAAAAGAATTAACTTGTTCAAAGACCACCACGATTAAGATATCAGATCAGAATGACGTGTCGCCGTATGGGACTAAGTCTTTTACTATCAATACTTAAATGGTTGTGTTTTTTCGAGTGAATATCTCTCCAACCGAAGAAACGCAAGTGTCGCCTACACCAACGTTTCAATGAACGAAGGTGGCTGTAGTTTTGCTCTCTGGAATAACGGCAGTCACGGTGATAAATATTTGGTGCGTAAGGAAGATCTTATCGGTACAGAACGTTCGCTTGTGTTCGCCAAGAAGCTTTTGGAAGACCATATTCTTACCCTCTTAGATTCAAGATCAGCTTAGGCATCCTTTTAGTTTCATATCATTTCTTCATTAGTGGCTTTTCAGAAACTGTATTTTCAGTGTAATCAACCACATGATGCAGAGGTAAGGTATCGAACTCGCGTTAGGGAGAAGCCCAGTAAAGAATCTCAGTGCTGCCCTCCTTATTTGGGTTCAATGTGGTCTGCTTCTAAGCCACAAAAGTTGAAATCCGCGATGGCTCGCCTATACTAAATTATAACCGTAATACATCGTAGATCCCTAGGACAGAATACCGTTACAAAAAATTGGAAGAAAGCGCAGGTCATGACTGTCTACAAAACTACTGTTTAATATCCTTAACATTCATTTGCTGTAGAATCTTGCAACATACAGCGTATATTTTTATTGTAATTGAGGAACTGTAATGAATAACATTACATCAGCATTTACTTCATTTGCAGATTAATAATTATAGCTGTTACGAGCAGCATGTTTTTAGGTTGATTAGTACCTTCAAGTACGAACAGCGTAAGCAAGCCATTAATATTTATTTTCCCCTCGGCAGATCAGGTACTGAAATGGCGAAACATGGTTGCAACACGGACAGTCAATACCGATAGGTGTATTCCACTTCATGGTGAAGTTACGATTGTGCAGGAAACACCAGGCGGTAAAATATGTGAGGTGTTTTATGGGGAACCTGTTAGACACAGAGGAAAAACATCTAACGCACTGAAGTTGGCATACAATACGGTAACAATTATCACCATATCAGTACCTATACTCCTGCTACCTTGTGTAGTGTTGACACCTCTTTCATGAGGTATCTTGAACTCTATGACTCCTGCATTCCAGCCACAAGGATTCTGAAAACATCAGTAATGTGAAACCCCACTTTCACACTACATCCTAAATCAATGGAGCAAGGCAGCCCGATAAACATTAGATTGATTGTCTGCACCATATCTACCCTTCTTATCAAAAGTTCTGTGATATGGGTATCACGTGATATTTGTGACTGGATTGCTGATGTGTTCATAGGTAGGACGTAGGGTGTCACCTTCGATGGCGAGTAATTGACAGATGAAGAAAAAACTTGAAGTGTGCCCTATGGACGTTTGGTAAGACTCTCGACGTTCATGTTGTATATTAATGATCTTACAAATGATATTGATAAAAACTACAGATCTTTTTCGCGTGATGGAGCTTCCTTTAACGAAATACCGTCAAAAAAAAATTCACTAGTATCTTGACAAAAGTGTTGCGAAGACTGATAACTTACTTTAAACGTTCAGAAATGGAAAAGTGTTCACTTCTCAAATCTAAAAGTTGTAGTATCCTATGACTAAAATATCAGTGATATCGTCAACTCACACAAATACGTTGGTGTAGCAGTGTATAGGGATATGAAACTGAACGATCACATATTCTCAATTGTAGCTGAAACATGTGGCAGATCTTGGTTCATAGCTAAAATACAAGCCTGCAAAGAAGATTGCTTAGAAAACACTTCAGAAACTCTTCTTAAAATATTGCTCATGGGGGAATGGTCACAGGTTTATCTGAACCACTACTGGGAGTGTCACGAAGTTGCAGAAGAAAACGAACTGGCGAACGCTTGAAGAGAGACGCAGCATATTCCCAGAAAGCCTTCTACAAAGCTTCAGAAACCAACGATGAACCTAGAAACATACTATAACATCTTACTTATTGTTCCCGTAGGGATCGTGAAAAAAGATTACATTACAGTGCGCACAGAGGTGGTCAAGCAGTCATTCTTCCCTTGCTCCACGAGTGATAAGATGTAACGGGAAGAATTCCTAAACAGGTACAATGGGAACACGAGCACGTCACATTGCTTTGTGAAGTACGTGTGTAGTAGATATACCTTGTTTCACTACGAATAGAGTCATAGAGCTATAAATAGGTCGGTCTAAATGCAAACGAAGGCTTTCCGTTCCCATTCTGACAAAGTAAATACATCCATAAATAAATAAAAAATAATAATTTTAATTCAATGACAAAAAAAGAATAGTGCTGTTGCTGAAAGGCAATACCGTAACAAAGCATGATGTATTTATTCATAATAAACACTTCGTAAAAGCTCTTTAAATCGTCTAAGCACCTGGGAGAACATTCTGCCCAGTTATTGTAATGTTATAAGATTAAATTGTATAAAACAGAAGCGCCTTTTTTATTAACAAAAGCTGGTCACTTTTTAAACGAGACGTCAGAGAACAAAAGCTGCAGTTGACATTGAGAGTACTTTACCAAACAGAAAGGTATTGTTATCTGAAAATCGAGTGAAACACTGGATATAAAGGGAGATCAATGGTCTGCACGTGACATGCAGAACAGATGTTTTCGGAACACAAGTGAAGCAAACAGCGCATCAGGCGGCTTTTGTTAGCATTGAGCTGCTGTCGGTCCTCCAAGCAGAAAGCTGACAATATGACTGAAAGCTGTGAGCATTTTATGGCTTTTTTTTTACACTTCATTGCAAAATAAATACGGAGACCATTACTTGTATAGGCAGCAAGGCGAGTGACGGCGATGGTTAACCATTGTCGGACCTTCTTATTAACAGCTTTTTAGACGATATCACCATAGTGTGAGTAATTGCTAGAAATCCTAGCCGGCGAGGAGCACTATACTTCTCCTATTTCATCGTTCAGTTTACGATTATGGCCAGCTATTTGGAAGTTATAGCAATTTCTAAATACCAAAAATTAAAGTAGCTTGTGATTGTATGACACAAAACACCATCACATCACTTGACGTCTGTAAGTAAGCGGTCGTCCATTGCGGAGCTAATGCGCCTCATAGGACACAATTACCATCTGTATGACATCAAAGTATAAAATCAATACACTGCGGTTAATCTTAAAGTGCACAGTGCCTGTGTGAATATCGTATTCATGATTTTTGCTTCAGCTTAACCGACTTAAATAGTGTACACCCACCAGGGTAGCCGAGCGCGCTAACGCGCTGCTTCCTGGACTCGGGTAGGCTCGCCGGCCCCGGATCGAATTCGCCCGGCGGATTAACGACGAGGGCCTGTGTGCCGGCCAGCCTGGATGTGGTTTTTAGGCGGTTTTCCACATCCCTACAATCACAAAAGGGAAACTTACTGTAATTCATCAAAGAATTTAGAAATGCGAATAGTGATACGAATTACGATTAATGGGCAAACACTGCACACACTCGCGTGTGTATACGAAAGAAAAAGAGATAAATATAGAATGAGAGACACGGACAGAGCCAACAAGATTAAGAGAGAGAGGAAGAGACGAATAAGAGAGAGAGGAGTGGCTGGATGAGGTTGAAAGAAAGAGCGAGGGAGAAAGAAAGAGAGAGAGAATTCGGATTCTTAGTGCAAGTAGACACGGCGTGAGTACATAGCCCCACCGCCTTCAGCGTCTTCTTTTGTCACAGGTAGTAATTAGTATTTCTTTGTAGAACAAAAGAGAGGAATTACACTTTGATTTTAAAGTATTTTTCAGCGACGGCCCGTGAGAGTAAAGTAGTATTTCAACAACACAACACACGTGACAAAGCGGAAGAATCACAAGGAGCATTAGAAGGCTCAATTTACAAGCTAAGTTTAATGACAGGTACTAGCAGTGTAACATAGGTCGTCACTCAAATAATAATTTTTTTATGACATTAGAGGATCAAAACCATTTCGACGAATACAGCGACTGCAATATTGTACTTTTAATTCAGTTTTATATTTTAAAAGATCCAACACCTGTCTGAAGACACCTGATACATTGTATGAACTGGTCAACCAATAATGTAAAATTACTTTATCTGAGGCTGCCCTCGTTTTAAAATTATCTGTTCTCTGGAATTTTCTGCGCACGGGCGCTTTACAGATAGAATCATATACATGGATCCAGCACACTTTCCAATGTCATGAACCTATTTTCCATGAGGTCATCGCCTCACACAATTCGTATTTCATAGACACAGACAAAGAAGTCCTAACACCCATCTACCATTAACTGTCTTCGTGACCTGATCCACACGCCTCCACTGTCATGATTATATCTTCCACTTCACATTCTTCTTTGATTCGTCTGACTGTCCTTCGTTCAGTATTAGTAATTTCCGTCTTACATCTGTACGTTTCTCAATGAGAAAAATACAGTTTAGAACACTAATCGCCTTAAAAGCCCATATTCTCTGATTCATCTGATGTCGATGAACTGACATTTGAGGAGAGTTTCGATGATGATGAAACAGGGTGTACTATGGTGCAGGATAATCCAGGGACAGTAGAAGTCAACGTGCTGGAGGACGACGACGTTCCATGCTGTTATACAGCAATTTTACCTTGCGCCAGGAAACTCAATATCAGTCACACCTGAAGAATCGTTCTTCCAAAAAGGAAAAGAGTGAACCATCGGCAGTATTGTGTAAGACATATCCTAATTGTCGTTTCGGGAATGTACGTAGTCTGACAGAAACTAACCGTGAAAATGCTGTGAACGCTGTATAATGTTATACGTCAATGGGAATTTTTGAGGAACTGCTTACTTTTAAGTTGCTAAATAGCGTTGTGGAAGAAAATGAAAAGTGTGCAGAACAGTGGAACAAAAAGCCGCCGCGTTCTACTTCTGTAGATGAACTGAAATTACTTATTGGTTTCGTAATTTTACTCGGACACCATACATTACCCAACGAGAGACATTATTGATCTGAAGATGACGATCGATGGCGCTCCTTGTAAAAAGTGCGACACCACGTAATCAATACCCTGAATTAAAATCAGTGCCTCATTTTGTAGAAAATAATGAGGAAGTGATCGGCTGTTCAAGGTCAGAAATTTGAAAATCATTTCAAGAACAGGTTAATTTCTGATGAAATTCTCTCGAGCGGCGATTTGATGGTCAGGTACTACGGTCGTCATTCCCCGAAGCAGTTTCTAAAAGGGAAACTCATAAGGTTTGGGGATAAATTTTGGGCTTTGTGTGGTTGCTGATTTTATACTTTTGATCTGTCCTGTGGGAAAGATGTCTCTGGAGATTCTCATCCTTTGGGAAATCGAGTCTTGACAAAAATGGTAGAGTGTTTCGCTGACCCGAAAAGCAGTATCATGTGTTTTTATACCTTTTTTTTAGTTCATATTATATGTCTGTACAACTAAAACACATGAGTTTCCATGCCACAAGTAGAATAAGACAAATCCGGACTCCTGAATGCACTTGCGAAGAAGATAAAATCTTAGCAAAGAAATATCGAGGAAATTATGATACCCATTTTGATACAAAGAAGCATATCACCATGAACATCTTGTTTAGGCTTTGGTCAACAACATGTATGAATTTTACAAAATTCATTACACTGTGCTGTCTGTGAAAATGATATTTATTCCGCTACCGGTCTTAAATCATCTTGCTACGATATTCCATTTATGTTGGCAATTATGGTTTTCAGTAGTAGCGTATGCCAAAGCATGTATGACACGTTGAAGATGGTTTAAGACCGAAACCGGTAACAGAATAAATTTTACTGTCACAGACAGCACAGAGTAGTGCATTTTGTCAAGCCACCGTGATAAAGTGGAATTACAAGACATGTGTTTCATTGGCAACACATTTTCATCTAAGTGAGCCTCTGGTTTCAGTTTCCAGATGGCAAAAGAGCCAAAATGAATAGAAGCTCGTCGAACACCCTTATCTTGTGACTCAGTACAGCAAATATATGGACTTCGTAGACCATCATGATTGGCTTCTGGAGAACAGACGATCGCAGTTCGTGAGAAAAAATGATACTGACAAATTTTCATTAGAATTGTTGACGTGGCTGAGGTACATATATACAACAACGTATTTCAGGAGACGAAAAAATTAAGCATATTCGAAGATGCATTCCCACCTCTTATCTGAAAATCGGGCAGAATGCAAGACGAATTAACAGACCAGCACCAGCCGGCCGCGGTGGTCTAGCGGTTCTAGGCGCTCCGTCCGGAACCGCGCGACTGCTACGGTCGCAGGTTCGAATCCTGCCTCGGTCATGGATGTGTGTGATGTCCTTAGGTTAGTTAGGTTTAAGTAGTTCTAAGTTCTAGGGGACTGATGACCACAGATGTTAAGTCCCATAGTGCTCAGAGCCATTTTTAGACCAGCACCATCGCAGACCTTCAGGAAGAAAGCTCTGGATACCGTTCGGATAGATGGGAGAGGTCTCGTTATTGGAAAACATTTGGTAGTAAGAGTGATGTAACTTCATGTACTCTTAGTTTTCCTAAATTTCATTATCAACCAGACTTCCCAACTAAATGGTTTGATTGTAATTGTGCCACCCAATTAGCTACTAATTTATATGAATATGTTTTCCATCGATCGATAGTTATTAGATTCAATATTTTTAGTAAATGTAATTCATTGACCTTTTAGGTTGTAATCACTAACTTTAGCACATAATCATAATTACAATTGTTCATCAAGTGTGTAAATTATGTGACTCAATTTAGAGGCTAACTAAAGACTGTCATCAATAATTTCTCAAAATTTGAGCACATAGATAAATGTTTCTCAATTTGAAATTTAATGTTTCCTTTTTTAATTATTTTGCTTAAGAATAAAGTGGAACAAAAATGATAAAAGAGGAAATAAAGTTGAAGAAAGATTGTTTTCTTTATAGGACGCCACAGGCAATCAGCATCCTATTTATAGGACACTGATTATTTTTATTTCTGTCAGAGAGAACACATTTAAATTTCAGCTATATATTATTTAGACCTTTTAACCATTTTCTTAAAATTTTTTAAAGAAATTCACACTAAAAAATTTCGGACGCTATGGGTTAAGGCATCACTTATTAACCTCCATGGTACTCGAGGAAACTCTAGAGGGTAAATACGGTAGGGGAAGACAGAAACTGGAACACAAACAAGTGAGGACGTAGGTTGCAAGTAACTCGTTTGAAATGAAGAGGTGGGAGCAGGAGAGGAATTTGCGACGGCCCATATCAACCCAGTCAGGAGAATGATGACTCAAAATAATACATACCGTAGTACAGAGAAGGGGGTCGAGCTTAGAGTGCTACGTTTGGTTGTTTCAGCGTGCAACAGGACGTACTACGGTGACGTGGGCCGCACGTACGAGTTGGAGGTGCGACGTCCGCGGGAAGACCGCCTGCCCTTCCTCTGTCACCTCAACTTCACGGCCGCCGGCGGTGACTATGGGGACATTGTGCAGGTGAGTACAGTGGAATAGCGTCACAGATATACCAGATATACCAGTTGAAAATCAAATACGGCGTTCAGAGAGAATAATATATATATATATATTATTCTCTCTGAACGCCGTATTTGATTTATATATATATATATATATATATATATATATATATATATATATATATATATATATATATATTATTTAAGTGGGCTTATCGAGATAGTCAAAATACTAAGAAATGATGATACAAAATTCCTATATTCCATCCTATATGCAGAAAAATGCAATTCAAACAGAAAGTCTATTCAAAACATAATAATGTGATTAATAAATATGAAAGAAGTCATCTAAAAATAATGAACCCATTCACAGCGAGAGAGAAAGCCCAATTTAAAATGCATAAAGAAAATGTGCCAATAAGACTGATACTTAATGCAGTTAACAACATCGACTATTTCATTTTAGAAAAATTAATTACGCTGCTGCAAACATTAAATTTTTTGCAAAAATGACTCAATCACGAACTGCTACCAGATAGATGAGTCAGTCAGACACATTACTATTGCTTCATTTGAAATTAACGATTTTTAGTCCAACATCCCTGTAGATGAAACCATTGATATGATTCAAAATATTCTCCTCACCCACAAAACATTATCATGCGCTGCAATAGTGGAACTCATTTACTTCTTAATATGAGTATGTATGTGTTTTGAACCGGGGACGGAGAAACGACGGAGAGGCTTCGTCCAGCCATAGCCCTCAGTGGTTCACAACACCACAACAGGCCACAGCTCCTGTGCGGCTCGGCCCCCAGTGGACCCTCCGGGAACGTCTCATACCAGATGAGTCTAACCCCAAATGTTTGCTTGGTAGAATAACTATGGTGTACGAGACCGTGGAAACGGTGTTTGTGTGGCAATCACCGACGCAGTATAACAGAGGCGGAATAAGGGGAGTCAGCCCGCATTCCCCGAGGTAGATGGAATAACGCCTTAAAAACCATCCACAGGCTGGCCGGCATACCGGACCTCGACACTAATACGCCGGGCAGATTCGTACCGGGAACTGGCGCGCCTTTCCACTCAGGAAGCAGTGCGTAAGACTGTGCGGCTAGCCGGGTCTTCGTTATAACAACCCCTAGGGTCAGGTAGCAGGAAATTGAATTTACAGTCTTTTCCACTATACTAAGAACTGTGGTGTCACCGCCAGACGCCACACTTGCTAGGTGGTAGCCTTTAAATCGGCCGCGGTCCGGTAGTATACGTCGGACCCGCGTGTCGCCACTGTCAGTGATTGCAGACCGAGCGCCGCCACACGGCAGGTCTAGAGAGACGTCTTAGCACTCGCCCCAGTTGTACAGCAGACTTTGCCAGAGATGGATCACTGACAAATTACGCTCTCATTTGCCGAGACGATAGTTAGCATAGCCTTCAGCTACGTCATTTGCTACGACCTAGCAAGGCGCCATTACCAGTTTATATTGAGTTTGTAATTATGTATCATGAAGAGCGATGTTCTCCAATTATGGATTAAAGTTAAGTATTCCAAGAGCTTCGTACTTTATTTATGAGACTCAACTCCTTTAATTATTCCAGACCTCACGCCAGTCTGCGTGAGCTTGAACGCGTGCATATCGGCCTCCTCTAGCAACACGGTGTTGGCTCTTCTGCCAACACATCAAGAACGATATTCTTAACTGAAAAAAAAGCATAAAAACATTGTTCTGATGGGTACCGTCCAGCTTATGTTTCATGTATCGCAATGTTATTAATTTCAGCGATATTACATTTCAGTTCATACTATGGCAGGCCTATTTATGCAAATAAACCACGTTCAGTTTCCCATGCCTGCATATCGTTGTAACGTCGTGTTTTTGGGCAGATATGCTATTCGATACTTCCATTTATTTGTGAAATTGGTCTCGTCCATCGTAGGGTGTCTGAGCGTTATTCAAATAAAATTTTGATCTGTATTTTGTTTTACCTCTGAAGCTCATGACTCGCCTCTGCCGACTTACCTACTTGTCCCCTGCAGGCCCTCTCTGTAACTTCCTTCTTCCCTTCGTATATGTCACTTCCAGGAAGGTATCAGCTGTCCTTCTGCCTTCTCCCAGGACGTCCTAAGCGTAAGTTCATGGGATATATGTCGATTTCCTAGACTGTATACGTTTCGCACAATACTTAACTTACTATGGTGTTTTTAAGATGTTTGATGACAGTAATAACAGAAGCTCGAGGAATGAATTAAAAGTTGTGCCGCCGCTGGGACTTGAACCTAGGTGTCTTTGCTTGGAGGTTGTTTTTTAACATTAATTAGCTTGCAAAACACGAATCCATTTTAATACTGGAGAAGTTCACAGTATATTATTTATTGTATTGTGTGAACGAGTTGTTTTGAATTATGTTTGTCGTTTATGATGGCTATTGCTACATCTTCAACATTTGAAAATTCTGTTGTACATTATGCAGATACGACTGAATAATGGCCCTGAGGACCAAAAACGGTTATGATTTTTAAAATAAAGAGATAAGTGCAATTGATGCAGGCATTTTATTCGAAACCGTAATGAATGTTTCATGTGCCACGTGGTAGCTAAGCCTCGGTAAGACAAAGACTTTGTTTACCAAGTACTTCTGAAATCAATGAAAGAGCAAAGAAATTTAGGCGAATGAAGAAAGTATGTACTGAGACCAATTGAAAATCAAATACGACGTTCAGAGAGAATAAGATCAGTCCCAAATTAGTAGAAACTGCAAGTCCTACATTTTTTACTCATACGACTCAATACAGCACAAGAGGCTGTCGCCTCAATTAGGCTCGCCAAGAAAGCATTTGCAGCAAATATTACCTTTCTTTCCGGAGCTCCTCCTCACGCATACAAACCTTGGCAGCAATCTAGGTCTTTGTCAATACAATTCAACGCGCAACTATCGAAGCACGCACAAGAACCGAACTGTCAGGAGCAAGAACAGAATAGGATTCTCTGTTCCTGTTAAAAAGCACAATCCACGCTGCCTACGTAGCCATCTATATTTCTCAATGTTGAGCCACCGCTAGCCCCAGAGACGGCAGTTGAAACAAACCAGCATAGATGAACCAGGAGAGACTATGCATATACTGACTAGTGGGCACAGATATACCAGCAAAGACTGATCGTGAGAAACACATGCGTAAATATTTATAACGAGGAAGTTGTAAAAGGCAACCTTCAATACTTGGTAACTTTTTTTTTGTTAGTTTGTCAGTCTGTCGGCATCAATCTATCTGTTAGTAATGTCTCTTCACCTACACGCATGTAAAAGTAGCTTACACAACACATTTTATACATGTAAGATAAATGATTCTCTCAATGTGTTGTATTGTCAATTGAGCGGCTAGTCATTTGGACCTCTGGAGACGAAACTATGTAGCTCTGAAATATAAACAGCAAAAATGAAGACAGATGACTAGAATATGTGGAACTATTATAATGGAATTATTATTCGCTTATAGCGTGCAACGTATCTCCCTCTGATGACTTCATTACTAATGAAATCTTAATACGTAAACGTAATATTATGCTTCCAAAGACAGAAAGAAGCACAATGTCAACAGAAAAGGGGGAAGTGTTAAGGCATCTAATTTTGACAAAAACTTCAATAACGTAAAAGCAACTTTAGTTTTTAATGTGTTTCTACCCATAGCAATAAAATCTCGCATCTCTAGGTCTACAATAAATTCAATCGTCATATTTCACCTTTTTAATTTTATGCATAATCACAAAGAGTGATAACCATAACTGATTTTGGTCGAATGTGGGCCATCTTCACACTGTATACGTCGTAAGTTCCAACGTTTGAATTATTTTTTCCTATTTATTTATTATTCGCTAATTACTATTCCTTCTTCTATGATATTGTGAGCAGTGGAGTAAAATTAACGGATAAAGAAACACAAAGGTAACTTCGTTGTACTTACATCTCTTTGAAGAACTGCATATCACATCTCAAAACAATATCTTACGTTTCGCTAGTGGAAAATTTCATTAAGTGTATATATTTCACTAATATTGAATTCTATGTGAGGTGTCATTACTTTCGAAGAAGCAGTTCGGTAAATACATCCCAGGTGGGATCAACATTCTCCAGCTACGACCGATATTTGTGTGACGAAAGCAGTATGAAGGAAGTACAGCCCGCATCTCGTGGTCGTGCGGTAGCGTTTTCGCTTCCCACGCTCGGGTTCCCGGGTTCGATTCCCGGCGGGATCAGGGATTTTCTCTGCCTCGTGATGGCTGGGTGTTGTGTGATGTCCTTAGGTTAGTTAGGTTTAAGTAGTTCTAAGTTCTAGGGGACTGATGACCATAGCTGTTAAGTCCCATAGTGCTCAGAGCCATTTTGAAGGAAGTACATTGATAGCCGAATGATTTGAATCACACACAGCAAGCAAAAATAGTGAAACCCTCTACACTAAATAAAAATTTCATGTTTAAATATCACATAGGGGTTATAACGTATCAGCTCTACCACTTTTATGCCGAATAAGGACATAAGCAGGAAATTTTGAACTTGCCAAAGATTGACAAAGAACGGTTACAAAGTCAAAGGTTTGCAAGCTGAAATTCCTGTCAGTAAACCATATACACCAAGAAAACGCATCTTAGATGTAACTATTAGGGCTTTTTGCGTTGATTGTTGTTAGTAAAAAAAATTAAACGGTCGAGGACAGAATGAATAACTAGGAAAATCAAAACCTTGTGTCACACAGAAAATGCGAAGAGGACGACTTTTAAGAAATCAAAATACAGGATGACTGCCAGTGGGATGGACGTTCCTTTAAAAAGTCAACGCAGATTCAATTAATAATACTCCTAGTTAGGGTGTATGCTATCGAACGAACACATCGATAGGTCGTGTGAAGAACGAAAGTGTTTAGGACCTTTGGTAGTGTTTGCCGCGTGGAGCGCGGGCAGAGAGGAGTCTGGCTGGGCTAGTGCAGTGGAGCAGGTGTGTTGTGTGACGCTCCCGCGAGTTGCCGCGCTTTCGGGGTTTGGCAGCATGTAATTGCGCTCCACTTGCTATGATAGTTTCTGACACGGTGTCGCGGACGGGAAGCGTTAGCTGGCGCACATCAAGAGCCCGTTTCGCCTGGTGACCGTGTCGAGAAGGAGGCGCGCCAACATCCAGCTTCTGCAACAGCGACGGCCGACAATGGGTGACTGTCGCCACCTCCTCGATCGACGGCTTCAAACTTTCAATCAACCAACAAGGAAGACTGGAAGCACGTAAAGTTTTAGAACTGTATGGCAGACCTCAGCTTTTAAAACTGTTCAAATCACAAAATTACAGCAACGTAGCATGAACCTTTGTTGCTCATTGTCCCAATTGTATTACCAAGCAGGGTCCCTTCCTTTTCCGGAATGAACCCGAGTGTCGTTGAAATTCAAACGCCAGCATTAAAGCAATATTATTCTATTTCACTGCTTTAATGTCAAAGTTCATTTAAAGTATTCATAGCTGGCTACAGTATTTAGATTACACAAGCACAAATTATGAGTGCGAGTTTTGTTACCATATTTTAGCTTACCTGTGACTACAGATCAGTTTGGTACGTACTAAATTTTACTATTGTTAATTGTTCAGATTCATTTAATCCAAGATCAAAGTTAAATCTCTTATTTCGAAAATGGGGAGATTCAAGTAGCTTTTGAAATGATTGTTGAGGTAGCCCAAGACTAACATTATTTTACTGAATTTCGTAGTGCTTCGGAAACAAAGCTCACTATTAATTTCAGTCACTAAATTAACTTTCAATTTTCCGGTTTTATTAATTCTTTTGCTAAATTAAGTCAGAGTGTAGCGAAATTTATTATTTCTGACAAACTTTCAGTTTTCACACTACACGTGTCAACCTTCAGTTGCCATGCTTCTAGTGCTAATTATATGTGTAACAACCTTTCTAATTATATGTGTAACAACCTTCCTTTTTCAGTTACTATAGTAATTGTCCATAGGACTGGCGACCGTAATTTCCCCCAAATCTCAAATATCTAATTACCGCTAGTTAATTGTTAACGTAAGGGCCGCACATTTCCTTTCTTTATTAACTTTACCCCTTTTCAAAATTAATTTCCACCAGTTTCATTTGCATTTTTCCTTTCATTTAGATGTAACCCTTTCCTCCCTCTTTACCGACAAATTGACTTCGGTGACGATTGCTTTTTCCCAAATTTCCATTAGGTACACGCGGTTTAATTTTTCACTGTTATTAAGGTCGATAAGAGAGGGGGAGGTTACAAGGGGAAGAATGACAATTACGTTGTGCATTACCGAGCTAAAGGCGAGGAGCATAAGTGATTAAGAACATTCAAAAATTATTCTTTATGTGATGTCACATTAGTTTACAGAAGGTTCTGTGGGATGATCAAGAATTAAATGAAAATGTACTAAACGGAGGATGTGAGGAAAGAAGACTGTTGGAAACGTTTACCACAATCTGAAAGTTAAATGACGTGTTGCTGAGTTGCAACTGCTGTGGCTTGGGAACCACCAGTTTTAAGAGTTAAGAAAGACTTTGAGAGGGAAGACAAAGAATGTAGTGTGTACTTCGACATATCGCAATAGCTACGTAACAGCACACAAAGAACAGATATAGTTTAAAAAATCAATGTCAAATTTGCTGAAAGACATAGCTAAACAGGCAGAAAAAAATCTGTGAACGATTCTTCATGAATACTTTGACTTCTTTTCATTACAAAAACTTTGGACCTCTTTGTTCTTTTCTTGAGTTAATATTTCATCTCCACTACACCACACCTAATCAATAATTTGTATTCAAATTCTACTCGCTCTTCTATTTAATTTCCAACGCAATATGAACTATTCTTGGATGCTGCAGACCTTAAGCACTAACCTACGTCTGTAATTTGTAATAATAAATCTTACAGATCTCTTTCGTCACCTGTTCCTGCTAGAAAAGCTCCCTTTCATATTCTGATTTCTATTTCTATTTCAGTCACACCCGGATGACGTCACCTCGTTGTGTAACATCACGTCATTAGCTATAGCTTCTTTATCTGCTGTGCTTCTAAGCAATATTTGATGTTCGAGTTATTCTATACTTCAGATATTTTTAAGATTTTCTTTTTCTAATTTTTGTGTCAATTTGTTATACCACCTCCACATTAGCAATATTTTAGAATATCAAACCACCGTTTGAATATCCAGCTACTCAGGGAAGAGAACTCAGACCTTTTTGCTGGTTAATAATATGTGATTTTACTCACTTAAGGAAGATACTTCTTAAAATCTGTTAGAAGACTGACTAAACATGTTTCTATTTGGGTGATAGTGTGAAAGGTGAAGTATAAAGATCCAAACGTTGTCTGGTATGAAACAGACTTATGTGCTCGAGACGAAAGTGACAGTATCGAAAACATTTTCATATTTGAGTACTGATGAAGTAGAGTTGAAGGAAAATTGGCGTCAGTAGGGTTCGTTTTCCTAATTTTCGCTCTCAGACAGCTTTGTTCTCCCATTTATTGACAATTTTTGCTAAAGGCTGTAACATGTTTTCTTGGGAGCACAAACATTTAACCATCTACAGTTAGTTTTTTCTCAATCCTAGGTCACAAAAGAAACTTGGAGGTCTTAAGTGGAGAGATTCCATCTCCGAATGATATTCCATCCAAGAAATAATCGTGTCTCTGTCAATGGTCGAACGGCATAAAAGCCCTTCAGCTCATAAAAGAGCTCGACTGCCTCCAACGGCGATTTAATCGATTCTCTCAATCTTCCAGCTCAATAAAGAGAATTCCCCTTCGTTAGTCGTCTTTCTAGAAATAGTCTGCGCAGCCTTCCATTTTCTATTCAGCCCTGTCCTATTCATACCGAAATGAGTTTTCTCAGGCACCTGGCGTTCCTCATGATGCTCCCATTTTTCTTTACAGGAGCGAATGGCACCTGCCACTGAAGTATGGCTTACGTTGTTATACTCATCATACTGGCTGTCACCAGGACCATTAGTGCAGCTCAATTAATTTCCGTTACTAAGACATTTTTGAGAGAAACTTTTACAGAATAAAGGAATTAAATTACTAGTCTTTTGGTTTTAGACAGTTACTTGATCAAGAATGACTCTTTTTAACCTGGTAGGAAGCGGGCACTCTTATTTGTAACTTTACTTTAATGATGATCTCGGTTCTGATCTATCAAAACACAAGAAATTTTTGTTGACTGAAGTACCCTGTTCAAAAGGTTTTGTACGAGTAATGTAGAAACATATGTTGCTTCACCCAGTCTCCCCAAAAACATTCTCACAACTGCGTTTTCGTGAAGATACTAATCTAATTACCGTGCAACTAACATATCATACTAGAAGAAACAATTTACCCGTCCGGCATGTGGTTTAAGTGGATAGTCTTTCTTCATATAAGAATGCATTTCTACTGTACACTTATGGTAATTTCTTCTCTTGTGGTAAACGTTTCCAATGTCTGTTGCATGTGATACCTGGGAACTAGAAAACACATTTCGTTTTTCATTGACTGTCAAATATTTTTAGCCCTGAATAGATTTACGAAACTGTCATCAATTTTAGTCCTAATTAATTATGAATACTTGTAAATTTCAAATGTAGGAGCACAAGATAAAATTAAATCTAAACCTAAATTTATTTGAATAAATCGTGACTAACAGAAACACGTCAATTGGTCACAGATGAGAGTGTGATGAAAAGTAATCCCTCCTATTTTTCTATCTGAAAACTCTTAAAACTTTTTCAATAAAACAAATTTTATTAACATTAATAGCTTTTATTCTTCATGACTAAATATTCCCTGTCCTCTGCCACTAGAGAGCTTCAAGTTGTAGGGTTTCACATGGCGCTGTTTAACGTAACTACGCAGGTGCGTGAGAAACACCGTGTCCTGATCGAGTTTCAAGCTCGAAGATTTCATCCACACACAGAGAACCTCTCCTTCAGCACGACAATGCCACCACAAGCAATCGCTGCAATATCTACAGCCATCTGACGCCTTGGAGACACAGTAATTGATGGTAAAATGACTTGGACCAATCTTATTTTTATCTTTTCCCATAAGTTAAAGAACACCTTCGATGACATCGTTTTGAGAGTGATCAAGCGGTACAAGTATAGGTAAGCTAATGGCGCCATTAACGAAATCAAATCTTCAACAATGACGGTATCAACGAACTGGTCTCTCGGTAGGAGAAACGCGTTCGTTGAGAGATAAGTATAAAGATGTAGAATATTAATAATGCCTGTTTTTTAAGAGTTTTCACACAAAAAATGCGGAGGCATTACTTTTCAGTGCAACCCTTGTAGATTTATGATATGACATCTAATTCGATTCATTAATTGTTCTAAGGCAGGAGAAGTACAATAAATAGAAATATGATCTATGGACAGCGTAAGGAAAAGGCTTTGAAACACAGCTACTGAGATCAGCTGAGGATAGCGCGTGACAGAAGTACGTGAGTTTATCTGTACAGCCCAGTAACACGGCCAGCTGCAGCAGACTATTAGAGGCCTCCGTGCATTCGCACTCCGCCAAAAGAAAGTGATGTTTTCCTTTGTTATTAACTCTCTATATATCCCACTAGTACTAAGGAAGTATGGAAGTTTCTTCCTCATGCCTTAACAGATTTCCTAACATCCTGCTACTTCTTCTTGTCAGTGTTTTCCACACATTTCTTTCCTCGCCGATTGGCCGGAGAACCTCCCCATTTCCTACCTTACAGGGACACCTAATTTTCAAAATTCTTCTGTAGTGCCATGTCTCAAATGCTTCGATTCTCTTCTTTTCCGGTTTTCCCACAGTCAATATTTCGTTACCATATTCTCAGAAATTTTTTCCTCAAATTAAGACCTACGTTTGATACTAGTAGACTTCTCTTGCCCAGGAATGCCCTTTTGGCATTGCTAGTCTGCTGCTGATGTCCTCGTTGCTCCATGCGTTGACAGTTATTTTGCTGCCTAGGTATCAGAATTCATTAACTTCACGCCTTTCGTGACCACAAATCCTGACCTTATGTTTCTCGTCACTCTCATTTGTGCTAGTTATCATTACCTCCGACTTTCCTTATTTTACTCTCAAACGATATTCTGTACTCATTAGACTGTTCATTCCATTTAGCAGGTACTGTAAGTCTTCCTCACTTTCACTGCGGATAACAGTATTACTAGTGAATCTGATCACTGATATCCTTTCACCAGAATTTCAAATCCACTGTTGAAGTTTCCTTTTATTTCCTTCGCTGCTCCTTCGATGTTTGCGTTGAACAGTAGGGTCGAAAGACGACATCCCTGTCTTACTCCTTTTTAATCCGAGCACTTCGTTCTTGACCGACACCTCGACGTACCTCTTGGCTCCTTTACATATTGTATATTTTCCTATAAGTTACCCTTGTTTTTCTCAGAATTTCGAACATCTTAAATCATTTGACGCTGACGAATACTTTTTCAGGTCGAAAAACCCTATGAAAATGTTTTGATTTTTCTTCAGTCTCTCTTCCATTATCAATCGCAATCTCAAAATTGTCCCTCTGGTTCCCTTATCTTTCCTAAAGAAAAACTAATCGTCATCTTACACATCATCAATTTTCTTTTCCGTTCTTCTGTATATTATTCTTGTCAGCGATTACTGTGCATGTGCTGTCAACCTTGTCGGCTCTTGTTATCTTCGGAATTGTGTTGATGTTTTTCCTAAAGTCAGATGGTATATCGCTAGACACATCAACGTGAATAATCGTTTGTTGCCATTTACTCCAGTGATTTAAGAAATTCTGATGGAATATTATCTATCCCTTCTACGTAATTCATCTTAAGTCTTCCAAAGCTCTTTTAAATTCCAGTCTCTCCCCCCCCCCCCCATCTGGTCTATTTCGATTCCTGTTTCTTCTACTCTTACGTCATCAGGCAAATCTTCCCTCTCATAGAGGCCTTCGATGTGTTCTTTCTGCCTCTCCGCTGTCTGTCTTCTGCGTTTAACATGAGACTTACTATTGCATTTTTAAGGTACCACCCTTACTTTTAATTTCAACGAAGATTCTTTTGACTTTTCGGTCTTTCCGACAGTCATTTCCTTTTCGATTTCTTCATATTTTCGAGCACACGTTTCGCCTTAGCTTCCCTGCACTTCCTATATACTTTATTCTTAAGTCATTTACTTCTATGTTCCTGGATTTCCTAGAACATTTCTGTGTTTCCTTCTTTGATCGATCAACAGAAGCATTTCTTCTGTAACCCATGGTTTCTCAGCAGTTACCTTCTTTGTACCAGTTTTTCTTTGCAGTTTCTGTGATTGCGCTTTTTAGAGACGTCTCAAGTGGACCGCCTACTAAGCTATTCCTTATCGCAGTAGCTACAACCTCAGAGAACTTTAAGCATATCTTTTGATTGTTTAGTACTTCCGTATCCCACTTCATTGCGCACTGGCTTTTCCTGGCTAGTCTCTTAACCTTCAGCCTACTCTACATCAATACTAAATTGTGATCTAAGTCTATATCTTCCCCTGGATACGCCTTACATTCCAGTATCTGATTTCGGAAACGCTGTCTGACCATGATTTAATGTAACTGATATCTTCCCGTACCTCCTGGACTTTCCCAGGTATAGCACCTCCTCTTGTGACTCTTGAGCAGAGTATTTGCTGTTAGTAGCTGAAATCTACTGAAAAATACACTCAGTCTTTCTACTTTCTCGTTTCTGCTACGAAGACCGTATTCTCCAGTAACCCTTTCTTCTTCTCTTACACCTACAACCGCATTCCTATCCCCCATTACTATTAGAGTTCGCTTAATACGTGACTAAGCTTCTTCACATAATTTCAGCAGATAATTTATGTAATCGCTTCCTCCCTCTAACTTGCCCAACTAATGTAGCCTTTGATGACAAAAATACTAACGAGACTCTGACTACAACCCTTCTTATTTCTTGTTTGTATTAGGTGAAGTAAATGTGATGCCTGAAACGGTATTAAAATGCAAGAAATAGATCTGGCAGCAAAACTAATTTTTGACAACACGGCATTAAGTGACTTCTTCCGATGGTCATGAATTTTGTTAACCATCTTCCAACGACATACAAAAATTTGCGACTGAATTCAGTCGTGTACACGAGCACTGAAGCAATTACTATCTCGCGTACACACAATTTAGGTATGACTAGTACATGTAAGTTGCTCAAAGAGACTACCAAGTCAAGCGCTCATTTTTTTTTTTTTTATACTTACGCTATAAAGACTTCTATTTCTGTAATAAAATAAGAACAGAACTTTTCTATTGCTTTACTGCATTCTAAGGAAATTCAGAGTACAGTGTTTACGTGTATACCCAAAACAGCATTTGCTTAGAAAGGTGAATATTGACAAACGTTTTTGTAGAACTGTAACTTTGTTTTCAGAAATTTCCACATGGCGTAAAATCTAAAGTTACTTTAAAAGTTATTGAATACAAACAGCAGTTGTTAACCTTTCAGTCTGTTTTGTAAGGTAGAAGAGCATAGTGTTTTACCCATTCTTCCCTGTGTTTTTGGGAAAGTTCTGAATTAACTACTATGCATCTACGAATTTTAGAAGAAACAAAATTATCCAACCAGTGTGTAATATAATTAGAGTTGTTGTTGTTTTTGTGGTCTTCAGTCCTGAGACTGGTTTGATGCAGCTCTCCACGCACCTGTGCAAGCTCCTTCATCTCCCAGTACCTACTGCAACCTACATCCTTCTGAATCTGCTTAGTGTATTCATCTCTTGGTCTCCCTCTGCGATTTTTATCCTCCACACTGCCCTCCAATGCTAAATTTGTGATCCCTTGATGCCTCAGAACATGTCCTACCAACCGATCCCTTCTTCTAGTCAAGTTGTGCCACAAACTTCTCTTCTCCCCAATCCTATTCAATACCTCCTCATTAGTTACGTGATCTACCCACCTTATCTTCAGCATTCTTCTGTAATACCACATTTCGAAAGCTTCTATACTCTTCTTGTCCCAACTATTTATTGTCCATGTTTCACTTCCATACATGGCTACACTCCATACAAACACTTTCAGAACGACTTCCTGACACTTATACTCGATGATAACAAATTTCTCTTCTTTGGAAACGCTTTCCTTGGCTTTGCCAGTCTACATTTTATATCATCTCTACTTCGACCATCATCAGTTATTTTCTTCCCCAAATAGCAAAACTCCTTTACTACTTTAAGTGTCTCATTTCCTAGACTAATTCCCTCAGCATCACCCGACATAATTCGACTACATTCCATTTTCCTCGTTTTGCTTTTGTTGATGTTCATCTTACATCCTCCCTTCAAGACACTGTCAATTCCGTTCAACTGCTCTTCCAAGTCCTTTGCTGTCTCTGACAGAATTACAATGTCATCGGCGAACCTCAAAGTTTTTATTTATTCTCCCTGGATTTTAATACCTACTCCAAATTTCTCTTTTGTTTCCTTCACTGCTTGCTCAATATAAAGATTGAATAATATCGGGGAGAGGCTACAACCCTGTCTCACTGCCTTCCCAACCACTGCTTCCCTTTCATGAGCCTCGACTCTTATAACTGCCATCTGGTTTCTGTACAAATTGTAAATAGCCTTTCGCTCCCTGTATTTTACCCCTGCCACCTTCAGAATTTGAAAGAGAGTATTCCAGTCAACATTGTCAAAAGCTTTCTCTAAGTCTACAAATGCTAGAAACGTAGATTCGCCTTTCCTTAATCTTCCTTCTAAGATAAGTCGTAAGGTCATTATTGCCTCACGTGTTCCAACATTTCTACGGAATCCAAACTGATCTTCCCAGAGGTCGGCTTCTATCAGTTTTTCCATTCGTCTGTAAATAATTCGCGTTAATATTTTGCAGCTGTGACTTATTAAACTGATAGTTTGGTAATTTTCACATCTGTCAACACCTGCTTTCCTTGGGATTGGAAGTATTGGATTCTTCTTGAAGTCTGAGGGTATTTCGCCTGTCTCGTACATTTTGCTCACCAGATGGTAGAGTTTTGTCAGGACTGACTCGCCCAAGGCCGTCAGTAGTTGTAATGGAATGTTGTCTACTCCCGGGGCCTTGTTTCGACTCAGGTCTTTCAGTGCTCTGTCAAACTCTTCACGCAGTATCGTATCTCCCATTTCATCTTCATCTACATTCTCTTCCATTTCCATAATATTGTCCTCAAGTACATTGCTCTTGTATAGACCCTCTATATACTCCTTCCACCTTTCTGCTTTCCCCTCTTTGCTTAGAACTTGGTTTCCATCTGAGCTCTTGATATTCATACAAGTGGCTCTCTTTTCTCCAAAGGTCTCTTTAATTTTCCTGTAGGCTGTATCTATCTTACCCCTAGTGAGATAAGCCTCTACATCCTTACATTTGTCCTCTAGCCATGCCTGCTTAGCCATTTTGCACTTCCTGTCGATATCATTTTTGAGACGTTTGTATTTCTTTTTGCCTGCTTCATTTACTGCATTTTTATATTTTCTCCTTTCATCAATTAAATTCAATATTTCTTCTGTTACCCAAGGATTTCTACTAGCCCCCGTCTTTTTACCTACTTGATCCTCTTCTGCCTTCACTACTTCATCCCTCAGAGCTACCCATTCGTCTTCTACTGTATTTATTTCCCCCATTCCTGTCAGTTGTTCCCTTACGCTCTTCCTGAAACTCTGTACAACCTCTGGTTTAGTCAGTTTATCCAGGTCCCATCTCCTTAAATTCCCACCTTTTTGTGATTTCTTCAGTTTTAATCTACAGTTCATAACCGATAGATTGTGGTCAGAGTCCACATCTGCCCCTGGAAATATCCTACAATTTAAAACCTGGTTCCTAAATCTCTGTCTTACCATTATATAATCTATCTGATACCTTTTAGTATCTCCAGAGTTCTTCCATGTATACAGCCTTCTTTCATGATTCTTGAACCAAGTGTTAGCTATGATTAAGTTATGCTCTGTGCAAAATTCTACCAGACTGCTTCCTCATTCATTTCTTAGCCCCAATCCATATTCACCTACTATGTTTCCTTCTCTCCCTTTTCCTACTGTCGAATTCCAGTCACTATGGACGATAAATAGTTTGGACAAGAAGACAATAGAAGCTTTCGAAATGTGGTGCTACAGAAGAATGCTGAAGATTAGATGGGTAGATCACATAACTAATGATGAAGTATTGAATAGAATTGGGGAGAAGAGAAATTTGTGGCACAACTTGACAAGAAGAAGGGACCGGTTGGTAGGACAAGCTCTGAGGCATCAAGGGATCACAAATTCAGCATTGGAGGACAGCGTGGAGAGTAAAAATCGTAGAGGGAGACCAAGAGATGAATACACTAAGCAGATTCAGATGGATGTAGGTTGCAGTAAGTACTGGGAGATGAAGAAGCATGCACAGGATAGGGTAGTATGGAGTGCTGCATCAAACCAGTCTCAGGACTGAAGACCACAACAACAACAACAATCACTATTAAATTTTCGTCTCCCTTCACTACATGAATAATTTCTTTTATCTCATCATACATTTCTTCAATTTCTTCGTCATCTGCAGAGCTAGTTGGCATATAAACTTGCACTACTGTAGTAGACATGGGCTTCGTGTCTATCTTGACCACTATAATACGTTCACTATGCTGTTTGTAGTAGCTTACCCGTACTTCTATCTTTTTATTCATTATTAAACCTACTCCTGCATTACCCCTATTTGATTTTGTATTTATAACCCTGTATTCACCTGACCAGAAGTCTTGTTCCTCCTGCCACCGAACTTCACTAATTCCGACTATATCTAACTTTAACCTATCCATTTCCCTTTTTAAATTTTCTAACCTACCTGTCCGATTAAGGGATCTGACATTCCACGCTCCAATCCGTAGAATGCCAGTTTTCTTTCTCCTGATAACGACGTTCTCCTGAGTAGTCCCCGCCCGGAGATCCGAATGGGGGACTATTTTACCTCCGGAATATTTTACCCAAGAGGACGCCATCATCATTTAACCATACAGTAAAGCTGCATGCCCTCGGGAAAAATTACGGCTGTAGTTTCCCCTTGCTTTCAGCCATTCGCAGTACCACAACAGCAAGGCCGTTTTGGTTAGTGTTACAAGGCCAGATCAGTCAATCATCCAGACTGTTGCCCCTGCAACTACTGAAAAGGCTGCTGCCCCTCTTCAGGAACCACAAGTTTGTCTGGCCTCTCAACAGATACCCCTCCGTTGTGGTTGCCCCTACGGTACGGCTATCTGTATCGTTGAGGCACGCAAGCCTCCCCACCAACGGCAAGGTCCATGGTTCATGGGTGGGGGGTGGGGGGGGGAAACAGGGAGTATTCCTTCATATAAAAATGCATTCTATTGTATATCTCTAGTGATTTCATTTCTGTTGGTAATGGTTTCTGATGTTTATAGCTTGTGATACTTAGAAACTAGAACAAACATTTGATTTCCCGTTCACTGGCGAATATCCCCCCTCCCCTCACCTGTCTGGGTTTGCGAAAGCGTCATCAATTCTAGGCCAGTCAGCTATGAGATTTTGTAACCTGCAAACGTAAGGGCGGAAGATAACGCTAAATTTCTTTTAATTAATCCATACTTCCTGAAACATGTTACTTGCCCGAATATGAGGGCGAGCTGAAAAGTAATTCCTCCTCATTTTTAAATTTGAAATATCCTAAAGCTTTTCAAATGAAACTTCAATATTCTACATGTTTATTCTTCATGCCCACAAAATTGCAGCCACTAGAGGGCTCGGAATTGTAGCGCATAACAAGTCAGAATGTAACCTAGTTATGTCAGTGCGGCAGAAAGAGTGTGCTCTAACCGAGTTTCGAAGCGGAAGAGTTCAGCCCCACGGAACTCCCTCTACTTCAGCATGACAATGCCAGACCTCAAGCGAGCACCGCAACATCTGCGGCGATCCGATGCCTAGGGTTGAATGTCATCGATCATCCTCCATCCTCCATCCGACTTGGCCCTATCTGGTTTCCACCTATTTCCAAAACTTAATGAACACCTTTAGAGGACTTCAGTTTGATAGTGATGAAGAGGAGCAAGCGTAGATGTGGCTCCGTCAACAGTGACAAATGTTCAACAGTGGAGGTACTGACGGGCTGGTCTCTCAGTGAGAGAAATTTGTTAGTCACCAGGGTGACTATGTTGACAAATAGATATGTAGGCATGAAGAATAAAGATGTAGAATGATAATAACGTCTGTTTCATTAAAAAAAACTTTAAGAGTTTTCAAATAAAAAATGGCATTACTTTACAGCACGCCCTCGTACGTGTGAGAACTAACACATTAACTGACAAGAAACTGAACAGGTTGAACATTTTAGTTAGCCGGAACTGCTGTGTTCATATAATTTTCTTAATTAATAGTTCTAAGCGAAATTATGTGCCATAAATAGAAATATAAGTTATATAGTACGTGAAGATAAAGCAGAAACTGTGTATAACCTTTTAGTTTCAACCTAAAGATACGAATATGAGGCATGGGTGACTGCATGACTAGAGGAACAAACATTGGATAATCCTCGAGAATAGTGAGTAGACGTCGTTTAATTGATTTTAATTCATCCATGCATAATAGTTATTCAAAACTAGACGTAATCGTCTCAATGGGAATTCCGCGATCCTTCATTAATAAAATATGGCGTTTCAGTCTTCGATCGCTATACTTTATTTTCAATTACCGGTTTCGGGCTAGCTGCCCATCTTCAGATCATACATTGTAGTTACAGAGTAACTTGTCCGTACAGAACACTCGGTTCGCTGTCATAAGTCAATGACAGCGAACCGAGTGTTCTGTACGGACAAGTTACTCTGTAACTACAATATATGATCTGAAGATGGGCAGCTAGCCCGAAACGGGTAATTGAAAATAAAGTATAGCGATCGAAGACTGAAACGCCATATTTTACAATAGTTATTGTAGTTTCAGAAATCAGAATACGTATTGTTGCGTAAGTTTCCTTTAACTCCGTTTACTGACATTTTAGATGCTTTAAGAGAGAAGTAAATTATTTTTTTTGCACGAAAATTGCATATTAATATATTTTTAATTCCGAATATCTGTTTAATTTAAATTACGATGAAATTGTATTGTAAAATGTATTGTTAATTGTGCAGATACAGCTAGTTTTGTTTTTTGTTTTTTCTCAAGTGCTGTTTGTGCATATTCCTTTCAGACCACGCAGTTCTTCTCGAAATTTTTCAGTATCCTAAGAAATGGTAACTCATTTGTAGTATTTTCGTGTTTACTTCGATTACAAATATAGTATAAAATCAAGTGTATTTTAAAACAGACGATCGTCTCAAAGTACTTATATAATAAGGTGCTTTGGGATGAGGGTGACAACCTTTGAAAGACTATAGGCCGTATACAGAGGAGCAATGTTAAGGGATGTGTTCTTTTAAGGTGCGTGAAATGTGGGCAAGCGAGGAGCAGGAATTGGAAAGGTGTCACTGCATAAAAATTTGACAAGCCATCCAGAAAAGACATCATTTAATAACTCTAAGAAATTATTTTTCTTTTGCATTTAAACACATGGAACTTAACATTTTCAAAGGAATGTAAGGAAACGGGGAAAAGATTTATTCGAGAAACTTTCAGCGAGGTTTCACAGCGTTATATTACGTAAAGCTTCTTTCTCAAAAAAATCGAATAACAGCCAAAGAGATTTCACTTAACACGTATTTCAAAGAAGAATTCATCAAAAAACACTACACATTTATCAACACGTCAACTTACAGCTGCATCCCCAGAAAATTACATCAAGCAATGGACACTTATAAAGTAATACGAAATATATTATTCAGAGAGATATTAGCTGAAATCTTTAAATTGGATCCGAATAACTCAAGCTAGTTCTATAAGAGAATGTAGAAAATATAAACAATTACGCCTAAAATGCTTCAAATAAAACAAGAAGTGGTAAATTATTACAAAAATAAATCACACAAGGTGATCAGAAGAAATGTTTCATGAATTGCAGACCTGGCTCACATCCAACAGACAGGAATTACTATGACAAAAACAGACAGCAACATTTAGAAGTGCAAGTCAGCCAAACAGAAATCGGTGAACCATTTGATTAAAATCGGGTTTAGCTCAAACGGAACACAAATAATATAAAGGACTTTCTGGCACAGTGGATATGTCCGAATTACAATTAACGCTACCTACACACGCCAATCAAGTCCAACCATCGCCGGTGCCGACTGCTCTGTGACCACACTTTCCACATGAATCCTATAGCATGAAACATCAGATCGATATCCACGGCCGTCTTCCACCAAATCAGAGCGACTTTCTTCTTGGACATTTCATTTGGTATAGTGGACAATAAAATACATACACTCTAAATGATATTGAATAACACCCACGAGGTTTCTTCTGAAACAACAAGCTGTAAAATTAGTACACAGAAAATGCTTGTAGTGTCCGTGTCCACACAACAGGCAGCAGTTGTCCTTGGACGGTATACCTGCAGTTATTGGCGCAAAACGAGTGAGAGCGACCTAACTCGCATCACCGTTAGCTAGACAGGGTAGAGAGCAACACGGCCGCTGGCTGGATGCAAAGGAGGCGGTTCCTTCATTACACAGGCAAAGAGATTACCAGTTTCACCTAAAAAAACAGCCAAAGTTGCAAGACTCAGTTTTGTTGTTCAACTGATGTCTAGTTTTGGGTTACCTGAACCCACTTTCAAATAACTGAAAATGGGTTCAGGTGCCCCGAAACTTCTTAACACAACCTGCTGTCTCGTTATTAATCCAGCATTCTGGCAATCCACAAAGAGATTACATCACGCTTTCGGTTTCATGTCGAAGCCTGGCACGGATTGACAAGCTTAAAGCATCCTTATTAATCACTCAACTTCAAGCACAGTAGCAGGCTGTTCACAAGTTGCCAGGTAGTTAGTATCCCTTTAGCAATTTCACATGTGAGAATCCAGATAAAGTAAAAAATAAGAATTATTTAAACTTGGTAACATGATCACGTTTTACACTGCAGTGGTAGGCAATGGAAGACATGTTCGTCGTGTTTTTGAGCATCAGCTTCCTGACACTAGATGCATCCTTCGTTGGGCCAAACACATGGAGGGTGCGAGATACAGGCTGTAGGGCGAGGAAGAACAGTCCAATGATGATTTGTGAGCTCCTCTCGGATATGAAGATTTGTGTGAGGCCTTGCGTTGTCAGTTTCCACTATTTACTGAGGGTATATTAATAGACTTCAGGGTCGATCGTTGCAACATGCAGGAGGACATCAAACAGAATAACCCCTTCAGAGTCCCAGAGGACAGTCGGCATGACTCTGCCCGCTGAGAATGCAGCTTCGAACGTTTTCTTCGAAGGTGTGGTGGTGTGGTTCGCCACTGCATCGGTTGCCCCTATAATTCCGGTTTGAAGTGATGAACCCAAACTGATGGACTAGTGTGTCAGCACTACCAACGGAGACATAAAACTGAGCGGTGACCGAGTGAGATGGCGCAGTGGCTAACACACTGGACTCACATTCGGGAGGATGAAGTTTCAAACCCGCGTCCAGCCATCCAGATTTAGGTTCTTCTGCCATTCCCCTAGATTGCTCGAAGCAAATGCCGGGATGGTTTCCTTGAAATGGCATGACCGACTTCTTCCCATCCTAGACACAAATAATGCTTACGCCCCGCCTCCAATGACCTCCATGTCGGCGAGACGTTAATCCCAATCACCCTTTCTTCCTTCTTTGAGCAATGAGGAATCCGATTGTGATCCTTCGGTTACCTCAAATGGGAGTGCCCCCATGTTCCAACACCGCAGCAGTCACAGCTGTATGTGGCCGTCGGGCAAGCGGAAAATGGGACAGGTTTGCGGGATCATGTTGCGATGATGACAAACGACTCACCCAACGACTCACCGTGCTTTTCTTCACTACCAGGTCTCCCTAGACATTATGCAAGCGTCTATGAATATCCACGGTGTTTCGGTATTCCGCCAAAAGAAACTCAAAGACTGTCTCTACTTAGAAAGCAGCTCTGTTGTGTCCGCTCCCGGTAGCTGAGTGGTCAGCTCAATAGAATATCAATTCTAAGGACCCGGGTTCGATTCCAAGCTGGGTCGGAGATTTTCTCCGCTCAGGCACTGGGTTTTGTGTTGTCCTAATCATCATATCATCCCCATCGACGCGCAAGTAGCCGAAGTGGCAAAAAATCGAAAGACTTGCACCCGGCGGACGATCTACCCGACGGGACACCCTAGTCACACGACGTTTACATTTATTTACCTCAGTTGTGCTTCCCATTTTCAATCGTACGTGTAGCGCCGCCACTATCGGAACTTCACGAAACTGCGGGGTGCTGAAGCGGAAGTATTCCACGACGTACCACAACAAATTTAGTATTTTTTAAACCTAAACTGACCGAGAAAAAATGTGTTGCATTACTTATTGAATGCCTCTGTTACTTCCTCAATCACTTTATATATGTGTAGTTCCTACGTAATATATTCATCGTTTTCATTATGCTGCAATGTATAACCCTCTTCCATTCTCAGTTATCCTACTTTTGTGCTCTCCTTTCTCTTGAGGTGTAAATTTCTTATTGTGTATCACCAAGTTTTTATGATTAATGTTGATACTATCAAAGGTTTTTTGGTGTTTTAAGCTTTATGTTCTTAAAGGTTCTTACAAAAGTAAAGTTCAATGAGTTACACTACAGGGGGGAGGGGGGGGGGGGGCGGACCAATAGAGATAGGTGGAAGCCAGCTTCAGTGATGGAAAAAATCCCAGTAAAATGACCGGCTCTCCTTTACGCCAGAAGGTGGCGTATTCATTAATAAGGCCTGACTCTGCAGCAGTCGTACTGCACCAGGCAGATATCTTCCTCTTCTGTAAATCCTCGTGTGCGAGAGTTGAAGAAATTATAGTTTTCTGCATACACTCTATGTGTGAAGTAGCCAGTATTGGTATTGTATCGGAGTTGCGTGCGTTTCAGCTGACGTTCGACACGTTCACGGTGGGCAAGTTCGTGTCGTTCACGAGCGACGGCTGCCCGGACGGCCACATGAGCATCCGGGAGGCGGGCCGGCCCTCCACGGGAGGACAGTGGTGCGGCAGCGCTTGGGGCTACACCGTATACTACAGCGAGACGCCCTCCATCAACCTCACTCTGCTGCTCTACAAGCTGTCCGAGCAGGTCAGTGTCTGCAATAACCTTCAGTCTTAAGCTAAGGAAATATCGATACACAAACCCTCCAGCCAAAATTTTAAACGAAATTAACTGTTAAGAGCTTATATTAAACGAGGAAGGTCAAGTAATTCATTTTTAATTCGCGTAGTGCTCTTAAAGCTAAGTGACGTTTAAAGTCTGCAATGCAAGAACCCATAGTGATGTGGCCGAATATCAGAGCACCACCGGCAGGACAAAGCATACAAGGCAGGCTACAAATATCCTGGGAAGAACAGTACTTTGCACAATTGCCGTCTTTCAGAGACTCTCTGCTACGAAATATGAAAGTGATTTTGAACCTTCAAGGCGACTCCTCCATCTGACAACTATAGCAGCGTGCAACTGTTGCTGTCATGGTCTTCAGTCTATTCTGACAGAGCTCTCCAGGCTAGTACATCGTTTGCAAGCCTCTTCATCTCCGAATAACTACCTGCAACCCACATCCTTCTTATCCTGCTTTCTGTATCTGTACCTTCGTTTACAGTTTCTACCCGTACACTTCCCTCCATTTTCAGATAGATCATTCCTTTGCCCCCAGTTGGATGTAAGTGTCCTACCAAGTTCCTTTGGTCAAATCGTCCCATAAACTTCTTCTTTTCCCGGTTTGATCCATTGCCTCCTCATTCGTTATTCGATCTACTAATATTGATCATTCTTCTGTAGCAGCACATTTCAAAAGCTTCTATTTTCATCTAGTATGTTCTTTTTATGGTCCATTTTCCACTTTCGTATAAGACTTCCTTCTCAAAAGACTTCCCGGCATTTCAACTTATACTAATTTTTAACCAATTCATCTTTCTCAGATATGCTTTTGCTGCTGTAGCCATTCTGCATTTTGTAACCTCTCTGCTTCAGCCATCATTAGTTAATTGGTCGTCCAAACATAAAAACTCATCTATGTCTTGTAGTGTAGCATTTTCTAATTCCCTCAGCATCGGGTGCTTCAATCTGACCGCATTCAATTACCTTTGTCTTAGTTATGTCGGTGTTCATCTTTAATTATTGTTGGATCTATTGGATTACTTACATTACTGTTTCTATTCACTGCATTAATGGAAAGGTTGGTTCAGTTGCAACGCCACTTGATAGCAGAGCTGCTCTAGAGTTGATTCTACCCTACCAGCGTCCAGCTTTGTGGTGTTTCCGAATTTCGCTTTTATTGTGCTTCTCTATAATCACTGAAAATTCGTCTCGTCATGGAATAACATTCTAATAACCGTCGTACATAAGGTGACACCGCATTTTTCGGCAGCTGTCCGTCGACCTCACCCTCGAGCACTAGTGACCATCTGATGGAGGGTGATACAAAACGGTCATGGTATTTTCGGAAACACATTTAATAGGAACGAAAGTCATGAACCACTCATTACACCCACGAACTTCATCGTAAGGGTAGCAAGTAAAGAGTATTTTCACCAACTCCTGTGACACACTTGTAGTCGATGTGAGGAGGCTTAACTGATGAACTGTTGCATAGCAACGTATGTCTGGAGAAGGTGCGATTCCCTTTTAGAAGCAAAACAAAATCGAACCGGTATTGTTCGTTTGCCTCATTATAGAAATTTCTTATGTAGTCAATTGCTACTTGTGCCGATCATCCTTGTCCTCCCAAAAACTGTAAATTCAGAGTAAGTTCTGAATGATTTGATCAAAAACATCTGTTGTCGGTTGTACGACTTACAGCAAACCTTTAACCACGTGTTACTGTGAGTGTACGGGAAACTCATAAGAATATTACACGACTACAGAAGGAAGATGACAACGGCCTTGCCGCAGTGGTTACATTGGTTCCCGTGAGAACACCGAAGTTAAGCGCTGTCGGGCGTGGTCGGCACTTGGATGGGTGACCATCCAGGCCGCGATGCGCTGTTACCATATTTCGGGGTGCACTCAGCCTCGTGATGCCAATTGAGGAGCTATTCAACCGAACAGTAGCGGCTTCGGTCAAGAATACCATCATATCGGGGAGAGCGGTGTGCTGACCCCACGCCCCTCCTATCGGCATCCTCCATGGAGGATGACACGACGGTCGGATGGTCCCGGCAGGCCACTCGTGGCCTGAAGACGGAGTGCTTTTTTTCACAGAAGGAAGTTTCCAATACCTTCATCAGTACTTTTTCCAGAAAAGTCGTGTACCTCTCACAGTAGACGACTTATAATGACGTATGGTCCAATAAAATGTGGTCTTCGGTTCTACAGCTACACTCTCAGGTACAGCAAAGTTATATCCATAACGCCCCATCAAACGTCAGAGGATGTAGAGGAAAGACCGTGATATAATGATATTACTATTTAGGACTCAGACTTAGTCTAGTTAATATATCCGCATGGAGTGTGTGCTCGAATGCATGACCAGAGAGTTATTACGTTGGTCTGACTGTAAATACTACTGGATTTATGAGGCCCCATTTGTGGGTAAAGTAACCAAAATACATTAGTTTACAAACAATGCAGAGGGGGAAAGTATTAATTTCTGATTTGGTATTTGATTCATATACTGTGAAGCGGGGAAAATGTACGCGGTGTTGTTTCAGAATTGGGATACAACAGCTTCAAATTGTAGTTTTTCCTGGATTCAGCAATGAGAGGCTTTGTTGTCTTTTGTGGTTGGCTGCACATTCAGACTGAATTTTTAACATTGTATTCGTCTTTTGACGCCATTCCGACGATAATAAAATGTGAAAGCTATAAGTACATTTGTCTTCAAGGACCCATTGAGAGACAAAGTGAAGGTAAGTGAAGATATTTTTCACACTGTGTTTGAATGTTCTGTGATAGATAAGTAAAGAGGAAGCACCACCTGCCAGATCGTTGTTCCGAATGAGTGCCAGAAGCACAGAACACATAATTCAGTTTAACCATTCTGTTCTCTAAGTCTCTCATTGCGTATACTTTTCCTCCACGATGAATCAAAAACTAAATTTGTATGACATCATTTCGTTTGAAGACGCCAAACCTGACAGGTCTTCGAGAACCTGGGATTTGTTTGGGAATGCCAAGACAATATCTTCGTTGCTCGGTTTCTAATGAAAACAGCAGAACTGACAGGTCTTCGACAACAGGTGATTTGTTTTGGATTCCTAAGACATAATCTTTATGGCTGCATTTCTATTAACAACGTCAGACCTGACCTGTGTTTGAGAAAAGAAGACTTGTTTCGGAGTCCAGGACGGGAAAATAGTCACGTCGCAAAAATCTGTAACGTTTCATTCTGTACTTATTTCTAGTACATCGAGAACTGTTCTTGATGACCAGGTTGGGTAGCCGTGCGGTGTAGGGCGCCTTGCCACGGCTTGCGCGGTTCCCCCCGTCTGAGGTTCGAGTCCTCCCTTGCGCACGGGTGTGTGTGTTGTCCTTAGCGTAAGTTAGTTTAAGTTCGATTAAGTTGTGTGTAAGCCTAGGGACCGATGACGTCAGAAGTTTGGACCCATAGCTCTCACCACAAATTTCCAATTGTTCTTGATATTAAATCATTAAATCTGAGGTCGTGGAAGACGTTCAACACTAGAGCTATAAAACTACAGTGGCTTACAGCGCAATATCGTAACTAAGCACAGACTACGGTAGTTTTCCAAGTAGCTTTGGTGACTTAAAGTCATAAGTGCATTACCTGTAGGTTAAGTGTGTTGCATACCTGTCGGGCATTACCTCATACCGAACGCTTTCTTCACGTATGCAGTCAGCGCCTTACTAGATTCCCCTAAAAACCGAAAGTGTGAACCACTCTAGCAACTGAGTGGTGTTGTATGAAGAACCGGTTAACATGCGGAATATTTTGTCCCGCGATGTTACCGTTCTACTTACATTTAAGCAGTATTTATAAAATAATTTAAACTGTCAATATTTAATCAAAGTTTCATTCGGAAACTGTTGATTTGTAACGCGAAACAGAGGAACTGTGCTGTGAAAATGAAGAATTGAATACAGGTTTATAATACAGCAGTAGAAAACGTAAAATGAAAGAAAACGCGAAACAAAAATATATCAAACATCGCTCCAGTACATCGTCGAATTTAAGTGAAATATATTTCTATTATTAATAAACAACTTCCGTATTTATAAATAATAATAGGAAATTCTTTACCTATGACCATAATGAAAATCATTCTATCGGGTACTAATCTCTATATCTCAGCATGAAAATTAAACTTTCATCAAAATTTGTCTGCTGACACAAAAGCTCAGAAGTTACGCGATCAACTAATTTTTACTACTTATAAAATGCGATTTTTATTCTCTATGGGTATAAAATACACAATGGACTGACGCTGAGTGATGTATTGATCTAATTATGTGCAAAATAACCAACCAAACAAACAAAAAACCGAAGACAAGTCGTCGGCTTCCAGTTTCTCTGTTACACATTCATGTATCTTTCTTTTCCTAACTATGCTATCAATACTACCGGTAATGCTACCACTTAAAAAAATAAACTCTTCCCGCAGAGGCCACGAAGGCCCAAAGGTACCCACCGGCCGCCGTGCCATCATCAGCCCACAGGCGTCACTGGATGCGGATATGTAGGGACATGTTATCAGCACACCGCTCTCCCGGCCGTATGTCAAGTTTCCGAGACCGGAGCCGCTACTTCTCAGTCAAGTAGCTCCTCAGTTTGCCTCACAAGGGCTGAGTGCACCCCGCTTGCCAACAGCGCTTGGCAGACCGGATAGTCACCCATCCAAGTGCTAGCCCAGCTTGACAGCGCTTGACGGGAACCGGTGTTGCCACTGCGGCAAGGCCGTTGGCTATCCTACTACTTACTACGTCATTTACGTAGTGCATCAAAATACTGAACCACAGGTTTTGCAGAGCGCAGATCCATTAAATACTCGTAGAAACAGGACTTTATGAACTCGCCCAAAAAGTTATTTTAACTTAGTTGGTCTTGAGTCATAAAACAGCAAAAGCCTTATTGCCCTGAGTGAGACGCGTTCTTTATTTTTCGCAGGGAATCGGCTACAACTTCAACTTTAAGTTGTCGTACAAGGTGCTGCGCGAAGAGGAAGCGCGGGTGCGTTACGGCAACCTGTCGGCAGCTTCCAACAGCAGCAGCAGCAGTAGCGGCGGCAGCAGTGGCAGCGGTAACGCGGGCGTGCCGGCGTGGCGCGGCGACCTGGTGCCCGGCTCGTACTGCGACCGCGTGCTGGAGCGCTGCGACGCGCGCGCCTGCCGCGTGCAGTCGCCCAACTACCCGGGCGTGTACCCGCGCAACGCCACGTGCTACTACCGCGTGGAGCAGCGGCCCGTGCCCAGCGGCCGGCACGCGCTCATCGCCGTGAGCCAGCGCCACTCGCACAAGGTGCACATCAAGGACCAGGTCGCCGAGTACGACCGCACGCAGCGCGTGCTCAGGTACGCTCGCTGCCGTTTCAGAAACCGCACTACCGTTTGTGCAGAATTGTCATCTATAGTTTTACATCGCCACCCACCGTACGATGGTGCCGTAGCTTACCAGACTCACCCTCACTCCTCCTGCAACACAGCTCTCCTTTTCCGTTCACGGATGGTCCAATGGAAGAGTTGCTATCATCGTCATTCCACATACACTCCAGCTCAACAAATTTTGTGACTGTGGATACACGACACAAATAAGTTGCAGTTACTAGCATTACTTCGAATGTTGGCTGTCGGTATTTTTAGACTAGTCTTTCCTCCATACACAGTGCTTTTCTTGCAGCATCTCCCACTGCAGTTCGTTGATTTACAAACAGTGTGGCGTGCTACATTAAAAATAGTTTTTGAGATGATTCATCGTATCTTATGCTACAGGCTTCATATACACGTTTAAGAAAAAATTCCACAGTAGGCGATCGGCATGGGTCCCTCATCCCAGTTCAAGAGAAAAGTGTGTCTACCAAAATCTAGTCTTGCCAATAGATTTAATACAAATCCGATTTAAAATACGGGGCTCTAGTATGCAGGGTGACCGACAACAGAAGCATGAACTCCACGGTGTGCCAGAGCTGACCCATTAGCTCAGTGAGACGAGGCAATCCCGTGAAGGACGGAAACGAAGACTTGATGGTGGAGTCGCTTTTGTGCGAATTTTTTTTTTTTTCAATAGAAGCATTCGACTGTTTCCAATTTACGCCTACACAATGCGGTATCTTTTGTATTTCTTTCTGTTACTGCTGCCTTTATTTAGCCATTAAGACATTACACTAACTTCTTACGGACGTGAACGACAACTTTGTTTCGTCAATGATACAAAAAAAAGGCAACAGAAAATAACAGTGTATACAGTAACATTGTCTGTATCCCATGGGGTACAAAAAACACAATAGGTAGGCTACATTAGATTGCACTTAATGCTATGCATAATAATGCCATTCTGTACATTTAACTTCCACGTTTACCTTTACAGAGCCTGAACGTAAACGCACGAGGAATATTCACTTCATAGAATATGTTCAAAGCGACCATCGTGCGTCTGTAAGCGCGTCGCCACTCGCTGCACCTTACTTTGCTCGACCGTACGCAACACTCCTACATCCACCATTGCTCAAGCAGCATGCACGCGAGCTATTATATCATGTGCGTCTATGGGTAGAATTCTATAAACTTCTCACTTTAAGTGTCCACGCAAATTAAAGTCTACCAGATTAAATTCCGTGGAAAGTGGAGGCAAGATCATTCGACCTCCATGACCGCTCCATTTCCATGGAAACGCTTCATCTAAATAGTTACGCACATTGATTCCGATGCGTGGCGGTGCACTATCACGCTGAAACCATAGCTGCCACCGAGCAACAAGTGCAATGTTTCCTAATGCGGCAGGCAAAATATTGCAAAAACACATAAGACGCAAGCGCTCATTCAACTTGCACGCAATAGGTTGTGTTCCGATCAATAACGGCTCTTGTGCACGTAAAAACACCTTCACATTGAAGGTACATTCGTCAGTTCATATCACATTATTTATAATCTCTTAGTTATCTTCCACCTGGTACAAAAGCCTGCGCTCTTCAGGGTCATACCTTCGGGAGTAAACGACGGTTTATACGCTCCACAGTGTTGTCGTGTAAGTCGGTACGTTTCCAGCCTCGTCTAACGTAACGAATAATTTCAGGCCCATTACCAGAACCGATCCACCGTTCCACAATTTCACTTATGCTGCAGAGACGGCGACCTTGAGCCAGACGTTTGTTCCTATTACTTCGGCGGTCGATATTTCTGTTGGATAACATTTTTGGACATGGATTTCTTTCGCAAATTTAGTTCTACAAGGAATCCTCCACAGCAGCTCCGAGTTTTTTTGATAATGTATTATTGGGCCCTATACCTCAGTTGTAGACGAGCACGAAATCCCTGAAAATATCAAATTCAGCTGTAAACAGTACGTCCGAGGTTTCAGACAACATGGTCGACCTACAGGGTCTCTTCATATCGGCCCAGGAGAAATGAAAAGGTGGCTGACAGCCGCTGTGAAGCATTCGCCACATCTTGTGAACGAGTGTTTCAGTCTTAGCGAAGTGGTCAGCGGCAAGGAATGACACTCCCGATACACACTTTCTTCTATAACTATCCTGAGTCGTTAACGTCTACCACGGTGTACATTACAGGGTGTGGGAGCAGTGCAACGTGGTGCAGGACTACCTGACGATTTACGACGGCTCCTCGACGACGGACCCGGTGCTGGTGCGGCTGTGCGGCGGCGACGCGGTGCCCGACATCGTCAGCAGCGGGCCCAACATGCTGCTGGAGTTCCACACCTCGCCCTACGACAACCCCTTCCACCCCGTGCCGCTCAGCTACCTGCCTGGCTTCGAACTGCAAGTTGAGGCAAGTCCTGCCAGGTTTCATTGCTATTAGCTGTGGCTGTCGGTACACAACTAATGAGGAAAAAGTTGTTGTTGCTGTGGTCTTCAGTCCTGAGACTGGTTTGATGCAGCTCTCCATGCTACTCTATCCTGTGCAAGCTTCTTCATCTCTCAGCACCTGCTGCAACCTACATCCTTCTGAATCTGCTTAGTGTATTCATCTCTTGGTCTCCCCATACGATTTTTACCCTCCACGCTGCCCTCCAATACTAAATTGGTGATCCCTTGATGCCTCAGAATATGTCCTACCAACCGATCCCTTCTTCTGGTCAAGTTGTGCCACAAACTCCTCTTCTCCCCAGTTCTATTCAATACTTCATAATTAGTTATGTGATCTATCCAACTAATCTTCAGCATTCTTCTGTAGCACCACATTTCGGAATCTTCTATTCTCTTCTTGTCCATACTAGTTATCGTCCATGTTTCACTTCCATACATGGCTACACTCCATACAAATACTTTCACAAACGACTTCCTGACACTTAAATCTATACTCGATGTTAACAAATTTCTCTTCTTCAGAAACGCTTTCCTTGCCATTGCCAGTCTACATTTTATATCCTCTCTACTTCGACCATCATCAGTTATTTTGCTCCCCAAATAGCAAAACTCCTTTACTACTTTAAGTGTCTCATTTCCTAATCTGATACCCTCAACATCACCCGACTTAATTTGACTACATTCCATTACCCTCGTTTTGCTTTTGTTGATGTTCATCTTATATCTTAGTATGTCTTTTATAATTTGAGAAAACTCATGGATAACGCCCTAGAAAATAGCCGACATTTTGACAGTTGAGCACCCCCTCATTTTCTAGGCACAACAAATCCATCCTTGTTTTTGAGACGGCCTAAGTTGTCTGCGGTGGTTCGTTCTTATCATTCTTAATACACCCTTTTTTTCTTTCCTGAGTTGTCTTACCCGCGCACCAAAGGTTTAAATTACAATGCATAGCGAACTCTATTTTCTTTAGTGCCTATAAGAATACGGAGCATTCAGTATCCCGAGGAACCTCAAGCTTCACATCACTTTTATTGCTCAACTACCTGAAGAAGGTTATTTGTCTCTGATGAGAAAAAGCACCAAGCGAATGCAGTAACAGTTGCCATACTTGGTACCATGGCTACTCAGCCCTTGTCACAGTGTGCCATTGAAGGGTGCTTTGGGCAATATTGGCGGCAGTATTTATTGCCATTCGTGCTGCCGTTTGATAACTTCGGGGTAAGTTTTTGTGTCATTGTCGATCCAGTTGCTGCTGACTGGCCCAGTTCCAATCACCAAAACCTAACAGCGAGATACTAATAGGGGCTATCAGACTTCCCAGCTCTCTGCGACTGGCCACATCTCACTGCCTGCTGTCTGCTGTGATAACTTTAGAAATTCGCCCCGTCGTAAGTGAAGCTATTACCAACGGAATCAGCTGGAAGACGATAGTCATTTTTTCGAACGGCAACGTGTTAACAGGACCATTCTCCTGTCATGATTTACAAGATCAATGAAAGGAAGATTATCAACAGGAGAACTGTTTCAACTCATCTTTCTGAACTCGTAAGTCTTGCTGGTGCTTTTACTGGTTGATAAAAGTCCGATACAGTTTTCTAATTTAGGGAACATGCGAAAATTCGTATACGTATATGTTCATACTCTGTTACGTTACACAAACTGAAAACATGGTTTATTGTAATTGACGTTCATGTAACAAACTGTTCACAAATATCAAGAAAGTTCGAAGTAATTCGTATTTCAACTACAAGCTGCTTTCAGGGAATAATGTTTTATTTGGGACTAGTTTTGTAGGAAGTCCCATTTTCAAGCCGAATAAAAATTACGTTGTAACGAAAACACCGTGGTAGGAGAGCTTAACAACTCAAATTTCAGATCCAAGTTAACAGCTGTTTCATGATTATGGGTTGGAGTGACCTAAAGAAGGGTTCGTTTCCCACGCATTTTTGCTGAATTACATAAACATATCGACTCCCGAACAGTGTTCACATATACGTAGTACCATGATGTTTTAATTTCAATGTGTTTTTTATGTCTGTTTGAAATCGAACTTCCAACCAAAACTAATGGTCAATAAAGCATTGTTCACTAAGAGCAGTACGAACTCATTCAAGTTTATTAGAGCTGAGGATCACGTTTTACAAGAAAGAGGAGAGTGTTCTTTTCTAAGTAACGTTGGCAGCATTTGAAAACGCCTTGGTGGCTTGTGGTTTCTTATAAGCAGGCAACGCACCTAGTGTTGATCAAAGAACAAAACCTCTACGAAAAATTAGAATGGGAAAACATTCCAATCTTTTCCCTGCAAATAGTTGGAAAGAGATGATTGCTAAGTCTGTATTCCCATCCACCACTGTAATACCACTGACGATTAGCCACATGGAAAGCGCGTTCTCATAACTTGGCAACTGCTAGTTAGTAGCTAAGTTCAAAAATGAATGGTTAGAGGTTGACGTGCTTTCGGTGCCGTGGATACTAGATGTGGAACACTAACTTTACAGATAAGGGCGAAGCGTGAGTAGGGTCAACATTTGCACAATGAGGAAAACACATTTTGCATGGCAATTGTCTGGTTTTTACTTCTTCTTTTTTCATGTCACGACGAAGATCTGAGCTAAAAGTTTAAAAGGACTTAGCCTGAAATGCTACTGATTCATTTGATTTCAATTTGATGTAAACCTCCACATACATTAGCTCTAATGCACCCAGCGTATCACACATGTTTGCGATAAAGGTATGTCCAGGAACTGGAAACCTATGGAATCAATTCAATGAGAACAACATTATTTGGAAACAAATAGTTTACGTTAGCAAAGAAAGAAATGCTTTACTTTCATTAATGAAGAAATTTGTATTTTCAATTGCCTCTGTGTTATATGTCTAGTATCTGACGTATGTGCAACCGTCATGTGCAGTTCCTCATTTCGCGACTGATCGGATCTTACTTTCCGAATAGCTCTCATGTATTGTCAATCCTCTAAACATAGTATATGAGAGTAACTACACCTACCATGCATTCGGCACTTTCCACAGTAAAAGATGTATAAAAAAACAATTTACGCAATATTCTTCTTTGTAAACTTCGTCTCGGTGTATTCTTTCTTTGTCTTCACAATATGAAAAGCAAAGGCGAAGCCAGGTTCGGTTGCTAAACGTTGTTCCTTTGCAAACTTTAACGTTAGTCTGATGCTCAATATTTTCATTCAGCGGCGTCAGCTGTCTTCTTGAAGCGTAGGTCATGAGGACAGCCTTCACTGGAAACACAGTGCACTGTGGTTAACGTCGTAATGGCATTTCAGATCATTTTGACACCAGACATGCTGGTATACACCTTCTCTCCACAAAAGGAAATTCCTCTTTCCAAACTTTATTACACTATTCTCTTCTTTACACATATTTGATTCTTAGAGAACATGTAACTACACTGCTGGCCACCGTAAATGCAACACCCTGAAGGAAGCATCCGAATCAAGTGAAATTTACACCATGGGTTTGCAGCGATGAGATATGCAACTGATTAGAATTTCAGCGCAGACGCACATCACGCGCGCCTGTGGCGCCACCTCATAGCGCCATTTAAGGCTTGGCGATTTCGACGAGTGTACGTTCGGCACGTGTGTTTACCTCGTGGTTGTTTCACAAGACGATCAGTTATGCCTCGTAGACAACAGCGAACATCGTTTGATCAAGTATCCGAGTTCGACAGAGGAAGGATAGTGGCTTACCGAGATTGTGGATTATCATACAGAGAAATCGCTAGTCGTGTTGGACGAAACCAAACAACTGTAATGCGGATATGTGACCGTTGGATGCAGGAGGGTACGACGGACCGACGTGGTCGATCGCATTCACCTCGGTGCACCACTGCACGTGCTGATAGGCAAATTGTGCGCATGGCAGTGACGGATCGCTCAGTGACATCCCGAACCATAGCACAGCACATTGCGTCTGTAACGCATCATCCAGTGTCTGCGCGTACCATTTGACGCCGTTTACAGCAGAGTGGTCTGTCCGCAAGACGTCCATTGCTTCGTCTACCATTGACGCAGAACCACAGACGTCTCCGTCGCCAATGGTGTGATGACAGACGGATGTGGACGGCGGAATGGAATGACGTTGTCTTTACTGACGAGGCACGCTTCTGTCTGCAGCACCACGATGGTCGGATTCGAGTGTGGAGACACCGTGGAGAGAGGATGCTGGACAGCTGCATTATGCGCCGCCACACTGGTCTTGCACCGGGTATTATGGAATGGGGCGGTATTGGATATTACTCTCGCACGCCTCTAGTACGCATTGCCGGTACTTTAAATAGCCGGCGCTACATATCCGAGGTGCTGGAACAAGTTGTCCTTCCTTACCTTCAGGGCTCGGCCACAGCCATATTTCAACAGGATAATGCGCGACCTCACGCGGCACGCATTGTCCAAAGGTTCTTCGTCAATAACCAGATTGAATTGCTTCCCAGGCCGGCTCGCTCTCCGGATCTCTCGCCGATAGAAAACATGTGGTCCATGGTTGCTCAACGAGTGACCCAGATTACATCCCCAGCTGCCACACCAGATGATCTTTGGCAACGTGTGGAAGCTGCTTGGGCTGCTGTACCCCAGGAACACATCCAACGTCTCTTTGATTCAATGCCGAGACGTGTGGCAGCGGTGATCTCCAACAATGGCGGCTACTCTGGCTACTGATTCTGGCAGGAACCACATGTCACAGACATCTGTAAACGTAATCATTTGATACTTGGTCAACGTGTTATCTACAAAATAAATTTTGTTGTGCTACCTCTTGTCTTTCTTGGTGTTGCATTTACGGTGGCCAGCAGTGTATTAGGAAACCAGTAACAGTAATTTTAACTACACGAATCTTGGGACAGAACTGTCTGAGTGGATTTTCTGCCATTTGACTGTACAGAATCTTTATGATATTGCACAATTATGACTTCAGCCTTTCGCAATTTTCAAGAACCACAATGTTAAGCACCATCATACTTTTGTAAACGAAGTAATCGCCGAAATATGTGTTCTATTTCTGTCAAACCCTTTACAAGTATGTCTTCATTTATATGCAGTTAAACCTTCATTATATAATTAAGTTAAATATAATTCGACGATGAATTCGTTTAACAGAAGTCTGATCATGCTTAACACTTTGGTATTTGATAATGGTCGAAGGCCAGAATCGTGATTGTACAATAGAAAAAAACAATCTATACAGTCAAATGGCGGACTTCAATGTATACAATAACAACTTTCTTAAACAGTGTTACAAAGCGAAGAACAACTAACACATTAGAGTCGAGTGTTGGCCTTCAGCCGCGACGTTATTTCTGAATGCTGAAATCAGTTTTTGTGCCCACTGTAGACTGTCAGTAAGACAGATAAACTTTTCTATATTATTTATTACAGTATGGGACAGCTGTGGGTTTTGGCTATTTTCAAATGAAATTGTGACGGCAAAATGTGTTTTGTTGAACTCCTGAGAGCCAAGGGAGATAATAAAAAAGGTTTCAGTATTCAGCAAACAGAAAAAAAGAACCTTCACATTGCTCGCTACGAAACTGACTGAATGAATACCTACTGTCAAGACTACAACAAAGTTACAACAGCACTGCCAAATCCACAAGAGCCGCCTTTTACAATGGCAAGTGCCGAATGCATGGAATGTGTGATTATTCTCATATACTACGTTGAGAGGATTGACCGCATATGAGGGCTATTCGGAAAGTAAGATCCGATGTGTCCCGAAATGGAAACCGCAGAGAGAACCAAAAATGTTTTATTTACAACAGTTAGCTACACCTTCCAACTATTTCTCTACACATCGCCGCTCCAACTGGGGAATTTGTCGTTGCATTGTACCAACTTTTCAATATCCTCGTAATAGAAGGCAGCCGCCTGTATTTTCTGTCAGTTCTCTAAACTGACTGCAGCAAGTTATCTGTGCCAACGGTTCATGTAAGCAGAGGAGAAAATCGGGTAGAGCCAAGTCAGGGCTGTATGGTGGATGATCAAACACTTCGCATCGAAAACGCTCCAGGAACGTCCTCATTGCTCCTGCAACGTGCGGCCGAGACCTGTAATGAAGAAGAATATGCATGCAATATCAAAATGTTGTACATGGCTGCATATATATATATATACCACTCTCATTCTTTGATTTCAATTCTGAGGAAGGCACTCCTAGCAGTGTCGAAACCGACCGCTGGTCGTGCGCCGTTAAAAATAGTGACCGAGGGCTAATTTTCTTTCAGTTGCATGCAATATACTTTGTAGGAACTGCATGAAATCAAGCGAAGTCTCTGCCGGCAATGATACTTGGTAAGAGAGCCTATGTTGTACGTATCTGTAAGTGTTCACTGTGCGCTCAGAACTGAAAAGAGTGACGTGAAGGGATCGGCTGGTGTACTACAGACAATGTCCAACACAATTATGCAAAGCTTCAGCGGATGTTCATTGTAGTTCCTATTTCGCGACCGCTCGGATCTCACTTTTCGGATAGCCCTCGTACATGCATAGGAGATCGCTGAATTTTGACCTGTTCCGCAGGTGGTGTTTGTGGACGCTCGGTCGCACAGTTACGTGCGCGACCGCAGGCACTGCGAGTTCCTGCTGACGAGCTTCGACGCGCCGTGGGGCGAGGTGGAGAGCCCGCAGCACTCGCTGCCGCCCAACACGACGTGCCGCTACCACTTCCAGGGCCGGCGCCACGAGACGGTGTGGCTGTCGTTCCTCAAGTTCCACCGCGCCGACTGGGACACGGGGGCGGCGGTGGCGGGCTGCGTGCGCCTGTGGGACGGCCGGCTCGACCCGGTGACCAACAGCAGCGGCGGAGGCGGCGCGGGGGCGGTGCAGCTGTTGGGCGAGTTCTGCAAGGAGGAGGCGCCGCGCCTCTGCGACCACAGCCTGCTCAGCAACAGCACGCGCCACACGCGGCCCTGCGCGCTGCCCGAGAGCTACGTGTCGTCGGGCCCGGAGCTGACGCTCGACACGTTCCAGGCGAGCGCGCTCTTCCCGCTGTCGTTCCTGCTGCGCTACGAGTTCGTCGACACGTCGCTGGAGGGCGCGCCCGCCGCCGGCGCCGAAGCCGGCCCCTGCGACCGCGTCTTCCGCTCGTCGCCGCTGTCGCCGCGCGCCGGCCGCTTCCAGTCGCCGCGCAGCGTCTTCCTGTACGGCCGCGGCGGCGCGCACAACCTCAGCTGCGTGCTGCGCTTCGAGGCGGCGCCGGGCGAGCGCGTGCGCCTCACGCTGGCGCGCGCCAGGTTCGGCGGCCGGCCGTGCCAGACGCGCCGCGACGCCGACACCGAGCGCTGGTCGTGCGCCGTCCCGCCCAAACTGCCGCTCAAGAAATTTCCCAGGAGGAAGCGCGTCGGCGTAGCGGAGCTCTCCCTGTCGGAGTACCCATGGACGGGCGTAAAGATACAGAGGGACTGCTTTTGCTCTCCAGTGCTCGAACCGGTCGTGATCGACACACTGACCGCGTCCACCGTAGAGGTCAACTTCACCGTAACGTTCATGAACATCACCCAGGACTTCAAAGACTTCTTCTTCGACGGAGAGTACGAATTCATCTCCAGCTCCGACGCCAGCACACCTGCCTGCGGACAGTCCAAGGAAAACGTCGTACTTCGCGGCTCCAGTGGCGAAATACTCTTGGGTGGCGCGGCTGTGAAACCTCCCACCACTTCCGAACTTCCTAAGCTGAAGGTGGAGGAGGGTGTCCAGAGCGACTCGAACGACGTCCTGCCATCGCGGTGCATACACCTTCCGTGGCTCATCCAACCGGAGGACGCGCTCAATAACTACTTGTACGTAAAGATCGCAGGCTGGGAGATCACTGGCGACAGGCGCGACTGTCCGACGCCGAACCGCATACTGGTGCACTCTGGAGACGGTCACCGGCCCTCGGTAGTGGTGTGCCCCGCCAGTGCTGGCGCTGCCGCAGACAACGAGGTGTCCGGAGGGGGCGTTGTGGACGTGTTTTCGGACGGCTGGGACCACCGCAGTCCAGTGCAGCCGGCAGATATCCTTCCTGCGCTGCGGTCGCCACACGCGCGCAGTCTGGTGGTCGAGTTCCTGGAGAGGCGGCCCGGCACCAGCTACGCCGTCACGTGGATGGAGGTGTCACGCCGACCTCTGCTCTCGGCATCCAGCTATCTGCTCACTGCCTCCTCAGCAGCGCCTTCGGAATGCCTATATCGGTAATATACCACAAACTACCCCATGGAAAACTTAAGGTGGAATAATGACAATGTTATAAAACAATGTACACATATAAACACATTCACTCAAACATCTGCTAAATCCAGCCAGAAACAGCATCCGTGTGTGTATGAGTTGTGTTTGAGTGAGTGTGTGTGGTGTGTTTGTGTGTGTGTGTTTGGCTCAAATGGCTCTGAGCACTATGGGACTCAACTGCTGAGGTCATTAGTCCCCTAGAACATAGAACTAGTTAAACCTAACTAACCTAATGACATCACAAACATCCATGCCCGAGGCAGGATTCGAACCTGCGACCGTAGCGGTCTTGCGGTTCCAGACTGCAGCGCCTTTAACCGCACGGCCACTTCGGCCGGCTGTGTGTGTTTGTTTTGTCTAATTCGGAAGAACGTCTTTTGGCCGAAACTTATTTGTTTAGCAGTATTTCTGTTGTGCCTGCCTGCGACTCAACATTTCCACTATACGGAGACTGATGATGATCAGCTCCAATACTCCAAGGAACGTAGGGGACGATGCAGGAGACCCGCACATCCGACTAGTCAACGTCCTAGCGCAGGTGGCTTGCCTTCGCCTTCCTCCGACCGTAATGGGGATAAATGATGATGATGAAGACGACACAACAACACCGAGTCATCTCTAGGCTCGGAAAATCCCCGACCCCGCCGGGAATCGAACCAGGGACCACGTGCGAGGGAAGCGAGTGCGATGTCCTTTTCATATTACTGTCACGAACTATTCTATATATTCTTTATTCTAATTCGGTCACAGTTCCGTGTCATTATCCTGGTGATGGCTTAGAACAACCAAGTTCATTTTCAAGCCAGGCCTATTAAAGCTAAAATACGAAACATTTATAACAACACAGAAATAAACAAGGAAAACATAAAAACACAGTTCTTAAAATTTCAATAGTTGCCCACTGAACTGGAACATACGTACCTGCACTGACAGTGCTTGGTTATGCGACAGTCGATTGACACATACATGACACATAGTCACATGTAATGTCGGGCCAGTTTGACAATGTAGATGTATTCATGAAGAATGCTGAACTAGATGAAGTATTGGCGCCAGAGTCATTTCCGTAGTAAAACAGCTGATGTCGCTAGTGTCTCGTTTAGCACCCATGCGCGCGCTTACAGCCAAAGGTGAATCGCATCTCAAATCCAAACTGTCCACGTGCATGTTTATACAGCACAAGCCTTGCATGAAAAATAACGTATGGCAATGTTTGCTCCATTATCAAAAGTTACATACTCAAAATGTGTAAAAATCAGTACTGCCACACGCGTATTAACGAATCTATACTAACACAATTCTAATGACAGCTTTCAATGACATTTACTTGTCACTAACATTTAATTCGTTAAATTTCGAGTACTGCTGCGTAGTGTAGGAGCATTACCAGATAAGATTAACAGAGTACATCGAGATTGTTCACAGAAGGGAACCACGTTTTCTGTTATCGAGAAATAGAGGAGAGAGAGTAACGGATGTGATACACGGTTTAGGGTGGACATAATTTTATAAAAGACTTTTTCATTGCGGCGGAGTGTTCTCACGAAATTTCTGTCACCTGCTTTCTCCTCCGAATTCGTTGGCGTCGACCTACATAGGGAGAAACGATCATCGTAATAAAATAAGGAAATATCAGAGCTCACTATTCGAATGTAATAACAGAGAATTTGTGTGAAGATGGTTCGATGACTCCAGTGCCAGGCACCTAAGTGTGATTTCCAGAGTAGCGATGTAGATGTAGATGTAGAAAAGAAGTTTGACATACGTGTCCCTCATGAAAAAGTAACAGAGGTCTAATGAAATAATTATCCTGTGTGTAATAACGACAGATACTTAATAGGTCAGAGCATATGTTCATAAGTCGACCTGTGTCCAAGTTCTTCGACATACAGTTAACAGAGGACATGCTCAAATCATCTTGAGTACCGAGTAAGACATAACAGATGCACTGTCGTAAACATTGTCGTAAACCGTACGCTAAAAGCACCAATGAGCTACGTCGTCAAATGATAAAGTACATTCAACTTGTACTCACGTTGCCCTAATCTGCCTACTTAGGGCTGTATGACATGTAAATTAACCGGTAACATAGTCCACGAAAAATAAATATAAAAATCAGTCATAAAATATTGAAATGAAACTATATATCGTGGCAGAGAAATTTGCCATAATCCGCCGAATTGGTCACTCGACATAAACAAGAGGTGTGCGGAAAGTGCCTCCGCAACGTTGTGTATAACTGTCAGAACCATAATCCACAGGTCTAGGGTTCAGTCTTTGGTTTGCCTTAGCACTTTCTCTATCATATATTGTCATTTTCACTTCTGGCAATGAAACATTGGATAAGTAAAGTGCAAAAGATGGAAAGCGAGAACATACTACTTTCAGTAGGACCAGTGGTGTGCTGCGTCATGCTTTTTACTGAGAGATGGATGGAGAATACTTCGTGGGATTTCCAATGTACTAACAGTCTCTGTCCTACATTTCACACTACAGTTGTTCCTTACTTTGGTAACTGTCAACACTGGGGTGAGCACCACATTGGTCAACTCATCTGCTTCTGACTCGTCACACAAAAAATGGTATGCTTGGAAAGTTCTTGGGGTCGCTTCTAAAAGTGATACTTACCGTGTTAGCCTTATGCAATCCATAATGACACCATAGTGGCTAAGTTCCCCAACCACACACGCACCAACACGAACATCAACTGTAAATATTCTAACCCCACCATGGAGCTCACAATAGAGACGCAGCAGAGTGATACTGCTGGCAGGAACATTATGTTACACTGTTACTTGCTACTGCACATCACCCCACAACCTGCGTCCTGGCATGCACAGCCCTATAATCACAGCCATGTAATACAAGCAATGTAGAGTGAAAGCCACTTATGAGGATGAGTAGAACTTTACTTTCATCCAGACACTACGTTTTCTGAAAGAAAACAAAATTTTCTGAAGCTATTTGTTAGAACAGCTACAGAAAACGCTGAGGAGAATCTACTGGTGTTCACCACAGCGACTCAAAAATATATGGTTTGAAAGACACAGGGTCTTTCAATGAGACAAAATCCCACCACCTGTCGGTTGAGCAAGTGTTTTTGTCAGGTAGAAATATCGTCCCACGTTATTACAGCTGGAAATTGACGGAAGCAAGATTAATGATCAAACAACTCCCGTAACATACGTTTTGTACTGAACCAGATGGTGAACATTATCAAAGATCGCCTTGACATTTGCACTGGGAATCCCGAATCTTCTCCACAATGGTCTTTTGGGATTACCAAGTTCATTATGTCTCTACAAAATGGGTGCTAAGTTCCTTGATAGTAACCTGGTAAGTTAAAATTTCCTGCTTCTCAAGCCCATCCTTACCGTTACTGATGAAAGATCGCTGCCACTGCAATCTGCGTTCTAGGCATTTTGACAATTATGCCGTATGGTCGTCATTTAAACATCAGACACATCAGATGCATATTTTTCATCGATAATACGTTCTGAACGTTCGAAAATCTCTTCACATATTTAACTTTTACCGTTACAGGGGATGAAACTAGTATGTTACTTTGAAGAGGTAACCAGTGCATTCGGGAAGTACTGACTATCGAATACTAAAGCCATTTTCTGCACGTATTACGCAATGGTCTTTCTAAATGTGTCATCAAGCCGTCCTCTAAAGACTCGTGTTGGGTGATCTTCGTACAACTTTTCCAGGAAAAAATAAAGTCACGGTTCGAGTAATGCTTTCATGAGCGTTGATAACAGCTGTTAGTCACTATAGCATAGACAGTATGAAGTAGTGGAGGTAGAAGACGTCAGTATCCGACTCTCACTATCAGCCAGATCTGTGGATATCGTTGGAGACAGAAGTATCTGTTCCAGACGGTTCTACAGATGTTTGATGACGCTGAAATCCGAGAACTTGACGAGTCAGAGTGGATATGGGACTGCTCCACATTCTGCTGATGCTATACAGGGGTAGTTACATGACTAGAGTAGGAGAATTTTATCATTATGCAACCACGAATGATTTAGTATTTATTTACACCTGGGGGAATTGAAGCAAAATCGTCTTTCATTTGATACAGTCTTTCTGACGAAATAACAAGTCGTGAAAGGAAACATTTCTGTGTAATTAAAACAGGTATAGAACACTACACCTCCTCCAGTTTAGTCATTCCCCACATGCAGACCTGCTGGAAAGACTGCTGAGGTGTAAGAGTAATTTACAGAGAGATATGAGATTCGTTTGACGATACAGCGCTATTCCGGGTCCTCACGATAAGTTGTTACTGTCTCTTCGCCCACTGTAAGCCAGTACGTTTCTTACCAGCAATACAGAGGCCTATTCTTTGTGTAATTCACATATTGACGACATAAAATTCCTTCTGGACTGCTATTTTCCACAAAAGTTAATATGCCCCTGCTAATAAGAGTAGGTTCTGACGTTAAATGAATGTTAGTAAACCTGAAGATAATTTGTAAAATAGGAACCAGATACGAAAGCTTAACTACACAAAATAACTGATAAAAGGAATATACGTAAAAATAACGATACGGAAACGGGCGGATAATTTCATGCCATTTTATCTAGTGGCCGGGAGTGTCTGTTACGTTACATTAGAGTCTTATTACATACAATTTTAGGCTACATTGCAAAGCAGTTTTTATCTGAAACTATCGATTTAGATTACGCTATCTTATCAAAAGCCATACACCACGCTGCCATTGTAGATAACGTAGCTGCACGGAATATGCTACTCCACCGCCGTCCCTAACTCAACCTTCAATTCGCACCTCAGCCCATCTTGATTTTCGCCTACGCCTTCTTATTCCAAAATCACTGCGATATTTGAATAGCACCCCAGCTTTGTACGTGATGGGGAACTCCTGCGTGCACCCCTCGTGGTGTAAGTGATCTATTGAGCTGATGTATGGTGTAATAACATTTTCCTAGATACAAACTGAGTCTCAGCCTTTTATTTGACAAGGATAGAAGGTGAAGTAACGAATTAAAATTAGCGTTTCCAGGAAGACAGATTACCTACGCCTGAGGTATAGGCAGTATTTCCCCATTACATAGAAAGTTGAGGTGTTATTCCAATATCAAATAGCCTTGGCAGTATTAGGGATTTAAGAAAGGGAAATTCAAGATGGGCTGCAGTGTAAATAGAAGTTTGTGTTTGGGACGGCACTGGACTGGGTTAATCCACGCAGTTGTGTTAGCCATATCGCTATGGTCATTTAGTGGATAATATAGGTGCGTAGTTGTCAGGAAACCTGTATTCAAATCCGGGCATTGCTACAAAATTTAATTCATTCTTGTAGCCTTTATCCATATTGAACGTAAAGCTGAGATTTAACGTATCTCCCGGAAAAAAGTAATTACACGAGACCAACTCCGCAACACATTTGACTGTCCGGGCACTTCTTATCAGACAGTGTGTATCTACTGACCGCAATCGAACATAGATTTAAAAGCAGAGTGGTGAGTTCACGTAATTTTATGACAATGTTACTCTAGGTAAGAAAGACCGGTTTTCATCATGATTCTTCAGAGACGAAAGCCAGTAAACCATTCCATATTCAGACAATGCGATCATGACTTTTGTCTCGCATTAAAAAGCGTTTAAAGCCGCTGTAGTGCTACGTTCGGCTGTCGGCAGGTGTCCGGAGCTGAACGCGTGCATCAGCGCGGCGCTGTGGTGCGACGGCGCGCGCCACTGCCCGTCCGGCTTCGACGAGGACGACACCAACTGCGCGTACCAGGCGGCGGTGCCGGTGCTGTACGCGGCCATCGGCGGCGCGGCGCTGGCGGCGCTCGTGCTGCTCGTCACGGCGACGCTGCTGGTGCGCGTGTGGAGGCGGCGGCGCGCGCGCTCCCACAAGCCGCCCCCGCAGCTCGTCTCCGCCGCCGGCCGCCGCCCCAACGGCAGGCACTTCCACACCGACCCGCTCTTCCTCGACGCCAAGGACGCCGGCCTCTGCTGAGTTATCCCCGTCTCCCGACCCGTGACGTAACACCGAGTGCCAAACTCCGTGTAAACGAGAAACCTGTTGAAATACGGTACCTTTCTCAAAACGCTGATAACGTACATTGGTCTTAACGCGGAGACCGTCAAAGCCGGTGGTCTAGTGTGATGGTGTCACGCATAATGCCACGCTCTTTGCAAGCCAAGTGTTCTCTGTGTGTGTGTGTGTGTGAGTTTGTAAACGAATGTATTTTCGTTAGTGCTGCAGACAGTCTTTACCCGGGTGACATTTTACTCGATGAGGCACTGGCAAACTCAGAAGACGTTTGTTGAAACTGGGAACAACCACGGAATCTTTACCTAACGTAGGGTGACTTTTCGACGTGTATGGAAAATCGAATGAAGTACCAATAAACCGAAGAGATACGTACCTTCATTCCGCCCAAACCAATATTTACACAGCTCTTTCCGCTATTCTACTGCTCACAACCAATATATTGCAAAGTCGTAAAAACTAGAAATTCATATGTAAAATCAATAAAGAAATACGATGGCTTTTCCGAAAGTAAGTTTCGGTCAGTCGCGAAATGAAAACCATAGCGATATCAAAATTTCTTTTATCCGCAACAGTTAGCCACATCTTCCAGCTACCTTTATCAATTGTAGCCGCTCCGACTTAGTCATTTGTCGTGGCATTACACAAACTTCCCAGTACCGTGGTCACAGAAAGAAATCGCCTTTGTCGTGGTGCTATAGAAACTTTCCAGTACCCTCGTCACAGAAACGAGCCGCCTATGCTTTCCGTCAATTTTCTACGCTGATCTGCCTTTCGTTGTTGTGCCAAAATGTTGTCATCGTACCCAGCGGTTCATGTGAGCAGAGATGAACAACCGAGAGAGCTAATTAAGGGCAGTATTGAGGGTAATCAAACACTTCCCATAGAAAATGCTACAGGAACGTCTTTATTGTCCCTGCAGAATGCTGCAGAAAATTGCATGAAGGAAGAAACGCATGAGATTTATCTTATGTTGGCTACATATCTTCAGGCAAAATCTCTAACCAGACCCATATACATGACGGGAGGCACTGTTGTTTTACGAATTTATACGAGATCACTTTGCGCTCTGAACTGAAAACAGAGACGTGAAGCTATCCACAGCCACACTAAAGACACTGCCCAACACATCTGTGCAAAGCTCCATCGGATTTTGACAGTGCTTTCCATTTCGCACCTAATCGGACCTTACTTTCCGAATACGCCTCGAATTTTTATTTACTTCCACTATCCATCACAGTTGTGATAATAATTTCTTTGTGGCTACTAGTGTCCATCCATTATATCCATTTCTTAAGAACCGTAGCATGCAAAATATTTTGTGGTGTTAACAAAGGTAAAAATTACAATATACTTCCACAGTTGTACATAAAAGTTGAACGTCACATCAAGCATTACAAATTTTCTTCTATCCGTGCAATACATGCTTTTGCATACTTTAACTAGATTTTCATTACACGTCGCTAGATATCATTACATGAAGGCAAAATGACAGATGACAGACGCTTCTTTTGGGCACGTTGTATTTGGAGCTGCGTTGATGTTATTAAAAAACATGAGCTATCATAATTATGTTCTTGAAAACATGTAAATGGTTGTAAGTAATTGTAGAAACTGTAATGAAGGTTTGTTCTGTTAAATGTAGTCTGTTGCCACTGACCAAACGTCAGAGGACAGTGGTAGCCTCTAGGCTAGCCATTAGGACAATGCAATGTTTCATTTTGCTGCATTCAGTTGCCAAGAAACCGCATTATATACTCGCATGAAGTTTCAAATTTTGTATTCATGTAATGATTTCTGATGAAGAATAATGAACATTTGCTTACTCACATGTGCATTGATGGACTGATGACTACACTTACATCTAAGGTATGAACAAACACGTGTTGAAAAAATTTTGTGATGCTATACGTAACGTTCAACTTATGTGTACAACTATGGAAATACACTGTTATTTTTACGTTTTCAACATCATAAAATATTTATCACGGTCTAGTTTGAAAATTGACGTGATGGTTCAATACTAGTCGCTGCAAGGAAATTACTATTATCACAAGTATGATAGATACTGGAAGAAAATAAAAGTACTTAATATCAAGACAGTAGTCCTGTCCTCCATCAGTATGTTGGGACTTCATACAGAAATAGTTCATGCAGTTGCGTCGTCTAAGCACATCACATTGGTAGCAAATTTCAGTATTGAACCAAGCGATACAATGTCATAAATTTGGATTCACTATAACTTCTCTCCATTGCCTGGCTGACCAAGGTGGTGAACGTTGCTAAGCAAAGGTTTCATACTTCGTGGTGAACACAAACCGGGAACTCTCACACAAGTTACTTGTTCCTCCAAATGGCTGCCTTATGTATCACAGGCGGGTTCCAGATGTCTTTCTCGCAAATAAAAATTATGTTAATTTTTTAGTATGCCGTTAACGAAATAAAAAAAATTAACAGTAACATTCGTCATTTGACTGTCTGTCATTTCTGCAGTTGAGATTTCCCTACACATTGTAAGGTCACCCTGTAAAGAAGAACTTTTTCAACTACCAAAACTTCCAATACGTGCAGCAGCTTGGTTGGCACAACTGCACTCTGCGTGAAGGCATTGATAAGCACTTTCGCTACTGAAAGTTGTGAGAATCTCTGTCCACAAAATCAGTCATGACGCTGATATTTAAGCTGTAAAACTGGACCAATTTCTTGGAGTCAGTGTGAAGCATGAAGGAAGATAGACAGTGTATTTTTTGTCTCAGTTCGTTCTCTCTGAAAAGATGATACAAGCAACAATATAAACAGGCAAGATATGTATCGACAGAGAAACCTGATCTACCGGAGGCCTATAATGTTGTTTCAGAGATTCTCTAACCATGGTGACATTAATGCGAGCCCGAACTCCTTCGACATATAGTAATATTGTAAAATAAAAACATCAAAACAGGAATGGGTGTAACTAAGATTATAATATTGTCCAGCCCTTCCACAATTTGAATACCTTTCTGAAAGCAACTACACGCTGACATTCCCTGATTGTCACAAGTTCGTGTACTATCCGTTCTCCTCTACAACTGATTATCACAGCTATTTGCAAGTTCATATAGTGACTCTTACATATAGAGACTGAACCATCAGCCAGTATATAAACAGCTTTAAACAGTCGCTGTGCTTCCTTTGTGTGCGTCCCGCCTTTCCATTGAAACTGTTACGAAACGAGTCTGGATACGAAGTGTTTGGTGATAAGCAAGCACCGACTGATATGTGCTAGACCAACAAATCAGGTTCTGCATCGATTGTGAACATGGCTTCTCCAGCCATACAAAACCACTGTGATGATTCTAGGCTGATCTGTGACGTCTGAACGCTTCGTTGTCGGTATACGTGTATGGCTAATCGATATTGTTACGCTGTGGAGAAACGACTGACAGCATTCCTAACAGCTAAGAATACAACGACTTTGCCTTCTTCTTTCTGTGTAGACTGATGATCTGTGCCAATCCTGAATAGATAAAAAACTGTTTCAATAATTTACTATTGTTTAATGTGTAATTGAAGTTTATAAAAAGAAAGAATAAATAGCTTGAAAAATGTGTCTTGAATTTCATACTTTACCTTGTAAAAGAAAAAGTAAATCTAACATGAATCACATTCAGTATCTGTAAAAAGCCAAATGTTTCATAACTGCAAACGGGTTCTCATTTTTATTCACCTTTTTGGGAAAAAAAAAAAACAGAATTCCTTCTCCAAGGAGCTATAATCAAACACACTTCAAAATATCAGGTCGTGTTTCTTCTTATAAGTTTGGTATTCGCTGACACTTCCGTTTTAACCCTATACTTTATTGGTACACTATGTGATCAAAGTATCCGGACACCTGGCTGAAAATGACTCAAAAGTTCGTGACCCCCTCCATCGCTAAAACTGGAATTCAGTATTATGTTGGCCCACCCTTAGCCTTGATGATAGCATCCCCTCTCGCAGGCATATGTTTAATCACGTGCTGGAAGCTTTCTTGAGGAATGGCTGCCCATTCTTCACGGAGTGCTGCATTAAGGAGATGTATCGATGTATCGATGTAGGTCGGTGAGGCCTGGCACGAAGTCGCGTTCCAAAACATCCCAAAGGTGTTCTGTAGGACTGAGGTAAGGACCCTGTGCAGGCTAGTCCATTACAGGGATGCTATTGTCGAGTAACCAACATACGCCGTACACTAGGATCAGTTGCTCCATCGTGTTGAAAGATGCAATCGCCATCCCCGTATTGCTCTTCATCTCTGAGAAGCAAGAAGGTGCTTAAAACATGAATGTAGGCCTGTGCTCTGATAGCGCCACGCAAAACAACAAGGGGTGCACGCCCTCTCCATGAAAAACACGACCACACCAAAACACCACCGCCTCCGAATTTTACTGTTGGCACTACACACTCTGATAGATGACGTTCACCGGGCATTCGCCACATCCACAGCCTGCCATCTGATCACTATATTTCGTAACGTGATTCGTCACTCCACGCAACGTTCTTCCACTGTTCAATCGCCCAATGTTTACGTTCGTTACCAAGTGAGGCGTCGTTTGGCATTTACCAGCGTGATGTGTGGCTTATCAGCAGCAGCTCCACCATGAAATCCAAGTTTTCTCACCTCCCGCCTGTTATGCTATTCGAAGTGGATCCTGATGGAGTTTGGAATTCCCGTGTAATGGTCTGGATAGATGTCTGCCTATTACACATTACGACCGTCTTCAGCTGTCTGTGATCTCTGTCAGTCAACAGACGAGGTCGACCTGTACGCTTTTGCGCGGTACGTGTCCATTCACGTTTCTACTTCACTATCACGTCTGAAAGAGCGCATGTTCAAATGTATGTGAAATCTCATGGGACGTAACTGCTATGGTCATCAGTCCCTAAGCTTACACACTACTTAACCTAAATTATACTAAGGACAAACGCACACACCAATGCCCGAGGGAGGACTCGAACCTCCGCCGGGACCAGCCGCACAGTCCATGACTGAAACAGTGGACCTAGGGATGTTTAGGAGTCTGGGAATCTCACGTACAGACGTATGACACAAGTGACACCCAATCACCTGACCACGATCGAAGTCCGTGAGTTCCGCGGAGCGCCCCATTCTACTCCCCCCTCATGATGTCTAATGACTACTGAGGTCGCTAATATGGAGTACCTGGCAGTAGGTGGCAGCACAATGCACTTAATATGAGAAACGTATGTTTTAGGGGGAGCCCGGATACTTTATATCATAGTGTATTTCTTCGTACGAGGGTTGGAGCTTAAATAGTGGCAACTATTTATTCACAACCGATACAAAAGAGTTGTATGCTTGCACCTGTTACTATCCTTCAAAGTAGCCACCAGCGTTGTGCTGAACCCGTTGTAGCGATTTGGAGGGCGTAGTATACCGTTAGCAGAGCCTGTTCTGTTGGTGGTGCTAATGGAGCGGCCTACTACTTGTCGAATCTCTGGAACAGTTCCGAAGCGAATGCCATCAAGCGAAAACTGAAACGCCAGTCCAACGAATGGCGTCATTACGGGTCGCGGCGAAGGTCGAAAGTGCGTCAGAGCCCCAGTATGGTGAAAATTATGGTGATTCTCGTGTACGACTGTGATGGCGTTAACCTAACGCACTACGTTCTTCCACGGCAGACCGTCAATGCACAGTATTTCTGTTCGTTTTTGGAGCGTCATCTGCTACCAGCTTTGCGAAAGAAGCGGTGACACTTTATGTGCAACTCACCCATCATTTTGCACAACAATGCACGGGCACATACAGCGCAAGCTGTGGCTGCTCTGTTCGGTTGATAGGACTGGGAACTACTAGTACCATCCACCATACTCCCCGGACTTAAGACCTTGAGACTTTGATTTGATTCCAAAGATGAAGGTACGACTTGGTGGCATTCGCTTCAGAAATGTTCCAGAGATTCGACAGGCAGTAGACCGCTCCATTCGCGCCATCAACATAACAGGCTCTACTTACGGTATACTACGCCTTCCACATCGCTGGCAACGGATTCTACACAACGCTGGTGACTACTTTGAAGGACAGTAACAGGTGCAAACATGCAACTCTTTTGTATATGTTGTGAACAAGTAGTTGCCACTATTTACGTCCCGACCCTCGTACCATTCTAGACTTCCATTCTTGGGCTCTTAGTCAACAACGGTTGTGAAGCCATAGTGCACCTGTATGACGGTATCATTACGGACACTGTGGCGCACCAGTTGCTCAAAAGTGTGATTCATTTAACTTAGGGACACAGTTTGTTTCGGAAAGTCTCGATCCTATTTCATGTTCTATAAATAGGAAAAACACAAGGTTCACTGTTTCAGGTGGTTCAAATTGCTCTGAGCACTATGGGACTTAACATCTGAGGTCATCAGTCCCCTAGAACTTACAACTACTTAAACCTAACTAACCTAAGGACATCACACACATCCATCCCCGAGGCAGGATTCGAACCTACGACCGTAGCGGTCGCGCGGTTCTAGACTGTAGCGCCTAGAACCGCTCGGCCACGTCGGCCGGCAACAGTGTAACAACCATGGGGTAGTTGAATGTGCTTGTAGCAGAAGAGGAAGAAGAAAGAGTTACAAGAGAAAATGGAGTTGGTATTACAAATGAGAGAGGAAAAAGTCTGAATCATTCTGTAATAAAATTCGGGTAGTAATTTCGAATATTCTGTTCAAGACCCGGAGACACGGGAAAGTTGCCGGTGGATCCCATCTCGATCAGACAGACATTCTAAAATCAGATATTGGATTGCAAGTCGTACCCAGGTGCAAATATAAATTCAGATGGTAGTTTTGTAATGATGGAAAGTCAGAAAAAATCAGTGTTGAAAGAAGTAGAATACTGAAATACTGAAGAGGATGTGGACGCTATGATAAGCAATAGTAGAGTGGGAAGTCGGGTGAAGAGGAGTGTACACCTCTAAAAATACCAGTCATAGATTTTGGACATACGAACAGAAGTACACGGAAGGTGCTTGCGGAATACCTTGGGTTACGAAGAGACAGGCATGCAACAATATAATCTCATAATAATGAAGTAAATGGATAATTCAAGACATCCAGGACGATATGGATGCATATGGAGAAATCAAAAAAGGAAAGAACGTCGGGGTGACTGACTCAGCTAATAGAAAAATTAAAATAACATTGCGTGAAACTTGAAGCTAGTGATTAAACGTTAAGAGCGTGATTTGAATTCCGCTTCTATATACAGAGGAGATATCGAATAGGTGGAAGGAGAATACTGAAGCACTTTGTGAGGGGTAGCCCTTGACTGGTGGCGTGAGAGAAGAAAAAACTTTGGTCGATATGGAGGGGATAGGTGATCCAATATCAGTCATAAAGTAAAAGAGCTCTAGAAGCCTTGGGATCAAATTAGGCGGAGGGGACAGATAACACTAAATCAGAATTTCTTAAACCATTGCGAGAAGTGGGAACTAAACGACTATTCAAGTGAGTGTGTACTACTCACGTTAATATGTAGAATGTATAATGTACCATCTAACGTTCCGAAGAGCGTCATCCACACAGTTCCGAAGGTATAAGAGGCAAGTAAGTGCGAGAACTATCACAAAATCATCTTAACAGCTCATGCATCCGAGCTTCTGACTAGAGAAATATACAGAAGAATGGGAAAAAAAGTTAATGATCCGTTAGATGACGGCAGTTTGGGTTTATAAAAGGTAAAGGCACCAGAGATTCTTTATAAAGAAAAAAGACTGAAGGGAAATCAAGGCATGCTCTTTAAGGCTTGTCGACCTATAAGAAAAGAAAGGGAATGGCAAATGGTGCGAGTGTTCGAAGTTCTGAGAAAAATACGGCCTAGCCATTGAGGAAAGGCAATCATACTATTTCTAGTGCTATTGGTACCTGTTGATTCTTGAGAAATGTGAACAAGAACCAACAGGGAAGAATAAGATTGGAAGTTCAAGAACAAAGGGGTCGAATTAAAAAGACTGTAAGACACGGATGCAGTCTCTCACCCCGACTGCCTAATTTATAAATAAACAAGTAACGATGAAAATAAAAGAAAGACTCAAGAGTGAGATTAAAATTCAGGGTGAAACTATATTGGGTGAAACTATATCAATGCTAAAATTCGCTCATGACATTGCTATCCTCAGTGAAAGCGAAGAATAAGTACAGGACCTGCTGAACCTAATGAGCCGTCTAATGAGTGCAGAATATGAATTGAGAATAAACCGGAAAAACACAAATGTTACGAGTAGCAGCAGGAATGAGAATAGTGAGAAACTCAACACCAAAACTGCTGATCACAAAGACGACGAAGCAAGGGAATTCTGCTACCTTTGAAGCAAAATAATTTACGACCGACGATGCAGGGAGGACATGAGAAGCAGATTAGCACAGACATTCCTGGATATTATTGGCCAAAAAATGTCTACTAGTATCAAACATAGATCTTAATTTGGAACAGAAGTTTCAGAGAATGTACATTTGGGGTGCAGCTTTGTATGGCAGTGAATCATGGACAGTGGGAAACCCGAAAACAGAAGAAAATCGAAGCGTCTGAAGTGTGATGCTTCAGAAGAATTTTGAAAATGAAGTTGGATGATAAACTGTGGTAACTACCGCGGAATATCCTTGCTCTCTGTAACTGGTAAAATTTTTGCCACAATAATTTTCAATCGCCTTCAGACACTTTTAGAGACTGTGCTTCTTGAGCCTCAGTGCGGGTTTCGCTCATCAAGAGGCACGACTGGCATGTTTTTATGTTCACGACAACCGCAGGAGAAGTGCAGAGAACAACAAAAGCCTTTACTATTTGTTTTTACGGCCTAGAGAAAACCTTTGATACAGTTCCCAGAGAAGCCACGTGGACGGTCTTAAAATGTTTCGGCTGCCCTGATTAAAGCTCTCCATGATGACATGACTCGACAGCTCACCTGCCAGAATGAAACGTCTAATGAATTCCCAATAACGAGTGGGCTCAAACACGGATGAGTTCTTGCGCCAACATTATTTGCCTTGTACCTGACAGGTATGCTTTATGAGACATCTGTAAACAACGCTGAGTAGAACTAAAGTACAGGTTCGATGGAGGATTATTCAAGCAACCTCGACTCCACTCAAAAAAGTCCACAAGCACCACTCGTGTAACAGAGCTGTAGTGTGGTGACGACAATGCCTCTCCAGCTCATTCGCCTGCAGAGATGCAGCAGTCTGTTAATAGTTTCAGCAAGGCACACAAACGATTTGGTCTTTCTATCAATATTCAAAAGACAAAGGTGCTCACACAGTCAGCTCCTGGCTCTTTCCTTCCCGATTCCAGCATATCCATTTATGCTACACCCTTGGAACATGTGGACCATTTGCTCTATCTAGAAAGCATATTGTCATCTAATTGCTCATCTGAAAAAGACGTTAAGAACAGAATACGTGCTGCCCATGTAGCATTTGGTTGTGTAAGAGAACGTGTCTTCCTGAATAAAGACTTAACACTATACACCAAACTGAGGTGTATAAAGTTGTTGTCATATCAATAGGCACTTATCGGTGCCAATCCTGACGATTGTAATCCTAAACGTCGAGGGAATTACAAACAACAAACATGACATCTTATCGTAACTCTGCCAGACTCATAAATGTGATTTGTTACGCATACAAGAAGCCCACAGAGCCGCAGAAGCATAAAAACACAAGGAATGTGACTAGCTGTGGAAGCACCACATCCTAAACACTGTAGTGCCATATTCGTTAGAGCTGAGATGACGGTGACGTCTGTCGGAAAATCTACAGCCAATGATATCGAATAGCAGCCGAAATTTGGAAACTTTACAGTATCATCCGTGTATAAATCTCCAGGAAAAAAATTGCTTTCACCTCGCCAAAAAACTTCACAAACCAAAACACCAAATTCATTGTAAGAGGTATTAAATGCCACAGGACTGTTTGGGGATATAGTGAAACAGGCGAGAACAGACACCTGTTGGAGGAAAGGATAGAAACAGGAAACCTCAGTATGCTCCATGATCGAAAACTTCCCGCCTCCTTCGCAAGTAAAATATGGAAACGTGGATATAACCCCGACAACTGCATTACCAGCTCAAACATAAAAGACTGCTGTACTAAACTAGTATACCAACCTATACCTCGAACACAGCATAGACCCGTAGGGATACAAGTGTATAGAGCAGTCAGGATCACTAGAGTACCGTTTCGCTGAAGATTTAATTTGAAAAGGCCAGTTTTTAAAGTTTCGCAGAGGAACTGGATAAAGGCATAGTAAACCTCGATCGAACCCCAGAGAACTTCCAATGGCTCTGAGCACTATGGGACTTAACATCTATGGTCATCAATCCCCTAGAACTTAGAACTACTTAAACCTAACTAACCTAAGGACAGCACACAACACCCAGCCATCACGAGGCAGAGAAAATCGAGAACTTCCAGGCATTTGTGTGAATGCTACAGAGAATCTCCAGACATCATATACTCCGAGGCTGCCGACTGCAGTATATCCCAGGTCTCTCACATGACTCCAGGCATTTCCTAGCCGAGTATGAGGAATTATACCAAAAGCACCCCTTTAATCAAGAAACAACAGCGTGTGGTACGACTTTGATGGAAATGCTAAGTAAAGCTCGGCAAAATAGATGGATGGAGACCCTGGAGAGGACAGATACGACATATAGCAGCAAAATAGCCTGGAAACATATTAAAAACATGACGGAGACCCAAATGGTTCCAAACAGTCTGCTGCGGTAACACCTAATCAAGTGACTCATCAACTGCTCCTGTAAGGAAAGACTGATACAAAACAACAGAAAGTAAAAATTCACAATACCTTAGAATCAGACACTAATAGGTTTTTAACACGCTTTACACTGAAGCAATTCAACAAGTGTCTCAGCAATATGAAAAGCGGCAAAGCAGCTGGGGTGGATGACATGTGCACGGCACTGATCAAATGCTTTGGGCCGGGCACAAAGAACTGGATCCTGAGACTATTCAGTCAATGTCGCAAAACATGTAAGATCCCCAAGATTTGGAGGAAGGTAAGGATAGTGGCACTCTTGAAACCAGGGAGGGCACCTGATTCACCAAAGAACTATGGCCCAACATCTCTCCTGAGTCATCTTTACAAACTGTATGAGAGACTTATTCCAAATCCTATGACAGACTCTATTGAGACCACACTTATTCCTCAACAACAAGCTGGTTTTACGCCTGAAAAGTCAAGTACTAGTCAAATTTTGTTCTTAACAGAACACATATAGGAAGGAGACGAAAATAAAATGATAACAGGACTAACCCTGGTCGACCTTAGCTCTGCATATAGTACAATTAACCACAGGCCGCTGCTCCAGAAGCTCTATAATGATCAAGAGACTATCAATTTGTTAGGATTATCGAGTTCCTATTACAAAATAGACAGTTTTATGTTGTCCTCAATGGGAAAAAGAAGAGATGGAGAAACCAGAAAAATGGTCTCGCCCAAAAAATAGTTTTGGCGCCCTCCCTAGTTAATCGGTACACCAACGACCAACCGATGCTCAAGCGTACAAAATTTTTCTGTATGCGGATGATCTGGCAATTACAGCAGAGGGGAGGACCTTTGGGGATGTAGAACAGAAGATGGAAAAAGCTATTAGAGAAATCACAGAGTATTATAAAAACAACTTTCTTAAGTCAAAGTCGTCCAAAACACAAGTATCACAGAGTATTATAAAAACAACTTTCTTAAGCCAAACCCGTCCAAAACACAAGTCAGCGCCTTCCACCTTCGATCCTGGCAAGCTAACCGTAACCTTAACGTCTCTTGGCATAATACTACAATGAAGCATAGCGACAAAACAACTTACCTGGGCTTGATGCTCGACAGATTTCTGACATACAGGTACCATTGCGAAAAGACGCGACAAAAGGTAACAGCCAGAAATAATATTCCTTGGAAACCAGCTAACAGCAAATTGAGTGCTAAACATTCCATATTAAGAACCACCGCACAAGTCTTATCTTCTCAACAGCCGAATATGCCAGCCGAATATGCCAGCCGAATATGTCAGCCCAGTATGGTCCAGATCAACCCATGCAAAGAAGATCGACATAGGTCTTAATGAAATGTCGGTTAACAACAGGATGTATGAAACCTGCTTTCCTACGCAAACTATATAGAACTGCCGGGTTTGCGAATCCAAACTCTCAGATAATGTCACATGAATTCACAGAGGGGCTCAGACAAACTATTGATGATCGGCGTCACCTTTTTGGCAGTGAGTGTAATGTAGGGCGATTGGAATCCCTGGAAAGGTTCTTAGCCACGATAACAGAAGAACCACCAGCTGATTACCCACCTGCATTGGAAGTGCCCAGCGGATTCAGCACAAACTGGAAGACACGGAGAATACTGAACTGACAAAGGACAGGGGTGGCCCCTGTGAAGACAAATATGATCAGGTGGGGCCTCGGAACAACGGAGTAAGTGTAACTTGGCGCTGTGCAGAATATGGAGCATTCCCTCGCACGCCCAAGCTGCCCTTACAGGTGCAACCACGACGATTTATGGCTGGACGAGAAAGAAACCTTGGACGTGGCCCCATACTGGACTTAAAGATTGTGACCTGGTTTCCGGACACGAAAAAGTAAGTAAATTAATTAAGATGTCATCCCAACGCTTTTCAATGACTGCGAAACCTGGACATTATACCGTCGCGGCCTGGAGAAACTACATCTATTCAACCAACAGAAGGTAAGACACATCAAGAACATGAAATAGGATGACGTTATATCAAATATCACCGTTCTTGAGGAAGCGGAAATTAGTAGGATAGAAGCTCTCATTATTAGCACCAAGTAAGGTGGGTTGGGCATGTTCAGCGGATGAGAGAGGACATACATCCACGTCAAGTGAAGTGAGCACAAGTAAAAGATCGCGAGGTGAATCTCTTAATGGCTATAGGGATCATTACAGGAAAAATATAAAAACCTTGAACTTTGATCCGAGTAACTGGTCCACCAGAGCAGAAGAACGCAGTCGCTGGCACTCAACTACCTCAAATGCTCTTCAGAACTTTTAGCGGGAACATCGAAGACTGGAGAATGACAAACGCCAGAGACGAACCCCTCCTGGCCCAGCCACGTCGTCCACCTTCCATTATGTGTAACTTCTGTGGTTGCATGTTCCATGCTAGGATCGGACTACTAAGCCATCAAAGATATTTCCACGCCTGAACCGTGACACAGGAAATCTCAGGAGAGAAAAGAAAACTCGGATACGAGTATCAGCCGATGACGACGACGACGAGAAAATGAAGACCAAGGTTAGCTTTTTTATTACCCCAGTGGACAAAACGTTACGTAATATGATATTGTTGATAGCTGCAACTATTCTTCTTCAGTTGTTAGGTGATCAACAAAAGTAACGCGTGAATGGGATGCGCTATGCGCACAAAGAAAATTTATTGACAAAAACGTGGTTCTATTCTGCGAAAATATTTATGCTGTAATATTGAGAATGATACCGTAAACTGCAGCGAAGTCCAAAAAAGGGTTCAAATTGCTCTGAGCACTATGGGACTTAACATCTGAGGTCATCATTCCCCCAGACTTAGAACTACTTAAACCTAACTAACCTAAGGACATCACACACATCCATACCCGAGGCAGGATTCGAACCTGTGACCGTAGCGGTCGCAAAATTCCAGACTGAAGCGCCTAGAACCGTTCGGCCACACTGGCCGGCCAGCAAAGTACAGAGTGAAGTCCTGTTGAGAATACAGATTCTCTCGGATTTCCCACCTGAACATCCCAGAGGTTTAAAGCACCACTTCCGGCACTGGGAGATGCGACTGATCGCATCAACCCGGTGGATTAACGTGTGTTGCAGTGTCGTCGAAAGGGGATGTGGTTTTTAGGTGGTTTTCCATGTTGCAGTATGTGAATACCAGACGTTAGGAAACTTTCGCTCACTTTCACACGGATTACACTATGCGCAGTTAGCTGGAGTACACATATTCCATAAGCAGGATTACGGGGTGGCGCCAGGAATGGCATGCAGCCACCTGCAACAGCTGATCCTGCCAAATCCGTTAAATGACATGCCGACTCTACGCCGGTGCGGGACAAAGGCACAAGATGATGAATTTCGAACTGTTTTATGCAGCAGACAAGTGTTTGAACTACATTTTCAGTCATTCGACAAAAGGTTATTCCCAATATTCACAGCAAACTGGAGAAGTAGCCAATGTCCCCTTATTCGCCTGAATAATGTTCTAGAGTGTGTGATAATCAGGTGGTGAGTAGGCAAAGTCAACGATTTAATGACAAATTTAGAGTTGTGGTACACACTGACCTGCAGCGTTGCTCACTGTTTACGTTCTTTCCATATTTAAAGCACTTTGCCACATTTAACTTATTTTTACATATTTAACGAACCTATCGTCATAAAAACTGAAACTGCCAAGCAAATTTGGGAAACCTATATTACATTATGGACAAGTCTCTTGTACTTAATTAAATTAAAACGTGGATTCAGTCTTATTATAACGCGCTCAGTGCTATGAATGAATACTTAATGAAGAAAAAAAGATAATCTTATAATTAGTCATTTGAAGACAACTATGGGATGGCCATAAGAAGAAAGTTAGTGAGAGTAATTGTCTTTCAAGTAATCGTGCAAATGATACTTTCATTCAGTTACAATGTACCAAGATCGACTCGTCATGAGCTGTGTGCACTCCATTGCTGAGTCTATATCACATACAGATTTGCGACTACCAGAAGCGTTGAAGAATCTATAACGACCGTTATGTATTGAACTTTCAAATCTGAAGATAGTCTAATTCGACTGAAACGGGTTGTAACAGATAATAAAGCTTAATGTAATCTGTTTTGTTCATTGAATAATAAAAGAGATAACTGACTTCTGCGTCTAAATGCCGCGTTTCCATTAAATATATCAGTTTTTGAATTCGATATACTCCTTCAGGGAACAATTCCTAACAACGTGTTAATTAGAAGCTCAATTGTGTTTTCATATCAGTTTACTGATTGTATGTCTTTCCCATTCGACCTGTGACTACATCGGAAATGAGTTTCGTTTCGTTTTTGGTCGTGCTGTTGACAACTCGTCTGTCGTAATTTGGACTAACAATTAGGTATATTAAGTCATGTGTGCAACTATAGCACTTGAGAATGACCTGTAACGCCGAAATTGGCCAATAAAATAAAACAAATACGTGTTAGCAATAGCCAGGTTTTAACAATTAAAATGTCCTTCTCAGAATAAACGGCTGTGGTAACGCACATGAAGAAAACGATTCCCGATGCTGTTCATTTTACTCGATACTAATCTGTAACACCACACGTTTAACACTGTAGTACAGAAGAACTCATCTGTCATGAATATAACGCTGATTAATGTTGCGACCAATCACCACCACCAGGGCATGGCCCAACATGGCAAAATAGGATTTTCGCATCGTACGAAAAGCTGACTGATAAATAAGGAATTCACTTTGACATTCCGACACGAAATGCTCCTATTAGCGAAGGTGGATAGAAACGTCAGGTGTGTTGTCCTAGTGTAAGTACAACAACCCATAACCAGGTCACTATTTGAAACATCATTACATTTTAAATCTCTGCCGTACAGAGAGTCTAGTATGGAAGCAACGTCTTTCACAGGCAAATGCTCTTTTGAAAGAGCTAGCCAGGCAAGACTGACGATCCGCACTCACAGCTCTAGTTTTGCAAGTGCATCCTCCCTACATTTTAACTGACATTAGTAGTTATGCCTGCGAAAGGCGAGGGTTCAGAGTCCCCATCCATCGGTCAGTTTTAATCTGCCAGAAAGTTTCAAATCAGGTTACAATGTACTGCAGAGAGGAAGTTCATTCTGGCAACTTAGAGTTTACATTGAAAATGTAATTTATCTCCGTGTATGAACGACATCAAAGCCACTAACATTTTTTGTTGTTAGTAAGGTAAGCCATCCTAGGAAATGTCGACTCTTTGAAGACTATTATAAAGCCGTTTCCAGCAAGATACAAACCTCGCTAGCCATAGGCATCGATTGACGGTTCTAATGTGAGTCACCCGATTACAGCCTATTCGTGGCGCTGTGCTTCGGCGTCGTCGTTTTTCAGCCATCGCCACGCACGCATTTGGGTCCTAAAACGTAATGGAACGCACGCACCCGTTCGCTTGCAGCTATTGATTTGCATGCAGTCGTACGCTGCAAACAGGCCCCGACAATCACCAGTGATTAAGCGGTGACACGCCCGGAAAACGCGTACGGTAATTTACGATCCAATAAATTTTGCACGCGGTCCTGCCAAGTTTGTGAATGCGTCGGCGTGCGAGATTAGTGAACTTATCACGGGGTGAAAACAAGAGTGGTTTTACCTTTTCATGGTGGGGAGCCAACGATAGCTCTCAGCTAAAATGTGTGACAGGCTTTACGCCCTCACTCGGTACAGGAAGCCAGCGTGTTATTTTCAACTTCAGTAGGTCAGGTGTCTCTTTGATGACTTCTTACGGGAAATAAATAGCTAAAATATAAACCAGTAACAATTTATTTGACTATATTTCGGGTTTACAAGATAATAAGAGCGGTTTTGATTGTGCTAGCAGTCATCTTCATATCACATGATATCGTTACAGAGTGTAACTCGTTACATGTTGTACAATCAGGTCGTTAGAACTCAGTATATTTACAACAAGTGTCGATACTTTATTAGCTCAATATGGTTCCTAGCTCAATCAAAACCAGTCATATCACTTCACAAACTTTCGATCTAAACAAATTAAGGTTATATCGAAAATTAAAATCGTTTTTTGCCAATCTGTCCAAACTTACCACTTGAATAATAATTCTGATTATCTGTACTTGTTACTATTGTCTTATTTAGAGTCCCTATTTCCAGATGCAAAGTAAATGATCACTTTTCCATTCGTTCTTGTGTTATGCATACTGCATGTGTCAAAAGAAACAGTTTACACAAATCGCGCTTTGCATGGATTAGAGAATAATTTTTGTAAAAATTAAGAACTATTTTCGTTTCAGTATTTAATAACTAATTACGATACGTAGACGAAGACCTCGCGGGTTAGAGCAGATGTTGGCAGCCAAGACTCGCTTTCGGGAGGACGACGCCTCAAACCCGCGTCCAGCCATCCTGATTGAGGTTTTGCGTAATTAAGACAAATGCCGGGACGGTTCCTCGACAGGGCACGGCCGCTTTCCTTTTGCAACCTTCCGTAATCCGAGCTTGTGCTCCGTCTCTAATTCCCTCTATGTCGATGGGTCGTTAAACACTAATCTACTCCTCCTCATCCTCTTCGGAGACTGAGATGACAAGAGTCATGGGATACATTTTAATAACGTGTCGGACTTTCTTTTGGCCAGCGTTATACAGCAGCTCGACGTGGCACGGACTCAAGAAGTTGTTGGAAGTCCCCTGCAAAATTATCGAGCGTTCTGCCTCTGTAGCCGTCCACAATTGCGAAAGTGTTGCCGGTGCATGAATTTGTGCACGAACCGACCTCACGATTATCTCCCTAAAATGTTCAATGTGATTCATTTTGGGCGATCTCGATAGAAAAATCATTCGCTCGAATTATCCAGAATGTTATTCAAACGCGGCTCCCCACGTCGACGGTTCGAGTCCTCCATCGGGCACTGTTTTCTGTGTCGTCCTTAGCATAAGTCTGTTTTAAGTTAGATTAGGTAGTGTGTATGTTTAGGGACCGATGACCTCAGCAGTTTGGTGCCATGGGATTTCCAGTTGTTCTTCAAAGCAATCGCCAACATCTGTGGCCCGGTGACAAGGCGCGTTGCCACCAGCAAAAATTCCATCGTTGTTTTGGAAGATGACGTCCATGAATGGCTGAAAATGATCTCCGAGAAGACGAATATAATCATCTCCTGTCAATGGTCGGTTCACTTGGACCAGAAGACTCAGTCCACACCGTTAAGGAGATACCACCAGCTTGTTCAGTGCCTTGTTGACAACCTAGGTCCATGGATTTGGGGAGGCTGCACCACACTCGAACCGTACCATAAGTTCTTACCAAATGAAATCGGGACTCATCTCATCATCCCACGATTTTCCAGTTTTCTATGGGCCAACCAATATGGTCACGAGCCCGAGAGAGCCGCCGCCGGCTATGTCGTGCTGTTTGCAAGGTACTCGCGTCGGTTGTCTGGTGCCATAGCACATTAATTCTGCCGCGCTGTCCTAATGGACTCGTTCGTCGTACATCCCACATTGATTTCTGCGTTTATTTCACGCGGCTTTGCTTGTCTGTTAGCACTGACAATTCTATGCCAACGCTGCTGCTCTCGGTCGTTAAGTGAAGCCCGTGGGCCACTGCTTGCCAGTAGTGAGATGCCTGGTATTTTGTATTCTCGGCACGCTCTTCACACTGTGGATCTCAGGATGTTGAATGCCCTAACGGTTTCCGAAATGGCATGTCCCATACGTCTAGCTCCACCAACCACTCGGCGTTCAAAGTTTGATAATTTATTTCGTGCAGTGATAATCCCGTCGGAAACCTTTCCAAATGAATCACCTGAGTATAAATGATAGCTCTGCCAAAGCATTGCCCATTTATACCTTGTGTAGGCGATACTACCGCTATCTGCATGTGTGCACATTGCTTTGCTATGACTTCTCCCACTGCAGTGTACAACGCCACAGTACTAGATACACTTTTGTCCTAACCGTTGGCTCCATTCTTCGCAAGGCTTTGATATGTCAGTAATATAGTCTCTGAAACTTCCTGGCAGATTAAAACTGTGTGCCCGAGCGAGACTCGAACTCGGAACCTTTGCCTTTCGCGGGCAAGTGCTCTACCAACTGAGCTACCGAAGCACGACTCACGCCCGGTACTCACAGCTTTACTTCTGCCAGTATCTCGTCTCCTACTGGCTGTGGCTAAGCCATGTCTCCGCTATATCCTTTCTTTCAGGAGTGCTAGTTCTGCAAGGTTCGCAGGAGAGCTTCTGTAAAGTTTGGAAGGTAGGAGACGAGATACTGGCAGAAGTAAAGCTATGAGTACCGGGCGTGAGTCGTGCTTCGGTAGCTCAGTTGGTAGAGCACATGCCCGCGAAAGGCAAAGGTCCCGAGTTCGAGTCTCGGTCGGGCACACAGTTTTAATCTGCCAGGAAGTTTCATATCAGCGCACACTCCACTGCAGAGTGAAAATCTCATTATGGAAATATAGTCTCTGTTTCCTCTCGGGTTCTTACAGAATCTTTCAATAAGGACAGACTTTGTAACAGCAATAGTACTGGTGAATCTGATTTCTTCCCGTGCGCTCCATTAGTTTGTAGTTCCACTCGTGTGAAGTAGAGCACTGACGTGTACATTATAGTAGGGCATATTTGTGTGGAGAAGTAACGGTGATGATTGGCTTGCGTCTCATCTCATTGATGATAGCCACACAGTTGTTGAAATCTATGTTTGTAATAAACAGATTATTAGTGTCTGATTGCTTCACATTTTCTCAACTTTAAATAAACATTGTCGCTAAGCATATCGTGCCCATATACAATCGAAACTGATTTGTTTTACGTTCGTGCGATTCTGCTCTATGGAGATGAATTACGTTACATAATGTTTAATTTACATCTCGTGAGCGATTCTAAGTGCACTGTTCAGATACAATAACATTACGTAAGGTTGTCAGACTACATCAATGACTGTAATTGCAGTAATAACGAATTAAGAATGACTAGGTGCGGGAAAATATACAGAGATAAAACTAATAGTAACTGTAACAAGAAAACACCACTGCTTTAAATCCAGACAGCGTTGTTAACGGGGAAATGAAATTTTAAATCTGGTAGGTACTTGTTCCCAATACAATAATTCAAGCATTAACGTCACATACGGCATTGCTTTGCTCATATGGCTGTTGAAAGCAGTTGTGATCCGGATGTTTAATTCGCATGTCCAAATTGTAACGAAATATCATCATATAGCTCTATAATCCGCCAAGGAAATTTCACATAAAGGTGGCGATGTTGACAAGTTTAACATTTCAGTGGTTAAAATATGAGCAGCCAGAGTGAATGTCGATGTACCCCTCTTGAAAATGATTCAAGTTAAGGACGTTCAAAAATGGTATCTCATACGAAAACGTGAAGATAAGAACAGTTTCATGATCGATGGTTGTCGGACAATGGCATCTAATAAGTAGATATTTATAAATAAAGGTGGAAATTTATCTGAAGAATCAATTACGAGAAGGCTTTGTGCAAGATGTCTGTTGCGTAAGTTCTGTGTTCAACAAAACCAAATGCTAAAATCATATTACCAAATTTAATGGGACTGCTTTATAAGCAACGTAAGATAGTTCGTGTACTACTGTATTACTGCGATTTTGAAGTAGGTTGATAACTTCACGTCAGGAACCAAACAGTAGTGACAGTGACAAATTCACCGATAACTTAATGTATGACAAATCCATTGCTAGAAGTACTTGATATAAAACCATTTGGTGCAAGCTAATGGCACTGCACTAGGTTGGGATCAGAGAGCTATGGTGAGTGGTTCCAGCATTCAAATTGCGTGGTTCATACAACATGTCGATTGGAACACCATGACAGGCGAATATTACACAACTCATGTAGTCCAAATGGATGTGAAAATGCATGCGAAGAGAACGTGAGAGCAGAAGATATAAAAATCGTATTTCATTAAGCCATCTGTCACCGCACTGTCAATGAGAAAATTGATTTATAGTTGTCTCCTTATCCACAATAGTCCCCAAAAGTGTAACTTTCGCTTCTTCATCAATTCCCAAATGTAAAGTAATTTCTAGCTGTACAACATCTAGATTGCATTTGGGAGGTATGGCGTATTTAGATTCAAATTTTACAACCATTCCACATCCCACTTTTGGAATGGAATCCACTTACTCAGAATTCGTTGAATAAAGTTCAGACTACATTATTACAGACTGGGGGCACATCAATTTCATTGCGTACTCTTATTCTTTCTAACAGACAAAAGGCATAGCGGTGGATATATAATATAACAAGGGAATGAAAGATAAGTTTAGTAATGAATTTGACATTTAAGATGAAAAGATTTCATTGGTCAGATTCCCTCATGTTATTGCTATCCTCAGCGAAAGTGAAGAGGAACTACAGGATCTGCCGAATGGAGCGAACAGACTAATGAGTGCAGAACATGGAAGAATAAATCTAAGAAATAGGAAAGAAATGAGAAGCAGTAGAAATGAGAAATGCAAAACTCTTAAACATCAGAATTGGTGATCACGAAGTAGATGAAGTTAAGGAATTCTGGTACATAGGCAGCAAAATAACCGATGACGGACGGAGCAAGGAGGACATAAAAAGCAGACTAGCAATGGCAAAAAGGGTATTCCTCGCCCAGAGAAGTCTACTAGTATCAAACATAGGCCTTAATTTGAGGAAGAAATTTCTAAGAATGTACGTTTGTAACACAGCATTGTTTGGTAGTGAAACATATACTGAGGGAAAACCGGATCGGAGGAGAATTGAAGTGTTTGAGATGTGGTGTTAGAGAAGAATGTTGAAAGTTAGGTGCACTTATAAAGTGAGAAATGAGGAGCGTGTCCACAGAATCGATGATGGAAGTATTATATGGAAAACTTTGACAGGAATAAGGGGCAGGACGGTAGGACATTTGTTAAGACGTCACAGAATAACTTCCATGGTACTACAGGGATGTGTAGAGGAAGGTCACGGATCACGGATCTCAACATTGCTTCAGTTGTGGACGTAAACAAGAAACCCCGAGATCTCTGGCGCTGCGGAGTGGCTCACACGTCGGTGCGGAAGGGTGCGAACAAACAGGCGGAGTGCGTGGACAGGTTTTTCTGGCGCTGTTGGCCGCGTGATTGATGAGGACACTTCGGTCCATCGAGCGGCTGGTGACGGTAGGCGCCGCTGTGTCAACACGGCCTGCCTCGACTGCTGCGGACCGGTTCACGCTGCGCTGGGACAACACCGACTCAAAAGGAAGGCCTCCGCGCTTGTTCGTGACGTCACGTCAGCTAGGCACGGCGAACGCCAGGTCTGTTGCAGGCATACTCATAATGGTGGTGTCTCCCTCTCTGACACAGGAAAATGTGAAACTATTGGCGGTAGTTGACCAACACACATTGTTCTGAGAGATTTCTGCAATCAATTAATTATGCAATTCATTACACTTCTTAACAAACAGTATACTCCTGAACTTAAATTTCCACCTGTTTTAAGGAGAGACATACAAAAACAATTTCATGGTCCAGCAGCAACAGAATTCGTGCTTCTTTACCTTATTTGTAAATCTGAGGAAGTTACGTTTGCAGTGGGTTGCTTTTATAAGAAACTGTGAACATATTGGTGCTCTTCTTTAGGTATCTTGGTTGACTTTCGGGTGAGGAGCACTGAATGATAATGAAATATCTTGCGATTCTACACGTTGGAGGAGTGGGTGGGGGACAGAAGAAGAGGCAAAAGAGAGATAATTGTTTTATCAAATAAAATTTTTTTATCTTATAAAGTTTCTCCTTTCAGTTACAAGAGGAGAATATTTATCTTTTCTAATGTGCATAATTAAAAAGGTTTAAGCTCAGTAGTATTTTCGATGTATGAAGCTATTTTGTTTCCTGTTTAGAATCCCTTTCTTTGAAAACGACTGTAATCTAATGACTGGCAACAGTTGGACATTTACACATGTAAATTAGTTCACATTTCCAGTGACGATGTCAAACGAAAATAAATAAATAAATAAAAGAAATGAGTTCATTGTAAGGGGGTTGGGGTAAGTTTCGATAACAAAATGGATCAAGTAAATATAGTTTCCTGAATGTAAAATTTCCGAAGCTTGCAATGGGGCAAAGCACCTTCTCATATTGATCTACGTTTGTTTCGACAGGATTCAGTAATACAGAACAATGATCTTCATTTGTAGTTTTACGATAGTAAGAAAATCTTTCATCTAAATAAAAGTCCAGAATCGAAAACAATGCCAAACAGTTTGCCCAAAAATAAGAGATTTATAGTGATAAGCGTTTCTGCCTACAACAGACCTGGCGTTCGCGGTGCCTAGCTGACGTGACGTCACCAACAAGCCCCGAGGCCTTCCTTTGAGTCGGTGTTGGCTGGGACAGCCTGCTGGCACGACCAGCTGCGACGCCAGCCACGGGGGCCTGCGCTCCAAACGACCACCTACACCGACTACAGCAGAGTTTATTAATCAAGTAATTAATTAATTTGAATCATTTGTATTCCGAATGTTCCGAGGCGGCCCGCCACGAATTCAACTCTTTTGCGCCAATCATTCCCTATCAAAGCTACACTTCCACCCTGCGTACCCTTTAGTTTATTGGATATGCACCAATCTCTGCCTGTCCTACAGATCCATCCTCTACAGCTCCATATTCATTGAAATGTTAATACCGGTCTTATTGCAATCATCCTTCTTCTGGTTAGTTTCTCTTCCTGAAAGTGTCTTAGTCTTTGCTGCCGGATAATAAAAGAAACTCTATTCGAAATTTCGGCGATCCAACTTGTCGCCATCATCAGGAGAATACTGCTTCTGCTGAGAACTGACGCCAGGCTGCAAAACGACGTCTTATATAGGCCACCGTACAGTACACGGCACATGCGCCGCCCATGACGGTTGCTGCCCTCCAAGACTGGGAGGTGGCGCCGCCCTGAATAGAACACTGGCGGCAACGATATATCGCACTCAGAGCCGCACGTAAGAACGTTCAGTTTTGAAGCGGGATAGCACAGCATTCCAAGTCCTGCTAAGAGGAAACCCAGTTTTACTTAATTAAATTATCTGCCAACCTAAATTCAATCGCTTCTTTATAGACACTTCCAAAAACCGGAAGTGTTGGCAACTAGCACAGTTTCCTTAAATCTCATACCGTGTCCCTCGTTTAAGCGGTGTTATTCTAATGCAAAATCTTCTGGCTGTTGTAGCTTCGTATGACGGTGATGTTCCTCCCATCTGTCATGAACTGTGCGAATCGAACGGCCGATGTAAGCCTTCCCACACTGACACGGAATATTGTATACACTGGGTTTCCTAAGCTCCAAATCATGTTTCACAGAACCGAGTAGTGTCCTAATATTACAAGGTAGGCGAAATACATTCTTAAGATTAACATTCCTTAAAATTCTTTCAGTCTTAAACGGTATTCCTCCAGCATAGGGACAAAAGGCCACTGGTCTATGTTCCTCTTCATGCACCTCCAGTTATGGTCCAAACTCCATAGCACGACGAATCAGCACCTGAGGGTATCAATTTTCCTTAAAAACAGCCATGAAATGCGTATGTTCTTGTTGTAAGCTGTCCGAGTCGGAAATGGTCTGAATACTAAAGTCCTAAGAACGCCTCTACGTTGGTGTGAAGAATGATAACTCTTAGAATGCCGATACTGATCTGTGTGCGTCGCCTTTCGGTGAACACTTTGTCCCAAAGTACCATCAGGTTTTTTATAAACCATAGTGCCCAAAAATGGCAGCATCCCATCACTTTCAACCTCCATGCTAAATTGAGTGCGGGGATGAAGACAGTTGAAGTGGTCCAAAAACGAATTAAGAGCATCACGTCCATGTGGCCAGATGAAAAAGATTGCAAGCAACGTGCTTCTGGAGATATGTGTATGATACCTTTCTCGTCTGGCCACATGGACGTAATACATTTAATAGATTTTTGGACAGCTTCAGCCGTCTTCATCCGCGTGTTAAATTTAGCATTGATGTTGAAAGTGATGGGGTTTAAAAAACCATATGGTACTTTGGGAAACATTGTTCACCGACAGCCGACGCACACAGAGCGGCATCTGCATTCTAAGAGTTGTCATCCACCACATCAAGGCAGTGGCATCCTTAGTACTTTGGTACGCAGAGTTTATGCCATTTCCGACGCAACCAGCTCAACCCAAGACCTTGCTCATTTGATGACTGTTTATAGAGAAAATGCATACTCTGAGCAGCAGATTCATCGGGCTATGGAGTTTGAACCATTACAGAAGGTGCATGAAGAGGAACATAGATCAGTGGCCTTTCTTCCTTATGCTGTAGGCATGTCGTTTATGACTGAAAGAATTTTAAGGAATTTTAACATTAAAAGTGTGTTCTGTCCACCTTATAAGATTACCTTACTACTCGACGCTGTGAAAGATGATTTTGGCTTAGGAAACCCTGTGTATACAAAATTCCGTGTCAGTGTGGGAAGGCTTACATCGACTGTTCGATTCGCACAGTTCATGACTGATGTGTGGAACATCGCCGTCATACGGGACTACACTAGCCGGAAATATCGGCAGTAGCAGAACACTGCTTAAATGAGGGATGCGGCATGCAATTCAACGAAACTGTGATAGCTGCCAATACTTTCGGTTTTTGGAACATTGTCTATAAAGAGGCCATTGAAATTAGATTTGTAGATAATATAATTAACAGAGAAAATGGGTTTGCTCTTAGGAGGACATGGAATCGTGTACTATTCCGCATCAAAACAGAACATTCTTCGCGACGATATATCATTGCCGCCAGAGTTCTATTAAGGGTGGCTCCACCTCCCAGTCTTGGAGAACAGCAACCGTGGTGGGCGGCACATGCGCAGTGCACTGTACGGTGGCCTATATAAGACGTCGTTTTGCTGCCTTGCGTCAGTTCTCAGCGGGATTCGTCACCAGAAGCAGCGGTCTCCTAAGGCTGGCTACCACTTGGATCGCCGAAATATCGAATCGAGTTGATTTTAGATTGTGGCAGCAAATTCGAAGATTTTCAAGACCTATTGCACCGGTAGAACCTACGAAGTCCGTTTCTCTTCCTGTTTTCCGACACTCTATGATTCGCTTAAATAAAATACAGTGCTACAAACATATATTTACCGAAATTTATTCCACAAACTAGATGTATGTTTGTTTTCGTTTCATCATAAATCACCTATTCTCCTGTGCTAGTCTACTTCTTCCTCTTCGCCTTGTGTTGCTTGCAAGGTAGCAGAAATTCTGCACTTCGTCTATTTAGTAGTCACCAATTTCGATGTTAACTTTGTCATTAATCTAATTTCTGGTACTTCAGCCTTAGTCTGTAAATAGTGTGCACTCATTAGATAATTCATTCCATTCAACAAATCAAGCAATTCTTCCTAACTTTCAAGAGTAGGGTAATGTCATCAGCGAATCTCACCGTTGACATTCTTTCACCTTGATTTTTAATTACACTCTTGGAGCATTCCTAGTACTTCTGCCATTGTTCATACAATGTGTAGATTGAAAGATAGCCCCCGTCTCCAACACATTTTAATCCGGTCGTTTCGTTCTTCGTCTTCCAATTCTATTGTTCTCTCTCTGCAGTCGTACATATTAGAAGTGGGCTGATAGGGGCGCAGGGGCACTTTTGATAGCACATTGATATGTAAATTAATTAAATTGATCCATTAAGTTCCACCCAACGTTCCCACACGTGGTTGACGTAATTTGTTTTATAAAGACAGTACCTCGGTTTCCGCCAGTCCCCCCTATCCGCTCCCACTCCCCCACCTGCCCGACTGGAGGGAATTTCGAGTTTTGATAGGAATTTCAAAGTTTCGCGGGAATTACAAATTTTGTGGGAAATTCAAACAATGTTGCGGATTTCAAAATGACTGGAATTTCTTTGTCCTATGGCTTTTATCATGTCTCACACCTCTACCCCCTTCCTCGGGAATTGTGGGAATTTAAAAATAGTGGTGCCATTTTCAGGACTCGAACACGGTACTTCTGGCGGAAACCTAAATTACACGCCCCGACTAATAGAAACTCTCCAGATGCGGAAAATGAAGGTTAGGTTAGTGTACTTTATTTACAAAGAGATTATAATTAAAGTTAAACTTTCAACCGCTGTAGGATTAACACCACTGGTCAGAATAACGTCAAATTGCATGGGAACATTATCGTGAATTGGGGGGGGGGGGGGGGGGGAGGGACGCATGGCAGAAGAAAAATAAACAGTATAAAATGTAGCAATAGATGGCGATGTAAGCATCATAATTTAATAGTGGTTGACTACAAACGACAAATCAATGTGACAACAATCCCTGAGGTTTACCTTTGACGTTAAACGAACTGTACTACCCTGTGTGCATGGGTGTACAGGAGTGGTACTGTTAGTTACATAAGCCTATCCACCACGGCAAGGTCTGTCACATCGGATGGGACAAATCGGTTTCTAATTGTCCTGAGACAAAAAATCGCATAAAAAGCCGGAATCACATCGGGTTTTAATTGTCCTGAGGTCAAAAACCGCATAAAAGCATCATTCACATCGGTTTTTAATTGTCGGGAGGCCAAAAACCGAATACAAAGAATCAATCAAATTCAAATCGGATTATTAATTTCCATATCACTGGCGCAAAATGTGTTGAGTATGCTGTCCACCGTTTGCTGTAAATCGAGCAACAGCATGTTCCACAACTGATCGAAGTTTTTCCGGGATCACGCAGGATATGTTGGGCAATGCGTGCCTTCAATGCAACTAAGTTTGCAATCGGAACATTGAACACAACATCTTTCAGATAGCCCCCACATACAAAAGTCACACGTATTAAGATCAGGTGATTGGGACGTCCAGGCTGTAGGGAAGTGGCGGCTGATAATGGTGCTTCAGCAGCTGCTTAACTGGATTTGCAATGAGTAGATGTACGTCAAATAAAAATGATCCCATCCACACATCACGCTGTTGGAGAGCTGGAATGACGCGGTTGCGAAAAAGACACTCATAGCGCTTACCAATGACGTACTGGTGCCAGGAACGGAAGCACCTGTCTCTTCGAAAAAATATGACCCTGTGATAAATGAATCCGAAAAACCCGCCACACACAGTTATCTTTTCAGGATGAAGTGGTACTGGTTGATTTGCTTGTGGATTTTCCGTTGCCCATATTCGACAGATCTGTGTATTGACATATCCTGTCAGATGGAAGTGGGATTCGTCTGTCCACAAAATCTTCCATGGCCAATCAACTGTCCATTTCCATGCGAGCAAGAAATTCTAAAGCAAAGGTCTCTCTTGCTGGCGGATCAACAGGAAGCAACTAGTACAAATGGGTAATTTTGAATGGATAGGAAAAAAGGATGTTTCGAAGGATTTTACACACCGCGCTCACGAATATGTCCAATATTCGGACAATTCTCCGTGCACTACACATTTGCACACCACCATTCGTCTCCTCCGGCATTGCTGTGGCCAGTGGTTCCACTGCCGTCAGATCAATGGGTTTCCTCTCCCTCTACCAGGTTGCACACCAACTATTTTTCGAACTTCGGAATCATTTTCTCCAGACCCACTGCAGTCATCGGACCAACGCCTTTTTTTCAAACCCTTCAGTGTCCGGAACTTCTGCAGAGCGACGAGTGCACAGTCATCATTCTTGTAATACAGCTTTACAAGCAGAGCGCGATACTGCATTGATATAGTCATGCCGAACGCCGCAGACGCGAAAGGAGGAAAAGCCGTGTACAAGGCGTATTTATACAAAATTCAGTGGGTCGTGTGCATCACAGGTATTTTCATTTACGTAATCTGACACATACAGTGCCATCTATTGATCAATTTTCACACTATTTTTTTTTCGTTCAGCCATACGTTTTCCACCTTCTCCGATAATATTCCTTTGTAATTTGACTTCATTCTGACCAGTAGTGTTATTTCTACAGCGTTTTAGAAGATTAACATTAATTACAATCAGCGTGTATTTTGGGTGGGAAACTGAAGTAAACACTGGTCCTAATTACGTAATTAATCGTATAGATCGATCCTAATTACGCATCTGTATGCACAGGACTTCATAACGAGCGCCTAAAATCGCAATACAGCTCAAAAATTGACGATGTCAGACAACTGGTGTTATCCTGGTGGAAACAAATTCACAATACCACTCGAAACTAGTGGCAGACACACTCATACTGTATAGCGGTTGATCCCTTCACCTACAAGCTCCCTGGAAGAAAGCTGGAGTGGAAGGTACTGTCTTTATTTTCGACAGAATTGTGTTCAACTGGTGATATTCTTTTGTTGGGCAGAGAGGAGTTGAATGAGTGTTCTACCTGCAAGCATGCAGCTGAGGAACGTGCCTACTGCTGTTTGATGTCAGAGTTCTCTACTGATGCCTAATGCTGCACTGCTCGACAATTACCCTGCAATGCGGGTGATCGAAGTTCAGAAATGCCCAGTACATGCTACCACAAATGGCGGAAATTACACATCGAAATTGTTGTGAAATAAACCTCCATTCGTAACAAAACGGGCCATAATGCAACACATGTACAGGAGACTGGGAAAAACCATCGTCCCAAAAGAATGCACCAGGAGATAGGGGAGGCAGTTCCACATGTTTTCTTCCTGATGCGCGGACAACGAACTAACCAACTTAGAGCTAGTCGTATTGTCCGCACAAACAAAGTTGACATTCGGCGCAGTGGCTGATGGGAGCGACTGTAAATGGAAATGCCTTCACGGTCGCTGCCATCAGCCACCGCGCGTGTAGTACCTCCCCCTTCCTCCCAGGTCCGTCTGTCTCTTCACTGTTGTTAGGGATACCGACCTGTTCTATGTTGTCGCTGATGGACCACAAACAGATCCACATGGTGGCAGTGATATACTGTCCCCAGTCTGCAGAACTCAGTCGTAGACGGACACCTCCTGCTATCTGTCAAACGTAGTCCTATTACTTGGAAAGATTGCCCTCACACCCCAACCGGGCAACAACAATGGCATTCCGGAGATCTCTCCAGATCGCTTTTTCAAATGTCTGCTGCTACCACTTCTGCATTTAGGCACGCAATCCACCGCAGCAGATAGGCGGATGTCCAGGTGGTTGGTTAGTGCTAAGGATGTCGACACACACCATAGACCGTAACACAGGTGGGTCACAGAACATAGCGTGATAAATGACAGATACCACAATGCGAGCTGTTTGTCTAAAACTGCAGCTGTGCTTCACTGTCCACCACGCTGCCAGCACCCATATCCGCAAGCACCCGCCGTTCTATGAGGTAAAACACTTCACTGTAAAAGATGTATTTAATTTCAACACACTTCGTATAAGTGAGCATCTATTAAAAGATCGCAATCCCGATTACAGTGAAACAATCCACGGAAATAGGCGCAGTCCATTTCTCTTAGGTATAGTTTTTCATATTCGGCTGCAGGAGACAATTTTTATCTCTTTCTGCTTGTACCTCCAGTTATTTTTCGTCATACAAAGACATGAGAAGAAAAACTGCAGCACTGCCACCGATTACTCATGACCACACTGCATAGGTATGTGCTTTATAGTGACACACCTCCTATACAAGCCCATCCTGTATAAAATCGAAAAATTCTCCACTATTTTGCTATGCTGAATGACCTTGTTATTTCTAAACTGTCATTGCAGTAAAGAAAAAGCGAGAATTTAAACTCTGAGACACATTGCATGATAAAGTCGCTTTCGCTCAAATCAGTGTCTGTAAATAAATTGTCATGCGTGTGAATATTACAAACATTTCAGACACATGAAACAACGTTACAGAATATAGCTTTTCACGCCATTTGTTCATATGTTGGAAATTACACAATCATTTTACGTTTCGCAACAACAGGCTGTAATTCAAGATGTTGTTGCTTCATACACAACTGCAGGTCACATTTTCGCAGTGTGATGCTATATCACACTGGAATTTACGAGATATGGAAGAACATATCGTTCGAGCATGCCTTGTAATAGAACCTCCTAATGTCACCTAGTAGAGAACCATATAGGGTTACATCGGAAACAAATAACTTATGCATGGTAACACCTGACGTTTTAGCTCCATAACTCGCGTCTAGCGATCTGTGTGTAAATTTCAGTCACCCAGCAAACCATCCTTCATAATAGCGGTTGATTCTTGCGTTGTAATTTCTTAAGCAATTTGGTCATAGCAGAATAGCCTGTTTCAAGCAATCCACTCACATGTCGGGAAAAATACTATCCTTTCTATGTTCCACAACGACCTTTAAAACAAGTGGTGCCTACTTTCTTTATGATTAGAGGTCGTGAAGAAAGGAATAATGCAGGACTTGCAATAATACATATTTTTAAACAAAAAATCGTTACGATACTAATAAAGATAATCATGATTCCATGAGAATCGATAAAGACGGATTCTGTTAGTTTTATGAACGTAATCGATTTAGTTTGAGAGCATTCCATGTGTTCGAGTCACAGATTGTCATGCTCGAGTGAATTACACTCATTTAAGAGGTATGCATCTATATAGATTAGCATCTACATAGTTATTTACACATTTGTAATATCCAGAGTAGGTAAGAAACTATGAACTATATGCATCCAAACTTTAACCAGTCATACCACTCCTTGTAATTCGATCTCCTTTAAGATTTTATCACATGTCTCTCCTGATACATCAAAAAACAAATACTATCTGCATGTTGACATCTTGCATATTACATACAAATGTATTGCTCCACTGGAGTACGTGCCCAGTTATTGAGTCCCGTGCACAGATCTTTGTAAAGTTTTGTCCCCTGTACTGGAGGAAGCCCATATCCCACAGACTGTCAGTCACAAGAGTGGGTTCCTGTGTTATTCTTTACTAAGCAGGTTAATACATTGTTTTCCAGCTGTAATGCATCCAAGCAGTGTATGACTATAGTTTTGTACCCTGCCATAGATTTAGTTTCTTTATCACGACTTCAAGGTCTATAACAGGTGCTAAACTGACATTAACACCTTTAGATCCATAGGCTCTCACTGAAAGCTGGACAACACATGGTGTACACTGTGCTGCTCCCGCAACACACATAATGGTAGAAATAAAACACTGGGGCAATATTTCTTATTGACAAATATGTTGAAGGCATCGCAACATAGGGAAATTATAAGAGTTAGCGGCATTGTGGAGCATTTCCATACAGCTGTCCAAAGGTGATATACCTATACTGTTAAACTCATCTTCTACAGTGACAGGCTAGCAGATGTGTGAATGTGGTGTTTCAAAGTGCATTGTTTCCTCAGTTTGCAGTCCTGTACCTGATCACTGGTCCAGTGTTGGCCATCTCCGGAAGTTGTTGCTCACCAAAAGCTCAGGGTAGTAGAAATAAATGACGTACTGTTCTCTTACTGGTGAAACAAAATGGAGGGCATCCCAGTATATGGAAATATGGCAAATCTGTTGCATTGAAGAACGCCTCCAGACAAGTGTCCGAAGGTTTTTTATTTATATTTAATTTTAATAATTATTTTTTATAATTTTTATTATTTTTATACGATTTAATATTATTTATATTTAATCCTGTGTTCCACAGTGACAGGTAGCAGATGTCCAGTGTTCTGTAAAGTCTCTCTCCATCGGAAACAAGTGGTGTAAGTCAATCATTCTGTGGTAATCAACAGCATACCTGTGGATAAAAGGGATGGGAAAGACACAGTTGATATGAGAAGTTGTATTGTATTAAGCGCTTCAGTTGATAGAGCAATCAATTTTAGCAGTTTTACCATTTGATTCGTAATTTCAGTGCCAGGCAATGAATCAGCAGAATGCTTCCCTATTTCTGTATCATCACTAAATCACCCCTCCACACTCTACAAGTACCATACACTAGACTGCGAAATCAGATAGATGACTGTGCAGGGCGACCATTAGGTCATATACACCAAAGTATACAAGACAGCATCCTATACCAATGCAGTTAAGTTATCTACATTTTTCTAGCACATCGCTCATAGTGCAGAATTTACGATTACGTTTGACTGTCTTTTCCTATGTGGATGGGAAGCACAGAGTATTCTATTTTTCATAAGGTCAAGTCAGAGATTGACAAATCCCCCCACACAGTCCTTCACCAACTTTTCCCGCAAAACAGTCGCCTATTTGATCTGTAGCTGACCGGAAGGAGGAGGGTACTATACGTGCTACACTAAACCTCTTGTGAATGAACAGAGTGAGGAGTGAGCTGTGTCCGTAATTGGTATTAGGCGTAGACTGCTTCACATAAATCTTATTCATGGCACCCATCCAAGTACACAAGATCTCTCCAGAAGCATGCATGTTAATGTTAGCATGTCTCGTTGGTGTGTTGTAGACATGATGGTGCTGTGATGATACAACAGACAGTTCAGAGGTAACGAGTGGTTTATACATGAAGGAACTATGGACGGATTGTGATTGAAATATTTTATGTAAATCAACTGTGCTATCAATTCTGGAGTATTATTCCATGTAACTGCACAAGAGAAATGGTCGTTGTTTATAAACACACAGTTCAATGGCTACATAGTTCTGCACCTAGAAACCTTATACTATTAAAGCCATATCGTTTCCAAAGTATTAACTGTGCAGAATCCAAGCTCTTAATACTCTAATACAGGTCATATATGAGGTTCATCCAAATGAAACCTGGTCAGTGGTAACTGCAGGCATGGTGACGACAACTGTTGGTAGAGAGACTGACATGTGTGCACCATTTGATGTTGCTTAGCAACAGTGTAGTTACACGCCGAAGAGAAGGTGGTCACACAAGTTATCGTCCACTACCGAACATACAGGCTAGTAAGCAAGAACAAAGAGCAGTGATTAGATTTTTGGCGGTGGAGGGAGTTGGTCGCCGTGAAATCCATCGACGGATGAAAGCTGTGCACGGTGAGTATAGTTGAATCGTTCAAGTGTTGAAGAATGGCCCAAACGATTGACTGATATCCGCGAGACACTGAAAGACGATGCTCCTCCTGGACAGGCCAATCGTGTCATCACACCGTAAGTGGTTCGGGAAGTGAATGCTTTAGTCTTGGACAACCGCAGAATCACCGTGGACGAGATCCATAAATTCATAACGGATTTCGAAGGGCAAACAAGTCCAGACCTGTATCCGACAGCAGCCTACAAGCTTTTTCAAGGAACGAAACGTCCGTCTAGTGTCGCAATGGGATACATGTACCAACAGTTTTGGCGATTATTTTTGAGTATGTGCACTGTGTATAACTACACTTTAGAATTAATAAAATTGTTACCGTTACTTTACACCAGTGACCAGGTTTCATTTGAATGCCTCTTAGACGTCCAACATCTGACATACAACCACCCTGCTGTTTTCTAGACTAATCACTACGGTGACGAACTTTAAGACGACAGAACTACTTCCTGCTACAGTATTCTGGTGTCCTAGAAAGTGTCCGAGCTGTTACTCACTACGAAGGCATCATCAGTCTATATCAACCGCTCGAGCTGCATTTAAAGCTGCTAAAATGAAATCAGGGGCTATTGGTCTCTCTCTCAGGAAATGGGCGCATTTTGTACGTTTCTTTAAGTAGGAGAATTGCCTATCGTCAATCGCATTTACCATGTCAGTCGTGCTTATTAGTAGTAGTAGTAACGGTTCTGACTGATGCAGCTATGCCTCACTAGGGCACAGAGCAAGTAAACAGCGACATGAACATTTTCGATAGGTGATGCGTTGACTTACCACCCACGCCCTGCTGCTTGAAAATGGAAATGAAGAAACAGCGACCCCTTATGATGGTGTAAGCACCATGATCAGTAGCCAGAGGAGATGCAACAGTCTTACGTCTGTTGACAATGACATCACCACTATTCTGGTAGCATTCCTCTTGCTCACAGAAGTCTTACTGCTGTTTACACTGCCATCACCATGATTCAAGTTGCATTCCTGTTGCTCACAGAAGCCCAGATATGATGTTAGGTAGTTTTGCTCATGTGTAGGATAATATGGCAATTTCATCGTAACACCACATCTCAAGAGAACACACTCCTCACGCAATTATGGCTTATATTTGTGGAACCAGTCCAGTCTTCTACATAACATGCTATGGAATAGTTTAAGTCTGAAACACACAGTGATTCTCCTTTGTAACACTTGTGGAACAATATTGCTTGTGAGAACCAACAGTAATCTGGTAATACCTATATTCGACTGCACGTGTCAGAACACAGTCCTGAAGTGGGATACATATCTTTCACCTGATTTCATATAGCGCTCCTGTGTAGTACATACAGGGTGTTTCAAAAATGACCGGTATATTTGAAACGGCAATAAAAACTAAACGAGCAGCGATAGAAATACACCGTTTGTTGCAATATGCTTGGGACAACAGTACATTTTTAGGCAGACAAACTTTCGAAATTACAGTAGTTACAATTTTCAACAACAGATGGCGCTGCGGTCTGGGAAACTCTATAGTACGATATTTTCCACATATCCACCATGCGTAGCAATAATATGGCGTAGTCTCTGAATGAAATTACCCGAAACCTTTGACAACGTGTCTGGCGGAATGGCATCACATGCAGATGAGATGTACTGCTTCAGCTGTTCAATTGTTTCTGGATTCTGGCGGTACACCTGGTCTTTCAAGTGTCCCCACAGAAAGAAGTCGCAGGGGTTCATGTCTGGCGAATAGGGAGGCCAATCCACGCCGCCTCCTGTATGTTTCGGATAGCCCAAAGCAATCACACGATCATCGAAATATTCATTCAGGAAATTAAAGACGTCGGCCGTGCGATGTGGCCGGGCACCATCTTGCATAAACCACGAGGTGTTCGCAGTGTCGTCTAAGGCAGTTTGTACCGCTACAAATTCACGAACAATGTCCAGATAGCGTGATGCAGTAATCGTTTCGGATCTGAAAAATGGGCCAATGATTCCTTTGGAAGAAATGGCGGCCCAGACCAGTACTTTTTGAGGATGCAGGGACGATGGGACTGCAACATGGGGCTTTTCGGTTCCCCATATGCGCCAGTTCTGTTTATTGACGAAGCCGTCCAGGTAAAAATAAGCTTCGTCAGTAAACCAAATGCTGCCCACATGCATATCGCCGTCATCAATCCTGTGCACTATATCGTTAGCGAATGTCTCTCGTGCAGCAATGGTAGCGGCGCTGAGGGGTTGCCGCGTTTGAATTTTGTATGGATAGAGGTGTAAACTCTGGCGCATGAGACGATACGTGGACGTTGGCGTCATTTGGACCGCAGCTGCAACACGGCGAACGGAAACTCGAGGCCGCTGTTGGATCACCTGCTGCACTAGCTGCGCGTTGCCCTCTATGGTTGCCGTACGCGGTCGCCCTACCTTTCCAGCACGTTCATCCGTCACGTTCCCAGTCCGTTGAAATTTTTCAAACAGATCCTTTATTGTATCGCTTTTCGGTCCTTTGGTTACATTAAACCTCCGTTGAAAACTTCGTCTTGTTGCAACAACACTGTGTTCTAGGCGGTGGAATCCCAACACCAGAAAAATCCTCTGTTCTAAGGAATAAACCATGTTGTCTAAAGCACACTTGCACGTTGTGAACAGCACACGCTTACAGCAGAAAGACGACGTACAGAATGGCGCACCCACAGACTGCGTTGTCTTCTATATCTTTCACATCACTTGCAGCGCCATCTGTTGTAGAAAATTGTAACTACTGTAATTTCGAAAGTTTGTCCGCCTGAAATTGTACTGTTGTCCCAAGCATATTGCAACAAACGGTGTATTTCTATCGCTGCTCGTTTAGTTTTTATTGCCGTTTCAAATATACCGGTCATTTTTGAAACACCCTGTATATAGGCTTTGTTGAGTTATGTGTTACGAAAACCCGTATAGTTTACGGGGAGAGGGGGAGGGTTAAAACTGAATGAAGACAGCACAATTTTGAAACTTTTATTGCTGTCCGGTACCCCCAAACCACCTCAAGTCCCCGTATTTCATGGTACTTTTTCTCTAGTTTTATGTATTCTCAGTCAGTTTACGTAATTTTGTAAGTTTTTTGCGATTTTACAAATTTATTCGTATTTCACTAAATTTTAATTGCTTCCCATCAATTCTGCGTAATAATATTAGGTTTTCCTCTATTTTCACCGATTATATGTCAGTTTTATATTTTTGTCCATTTTTGTGTGTATGTATATGGTCATATTGCTGCAATATCCATGCATTGTTTGTTTTTATACGATGATAATTACGTGTCTTATGCATCAGCCTACTAACATATCCTTAAGAATTCCCCTCATCCTGAAGATCTACGAGTACATGCATGCATTTTGGATAGGACCATCATGAAATGTATAGTAACAGTCGCTCTGTACCTACATGAGGCTCAAGGAGTGTTGCAGACTGGAAACTCGAAGTCTCTAAACAATTGCATGTACCATTACGACACATCACAGAACTTGTCTACACTCTCATGTGCCGATGCATTTGATGGAAACTCCAAGTCTGGCGCTGTCCTACACGTTCATTTTCACTTCCAATCTACCACGTAGCGATCTGCAACAATTATTTGACATTAACGCAGAGTTTATTTCTGCGCCTGCTCTGATGCTTTTCCTGTAAGTATGTGACCTTATTGCTTACCTGATGAGCTTACCTACTTCTTTTTTAAACCTACCAACTCTGATACCTTTCCATAGCTCCGTCAGGACATATACAAACAGTAGATTTTGGGTATTTTTTATCCTAGTAATAAGTTATTCGTTAGTTGACAGTGTGTCGCCGAACTTAACATCCTGGACTGTAAGAGTTTTCGTTCTCCCTACCTGCAGAGTGTATCTCCCTAGGGAGCAAAAATTATAGATGAGCAGTTAGAAAGTTATGCATTCAAGCGACAACCGTCTGCCGCTGATAGCTCTACACACACACATATACAATCTGTGTATGCTTATTACCAATCACGAACTCTCGATTTCAACAACTTGTACGTTATTTTAGATAGTGCTACAGCCCTGCAAGTAGCGAAAATTTATTTGCAAAATGCTTCTGTAGGGGATGTAAGCACATTTAAATTCCTCTTTCTAAAGAGCATAATATATTTGATGCAAGTTATATTACCAATATTTCTTAACAGTATTGTCTAAGTTCTCCAGTAATAACAACAGGCCGGCCTGAATAGCCGAGCGGTTCTAGGCGCTACAGTCTGGAATTGCGCGACCGCTACGGTCGCAGGTTCGAATCCTGCCTCGGGCATGGATGTGTGTAATGTCCTTAGGTTAGTTAGGTTTAAGTAGTTCTAAGTTCTAGGGGACTGATGACCTCAGAAGTTAAGTCCCATAGTGCTCAGAGCCATTTGAAACATTTGAACCAATAAGAACAAACTAAGACTTCCTATCGCGTCTATCACACCTCATTTTATACTCTCAAAGATCTATGATGACAGCACATGCTGTCGTAGTGCCACCATTTTGTGTGCTAGATGTTCATTTAATGGATGGAGGCCGTCCTTCATGAGTACAAGGTAGAGTTGCAAATGGTCAGATGGTACAGTACAGCACTGTATTTGAATGCACCCAGCCAGTCACAACCATATTGTCATCGCGATTGTGTTTTTAAATAGATGCTCGCTTATAGGATGTGCGATGATGTTAAACACAACTGATACAGTGAAGTGATTTCTTTCACACAACGGCGGGAACTTGCAGGGTTGCGTGCAGGCAGCATGGTGGACAGTGCAGCACAGCTGCAGTTTTAGACGAAAAGCTCGCAGTCAGGATAGCTGTCATTTATCTCATTTTAATCTGGGGCCCAGCAGCATCGTGGTCTATGTGTATGTCGGCATCGTTAGCATTGACTGACCTGCTAGGCAGGTTGCCTACCTGCAGGCAGAAACAGCCGCAGCAGATGTTTGGAAAAGCGATCCTGAGAGATTTCCAGAATTTCGTTTTTGTTCCAGGGGGGCTATCTTTCTAAGGAACACATTTAACAGATTGCAAGAGGCATCTGTTCACTGACTGGAGACAGTACATCACTGACACCAGATGGATCATTTTGCGGATCACCAGTGACAAAGTAGCACAGGTCTGTATCCCTACTTACAGTGACGAGAGAGACAGATGAGGGGAGGTAGAGGAAGGTAAGACTGGCTCCAGTTTGATTAGTTTGTGACCGCACATCGAGGAGAACATGTGTGCAACTGCTGCCCCCCTCTCATGTTGCAATCTCTTGGGATGCAGTTTTTTCCCAATCCCCAGTACATGTGTTGAATTATGACCTATTGTTTATGAGCGCTGATTTCTTTTCACGACAATTTCGATTTGTAATTAGAACATGAAACAATTTAAATCAGTTGTGGTAGTGTGTACTGGACATTCCCGAATCCGATTTCCTGGGCTGCAGGATGATTATTGAGCAATGCTGAAGGAGGCATCTTAGAAAACTCTGCCATAAAACAGCAATAGAAACATCCCTCAGCTATACACTTAAGGGTAGTACCCTTATTAAACTCTTCTCGGTCCACATGTTGTTAGTTCAACACAACTCCTGCCGAAAATTCAGATGGCACTTCCCACTCGAGCCTTTTCCCCCGAGCTTATAGGTGAAGGAATCAAACTATGTAGAGCTTGAGTATGTCTGCCATTAGTTTCGAATGGTATTGTCAAACATTTTAGCTATGATTAAATTATGCTCTGTGCAAAATACTACCAGGCGGCTTCCTCTTTCATTTCTTAGCCCCAATCCATATTCACCTACTATGTTTGCTTTTCTCCCTTTTCCTACTCTTGAATTCCAGTCACCCACGACTATTAAATTTTCGTCTCCCTTCACTACCTGAATAATTTCTTTTATCTCATCATACATTTCATCAATTTCTTCGTCATCTGCAGAGCTAGTTGGCATATAAACTTGTACTACTGTGGTAGGCGTGGGCTTCGTGTCTATCTTGGCCACAACAATGCGTTCACTGTGCTGTTTGTAGTAACTTACACTTACTCCTATTTTTTTATCCATAATCAAACCTACTCCTGAATTACCAATATTTGATTTTGTATTTATAACCCTGTATTCACCTGACCAAAAGTCTTGTTCCTCCTGCCACCGAACTTCACTGATTCCCACTATATCTAACTTTAACCTATCCATTTCCCTTTTTAAATTTTCTAACCTACCTTCCCGATTGAGGGATCTGACATTCCATGTTCCGACCCATAGAACGCCAGTTTTCTTTCTCCTGATAACGACGTCCTCTTGAGTAGTCCCCGCCCGGAGATGCGAATGGGGGACTATTTTACCTCCGGAATATTTTACCCAAGAGGACGCCATCATCATTTAATCATACAGTTAAGCTGCACACCCTCGGGAAACATTACGGCTATAGTTTCCCCTTGCTTTCAGCCGTTCGCAGTACCAGAACAGCAAAGCCCTTTTGGTTAGTGTTACAAGGCCAGATCAGTCAATCATCCAGACTGTTGCCCCTGCAACTGCTGAAAAGGCTGCTGCCCCCCTCCAGGAACCACACGTTTGTCTGGCCTCTTAACAGATACCCCTCCGTTGTGGTTGCACCTACGGTACGGCTATCTGAATCGTTGAGGCACGCAAGCATCCCAACCAACGGAAAGGTCCATGGTTCACGGGGAGTAGATAATTTAATTAACAGAGAGAATGGGTTTGCTCTTAGGAGGAAATGGAATCCTGTACTATCCCGCCATTTTCCTTGACTTCCGGAAGGCGTCCGATACAGTTCCGCACTGTCACCTGATAAACAAAGTAAGAGCCTATGGAATATCAGACCAGCCGTGTGGCTGGCTTGAAGAGTTTTTAGCAAACAGAACACAGTATGTTGTTCTCAACGGAGAGACGTCTACAGACGTTAGAGTAACCTCTGGCGTGCCACAGAGGAGTGTTATGGGACCATTGCTTTTCGCAATATGTATAAATGACCTAGTAGATAGTGACGGAAGTTCCATGCGGCTTTTCGTGGATGATGCTGTAGTATACAGTGAAGTTGCAGCATTAGAAAATTGCAGCGGAATGCAGGAAGATCTGCAACGGTTAGGCACTTTTTCAGGGAGTGGTAACTGGCCCTTAACATAGAGGAATATAATGTATTGCGAATACATAGAAAGAAGGATCCTTTATTGTGTGATTATATGATAGCGGAACAAACACTGGTAGCAGTTACTTCTGTAAAACATCTGGGAGTATGCGTACGGAACGATTTGAAGTGGAATGATCTTATAAAATTAATTGTTGGTAAGGCGAGTGCCAGGTTGAGATTCATTGGTTGAGTCCTTAGAAAATGTAGTCCATCAACAAAGGAGGTGGCTTACAAGACACTTGTTCGACCAATACTTGAGTATTGCTCATCAGTGTGGGATCTGTACCAGGTCGGGTTGACTGAGGAGATAGTAAAATCTAAAGAAGAGTGGCGCGTTTCGTCACAGGGTTATTTGGAAACCGTGATAGCGTTACGGAGATGTTTAGGAAACTCAAGTGGCAGACTCTGCAAGAGAGGCGCTCTGCATCGTGGTGTAACTCGCTGTCAATGTATCGAGAGGGTGCGTTTCTGAATAAGGTATCGAATATATTGCTTCCCCCTACTTATACCTCCCGAGGAGATCTCGAAAGTAAAATTAGAGAGATTCGAGCGTCCACGCAGGCTTTCCGGTAGTCATTCTTCCCACGAACCATACGCGACTGTAACAGGAAAGGGAGGTGATGACAATGGCTCGTAAAGTGCCCTCCACCACACACCATTGGGTGGCTTCAGGATTATAGATGTAGATTTAGATGTAGATCAGAACAGAACGGGCCTCTCGGAGATATATCGTTGCCACCAGTGTGCCATTAAGGGTGGCAACCGTGATGGGGTCTGCATGCGCCCTGCACCGTGCGTCGTTTTGAAGCCTGGCGTCAGTTCTCAGCGTGATTCACAGCTGAAGCAGCTTTCTCCTGAGGCTGGCTACCAGCTGGACCTCCTAAATATCGAATCGAGTTTATTTTAGGATTCGGCAGCAAACATGAAGAGATTTTCAAGGCTTATGACACCGGTAGAGCCTACGAAGTCAGTTTCTCTTCCTGTTTTCCCACAATCCAAGATTCGCTTGAATAAAATACAGTGCTACAAACATACATTTACCGAAGTTTATTCCACAAACTAGATGGATGTTTCTTTTCGTTTCATCATAAATCACCTATTCTCCTGTGCTAGTCTACTTCTCCTTCTTTGCTTCGCCTTGTGTTGCTTGCAAGGTATTAGAAAGCCTTAGCTTCGTCTATTTAGTAGTCACCAATTTTGATGTTAACTTTTTCATTAATCTCATTTCTGATACTTCCGCCTTACTCAGTAATTAATGTGTGCTCATTAGACAATTCATTCAATGCAACAAGTCATGCAATTCTTCTTCACTTTCAAGAGTTGGGTAATGTCATCAGTGACTCTCACATTTAGTATTCTTCCAACTTGTATTTTAATTACACTCTTGGAGCATTCCTAGTACTTCTGCCATTGTTCATACAATGTGTAGATTGGAAGATAGCCGCCATCTCCAACACATTTCAATCCCGTCGTTCCGTTCTTCCTCTTCCAATCCTATTGTTCTCTCTGTGCACTCGTACATATTAGAAGTGGGCTGATAGGTGCGCAGGGGCACTTTTGATAGCACATTGATATGCAAATCAATTAAATTGATCCATTAAGTTCCACCATCCGTTCCCACTAGTGGATGACGTCATGTGTTTTATAAAGCCAACACCTGGGTTGCCGCCACTCCCTCTCGCCACTCCCACTCCCCCACCTGTCCGACTGGCGGGAATTTCGAATTTTGATAGGAATTTCAAAGTTTGGCGGAAATTACAAATTTTGTGGGAAATTCAAAGAATGTTGCGGATTTACAAATGGCTGGAATTTCTTTGTCCTATGGCTCTGATCATGTCTCACACCTCCACCCCCTTCCCCGGGAATTGCGGGAATTTCAAAGTGCCGTTTCCAGGACTCGAACACGCTCATTCTGGCGGAAAGCCCAAGTACACGCCCCGAGAAAAAGAAACTCTCCAGGTGCGGTAAAGGAGGGTTAGCTTAGTGTACTTTATTTACAGAGCGATTATAATTAAAGTTAAACTTTCAAACCGCTGTAGGAATAACACCACTGGTCAGAATAACGTCAAATTGCATAGTAATATTATCGGAGAAAGGGATTGGAGGGGGGGGGGGGAGGCATGGCAGAAGAAACATAAATAGTTACAAAATGCAGCAATAGATGGCGATGTAAGTGTCATAATTTGATAGTGGTCGACTACAAATGACAAATCAATGTGACAACAATCCCTGATTTTTAGGTTTGACATTAAACGAACTGTACTACCCTGTGTGCATGGGTGTACAGGAGTGCTACTGTTAGTTACATAAGCCTATCCACCACGGCAAGGTCTGTCACATCGGATGGCACAAATCGGTTTTTAATTGTCCTGAGGCTAAAAACCGCATAAAAGCATCATTCACATCGGTTTTTAATTTCCGGGAGGCCAAAACCTGCATACAAAGAAACAATAAAATTCAAATCGGATTATTAATTTTGGTATGACTGGCGCAAAACGTGTCGACTATGCTGTCCACCGTTTGCTGTAAATCGACAAACAGCATGTTCCACAACTGATCGAAGTTTTTCCGGGATCACGCAGGATATGTTGGGCAGTGCGTGCCTTCAATGCAGCTAAGTTTGCAATCGGAACATTGAACACAACTTATATCAGATAGCCCCCACATTCAGAAGTCACACGTATTAAGATCAGGTGATTGGGACGTCCAGGCTGTAGGAAAATGGCGCCTGATAAATATAGCATTTCCGAAATGGTGCTTCAGCAGCTGCTTAACTGGATGTGCAATGTGCGGTGGTGTGCCATCTTACATAAAAATGACCCCAGGGACACATCTACGCTGTTGGAGAGCAGGAATGACGTGGTTGCGAAAAAGACACTCATAGCGCTTACCAAAGACCTACAGGTACCAGGACCGGAAGCACCTGTCTCTTCGAAAAAATACGACCCTGTGATAAATGAATCCGAAAAACACGCACCACACAGTTATCTTTTCAGGATGAAGTGGTGCTGGTTGATTTGCGTGAGGATTTTCCGTTGCCCGTATTCGACAGCTCTGTGTATTGACATATCCTGTCTGATGGAAGTGAGCTTCGTCTGTCCACAAAATCTTCCCCGGCCAATCAACTGTCCACTTCCATGAGAGCAAGAAATTCTAAAGCAAAGGACTCTCTTGCTGGCAGATCAACAGGAAGCAACTAGTGCACGTAGGTAATTTTGAATGGATAGGAAAAAAGGATGTTTCGAAGGATTTTACACACCGCGCTCACGAATATGTCCAATATTCGGACAATTCTCCGTGCACTACACATTTGCACACCACCATTCGTCTCCTCCGGCATTGCTGTGGCCACTGGCTCCACTGCCGTCAGATCAATGGGTTTCCTCTCCCTCTACCAGGTTGCACACCAACTATTTTTCGAACTTCCGAATCATTTTCTCCAGAGTCACGGCAGTCATCGGACCAACGCCTTTTTTTAATCACTTCAGTGTCTGGAACTTCTGGAGAGCGACGAGTGCACAGTGATCATTCTTGTAATACAGCTTTACAAGCAGAGCGCGATATTGCATTGAAACAGTCTTGCCGAACGCCGTTGACGCGAAAGGAGGAAAAGCCGTGTACACGGCGTATTTCAAAAAATGGCTCTGAGCACTATGGGACTCAACTGCTGTGGTCATCAGTCCCCTAGAACTTAGAACTACCTAAACCTAACTAACCTAAGGACAGCACACACATCCATGCCCGAGGCAGGATTCGAACCTGCGACCGTAGCACGGCGTATTTGTACCAACTTCAATGGGTCGTGTGTATCACAGGTATTTTCATTTACTTATTCTGACACATACAGTGCCATCTATTGATCAATTTTCACACTATTTTTCTACCTTCTGCCATACGTTTTCCCCCTTCTCTGATAACATTACTTTGTAATTTCACGTCATTCTGACCGGCAGTTTTATTTCTACTGCGTTTTGGAAGTTTAACTTTAATTATAATCAGCCTGTATTTTGGTTGGAAAACTGACGTAAACACTGGTCCTAATTACGTAATTAATCGTATAGATCGATCCTAATTACACGTCTATATGCACAGCACTTCATAACGAGCGCCTAAAATCGCAATACAGCTCAAAAGTTGACTAGGTCATACAACTGGTGTTATCCGGCTGTAAAAAAGTTTCACAAAACCACTCGAAACTTGTGGCGGACACACTCAAGACTCTATAAAGGATGATCCCTTCACCTATAAGCTCACTGGAAAAAAGCTGGAGTGGAAGGTACGGTCTTTATTTTTGACAGAATTGTGTTCAATTGATGAGATTCTGTTGTTGGGCATAGAGGAGCCACCTGTAAGCATACAGCTCAGGTATGTGTCTGTTGCTGTTTGATGTGAGAGTTCGCTACTGCTGCATCTCGCTGTACTGCTCGACAATCACCCTGCAACCCGGGTGATCTGAATTCAGGAATGCCTAGTATATGCTACCACAACTGATGGAAATTGCTTCATTGTTCTAATTACACATCGATATTGTTGTGAAATAAACCAGCACTCTTAAAAAACGGGTCATAATGCAACCCATGTACTGGGGACTGGGAAAAACTTTCGTCCTAAAACAATGCACAAGTAGATAGGGGCGGCAGTGCACATGTTTTCTCCCTGATGTGCGGTCACAGACTAACCAACTTAGAGAAAGTCTTACCCCCACCCCTCCCGCTTCCTCCCCTGGTCCGTCCGTCTCCTCACTATTGGTAGGGATACAGATCTGTTCTATGTTGTCGCTGATGGATCACAAAGAGATCCACCTGGTGGCATTGATATACTGTCTCCGGTCTGCAGAACTTAGTTACTGACGGACACCCCCTGCTATCTGTTAAACCCATTCCTATTACTTGGAAAGATTGCCCCCCACCCCAACCCTAAAACAGCATTGGCATTCCGGAGATCTCTCCAGATCACTTTTTCAAATGTCCGCTGCCATCACTTCTCCATTCATGCACGCAATCCACCGCAGCAGGTAGGCGGATGTCCAGGTGGTTGGTCAGTGCTAAGGATGTCGATATACACAATAGACCGTAACGCGGGTGGGTCACAGAACAAACTGTGATAAATGACAGCTACCCCAACTGCGAGCTGTTTGTCTAAAACTGCAGCTGTGCTTCACTATCCACCACGCTGCCAGCACCCACATCCACGAGCACTCGCCGTTCTATGAGGCAAAACACTTCACTGAAAAAGTTCTGCTTAATTTCAACACATTTTTTATAAGTGAGCATCTATTAAAAGATTGCAATCGCGATGACAGTGAAACAAACCACTGAAATAGGCGCAGTCATTTTCTCTTAAGTATATGAGCAAAATCGGTATAGTTTTTCATGTTCGGCTGCAGGAGACAATTTTTATTCTTTCGGTTCCTACCTCCAGTTATTTTTCGACATACAAAGACATGAGAAGAAAACTGCAGCACTGTCACTAATTACACATGACCACATTGCATAGATAGGTGCTTTATAGTGACACACCTCCTATACAAGCCCATCCTGCATAAAATCGAAAAGTTCTCCACTATTTTGTATGCAGAATGACCTTGTCATTTGCAAACTGTCAGTGGAGTAAAGAAAAAGCTAGAATTTTAACTCTGAGTCACATTGCATAATAAGGTCTCTGGCGCTCAAATCAGTGTCTGTAAATAAATAGTCATGCATGTGAGTATTATAAACATTTCTGACACATGAAACAACATTACAGAATACAGCCTTTCAAGCCATTTGTTCAGATGTTGGAAAAAACACAATCATTTTACGTTTGGCAACAACAGGATGTAATTCAAGAACATGTTGTTGCTTCATACACAATTGAAGGTCACATTTTGGCAGTGTGATGGTGTTTACGAGATATCGAAAAACATATCGTTTGAGCATATCTTGTAACAGAACCTCCTAATGTCACCTTGTAGAGAAACCTACAGGATTACATCGGAAACGAATAACTTATGCATGCTACTGCCTGGCTTTTTAGCTCCATAACTAGCCTCTAGCGGCCGGTGTGTAAATTTGAGTCACACAGCAAGTCATTCTTCATAATAGCGGTAGATGCTTGCGTTGTACTTTCTTAAGCAATTTGGTTATAGCAGAACAGCCTGTTTCAAGCAATCTACTCACATGTCGGGAAAAATACTATCGTTTCTATGTTCCACAACGATCTACAAATCAAGTGGTGCCTACTTTCTTTACGATTAGAGGTTTTGAAGTAAGAAATAACGCAGGACTTGCTATAACACATATTTTTAAACACAAAATCGTTACGATAATAATATAAAGACAGTCATGACTCCATGAGAATAGACAGAAACGAATTTTGTTAGTTTTACGAGCAAAATCGTTGTAGTTTGATAGCATTCCATGTGTCCGAATCACAAAACTGTCATGCACGAGTGAATTACACTCATTTCAGAGGTATGCATCTATACAGATCAGCATCTACATAGTTATTTACATATTTGTAACATCCAGAGTAGGTAAGAAACTATGAACTATGTGCATCCAAACTTTAACCAGTCATACAACTCCTTGTAATTGGATCTCCTTTAAGATTTTACCACATCTCTCTCTCTCTCTCTCTCCTGATACATCAAAAAACAAATATCATCTGCATGTTGACATCGAACATATTACATGTACATGTATTGCTGCACTGCAGCAGGTGCCCAGTGATTGAAGTCCCGTGCACAGATCTGCGTAAAGTTTTGTCACCTGTACTGGAGGTAGCCCATATCCCACCGACTGTCAGTCACAAGAGTGGGTTCCTATGTTGTTCTTTATTAAGCAGTTTAATACATTGCTTTTCTGCTGTAATGCATCCAAGCAGTGTATGAATATAGTTTTGTACACTGCCATGAATTTAGTTTTTTTTATCATGACTTCAGGGTCTATATCAGGTGCTAAACTGACATTAACACGTTTAGATTCATTGGCTCTCACTGAAAGTTGGACAACGCATAGTGTACACTATGCTGCTCCCACAACACACAGAATGGTAGAAATAAAACACAGAGGCAATGTTTCTTATTGACAAATGTTTCGAAGGCATCGCAACATAGGGAAACTGGAAGAGTTTGCGGCATTGCGGAGCATTTCCAGACAGCTGTCCAAACGTGATATACCTATAGAGTTAAACTCATCTTCCACAGTGACAGTGTAGCAGATGTGTCAATGTGGTGTTTCAAAAGTGCATTGTTTCCTCAGTTTGCAGTCATGTATCTGATCACTGTTCCATTGTTGACCATCGCCGAAAGTTGTTGCTCACCACATGCTCAGGGTAGTATAAATAAATGAGGTACTGTTCTCTTACTGGTGAATCAAAATGGAGGGCATCACAGCATGTGAAAATATGACAATTCTGTAGCGTTGAAGAACGGCTCCAGACTACTGTCTGAAGGTTTTTATTTATATTTAATTTTAATAATTTTTTATGATTTTATTATTTTTTACACTTTAATTTTATTTATATTTAATCCTGTGTTCCACAGTGACTGGTAGCAGATGTCCAGTGTTCTGCCAAGTCTCTCCATCTCAAACAAGTGGTGTATGTCAATCATTATGTGGTAATCAACAGCACACATGTGGATGAAAGGGATGGGAAAGACGCTGTTGTGTTGTATTAAGAGCTTCAGTTGACAGAGAAATCTGTTTTTGCAGTTTTACCAGTTGATACATAATTTCAATGCCAGGCAATGAAACAGCAGAATGCTTCCATATTTCTGTATCATCACTAAATCACCCCTCCACACTCTGCAAGTACCATACACTACACTGCCAAATCAAATGGATGACAGCAACAACATTCCCATGACCAGTTCGAAGGAGAACGAAGATTTGTGCATGAAGGCGATTCACTTCGATGTTTGTGGACTACAGTTAGATAGAAAAGTGGGAATACCTCGTAGCGAACATTATCATCCTGCGGGGACGTTGCATACTGCCACCCATAACACATGCAGCTTGAAGTATCTATTACTGTCAGACATACCTGTCTCATTTGATAATTTAAGCGGGTATGAAGCTCACTTTCTTGTTGAAAACATAGCTAATTTCGGTATGGAGAAAGATCAGGTCAATAAGCTGCCTGAGTGTGTTAAGAAACATATTTCATTTTCCATACGAATGACGCCAAGATTATACTCCATTTCCTTGACTCAGTACGTTTTATGCAGGCATGACTCCAGAAACTTGTTAAAACTCTTCCTAAGAAGGATATGGAGTAACCTGACCTACATTCCCCTGTGACATGCTTCAGCGTATAATTAGGAAAAGGGTTTTTCCATACAATTATCTGGATAGTATAGAAATCTCAACGAAACCAGGCTACCCAATGTAACTGCATTCTCCAGGAACCTTGTAGGTAACGGTATATCAGATGCAGAGTATGAGCATGCTGTGAATGTCTGGTGGGAATTCAGTGTCCCTACTTTTGGAGACACAGATATGAGCTTTCTTAAGATTGTATTCGAGAAATTACGGAGACTGTGCATGACCACATACTCCTTCTATTCCACCTCCTATTACACAGCATTTTGGTTGTCTTCAGACGCTACGCTCAACAAATTGAAGTCAAGCATCGAACTAATTTTCTTTGAGCGAGACATCCATGAAGTGGAATTTGTGAATGTGGCCACAGGCATGACAAGGCAAAAAACCCACTTGAGAGTGAGAGGTATACTGAGTCCCTTGACTCGAGCTACATCATGCACTTGGATGTCAATAATGTATACGGGCACACCATGCCACAATCACTGTCGACCGGCGAGTTTTGATGGGTGCCTGAGAAGAATACAAGGAATTAGGTCAAAAAATTGAGGGCATGGGTGCTGACTCTGATGTGCGGCATGCAGTGGAGGTAGAACTCACAAACCGAAATACCTTGCATGACATGCTTATCGATTTGCTGCTGTGTCGGGAGCAACTAGTTCCCTGAGGAGGCTCTATCACAGAACCGGTAACAACACTGGAGGGTAAGCAGATATACATTACGCTCTACCGTAACCATCAGCAGTGACTCAGACTGAGGATGACGCTGCTTAGAATCATCTGCCCTATCTCCTTCACGAAATCCCCCTAGCTGAAGAAGTATACTGATATGAATAAGAAACATAGAGCTTCTGTGACATGTGACTTTCATAAAAAACTTTTCATTAATGAATAATTTAATTTTGCTAACACTGTGGAATTTTTGGTAGAATCGGATGGCATTGGCTTTGGGGCATAAGAAAACGCATTGCCTGACTAGATTTTAAATGGCTCACAACTCACAAATGAGGGTTTTGTTGCTGTTGAAATGGAAGATGTGCTTGCTAGACCTGTCCAAATTCCACATGCCCCAATTCTATTATTAGTTAGCGAAAACTCATTCCGCAAATCCTAGGTTACTTTATATGGATACAGACAACTCCATCTACTGGGTGAAAAACTGCAGTCCGTATGAAGTACTAAGGTGCCACAGTGAAGAGCTCGATACCTCATACACGGCCAATTATTCTTATGGTATTGTTGCACAGAACAAGAAGTTCATTGGTCTAACGAAAGGTGAGATGAATGGATCACTGATTGTGGAGGTTGTAGGTCTGAGAGCAAAAATGTAGATTTATCCCTCACTGGAAATGCCACCCAGAAGTCGGCTAAGGGTGTGCATCATGCAGCAGCGAGAACCCTGTCTGTTGAAGTTTATTCGCAGTGCCTTTACAGCATGTACGTGACACTCCATCACAACTGCAGCATATGGTGCAGCGAACTGGTGTTTGACAGGAAAGACTCAAGGTGTACACACTGGTGCTATCAGAAGTTGGCCTATTGCCACATGATAAAGGAGTCATTTGTGATAACAGAATTGAAACTTTCCTACATTCACATTATTCACTTGTTGAGATAGACAGGTTTGGGGCTTTGAATTCTAGAGTGAGAGAACTTGAGACTTGGTGTAAATGTTGCGGAACGGTATTACCCTCTATCATAGTGTAACCAGCTGTATGTGTGTATTTAATTTTTTTTTATTTACTTATGCACACCATGTGTATGAATAATGTGTACCGTGTACACTTGTAAAAATGTGCTTTGTAAAGAAATATCTGCACACCAAGTTTTTCAATGAGAACTGTACCTATAAAAGGGGACTGATGACCATAGATGTTAAGTCCCAGAGTGCTCAGAGCCATTTTTTGTACCCATAAAATATGTCGACATAAAAGAAAAGAATGTGTTGGAAATATATATTCACCTTGTGTGTATGTAAACAGAATAGCCACTAGCTGTTCAGTTCTGTTTAGTTTTAATGTGTAGACGTATGTATATACAGGGTGGTCCATTCATAGTGACCAGCCCAAATGTCTCATGAAATAAGCATCAAACGAAAAAACTACAATGAACGAAATTCGTCTAGCTTGAAGGGGGAAACCAGATGGCGCTATGGTTTGCCCACTAGATAGCGCTGCCATAGGTCAAACGGATATCAACTGCATTTTTTAAAAATAGGAACCCCCATTTTTATCACATGTTCTTGTAGTACGTAAAGAAATATCAATGTTTTAGTTGGACTACTTTTTTCACTTTTTGATAGATGGCGCTGTAATAGTCACAAACGTGGTACTACGTAACATTCCGCCAGTGCGGACCGTATTTGCTTCGTGATACATTACCCGTGTTGAAATGGACCAGTTACCAATTGCGTAAAAGGACGATATCGTGTTGATGTGTGGCTACTGTGATCAAAACGCGCAACGGGCGTGTGCTATGTATGCTGCTCAGTATCATGGACGACATCATCCAAGTGTCCGGACCTATCGCCAGATAGTTACGTTATTTACGGAAACAGGAAGTGTTCATCCACATGTGAAACGTCAACCACGACCTACAACAAATGATGATGTCCAAGTGGGTGTTTTAGCTGCTGTCGTGGATAATCCGCACATCAGTAGCAGACAAATTGCGCGAGAATCGGGAATCTCAAAAACGTCGGTGTTGAGAATGCTACATCAACATCGATTGCACCCGTATCATATTTCTGTGTACCAGGAATTGCATGGCGATGACTTTGAACGTCGTGTACAGTTCTGCCACTGCGCACAAGAGACATCACGGGGCGATGACAGATTTTTTGCACGCGTTCTGTTTAGCGACGAAGCGTGATTCACCAACAGTGGTGACGTAAACCGGCGTGATATGCACTATTGGGCTATGGAAAATCCACGATGGCTGCGACAAGTGGAACATCAGTGACCTTTGCGGCTTGGTTGATGTATGGTATGGCATTATGGGAGGAAGGATAATTGGCTCCCATTTTATCCATGGCAATCTAAATGGTGCAATGTATGCTGATTTCCTACGTAATGTTCTACCGATGTTACTACAAGATGTTTCACTGCGTGACAGAATGGCGATGTACTTCCAATATGGTGGATGTCCGGCACATAGCTCGCGTGCAATTGAAGCTGTATTGAATTGCATATTTCATGACAGGTGGTTGGTCGTCGAAGCACCATACCATGGCCTGCACGTTCACTGGATCTGACGTCTCTGGATTTCTTTCTGTGGGGAATGTTGAAGGATATTTGCTATTGTGATCCACCGACAACGCCTGACAACATGCACCAGCACATCGTCAATGCATGTGTGAACATTACGCAAGGCGAACTACTCGCTGTTGAGAGTAATGTCGTTACACATATTGCCAAATGCATTGAGGTTGACGGGCATCATTCTGAGCATTTATTGCATTAATGTGGTATTTATAGGTAATCACACTGTAACGGCATGCGTTCTCAGAAGTGATAAGTTCACAAGGGTACCTGTATCGCATTGGAACAACCGAAATAAAAAGTTCAAACGTACCTACGTTCTGTATTTCAATTGAAAATACCTATATGTTACCAACTGTTCGTCTAAAATTGTGGGCCATATGTTTGTGACTATTACAGCGCCATCTATCACAAAGCGGAAAAAGTGGTCCAACTAAAACATTCATATTTCTTTACGTACTACACGAATATGTAATTAAAAATGGTGGTTCATATATAAAAAGTCGCAGTTGGTATCCGTTTGACCTATGACAGCGTCACCTAGTGGGCAAACCATAGCGCCATCTGGTTTCCCCCTTCATGCTAGACAAGTTTCGTTCTTTGTAGTTTTTTCGTTTGACGCTTATTTCGTGAGATATTTGGCCCGGTTACGAACAATGGACCACCCTGTACACATATTTCACAGTTCATAAAAATTGTTGTGTAGCAACCAAGTAACTGCTACTATTCAGGACTGTGGAATTGTTCGGTATTAGTTTTTAGCGCAGATTTATGTATCTGAAAATTGTAAATATTTCAACGAGTGGATTTTTTTGTTATTGTGTATAGAACTATCTCTGCATTGAAGTTCACAACCAAGTACCAAACTGTACCTCAAAAACCAAATCGTATCTGAAAGAAATGTATGAACGAAAATGTTCATTACCGTATGTCTTTGTTGCTATTATTTACAAAAAACCTATCTCAATTTCAAATATATAATGTGCTAGTTTTGAACATGAAGGTTCAGTTGATTGTTAAATATATTATAATATATGTAACAGTTGCATGGGATTATGCCTAATGTGCAGCACAAATTGGGTTACAGAAGCAAGAGGCCTGTGGTCATGTCTGCTTCCAAAGAAATATAGTAAACATGTCTCAAGTTTTACCACCATACTTGAACAAAACCAAAGATGTAGTAACTGAGCAAAATGGATGCTATACAGGGGGGAGCATGGTGACAAATAATCACACACAGATTGTGGGATAGAAATTCATTTTTTCCATCCAATTTAAAACTAATATGACGGTTTCATACGTAGACACAACACTATTTTCACACATCTTCTCTTGAGTATATGGAGAGCAGAACACCCATAGAATTGTAGGTCTTGAAAAGCAGTAAACTTGAAGACTCGACACAACCTAGTGTCTTCTCCTCACCTTTGGCGTAGCTGTTAGTATCCATGTACTCGAATAATCGAAGCGACGAAACCATATCTTTATAGGGTTTACCAGGACTATCATAGTGTACTCCATGTTAAAATGTGTTACTACTTTACACTTCTCTGTGGTTTAGCACACTTCAAATCCTTGAATGATTATGGTGATTAAATGCTTTCTGAGAACGTTTCTATTATACAGGCATTTTTGCTTTTGCTATGAGTGCAACGTTTTTAAATATTAACTGTCTATGCTCATCATCATAGAAACCATGAGCATCTGCAGTGATGTTCACACCTAGAGAGCCACCGCGAAATGCTCTAGGTATACCTCATGACCTGTTCATTTAGGTGGCTTGTTGCATAATACCAGTGAGTGGGCAGTAGTTAATCACACAGTCATATAAATGTAGATCTTAAGCTGCAGTTTGTTCGTGAAATCTGCTGAAGATTCAAATTGGTCAAGATATAATTACCTCGCTTTGCTTTGTGCAGTCTATTACTATGATTTTCGCCATCTACTTGAATTCCTGTGGGCTGAAAAGAAATCCATCCTCTTCATAATATGAAGTACGGAACCCAGACTTATATACAGGGTGTCCCAGCTATCTTGTCCACCCAAAATATCTCTGGAACAATAACAGCTATTGGAAAATGACTTTCACCGCTATCAATGTAGGGCTGGGGCCCATGAAACTACATATTTGGAAACATTCTAAAACGAAAGCATATGTGTTTTTTAACACAAATGTATGTTTTTTAACTGGACCTCCTATATTGTTTCTTCAGCAATCCATAGCAAGACAAAGCACATACACAATGGCGTTGAATGCATCGCAATATTCCCATTACATCCCGAGATATTGAGACGCGAAGTTGACGCTTGAAACACCCGACATGCGCTGCTAGCGCACGTCCTGAGGCTCAGGCGTGAACCCCATGCTGCCCGTAATCGCGATGTGATTGACATGTGTAATCACACCTCCCTACTTATCAAGAGGTCCGAAACGAATAATACGGTCTGCTGCCATCAACTCTCATAAGCACATAATGGTTTCCCTCTTGCACGTTTTACGTATCTACGTACACATCGGTGTACACCCGTCAGGTTGTCTTATTTATCCTGCACACCCAAAATAAGGTTTATCTAATGCGTTATATGACCCATTGTCCCTGTCGCGCAGGGCCTGGCTCTACCTAGTCAAGTGTCCAACGTAGTTCCCACTACTGCCACAGTTAACACTTCGCCTTGTTTATGATTTGCGACCCATGCAAACTTCTGTACTCCACCACCCTCCGAGCATCCCATTTGTTGTTGCTTTGGCGTGCAGTACACCGCTTGCCAGTGTAGTCGTGCATCAGAGTAATCTAGTGACGGCACGGAGGTAGTACACATTGTGAATAAACGTTGTGTTGTGGAACTTATACTGTACAGTATAATGTACACACATGAAGATAGGGTAGAAATGCTGCTGATCTAAGGAGAATGTACGTTGACGGGACATACGTTATGAGATTGCTTGTTTGTTGATAGTACTGTTAGCGAACATTATGGTTATTAAGTTAATATGCCTGTTTTCAACCTTACTCTACATACCTGTACTGTACCCTGTTGTAGGTGGACGAAATGCTGTTCAGGCAGAACGACTGTACAGAAGACGATTCCCTGACAAGCCATCGCCTTCGCGCCGGATGTTTGGTCGTCTCACATCTCGTCTACGTGAAACGGGAAGCTTAAATCCAAGACCTCGACATCGTCCTAGAATACGCACAGACGAACGTGCTGAAGTTGCTGTGCTCGCTACCATAGCTGTGAATCCTCAAATCAACACACGTCAAATTGAACGTGAAGTTGGTGTGTCGAAATCAAGTGCACAGCGTATTCTTAAACGTCATAAATTTCATCCTTACCATGTTCATTTACACCAGGATCTTCATGGAAATGACTTCCGCAATAGGGTAACATTTTGTCGGTGGGCTCAGCAAAAACTTCTAACTAATCCAAATTTTTTTGCAGATGTTCTCTTTACCGACGAGGCATCATTCTCCAACAAAGGAATTGTCAATATGAGGAATATACATTATTGGTCCGCAGACAATCCAAAATGGCTCCGTCAGGTAGAGCATCAGCGTCCGTGGAAAGTTAAAGTTTGGTCTGGGATTATTGGAGATACCATTATCGGACCTTTCTTTATAAATGGCATCCAAAATGGCAGACAATGCTCCAGATTTATACGACACAATCTTCCTGTTCTCTTGGACACCGTACCTCTGAACCAGAGAATGGTAATGTGGTATCAGCATGACGGATGCCCTGCACATAACGCCTTACGAGCACGACGACTTATGAACCGTAAGTTCCCTGGTAGGTGGACTGGACGAGGTGGCCCATTTAGGTGGCCTGCCCGATCTCCGGACCTTACACCGCTGGATTATTTTCTTTGGGGAGCAGTGAAGGATGCTGTTTACCAACATGAACCTACAACACCAGAGGACATGAAGCAACGCATTATTGATGCTTGTACAGCCATCAAAGAGGAAACAGTAGCACGAAGTAGGGCATCCTTCATCCGCAGAATGACGCTATGTATGCAAGCCAATGGGCATCACTTTGAGCATGAAATGTGAATGCTATGTTTAGTATGTAGTGCTGGTATCACAGTGGAAGTTTCTACAAAGGGCCATTTTACCGAGTGATGTTAAGAAACATTTGTTTGCAACAATTGGTCATTTAACGCATTAGATAAACATAACATTGATACTTATGTGATAATAAAACTAATTGGTTAAACATGTTTACATTCATCTTCTATGTCCTACCTGAACTTCCCAAATCAAAACATTTTTACCTAAACAACGGTAAAACTTTAAGTCCACTTGCTCGTTTCACTAAAACCATCAACATGAATTTTACTATTACGAGTGAATGATTAACTGTCACTTGCGCTAGATCTACAGTAAAGTAAAGTTTTAACTTTGAGCGGCATTACCTTTTTAGTAACGGATTAACGATAAGCGAAGTTAACTTTGTGACTAACGTTGCGGTACACACATACGTTACAGAAAAAAATGGTTCAAATGGCTCTGAGCACTATGGGACTCAACTGCTGAGGTCATTAGTCCCCTAGAACTAAGAACTAGTTAAACCTAACTAACCTAAGGACATCACACACATCCATGCCCGAGGCAGGATTCGAACCTGCGACCGTAGCGGTCTCGCGGTTCCAGACTGCAGCGCCTTTAACCGCACGGCCACTTCGGCCGGCATACATTACAGAACCGCATCTCCCCTAGCCTATGGGATAAATACCTGCTGGAATGTACGACGTTAATACAGGATGGCAGCAGACCGTATTATTCGTTTCGGACTTCTTGATAAGTATGGAAGTGTGATTACGCATGTCAATCACATCGCGACTACGGGCAGCATGGGGTTCACGCCTGAGCCTCAGGACGTGCGCTAGCAGCGCATGTCGGGTGTTCCCAGCGTCAGCTTCGCGTCTTAATATCTCGGGATGTAATGGGAATATTGCGATGCATTCAACGCCATTGTGTATGTGCTTTGTCTTGCTATGGATTGCTGAAGAAACAATATAGGAGGTCCAGTTAAAAAACATACGTTTGTGTTAAAAAACACATATGCTTTCGTTTTAGAATGTTTCCAAATATGTGCATACATGGGCCCCAGCCCTACATTGATAGAGGTGAAAGTCGTTTTCCAATAGCTGTTATTGTTCCAGAGATATTTTGGGTGGACAAGATAGCTGGGACACCATGTATTTTCATTCCATTGTAGGTGTAAATTATCATACAGGTAGAATTCATAGTTCAGGTAGATTCTGGTATTAATTAACCTGCAGCTGTCAAATTTGGTGGACTTGTTTGCTACATTCATTCTTCTGTTGGTCAAAAACGCAAGTATGATGAAACTGGTTGTCTGTAATTGAGTATAGCCGGCCGCGGTGGTCTCGCGGTTCGAGGCGCGCAGACCGGAGCCGTGCGACTGCTACGGTCGCAGGTTCGAATCCTGCCTCGGGCATGGATGTGTGTGATGTGCTTAGGTTAGTTAGGTTTAAGTAGTTCTAAGTTCTAGGGAACTGATGACCACAGCAGTTGAGTCCCATAGTGCTCAGAGCTAATTGAGTATAGGTATAAACTGCACACGTTTGTCTGCTTTAAGTCGGCAGCACTGGGTACTCGAAAACCTCCCATGAACAGAAAGATAACGGTAGTAATGCACCATCACTGAGAACTTTCATACGCTTCAAATTCTGCTAATCTGATGCAGTGATGCTTGGCGTTTTCCATATTATCTTACTGATGGTGACCTCTTCTTGTCTTGAGCTCCTTGAATGTATGAGCAGTTATGTGTAGCACTCCACACCAGAATTAGGTTCTGTTTAATATTCAGAACAACTCCCCACTTGTCTTCAAAGCAACCTATAATCTTTTTTACAGGCAGTAAATCTCTTGCACTCTTCCACTGTTTTATTCTCTGGCCCATACATGAAACAGCAATCATTTGCTAAATCATTCAAAACCGAGGGAGAAACAGAGACATCAGAGACATACATTTTAAGATTCTATGCTATGCCTACACTGCTTCTCGACCTCGTCAAGTACATATCATATCACATGAAACAGGAGCAGTACAGCATTACTTGTTGGGTTCGACGCCACTGTAACAGTACCATCCCTTTTCGTAAATGATCCATCAAGATATACGAAATTCTTATGGGAGAGTTGAAGCATCTTTGTGTTGGATCACAATCCACATTCTCTCATTTCTGTTATATGTGGTTGCTGGGTAAGGCTTATGCAAAAAGTATTCCTGGTGTATAATATGCTTATCATATTCTTCCAGGCTAGTTGTAATGAATGACATCATTGAACGTTTTAGATCTACTGAAACTCATAAGTTTTCAGGTGGTATTACCTTGATGTTCGTCCGCAGCTCGTGGTCGTGCGGTAGCGTTCTCGCTTCCCACGCCCGGGTTCCCGGGTTCGATTCCCGGCGGGGTCAGGGATTTTCTCTGCCTCGTGATGACTGGGTGTTGTGTGGTGTCCTTAGGTTAGTTAGGTTTAAGTAGTTCTAAGTTCTAGGGGACTGATGGCCATAGATGTTAAGTCCCATAGTGCTCAGAGCAATTTTGCTCAGAGCCATTTGAACCATTTGAACCTTGATATTCGGTTGTGAAGTGCTGCTTTGTATGTTGCGCATGTTGGTCTCATACTTCATAAACATCCTGTCTTCGTCGACAATATGCAGAATCTGGGAAGTTGGGGGTTGCTGCGAGCCCTCACTGGTTTAAGGTTGCCACCATCGCCTCTGGTGTATAACGTTAAAGGTCGCCGCAGCCCCTTCTACTTCTCACAAGTTTCTGCACGTCCGCAGTCACTGGTGTTTCTGCTTCAGATGTAGCCATGCAATGATTTCTTCGCCACGAAAGTCGATGAGTTGGTTATCATGGTCTACGTTACATATCTCCAAAGGATCCAATGCCTACAGTGTTACTGGGAGGTTAATACCATTGGTAGAGGTCTCAAACAACTTAGAAATTGTTCCACCTGAAGGGAAGAACTCTCAAATAGTGTAAACAAATCTATTGTTGAGATAGAAGTTTACTGCAAAGTTACATTTGACACGGATCTTACTGATAGGAAATATATCCACAGATTGGTCAGATCTGTAAAATCTATTACGGTCCTTCTTCGAAAACCTATTCTTTTGTGAAACCCAGTAGCTATTCTGTTGATCATTGCTGGTTAAAGGCAATCGCAGTATTTGGTACTTCTATTTCAGATCTAAGTGTACTTTCTCACGCTAACTGCTTTGGCTTTATCAGCTAAAATTCCATATGTAACGTGACATCCTGGGAGATCTATGTGGTTTACTTATGCAATGTCGTGTTCCAAACACACCTCATCAAGCAGGTTAATCCCCGTGTGTCCACAAGTCAAACGTTTTTGAAGCTGTGTATGAGGTCTGCAATAATTATATCCCAGAATGCGCAATTCGATGGGAAGTTTGTCGAGAATACCACAGCCTCCTGTAATGGATATCCTATCATGCATGGTACGCTGCTGTGATGGTGTGCTGGCTGTGCTCTGTGCACCCCATTATACAGCAAAGTGTCAACATCAAGCCAGCTGTTTTGTGTTGCAGAAAAACCAAGGATATTAACTAGTGTTCTGTTCTCTCGATGTCTTATGACGTACTCTGTGAGAAACATATGTCCAGAGCACTTCTGCATTTCCCCTGTGTAAATCATCCTAAAATTTCAGTGCCACTGCTATCCTTTAAGATGTAAGTTATAGAATTTGAACTCTGCACTCTTCCAAACTTGATATGTTTGAGAGCCATGTCCTCTCAAATTCCGTCTTGTATTTTGAGTTACACATCAAATCAGCGAAAGTAGTCCTTTGCTTACATGGCTCCAGCATTGTCATGCAATAATATACCGTATCTGTGAGACCATTATCATGAACATCACTTGATCTCATTTTCATTCTGTTACGCTTGGTTCGATTATACTTTCCAGCTATTTCTGAGAGGATATCTGTCCATTTTTATGAACCACAAAGATTAAAACGCATCCTCATTTTACCTTTTGCCGGCCGGTGTGGCCGAGCGGTTCTAGGCGCTTCAGCCCGGAGCCGCGCGACCGCTACGGTCGCAGGTTCGAATCCTGCTTCGGGCATGGATGTGTGTGATGTCCTTAGGTTAGTTAGGTATAAGTAGTTCTAAATTCTAGGGGACTAATGACCTCAGATGTTAAGTCCCATAGTGCTCAGAGCCATTTTTTTTACCTTTTATTGTTCTGTTCAGATGTTCGACGGTACTCGCGTTCAGTTGGGTGAGTGTTGAGCAGTGGTTTACTCCATACCACTAGATCACTGTCTTGAAATACCTGTCCACCATGAACGATTTGGAGGTTGTTCTAGCATCAGTTTGTCCTTATCTGCAACAAATAACTAGGCACCTTAGTGACATCCCTCCCCATTTTTATTTTAACAGGTAATGCCCAGCAAATTTGGCGTATGTATCATTAACGATTAAAATATATTTGAATCCATTATTTACCTGTGAATATTCCCAAATATGTACCACATCAGCTTGCCATAGATCATCCAAACAATTAACTATAACATTCCTACAAGAGTACGTTTAGCTTATTGATTTCTGCAGTTCTCAAACTACTGTCTCCTTACTTATTCGACGATACCTCTCTCTCTCTCAGTTCAGAGATTATTGTAAAAACCGCATTCGATTGAGTAGTACTACCAGCAGCAGTTCTTTCCATTTGCAGTCACAGTTTATCTAGTAGCTCACTGGCGTCGACTGCTGACACTTTGATGCTGGATGTCAATACCATCACCAATGATATATTGGGCATCTAAAATAAGTTTTGTCATAGTTCAGCTTTTCGCAACACGTCCGTTTCCCACCTGCGTGTGTACACCAGTAAAAAATCTGTATTTCACCATACAACCCCAGATCTTTGGGTGAATAATTTACTGTTTTTGTGGGAATTAGGTTGAATTTAAACAGACCAATTGTTCTTTGAAGTTCGCTATCACCTTCTCTTTTAAGCTTATAGGTTGCATACCCAACGTGTATTGTTGTTTACCACTGAAACCGAATATTTCGTCTATTCTAGCATCACTGTGATAGTTAATGAAACCAGCAGTGCTGTCGTCATTTTGTAATTTCGTAGAGAGATTCACCAACTTATTTAAAGGTTCCTCTCAGTGTCTGCTCTGGATCCAGTTCTATAAGCCCTAATGTTAATTCACGTATATTCGTATTCGTTCCATCAGTTCTTACAGTTATGTCATGTACATTCACGTAAATTCCATTTAACCTTACAGCTAAGTCGTCTAGTTTCTTTCACAGAATGATCCATGTCCTTGTGCCTAGTTCCTTAACCGCAGCATCTAATTCGTTGATCCGTTTCATAGGGGTCTGTGCATACATCTCTAGGTCAATTTTATGTTCTAGAGGCTAATATTTTCCATCTATTTATAGACGTATTGTCTGTCTTTGCACCCCTACATTCTGAGGCTGAGTACCTGACATACATGCGAACTTGCCCAGGGTGTGATGTTAACTAAATACTCAAGACTTTTTTCGTAACTATGTGTGTGATTCCAGCAATCTTCACAGTCGCTCTTAAATGTGTCTTAAATTCAGACTGTCTTGCTTGAAAGTTGTAATCAGATTTTAATTATCCTGCACTGCTGTTTTGGTATTCTGGAATATGTTTCACTCAAATGAAATATATCAATACCCGCATGACGACTAAAACAGAATTGTCGTAGAATTTGAGCCTGGAATTCCAGAGCAACATCTTCAAATTTGAATCCGGTATTTGGCTTTACTTTTTCTGGCAGAGGGATTTGACTGCTTTGCAGTAACTCGTATTTAGGCTGAAACAGCATTTTCGAAAATACACATACGCGCTGAAAGCGGACTACATCTGTGTGTGTTGGTAGTGACATGAGAACATTTGTCTTGCCACAGATCGATGGACTCACAGTTATCGCTAATATATTATGGGGTAGGAATATCCCATTCTTCTTCTTCTTCTCGTGATATTCTTTTGCATCATCACAGGACCAATCACTTCCAACAATGTCCTGATCTTCCACACACCCTGCATGAGACTGATTACAACGGATTTTGTTGTGTAATGGGCTTTTACTGTAAATACATGTGTTCAGCTTAGTTGCAGGATATATACAGGGTTTTTCTGTAAGAGTGTGCAATAATTTAACAGGACATAGAGGATGCTCCACAGAACTAATTGAGGTAGCGAACCGGGAATCGGAGTAACCAGCTTAAGGGGGTAATAGGAACGAAATTATAGTACTGTGTACTATTTTATTTACATTAGGTACAGTTAATGGTAAGTACCATCATTGACGTGATGAATGTACAGTTTGTACTGTAACTTACAGAATGTGCTGGAATTGATGGCCATCAGCCTCACTCCATGCATGACATAGGCGAACACGATTCTGATGCACCCTGACAAATATCTGTGGTGTATTTCAAATAACATCACAGGCAGCTACAGTTCTGGCAACTAATTCCATCTCTGTATCCACTGGGGTCTCATGCACTAGTGACTTTAGATAACCCCATAGGAAATAAGCAAAGGTACTCAGGTCCTCGCAGGCCATGGGATAGGACCTCCCCTTCCAATCTAGTGAACAGGGCATACTTCCTAGTAATCATCCTTGTCTTCCTCGCTTCTTGCAACAAATAAAGAATGTACATGTAAATAAACAGCACAGTACTTGTAAACTTGTACTTATTTTAGTTGCAAATACACTGTAAAACAGTAATGTTAGACGAAACGGTAGACAAGTTTACATCCATATCTCCTAAGCTGGCTTCTCCGACCGCAGTTTCCCTAAAGCAAACTGTTCAGTGGAGCATTCTCTAAGTCCTGTTACATTTTCGCATGCTCTTACGAAACGCTCTGTATATACCTGAAAAGTTTATTCTATGACTGAGTTTAAGAGTGACTGAAAACTTTGACTGTGGTGATGAGGTGATTCAGATAGCTTGGTGTTCCTGCAGTATTCTAGACATTGCACTGAAAACACTGGTAACAGTAACATTATTATGAGAGGTACGAACAAAATAAAATACAGTTTGCCACAATATGCATAATTTTATTCAACAGCCATCTATAGACTGTATTACATAAAAAATCACCTCGTTCTTTCTTCATTTTCACAACTGTACAGAATTTAGCAGATAAAGCTCCCTTATGCACATAGAATGTAGCGCGTTCTTCTCTCGAAGTTATGAATATTCCTTTAGCTTCTTCTTGTAGTATGATTTTGATGTACTGTTCTAAATCGTTTGCATACACATTATGTGTACAGAGACAGATGACAATGTCTTTAAAATGTTTGAGCACACAGCAGCCCACACATCAGTGTTTCCAACACCAGCGATAGGAGAGTTCCTATCCCATGGCCTGAGAGGACATGAATCCCTTTGATTATTTCCTATGGCAATATGTTTGTAATTGCAGAGTGTTGCATATAAATGGATCGTCCATCCCATCTCAACATGAGTGCCACCCCATCGCTCAATGATATGATAGACAGCATTAAGCTAGCACAATAAGTGTCATGGGGTTGACCATATGTTCAATACTCAGAGGTCATCTATTCACTGATGTAGAGCTCTGCAAGACACAGTTCATCACAGTCCACAACCTATAAACTGGCTATTTATACTTCTCAATAAAATTTTTATCTGTAATGCAACACACCAATCCAAGTCCATCAGCGGATCTATACTAATATTCAAGCGCTTTGAGCCTATAGTTGTTAAATTATACATTAAAGAGAAAATCAGCAGAACATTGCGAGGAATGGGCAGCTACTCATCCACCACATCAGCACACTATCCTTGCGGTAACTTCGGAATATTCTGGAATTGTGCTTGTATCAGGGACCAGTACTGACCTACACTGTGGCGTGTAAGACAGCCAGCGCAGTTGTTTCAGAGTAAGGGACCGGTGGAGCGTCTTCATCAATGAGTCGGATAGATAATACCAGCTCACTGTCCTGCTCCAACACGCTGGTCAGGTGCGCTACGGGATTCCACGATGCTGTTGCCACTGCTGTTCCTGAAGGCCTGAGGTTGCAGCTTGTTCCAACAAGGCAGTGGTGGCTGCTGCTGGCGTGGGTAAGCCAGCTGTCACCGAACAACGAAGAAGAATGATCAATAAGAATCCCCATCAAAGACTTGGAGCTGAATAAAGACGTGGAGCTGAAACACAAATACTTACATAGGTGGATGGGGGTCTCGACTGTTGTTGGCACTTCACTGACTGCAACTGAAAGTTTACCATCTTATATCATTTTGATATTGCCAGATGTAGCACTCCTGCGGTCCTGTTGGCTCACACCAATCTTCAAGTGACGGACGGGGATTACTGTTTTCCTATTGGTTCCTGAGGGAAGTGGTGTGGGTGAAAAGAACTTGTTTCTAACACAGTCTGTGACAGTTTTGTAAACTAAATTAGTCAAGGCCATGGTGAACACCTCTGGTTCATTTGGACTGGGGTAAAGGAATCAGATGAAGTTGTCACCTGCACTATGGATTCACTGGCCATTTCGCAAAACATGAGCAGCTCCAGCACAGGACATAGTCTCTATGAGCTACACCAGCATTATTTTCTAAGAAGTATTCACCCTGCGCACATCTATTACCGCCGTCTTCCAGTCCTCTTGTAAGAGGCGGTAGATGCATTCCCCAACCGTTTGTTTACAGATAATACACTTATGAAACTCCTCTCTCAACGACTTATAAGTGAGATCCTTCCTGTCCGGCAGCTCAACACAGACTGAGGAACACTGCTGGGGGAGCTGGAAATCAATTGGAACATTACTGTCATCTGGTGGCAGTGCATGGTTGTTAATACTAAGTAGTGGTCTGACCTCTGTGGCATGCAGATGAACATGCTCAGCCCTCTGATCGATTCCCTGTGACACCCAGCCAGCTAGCATAGGCGTGGACGACTCAAAAAGACAGCTAATCTGTCGCACTTCATTCATTCCTTGATCTTTACAGTTATTGTGTGATGGGAAGTGAGTTTGGGTTGCAGACAGGGGGTCTACCCAAGTGAGAGCTCTGTCTACTGTAGACTGATTAAATATACCACATGCAAAAGGAATTGAACAGTATACTTGTATATAAGTTGACATGATTTGAATTTCATGTTTCTAAATCATTCCTATTCAGCAGCTCAGCAGAGGTTGCACCTTTTCCCCACCAATTCGCAAGTGTGGGAGGGAGAGGTGAAGTGGTGTAGGGGAGGACTGTGGTATTTCCCAGAGGGGGACAGGTATTTAATTTAACCACCTAGTCAGTTTGATATTAAAATTTTGCTCATATGGGCGAGGGGAAGGAGGAGGATTGGGGATTTCCTAGAGGGGGTGGAAGGGAAGGGATGGTGTGTTTCTCAGAAGGATGGATTATCCTCAGGGGACCATACATCAGTCACAGGGGATTATCAGTCAATTAGTATAAAGCGAGGTTAATGGGTGGGGGGAGGGTGTTTATTTGCCCCCCCCTGATTATACACTCCTGGAAATGGAAAAAAGAACACATTGACACCGGTGTGTCGGACCCACCATACTTGCTCCGGACACTGCGAGAGGGCTGTACAAGCAATGATCACACGCACGGCAAAGCGGACACACCAGGACCCGCGGTGTTGGTCGTCGAATGGCGCTAGCTGCGCAGCATTTGTGCACCGACGCCGTCAGTGTCAGCCAGTTTGCCGTGGCATACGGAGCTCCATCGCAGTCTTTAACACTGGTAGCATGCCGCGACAGCGTGGACGTGAACCGTATGTGCAGTTGACGGACTTTGAGCCAGGGCGTATAGTGGGCATGCGGGAGGCCGGGTGGACGTACCACCGAATTGCTCAACACGTGGGGCGTGAGGTCTCCACAGTACATCGATTTGTCGCCAGTGGTCGGCGGAAGGTGCACGTGCCCGTCGACCTGGGGCCGGACCGCAGCGACGCACGGATGCACGCCAAGACCGTAGGATCCTACGCAGTGCCGTAGGGGACCGCACCGCCACTTCCCAGCAAATTAGGGACACTGTTGCTCCTGGGGTATCGGCGAGGACCATTCGCAACCGTCTCCATGAAGCTGGGCTACGGTCCCGCACACCGTTAGGCCGTCTTCCGCTCACGCCCCAACATCGTGCAGCCCGCCTCCAGTGGTGTCGCGACAGGCGTGAATGGAGGGACGAATGGAGACGTGTCGTCTTCAGCGATGAGAGTCGCTTCTGCCTTGCTGCCAATGATGGTCGTATGCGTGTTTGGCGCCGTGCAGGTGAGCGCCACAATCAGGACTGCATACGACCGAGGCACACAGGGCCAACACCCGGCATCATGGTGTGGGGAGCGATCTCCTACACTGGCCGTACACCACTGGTGATCGTCGAGGGGACACTGAATAGTGCACGGTACATCCAAACCGTCATCGAACCCATCGTTCTACCATTCCTAGACCGGCAAGGGAACTTGCTGTTCCAACAGGACAATGCACGTCCGCATGTATCCCGTGCCACCCAACGTGCTCTAGAAGGTGTAAGTCAACTACCCTGGCCAGCAAGATCTCCGGATCTGTCCCACATTGAGCATGTTTGGGACTGGATGAAGCGTCGTCTCACGCGGTCTGCACGTCCAGCACGAACGCTGGTCCAACTGAGGCGCCAGGTGGAAATGGCATGGCAAGCCGTTCCACAGGACGACATCCAGCATCTCTACGATCGTCTCCATGGGAGAATAGCAGCCTGCATTGCTGCGAAAGGTGGATATACACTGTACTAGTGCCGACATTGTGCATGCTCTGTTGCCTGTGTCTATGTGCCTGTGGTTCTGTCAGTGTGATCATGTGATGTATCTGACCCCAGGAATGTGTCAATAAAGTTTCCCCTTCCTGGGACAATGAATTCACGGTGTTCTTATTTCAATTTCCAGGAGTGTATGTTTGTCCCAAAATGTATGCAACCCTTACAAACTAAATGGCCTACAAATGGCTTTACTAAAATGCACGGTCCGAATTTATACTTTCAACGTAATCCATGCGAGGACACATAGCCGTATTCTGTTGCATCAAGGCATAACACAAACGTAACTAAATGCTTATGAAGTACAACTAAAATGGAACAATCAAATAGATAATGTTGTGGCGAAAGCAAACGAAAGACTGTGATTTATTGACAGAACAGCTTAGAAAATTTAACAGGCCTATTAAAGAGATTGCATATACTAAACTTGGCTGCCCTCTTCTGGAGCATTCCTGTGCAGTGTGGGAACCGCATCAGATATGACTGAGAAGTGACATCAAAAAGTTCAAAGAAGGGTACCTCGTTTGTTATTATCGCTAAACAGGGGAGAGAGTGTCATGGATATAATACACGAGTAGGGTGTTTTTCGCTGTGGCAGGACATTCTAATCAAATTTCAACCACAGCCTATCTACTCAGAATATGAAAATATATTTTTGGCGTCCACCTACATAGGGAGAAATGATCTTCACAATAGAGTAAGAGAAATCAGTGCTCGCATGGAAAGATATACGTGATCGTTTTTCATGTGCTCTGTTCGTGAGTGGAATGGTAGGGAAGAACCTTGATGGTGTTTCTATGAACCCTCTGCCATGCTCTTACTGTGATTTGCAGAGTACTTATGTACTTGCGGTGTTAGAGATTCTAAATTTGCCAACGTGCTTTCTTCCACAGGTGTCGCAGCACAGAAGCAGCTCGTAGGTCTTGGTCTTCGGCTCTTAAGTAACTAAGTAGCGTGTGGGCTATGACTCTCAGGGTCACTGATTGGGAAGTCAAATTTATTTCGGAGGTGCAAACAGTTTTAATTAAATGGAACGAAGTAGTAGCCAAAGCAATAAACTGCTAACTACCGATTTAATAAACGTTCGCTTCCAGTGTCACATGTAATACATTTGAAATAGCTGACGATGTTAATACTTCTTCACGAAACTTTACATCACTCACTCAACAAAGTTATTCCCTATCTGTACAGTCTAATCTTCACTGCCCACAGAGTCATGGTAGTAGTTGGAGACAGAAATGTGAATAACTTGTAGTGCATATAAGTATACCCAGCTCCTATAATTAATTTTTGGCGTTTTTACAGTAGGTAAATCAATAATTTTACCACCGATAAAAATGAAGCAGACAACACTGCATGCAGCCGTTTACACCATTTACAAACCTACGAAGATATTTTATGAAACAGCTGTTGTACACAGTAAAATCTGTACAATCAACAACAACAAAAAAGGAGTGATAATACAGTCTGTAAACTGTTACTACCCTTGTGAGAGGCTGCACTATAGCTCATCACGAAGCCTTATCAGCTTGCAATAAATTTGGTCGAGTTTCTTCTTAATTGAATTCGAATTGTGTTGCAGTGTTTCCGCAACTTTTCAGAAGACATACTGTCTCTCTCTTCCCATCTTTTGGTGCAGGAAGAAAATTGAGGTTATTTAATTACCCTGATACACCACGAAAACTTTAGTTACCATATCCAATAAGATAGTGCTTTTATGGTTGCTTAAATGTGGATACTCTTTTCTCGAAATGACTGGTTGTTGTTGTGGTCTTGAGTCCAAAGACTGGTTGCATATCGAGCGAGGTGGTGTAAGAGTTAGTTAGCACAATGGACTCGCATTCGTGTGGAGAAAGGTTCAAACCTGTGTTCGACCACCCTATTTTAGGTATTCCGTGATTTCCCTAAATCGCTTTAGGCAAATTTCGGTTGGTTCCTCTTAGAGTCCTTGGCCCACTTCCTTGCCTAACCCGATGGGATCAATGACCTCACTGTTTGGTTCCCTCCCCAAAACCAACCAACCAACCAAGTATCTGGTTGCATACAACTCTCTGAAGTAGCCTATAATATCTGTTTCCCGGTCTCTTGACAGCTAATACAGCCGACGTTTATTTGGATCTGTCTGTTGCTTGCATCCCAAGGTCTCCGCCTACAAGTTTTAATCCACACTTCTCTCCTTTATCAAACCGATTGCTTCTTTTATTCAAGTTGTGCCATAAAGCTCTTTTTTCCCCAAGTGGACGCATTACCTCCTCAGTAGAGCAGCTGTCACGAAATTAGACGTCTCAAGATCACACCCGCCCTCTGCAGTCTGCTGTCGCTAAGTGCTGTGATTCACCCACTCTACACTTTTGTTGGCACATATACACTGTGGACAGTCCAGTAGTTTCTGTGTTCCCATGTAATTTCATCTGTTCACATGTGATTTCACTCTTCCATGGAATGGCACATGGACATGTGTTTCGAAGTGAGTGAAATGCAAGAGCAGAGGCCTACATATAGTTTTACTCTATTCTGTGTGAAAAAGGGCGAAAAATCTAAAATTCTTGTATCGAATGTACATAAGATTTTATGTACTGATTTGGCCAACAGTTAAGATGCCAGTAATAATATAAAACATTGCGGTATTTCCGAAGTGAGAGTATTCTGTGACACTGGAACAATCTCTAGATGGGAGCACATGTTTTGATTCTCCAAGAAAGGGATATAAATGAAAACTGAAACTGTGGAATTGGTTGGTTTTGACAGACAAATTGTGTGTAGAACTACATTTCGGTACTGCGACAGAGGGGGGATTCTGACAGATAGAAAATGCAGAGTGATATCCTCGGAAAAGGTTAAATATTCTGGCTCAGAGATCTCTGTACCTTGTCCCCTCCACTCACTTGGGTTTTTACTCAGAAAGTACAATGACAAACAAACTATTTCAATGGAATGCAGAGACAGTGCTGCAGCAAGACCGAGGTTTTGTGTAAAATGGACTCACTGCATGCTGAGGACAACGATTGTGTTGTACACATTGGTGAAGCTTGGGCTCCTCAAAAACAAACTTAAAAATTAATTTTGCTTGACTTAACCATATTGGGCTGAAAGAACCTACAGTTAGTTTCATGTAGCATTAATGTATGATCTTGTGCAAAGGGGCCGAGGTACGATTCGCGACTGGGTCGGAGATTTTCTCCGCTTAGGAATTGAGTGTTGCGTTGTCTTCATCATCATCATCTCATCCCATCGACGCGCAAATCACTGAAGTGGTGTGAACTCAAACGACTTGCAGCAGGTGACAGGTCTACTGCTTGCCGTGGTGGCCACGCGGTTCTAGGCGCTTCAGTCCGGAACCGCGAGACTGCTACTGTCGCAGGTTCGAATCCTGCCTCGGGCACGGATGTGTGTGATGTCCTTAGGTTAGTTAGGTTTAAGTAGTTGTAAGTTCTAGGGGACTGATGACCTCAGATGTTAAGTCCCATAGTGCTCGGAGCCATTTGAACCATTTTTGAACAGGTCTACTCGAAGGGAGTCCCTGGCCACACAATGTTTGATCTGGGTGATGGGTGCAGTGACGCAGGATGAGCATGAGCTGCAAATAAAATAATCCGGGAGTGGGAAATGTTCTCAGTCGTACACTCCTGGAAATTGAAATAAGAACACCGTGAATTCATTGTCCCAGGAAGGGGAAACTTTATTGACACATTCCTGGGGTCAGATACATCACATGATCACACTGACAGAACCACAGGCACATAGACACAGGCAACAGAGCATGCACAATGTCGGCACTAGTACAGTGTATATCCACCTTTCGCAGCAATGCAGGCTGCTATTCTCCCATGGAGACGATCGTAGAGATGCTGGATGTCGTCCTGTGGAACGGCTTGCCATGCCATTTCCACCTGGCGCCTCAGTTGGACCAGCGTTCGTGCTGGACGTGCAGACCGCGTGAGACGACGCTTCATCCAGTCCCAAACATGCTCAATGTGGGACAGATCCGGAGATCTTGCTGGCCAGGGTAGTTGACTTACACCTTCTAGAGCACGTTGGGTGGCACGGGATACATGCGGACGTGCATTGTCCTGTTGGAACAGCAAGTTCCCTTGCCGGTCTAGGAATGGTAGAACGATGGGTTCGATGACGGTTTGGATGTACCGTGCACTATTCAGTGTCCCCTCGACGATCACCAGTGGTGTACGGCCAGTGTAGGAGATCGCTCCCCACACCATGATGCCGGGTGTTGGCCCTGTGTGCCTCGGTCGTATGCAGTCCTGATTGTGGCGCTCACCTGCACGGCGCCAAACACGCATACGACCATCATTGGCACCAAGGCAGAAGCGACTCTCATCGCTGAAGACGACACGTCTCCATTCGTCCCTCCATTCACGCCTGTCGCGACACCACTGGAGGCGGGCTGCACGATGTTGGGGCGTGAGCGGAAGACGGCCTAACGGTGTGCGGGACCGTAGCCCAGCTTCATGGAGACGGTTGCGAATGGTCCTCGCCGATACCCCAGGAGCAACAGTGTCCCTAATTTGCTGGGAAGTGGCGGTGCGGTCCCCTACGGCACTGCGTAGGATCCTACGGTCTTGGCGTGCATCCGTGCGTCGCTGCGGTCCGGTCCCAGGTCGACGGGCACGTGCACCTTCCGCCGACCACTGGCGACAAATCGATGTACTGTGGAGACCTCACGTCCCACGTGTTGAGCAATTCGGCGGTACGTCTACCCGGCCTCCCGCATGCCCACTATACGCCCTCGCTCAAAGTCCGTCAACTGCACATACGGTTCACGTCCACGCTGTCGCGGCATGCTACCAGTGTTAAAGACTGCGATGGAGCTCCGTATGCCACGGCAAACTGGCTGACACTGACGGCGGCGGTGCACAAATGCTGCGCAGCTAGCGCCATTCGACGGCCAACACCGCGGTTCCTGGTGTGTCCGCTGTGCCGTGCGTGTGATCATTGCTTGTACAGCCCTCTCGCAGTGTCCGGAGCAAGTATGGGGGGTCTGACACACCGGTGTCAATGTGTTCTTTTTTCCATTTCCAGGAGTGTATGAAAGTTAGCGTCGGGACCAACATCATGGTGGCGGCATAGAAGTACTCGAGCGCTGTCGCGCACTGAGTCTATCGTAAATGAAGTGCATTTATACATAGCATGATACAATAATGATATCTCCGACGTTACCAAAATAAATTTCGAAGTTTACTTAACAACTATCTCGCTATAGGTTTCTACAAGGTCCAACACAACGCAGATTCATCAACGAAGACATTCTTCGCTACACAGCCTAAAAATTCCTCACTAGTTAAAGTCTTTTACTATTTCAGCTCATAATACTTCTATGTTTTTAGGATAGAAATATAGCGCATGTATCTGTACACTTTGATATCTTTATGTTATTTTCAGTCCACACGCGTCAGTGATTCCTCTTTTCTCCATAGGTTGAAGTGAAAATTTATTTCCTTAATCTCTTGTACGATTTGTTTTTATTTCATTTTTTCGTAGCAACTGGCAAGACTTTTCTTTTGGAAAGTACTCCATCACATTCTAAGCTAAAAATAGAACTTTATAACATTTTTTTCGGAATTTTTACTAAAAATGAAATTATTACTAGCTGGAAATTTTGCAGGGCTGTTGGAAGACCTTGAGGTTCCTGCCTATTTTCATGACGGCTACTCGATTCACTGATACAATCTTCAACATTCTTCTTTGTCTGATCCGCTTATCGCGCCTGTGAGATGTGACTGTATGGAACAACTTGCCAGACACAGTTGCTGGCTGTCGAGAAACTAATAATGTGCTCCCACGAGTGGAGGTTAATACGACCGACTCACGGAACACCGGATTAACTGGCGGTGTGTGTGGCCGGCTGGACGAATGGCGACTGCGCGCAGCCAATAAATCGGTGCGAGTGCAGCTGCGACTCAGCCAGGCAGACGCGAGCGCCGGGGTGGTGCCGGCGCTTAATCCGGCGTGAGTGCTGCCGCCCTGCTGCCGGCGTGCTCCACTCTGCGCCTGCGCCAACTTCCAGGCAATGCTGACAGCCTGTTCCCACCAGTTACGCGTCCCATGCGGACGTATTGTTTCTATCAGGCTCCGGGACCTGTGAAAGCACGTCGTGAAATCCGCAACTACTCTCTGTCCGGGCTGTGTAACTGGCAACCGGGGCCAGACTAGTCGTTCACCAGTGTTAGCGTCCGTGTCTTTTGTTTCTATAAGTAACACAACATTTCATTTGACTTGATTCTTAAAACATTTCAATAAATTCTGGTATCACTCTGAACGCGAAGAAAAATGCTGGTGACTCTGTAACGTCTAAGGCAAAACACATATTTATGTGGTAAAAAAGGAGAAAAGAATAATTGAGCTGGATGATTGTAATTGCGTGGACTACGATTGTGTGAACTTTATGCAATAAAGAGAAACCATTATGTGCCATGTTTTATACTTGTATAGAATTATGTACCGATTTTTTTTTAAGGATAATATCTGTGTCGGCGAGTACTTAAACCGCCACAGACGATACCTATTAAATATCAAACAAAAATGAGAATATGTCACAACGAGTATAAATAGTAGTGACCGAGCATTAATTTCTCTGTCGTCTTCTTGGAGTTACGTGTGTAGGAAGAGCCTGTGACGCTGTATTGTATACTTGTCTAGCATTCTTTTGTCAAGATTGAGAGATGGACGCCATTAGGTACTGATTTGTAAAGGTGTGTAATAATTTAACCTGTCTAAATGTTTTGAATAGAGCTACCTAGTGAAAACTTGCATTATGACTTGCAATAAGCTTGACTGGTATTTTATCCCATTCTTTTTCAGCTGTTTAAATATTATTCGTTGTGCAGAGCTGCGATACGGACGAACGAACCGCTGCCGCGGCGCATTCAAACTGCATTACCTGAAACCAATCATACCGCAAAGAAGCGGACAGGTAATAGTGAACTAAAATTATTTCTTTCAGCTTTCGGAACTGAAGGGCAGAGCACCAGATTTGATTATGTGTTTTACAGGTGGACGCGGGCTGCGGATGATATATTATTAACAGTGCAAAAAGGTAATTTACCTTCATAAGATAAAATAAATCTTGCTGTGCGTAGTTCTGGTCTGGCAAACATTACAGTAGAAACATCTTTTTCTCTGATAATAGTCTCATGTTGTCGTGTTAGTCGTGGTACTTGTTGGTGTTCTACTGTTAACAAAAATCCACTGCAAAATTTTTACGCTGAACAAACATTGCGTACTGAAACATCAGTATTGCTAACGAAATAATTTTCAGTAACCTTTTCAATAACTGTAATGTAGGGAAGATATGTTGAACTTTATAGCGAGTTACAGTAACGAAACAATGTTCCTTTAATAGAAAGCCATATTCAGAATAATAAGAAAATAATATATTTTGTTTTGTTGAAATTTAATGATCCAAAGGAAGTCACAGCACAGCATCCCTAAAAATTATTTCAGGGCTCTTTTCATAGCAACATATTTTAACTCATATATTTGTTGTTACGCGAGCAATAACAAAGCAGAGAGAGACGGCGAAAACTCTCACCAGCAACTATTTTGTATGCGTTTAATTTAAACAACGAAAGACACATTTCGAGAAATCAGTCCACTTCTAATGTTTTTCAATGTTTAATTCGTTAAGTGCATACATGTTGGTGTTACTTTCAGCTGAGTTCCAATAACGTCGTATTTGTATTGGTGGTACACAGTTTCATTTATGAATGTCTGTCAGAAAGAATAGACACCACGCATTCATACAATTGGCTCACCTCGACGGGCAATGAATCTACAACCTTCAGTACGGATGCAACATTTACTTTCGACCTACGGCGAGAATCTGAAATTAGCGAACATGGGAGGCGTGGACAGGGACTGCAAATAGGTAGCGCTAGGTGGGAATGTGAGTCGGTGGAGGAACGTTCCGAGACACTTCGCGAAATTGCTATAAACACTGTATCCGGATGGGGCAGTGGTTAGCGCAATTGCTTAATAAGATGCCAGCACGGTAGCTCAGCGTGTTCGATCAGAGGGCTGCCTGCCCTCTCTTTTTATCGGTTACCTTCTGTACTATACTGTAATAGTTTTTTCCATGGATGGTTCAAATTACACCGAGCATGGCAGTAATCATGAGAAAATTTCTTTAATCCTTACGTTTTGCAAATCAGAATAAAATAAGGGCTAATTGATGAACTTAAACAGGTTTCAGGCGATATCTGCCCAACCAAATGCAATGAACAATAACGAACAAAGTAATGAGGAAAAAAAATAAGCAGGAGATCCAGTGTTAGTGCCAGTCCGACGCCCAATTACAATCAACACCACTGATTCCACAAAGAGTGCCGATGTAGCTGATGTCATTAGTTCCTCCCCTTTCATTTCCTTTACCCTCCAGAACCTTCGATTTACACAATAATTACTCAGTTTCATTTCCATGGGTGTCAGTTTCTCCATTTATCGTCGGTATGCATTATCACTTGTTTCATTATTTTATTCTCGTTTGCAAATTTACTAATTTTCTAGTGGTGACTGGCTAACTCTGTGAAATTTGGACCGCCCATTCAAAAAATTGCTGCAGTATAGTAAAGAAGGTAAGTGGAAGAAACAGAAATGACACTTTCACTGAAAGACAGTAATTGCACTAACACCGAGATTTATGATGGTAACCTAATCATAATAGACTACATTGTTCTTAACAAGGTTTGTGACCACCACGGACGGCAGTGCGTGCTGTGTAACGCGCTACCAAGCTGACCACAAGGTTGGTAAGGAATTTTTGTGGTAGGCCGTTCTTTTCTCCACCAGCGCGCTCGCCAGTCCATTCGTCCAATATGCATTTGTTCCAACTGCTCCAACTACAATGTACGATGCGGTCACCTAATGTCGTCCATAGAAATGAAATCACTGCCATATGAGCCCTGAACTGACGCAGATGAAATACAGTATCACAATAATTTATACCGGTCGGCGTGCCGTGCTCAAAGATTTGGAGTTTATTACGCCGGTCCAACATTGTGCCTCCGGACATCGTAACACCGCCACCAAAAAAACGATAGTGTCCGACAATGTTCTCGGGTGCATTACGTGTTCTCCTCCAATCACTATGAGAGGGTTCATGCAGCATTGTCGAATGTTGACGCTATCTGCGAAAGCTTTTCGTAATTACCGACCAATCAGAAGCCATCTATGGGCTGTATAAGGCCACTACAGGAGCGGTTACTTCTCTCGAAGACGATGGAGGTAATCGCCGAAAGCTCGAGTTTTTACCCTGAGCCGGCCGTTCTGGCGGAGCGGTTCTAGGCGCTTCAGACTGGAACCGCGCGACCGCTTCGGTCGCAGGTTCGAATCCTACCTCGGGCATGGATGTGTGATGTCCTTCAGTCAGTTTAGTTTAAGTAGTTCTAAGTTCTACGGGAGTGATGACCTCAGATGTTAAGTCCCATAGTGCCTAGAGCCATTTATTTTTATCCTGAACTGATGCGTCAGAAAAACCGAAAATGTTTTATACAGCAAAGCCGTAGCGAAAGACTTCGTTCTCAAACTGTCGAACATGATTAGTTTGTTGGCCCAAGTTTTATGTTTAGGGCAGGTATAATGTTGCATCGACGTAGTAACCTCCAAATGTTTGAAGATGTTAAAGTCACCATTCAGCGTTACTGTGATACTGCGCGCCTTCTCCGTGTTTATCTTTTCGCTGTGCATTCGGCCCTGAGTTCTTATTCTGGAAGGAAATACGCGACCGCATCAAAGAGAGCAGGTGGAGGAGCACTTGGAACGATAGGATATTCGGCGAATGGATTGGGACTTGTGCCCCTTCGAGCGTATTGCACCACGTCCACAAGGACCGACGGTCCTTCAGTAGCGTTCAACCGGACCGCTGGAGGAATGGAGAACTCTACCACAAGAACTCTTCTCTAACCTTGTGGCCACCTTGGGAGCACGTAGCAGAGCAGGCATTGCCTTCCTTACTGATCACAAAAGCTGCTAAGAACCACGTCCCATCTTTTGTAATGTCTAGGGCAGGGTTTCTCAAACTTTTCCTCTGACAGTCCACTTTGAGTCTCGTGCTTTGATGGAACACTTTGTTTATTTTAAGGTTGATAATTTTTTTAAAAAAAGTTATAAAAAATTATTTCATTCACTGAGTACTGCAACTTTAAATCATAACTAGTAACACAGACATCACAGGAAATTAAAAAAAACAATTAGTATCTTAAAAAATGTCGAAAAAAGAAGACGCCACGATATTATCAGATTTTCACGCAGCACGTGTTCATTTCCCGCGGAACAACATTTGTGAAACAATGGGCTGGGGAACATCATAGACCGCGATGACATCAGTTCAATTATTGTCTTTGGATTAGAGTTTAATTTCTGTTCGTCTCAATGTGGATTTCATTCAGTTACCTACTGTACTGCGCTGTAGCCTCCCTTTCTATGTTTAATCCAAGTTCCATCATACTATGCCACTTGGGGACGACTTATCATGCGAAAGCTACTTTCGTGCTTAAGTTTTTCTCACCAGCGTATTTTCGTGACGTGGGATTCAATTCCATAATTTTAGCCTCTTTCATCAAATGGTGATTGTGTAAATTTCAATTTATGAGAGCGTAGTTTTGCTACATCCAAATCTTCCATAACACGGTTTATTTTTGTCAAGTGGTTATGTTAATATTTAACCAATTACAGTTACGTTGTAGCTGAACAGTTGTTAGCTAATTAATAACTGTCGTCGCTGTTATGGGCTGATTTGATAAAGATAGCCGGCCGGAGTGGCCGTGCGTTTCTAGGCGTTACAGTCGGGAACCGCGTGACCGCTACGGTCGCAGATTCGAATCATGCCTCGGGCATGGATGTGTGTGATGTCCTTAAGTTAGTTAGGTTTAAGTAGTTCTAAGTTCTAGGGGACTGATGACCACGGCAGTTCAGTCGCATAGTGCTCAGAGCCATTTGAAGCATTTGATAAAGATAGGCGCTACGACACATACCTCGTAGTAATGTTGAACTGGACTGCACTTCACACCACCATTATTAACATCATCTTGCGGGCAAACTCAACAGTTCGTCATTCTGACTACATCGGCCCCACATGCACCTTCTTTATTTCCCCCTGGAAAGGTTTAAGATTAGGATGACCTTGGAAAAACATTTGTTGCGCGATGGTTTTATAGCTACAAGTTGGGAACAGTCTTTGTATTAATATATCTTAAACTCTTTCAAGTATAGCATCTACGTTTATGATATACTCATATGTCATAACAGTGGCTACATCTCTGCAACTGTAATTTTTATCTTTCTTTTATTGCATAATCTTTGGTTAGGATTTGTATCTTTAGGCAGTTTAGATGTAGCGTTAACCTGAATAAGGTTGAAAACATGAGTTCTTTTGTCAAAAGTACTGTTTTATCATCGAAAGGAAATACACAACGCATATTTTTTAGAAAAGTAAAACAAACGATTGAATCTAAGAGATGAAACGTACAGCAGCAATTAAAATTAGAGCAGTCAAAATTCCAGAAGAACCCAGAACGACAACACAACTGAAAATCATAATACCTAGAACGATCTTTCCTGGGCACCAATGAAACCTCATCTAAGCACTCAAATAGTAATGTAGTACTTTCCACCCGCTAATATACGGTAATAATTGCAGGACAGCTATTTTGTAGTAAATGCATTCAGATTGAAATCAAAGTTAAGATTATCAAACTTCCTAATACATCACACTTAGCAAAGCAGTGACGTCAATCACATTCCCTGTATGAGGTATGCGTGCGGTCTCGACCATGGAAGCCAACACAATGCCGTGCCCGTCATCAGCCCGGACAGTAACAGACGGAGCTGAAATGCTGAAAACATGTTCCTGAACATGCTATGTGGTGCTAATTATGATGGCACGTCAACGTCTAATACAATAGCTCTAACTTTCTTATACAGTCTAGGTTTTACAACGTGTTTTTGTATACTTTAATACGTCACATACTTTCTTTCTATTCTATGGTTTGACAGATCCGAGGATGATTTGCCGAGCTGTTGAAACTATTAATACTGACCCGTTATATTACGGTCGTCGCAGACCGATTGGTGTTACGAGTCAGTCAACATGGGGTTTCAGATCCTGGTTGCGCATTCAGATTTCAATTTCTTGTTGTTCCCCTAAATTGCGTAAGAATATTGTGGAAACAGTTGCATTGAAAAGAACAAGGCTGATTTCTGTCCACACCCTTTCCCAATCCGATCTTCGTATCCGATGACCTCGTCGTTGATGGGACATTGACAGAGAGAAAACTGGCGACAGACGGTGAACCTCAAAGTTGTTATTTTTTCTCCATGGCTCTTAATTCCTACTCCAAATTTTTTCTTTTGTTTCCTTTACTGCTTGCTCAATATACAGATTGAATAACATCGAGGATCGGCTACAACCTGTCTCACTCCCTTTTCAACCACTGCTTCCCTTTCATGCCCCCCGACTCCTATGACTGCCATTACAAATTTCTGTACAAATCGTAAACAGCCTTTCGCTCCTTATATTAGACCCCTGTCACCGTCAAAATTTGAAAGAGAGTATTCCAGTCGACATTGTCAAAGGCTTTCTCTAAGTCTACAAATGCTAGAAATGAAGGTTAGCCTTTCCTTAATTTATCTTATAATTTAAGTCGTACAGGCAGTATTGCCTCACGTGTTCCAACATTTCTACGGAATCCAACCTGATCTTCCCCAAGGTCAGCTTCTACCAGTTTCTCCATTTGTCTGTAAACAATTTTGCAGTTGAGACTTAATAAACTGATAGTTCGGTAATTTTCACATCTGTCAACAACTGCTTTCTTTGAGATTGGAATTATTATATTCTTCTTGAAATCTGGGGGTAATTAGCCTCTCTCATCATCTTGCTCACCAGATGGTAGAGTTTTGTCAGGGCTGGCTCTCCCAAGGCTGTCAGTTCTAATTGAAAGTTGTCTACTCCAGGGGCCTTGTTTCCACTCAGATCTTCCAGTGCTCTGTCAAATTCTTCACGCAGTATCATATCGCCCATCTCATCTTCACCCACGTCCTCTTCCATTTTCATAATATTTCCCTCAAGTACATCGCCCTTGTACAGACCCTCTATATACTCTTTCCACCTTTGTGCTTTCCCTTCTTTGCTTAGAACTGGGTTTCTATCTGAGCTTTTGATATTCATATATGTGGATCTCTTTTCTCCGAAGGTCTCTTTAATTTTCCTGTAGGCAGTAACTATCTTAACCCTAGTGATATATGCGTATACATCCTTATAGTTGTCCTCTAGTCATCCTTGCTTAGCCATTCTGCACTTCCTGTCGATCTCATTCTTGAGATGTTTGTATTTCATTTTTGCCCTTTTCATTTACTGCATTTTTATATTTTCTCCTTTCATCAATTAAATTCAATATCTCTTATGTTACCCAAGGATTTCTACTAGCCTTCGCCTTTTTACCTACGATCCTCAGCTGAATTTACTATTGCATCTACCAAAGCTGCCCAATCTTCTTCTATTGTATTCGTTTTCCCTCTACTTTTCAATCGTTACCTAATACTCTCTCTGAAACTCTGTACAACCTCTGGTTCTTTCAGTTTATTCAGGTCCTGTCGCCTTAAATTCCCACGTGTCTGCAGCTTCTTCAGTTTTAATCTAAAATTCAGAACCAATAGATTGTGGTTAGAACCCACATCTGCCCCTGGAAATGTCTTACAATTTAAAACCTGGTTCCTAAATCTCTGTCTTACCATTACATAATCTATCTGAAATCTTGCAGTGTCTCCAGGCCTCTTCCACGCATACAAACATCTTTTATGATTTTTAAACCAAGTGTTATCTATGATTAAGTTATGCTCTGTGCAGAATTCTACAAGGCGGTTTCCTCTTTCGTTACTTACCCCCTTCCATATTCACCAACTTTTTTTTTCTTTTCCTTTTCCTACTACCGATCCGAAGTACGCTAGTTTTTTTTCTTCTCATAACGACCTCCTACTTATTATTCCCCGCCCGGAGATACGAATGGGGGACTATTTTACCTCCGGAATGTTTTACCCAGAGGGCACCATCATCATTTAACCATACAGTAAAGCTGGATGCCCACGGGAAAAATTACGGCTGCAGTTTCCCCTTGCTTTCAGCTGTTCGCAGTACCAGCATAGAAAGGCCGTTTTGGTTAATGTTATAAGGCTCGACCAGTCAATCATTCAGACTGTTGCCTCTGCAACTACTGAAAAGGCTGCTGCCACTCTTCAGGAACCACACGTTTGTCTGGCCTCTCAACAGATATCCCTTCGCTGTGTGTTTTTTTGTTTTGGATCCACGGTACAGCTATCTGTACCGCTGAGGCATGCAAGCCTTCCCACCAACGGCAAGGTCCATAGTTCATGGGGTGTAATAATTATACCAACGCTTATAATTAGCACACCCATTCAAACACACAAACAAAGAGCGATTGGCATTCGTCTGTTCGCGTTTATTCGGCTCAGCTCGTATAGAGCCGTCAGCTTTTGTCTGCGGGAAAGTATTTTGTTTTTTGTTGCGACGGAGGTCGCCTTGCAGAACATCATGCACATTACTAAACATGCGTTCAAAAATCAGTTTGTGATTAGGTCAGGGATTAACATTGAACGAGTTCAAAATTGTTCAAAACTTAACATGGACGCATTTCAAAATGATTTGAAAGTCGATAGATCAACGTGCGCTGGATGCTAGGCGCGTTGTGAAACAAGGTTTTTTTCTTCAAGAACATGACTTTGATGCCTCCTGAAATTGACGCCCGGAGCAGACACTCCGGTCCCCCCCCCCCCCTCCCCCCACATCCGTGCCTGAACGGAAGCCAATCATAGCGTTTGAGATGTGGTGCTATACAAGGATGTTGGTACATCATGTGAAATGATAAGAAATGAGGATGTTCACCGCAGTATTGACGAGGAATAGAACAAGTGTTAACACATTGTGAAACATCCCCTTAGAAAAATTTATGAATTACTGTGCTGACAAACCTCTTACATTATTTGATCTTCAAACAGCTGAGCAGAACTGAACGTACTCAGACATTTCCCTCCTTACTCATTCTGATAAATACTAAACTGACACACAATATTTTTAGCGCAACGCAATCTTACTCTCAATAATCTCTACAAAAGAATGGCCCTGACTGTCAATAACCTATACCTTTCATGAATCACTTACCTCACAAAAATCTTCGTTACTCGAACTACTGCAATACAGCGAGCGCCACTACTGCCAGCTAAATAAAAGATTCAAACTACTGAAGGCGCTAACTACTGATAGGCATAGTTAGTAAATGAAAGATTTCGATAGAAACAAACAATGTATTTACCTTATAATAAATATATAAATATAAATATATATATATATATATATATATATATATATATATATATATATATATATATATATATATATATCAGTTCATGACATCCAGTCTTACAAATTTACTGTCGCTGATCGCTGATGGACACACGTCCAGATCATCCGCTCTCAAAACTCCGCCATCTCTCTCCCCACATCCACCACTGCTGGCGGCTCACTTCCAGCTGCGCAACGCTACGCGCTGTTAACAGCCAACTGCCCAACACTACAATAGCAAATTCCAAAAATGCAAACCAGCCACAGACTTCACACAGCACAGCCAGTGATTACAATAGTAGAATAAACTCCACAGAACTTTTGGGAGTTGTATAGGGTGAAAATTTGAGGGGAAGAAAGTGAGTGGAGTATATCCTACAAGAAATTGAGGATACTCCGTCCAAATGGTGCTGTGAGATGACGACCAATTGGTGGTGGTTTTCATCAAACCAGTTACAACACTGAGAGACAGACAGGAAAAGAAATAAATATAGATTTAAACTTAACGAAACTTACTAAATACAGTGCGAACCAGAACGTATTTATTCAAAGAAACTATGACTTGAAAACCTACACTTGACTCACCTAGTCCCTTTACTTATTAAAATAACCGTAAATATGACACAGGAATGCTATAATCTACTAATAAAGGCTATTATAAATGATTAGCGACCCATAGTGGCATTTTAACTAAACTCCATCATTACAGGATTAGCTTAACAAACGAAAGCAAATCTGGACTACATTTCCCCTTGTCTTAAGACTTTGCCAATAGATTCTTGGCAGTTTAACGCTGCCTATACTGAGCTGTTAATTGCTTTAAGTTGTTATCTCACAGACGCATCTCTGTGGCATTACAACACGACCCTCACCAAGGAACTACACGCCAATGAAGTCAAAAGTGTAACCACTACTAAGGTAACGTGGGGTGCACTTAATTTTTTCTTGTTAATTTTCAACCTAGTATTCCTACAGAGACGGTTATTTAGGTGTATGTTGCCTAAATATTTTGAACGATTTGGTTTGAAAATGTTATGGAAGAAGACAGTTTAGAGTGTGTATGTATAAATATATTCGCTCTATTTATTTTGCTCTATTTCTTATCTAAAATTTTGGGTGCTTGTTACAGGTATGATGTCAAAGGCAAAATTTGGGCAGCCCTAAAAACTGATAGTAATAAAAGAAACGGAAAATGTGCTTTGCAATACCGTCTAAAATGTTTGGCGTAGAAAAGCGGTGACGTAACGTTTTATTATTTCGGTTATGTCGACAGCTGAATCTGTCAGCAGACTAATATAGTAAATTTTCCATCCAGTACGACAATAAATTACTAAGAATGAGCGTATTTCATTTTAGAGTCGTTGTAACAGATCACTTTGTGGATGTCTTGCAAAACAAGTGGCCGCGAAAGGAGTGCGTCAGCGGGAAGAGAAAAATAAATGAACCAGCGACTCGGACGGTATGATTAATTTCTCGCCGAGGTTTATCCAGGCGCGCCGGCTGGGATAATTGACGGCGGAAGCAAACTAATTGTCGTCGGAGCCTCGCCGCAGCTAGGGCCGTGGCGCTGCCGCTGCGGACCGCCCGCCGCGGCGCGCAGCGTGCGGCAGCTGTCACTGGCGCGCTGAATTATGGGACGGCCCGCCGCGAGTAATGCGCATCTGCATAAAGGCGCCATTTTTTGTCCGCCTGTCCCGTATAAGGCGCCGGCAGACTCCGCCGCCGCTGCTGCTACCGTTGGTGCTCCCGGTGCTGCGTGCCTCGTACCGTGAAACCTGTGACAAAATCGTCTGAGAAATCTGTCTTACAGACACAACCACAACCACAAGCTGCCACTGTAATGACCATCTCCTGTGCTACGCAGTAGTTCCTCTCCTGGATTCTTTGTCAAGTCATCGGTAACACTGACTCTAGAACTGATGAATAACTTAAGAAAAAGAATGAACTAGGTTTAGTCTTCTGAAGGACAACCACGTGCCAATATTCTGTGGAAAAGAGGCATCACACACTTACTATATCAATTTTTTAATTAATTTTCGAGACCTGTCAGAACTCTTGACAGATCTCAGTGTACTGTACAGCGGCACAACTCACACTTCCTCTGAGTTATGCTGCAGTTCACTAAAGAGCAGCTTTGTTTTTGGTTTTGCGAGCCCCGGATCTACGATATTTCCAAACTGGGGCAAAAACTTGACAGTTGTGTCCCCTTCATCACCCCCACCCCTCCACCCTTCCACTCGACCATATAGGACGTCAAAATTTTAAAACAAAATCTATTTTTCAAAAAGACGTTCGTTTTGTGGAGTACATCTTCCTGAAGAGTTTGATATATAAAAGATATATGTTTGGGAAAATATAAGATGTGCTATTTAGTCGTAAGCGTGCCAAAGTGCAGTGCCACGCCTCTTCACACAGGATTCTTCCTTCGCACGTCATCGTATTTCGGTCTAAGGAATTCAAACTTGTACATTTTTGTAATGGAAGCCATCAAAGCTATGTTCAGGCAGTGGAAATTGAAGTGTCCTGTGGTGCCTCTCCTGCACCAGGTAGGCCGGACCGACATCTCACTCCCTTAAAAAATTCACAATTAATACTGGGTGGGATTATTAGCTAATAAGTTTCTCTTTTACGTGACGCAAAATAAAATATAGGAAAAACAAAACCAGAAAAGACAAGAGAGAAGCAAGGCAGTATACATATCTTCCTTAGGTCCAGAACTTTTTTCTCACTAATCTTGTTACAGCTTTACACGGCGTACTTCCCTTGCTGCGAAAGTTCGTCAAACGTTAAGCTACATAAAAAATTTAAATGTCTTTGTCTAATACTGAAAAAGCTGTTAATACGAGTGGTACCCAAGAGTGGTGTTGTTTCTTGATTTTAGTACGTCTGTTTTCTCACTGTCTGCTAGATAAAACGAAATAGGTCTTTCTAATATTGCAGCAATTGTAACACACGTCAAATAAGCGATACTGTTTTGGCATAAATGGTCATTTTTGCCTAACTCATTTACATAAATAGCTCAACAGAATATAGTTCACGAACCACCATTGTCAAATGACTATTAGGCTTATTACAAGCATAAAGTTTTATGTTAGGAAATGGTTTCACATTTCATTCACATGATCCAGTTTTTGAAGGATGAGATCGAAAAGTCGTATTCGTCTGAAATTTTTATGTTTATTAGGAATCGTCATATTCTTCCATATAATTTGTGTGATGTTCCCATTTCTTCTCCTTCCTCGTTCTAACAAATGATCTCGTCTTCAACAGTTATGTAACTATTCCTGCCTTTGTCAAAACTTATTCTCTAGTTAACTTCAATAATCCTTCCAGAATCACCGGTCTACCAATATTTTCTGTCAAAGTTTCATTTCCTTGGATACACCGAGAAGATAATACATGATCTTTCCAACCTGTTAGTCCTGTTGGTCCTTTATTTCCACTCTGGTAGACTGAATTTATGGATTTCGCTAATAATTATAACCCAATCAACCACATTAACAAACAGGGATTGGTATTCACCCTTTCAGGTTTATTCTGTTCAGCTCGTGTAGCCCCATCTCCTTTTGTCTGTGGAAAAGTTTTTTACTTGTTGATGTGATGGGGATCCCTTTGGCAGAGACATCTCGTAGAGTGCATACCATTCTAAAATCAACTTATAATTCGTTCAGAAATCAATTTAGGATGTGTTCATAGATGTTCAAAAACCTAGAGGAAACCTTTTTAAAACCAAATGAACAGTCGATAGACCAAAGTGCGCTGGATGTTAGGCGCCTTGTAAAAGAAGGTTTTTTTTCCAAGGATATGAATTTGGCTCCCACTGAAATTGCCGCTCGGAGCGGATAACCCGGTTTGCCTATTCAACGAACTTACTAAGATTTATTTATGGGCGTAACATATTTATTTCATCTTTCTGAATCTATTTGCATTGCGTAGTAAAATTATAGGGAAACATTTTCGAAGCAGTAATTTACTCCCATTGCGATGCAGTAGGTTGAAATTTGTGTCAAAGATGCCTACAACGTTCCTCTCTGATGATCCAAATACGTGGCGCCTTCGACGTTTCCCCATGCGTTTGCCGACGTTTCAAACGTACGAGAAAAGGCCAGAGCTCAGTGAGATTTAATACCGGTTAACGTCGCATTGTAGTAAGAAGACATTTTTTTCTTTTTCGAAAATTGTTGTTGTTTTTTATATACATTCTGAATGTTATACTTTTTCCCCCTAAGCGCCATAACGCTTACAGCAAATTTTGTATTGCGGGCATCCACAGCTGTAGAATTATACCATCAAGAAAAAGATCGCTTCAGCTCTACAATAAATATTTATGATCGAACTAGTTTGGCGGCGAAAGAGTCACATTTTCAGATATATATATATATATTCAAATGGCAATAAGTAGATATCGACATTCTTTGTTCATTTGTGACAACTGCACCACCGACATCTTGTCGGCTGAAGATTTTTAACACAAGTACACAAAGAATATTGGGTCATCTAGCGATTGTAAAAAAAAGAAAAAAAAAGTGAAATGAATATGTATCCCTGAAAACGTGGCTCTAACTCTTCGGAACTAATTGGGTCATAAATAAAGATATCCATACGGCGGAAGCGGTGTTTATTACCATAGTAACATAATGCTTAGTTATTCTATCACATTAGAAGTCACTTTAAAATGGTATTTACTCTATTCATGGAAATTCATGTACAACATTTGTTCGTTGTTGTATGTAGGTAACAGACTAAAAGAAAATAGCAAATAAGTAAATAACGTTACATTGGCACCAAATCTCAACACAATCTACGCAGAGCCACCGCGGACGTGTCACAGGATGGGAAGATCGTCACAGCCGTTTTTAACGACATTTCGCCTCTTCCTTTGACACGTCTGCGATGGAGATCATAAACAAGACGCCTAGTGTTGAAATCACGCGGTTTTAGTATGTCCAATGAAAGAATTTCAGGCACACCGCCTTTCAGCGTCGATACCGAAGAGCCTCGGAGGTGCCATAAAGAGAGGCAATGGAAGTACTGCATCTCTTGGGCGTCGAGAACGACGGTCGCGTGCAGTGAGTGCCAGGACGACTTCTCTGTCAGCTTTTGACACTCTTGTAATCCCCTGGAGGGCAAACGCAGTGGCGATTTCTGCTCTGGTGCGCTGGCGGGAGCCACTAGGGACCGTTGCATCTCATCTGACTAAATTCTTTTCATCCTTCTTGTTTCGCACCCTCCTGTGGTGTGATAACAGAGGTGGGCGACATTGACACATGCATGAATAAAATAGCTAAGGGTCCCTTTAAGAATGCCCGCTCTGCAACACTTTCAAAAAGTACCTGCAAAGGGACTGCCAGTTGCAGATTACTTAGCGCTACACATAGGGGTATTTTATGCAAAAAATGGCCCAAAATTACTAGTTGGTATTTCCTGTAGTGTGAGGCTCTAGAGAACTCATTTGTTGGAGAATAATACAGTTACGTTCATTGCAACATGAATAACAAAGCCATAGTATTTTATTAGATTCTTTGTTTCCTTTGTACAATACAATGTATTGTTCAGATGATGCCTCCTGAGTTGCTCATCTGAGCAGTCTGTTTTTATTGTGACTCCTCTTCATCATCACTTTTAGCGTGAGGAACCTGTCTAGTCCATCCACCTCTTAAGAGCTGTAAATCTAATGTTTCTTTTAAGAAATGTTTGCTTGTTTTCTTTGGCTTCGGTCTCATACATGTTATTGATAGATCCGATGACAGTATTAGGCTACTTATTATATCCAATTTACCTTTCTCTCTTGAGAATTTCCTGGAAAACGTTCGTCATGTACAAACAAAAGTGCTTATTGCTGGCCTCGGCTGCTTCTTTTGATAAACAGTGTATGGGTAAGTGGGCGCGTTCAATGACAGCTGGGCCGGGCACCAAAATCTTGAGTACAGTGGGAGACATAGGATGTTATGGATATAAATCAACATACTACTTGGTTGCTCCGACTAATAAGAGTTAGATTTGTTCATCAAACAGGTGATATTACTAATGAAGAAATTGGTATTGTCAGTAGACAAATTGAAACATTACAAGAAACAAAAGTTGCAGGAACAGATGGGAAATCCAGAAAATGTGTCTGTGTTTGTGTTATGTCCGCTGGGAATAGTTTCTAGATTAACCTTTGATAGATGAGTTACAAATCTACACTTCTAATTTCAGATCATGATTCAGGACCCGCAAAAACTCTTCTGTTGTTATATCCATCCTTTATATTTGAATAGCCTTGCTTGAGACCATCTGCAATTAAATCTAATCAATTTCTAAACATTTCATGTGTGTGTTTTTTTTCTCTTGAACAAATGTCTTATCCTCTTTTGAACTGATTTGCACCTCTTGATTTTTATTTTATATGACAAATGCAACAAAGATTCGAGAAATCCTAATTCAGGCATGGAGTAGAGACAAGCCGAACTGAAGAGCTTCTGTGTTTATTACTTGATTTTTGACAAGCTGTTTAAGTTTTCGAGGCAGCCTTCCAAATGTAGTAACTGTTGCTCGATTACAGATCTTTTCATGACTTAGTAATCAGCAGTATTTGTTTCATGGATAATTCACCCTCTCTCCTCGCAATTTTTGTTTCTGGTAATATTTCAATTTTCCTGTTGATAGTGCCAATTTCTTCTTTAATAACATCAGATGTTTCATGAATAAATCCAACTCTTATTGGTCTACAATAGCGACGAAATGATGGAATAGGATTTTGCAAACAATTATGTCTTTATTCGTGCGACTAATAATTTGGAGAGGCACTATAGATGAATGAAATATGTTAGCATCAGAATCATGGTTGTTTTCAAGATTTTGTTCAAACTGATTTTGCTGTGAACCATCACAACCCCATTTGGACGATAGTTTAAAACTTCTTCCACATACAACATTCATCACTCACACGTGTGATTAAGCAAGACTTGAAGCTGAATTTCCACACATCTGGCAGTCACCTGACAGAATCCAGTTGCAGGGTAGCACTGCTTTTTACCCTCTTGAAGGATTCTGTAACAGGGATAGAACTTCTTAACACCTGTTCGGATTATTTTGTATTGTTTCCTTGACAGCGAGGCTTCCACAAAGATTGACAATGCTTGGATATGTGAAAAAAAATTTTTTTTGCTTGTGAGTCTCTACAACTCCGGTCTAATATGATTTTCTGTATTTATCTCCTCGTTTAGGAGATAAAGTAATACAGTATTTTAACCACTTTTGAACCCTCAATATTTTACAGATTCTTGGGGCTTCACTTGACTGGTGTGCCTTAATTCTATGACACGCAAATTGTTTCTCAGTACCTCTTTGTTACTCCTTTTACAGCGTTCGTTTAACTGCATGAACGACTCCCGAGTTTGCAACTTGGAATTTTAACGGTACTTTGCACCCAATTACAGTTATTTTTCGGGAAGGTACTTTCAACTTGTATCAAGCGAGCCATCGTTTCTTTAATAATGACTTTATACGAGGGTCATTGCAAAAGTCATAGCAGCTATTTATTGTCTCGAAAAGGGTAACAAATAAAAAGATTCTGAAACCTGCGAATGGAAGGTTAGTTCATATGTAAAGGTTACATATAGGGAGATGGATGAAGACACACACCACCATTAAGATACGGCACGAGAAAAAGGCGAAAAACGTTTGTCGTTGCAAACTTAATTTATTGTCAGTCGCAACAGTACGCAATAAAACATTACAGACTACGCACATTCCGTGGCGTCAGGATTCTCCCCAAGAATCCACAGTAGCTTGACGTGACGCTAGGTAGCTGTCATTTTCAGGAGAACGAAATTTGAAGAGAGACTACTGTTTAAGTTGATGAGACATTCAGGATGGATGCTGCCCGACTTGAACAGCTCTCTTACATAATGACTGCAGTTCACTGTGAAACACATGCGCAACAATGCCATGATTAGCTTTTGGATGTGGTTATAAATGCTGCTCTACCGTACCGAACGTTTGCTGGGCATCTGCTGGCGGAATGTGGATGTGAAGTACTGGATCACCTGTGATGTCAACGTTAGAGGTTGCGATAATCGATAGCGGTCCAGCACTTGCAACCTCTCTGGACTCGCTGGCGCATGCAGGGCCGCTGTATGGCACGGACAGAGATTTGCAGGTCAACCCGGCCGAGTGAGCTACAGGTCGTGAGCGGAGTCAGATTAGAATAGCCTTCAGCTCGCTAGGTTCGCAGCCTCTAATTCACGTATGTATTACGCACGTAATACCAGAATCGTGTAGTCTTGCTTTCTGTATAATCCAGTCGACGTTCGTTAATGAGTCATTTGTATTCAAGAAATATAGTTATTAGTTATGTTTCTGGAGTGCAGTAGCAGGACACAGTTAAGTAAAACTTATTTACTGAAGTATTGCAGTACTAATTACTATCGAATGTTCCAGATTCCTACAACCACCCCACTCGTGCTAGCATCAGTCATCCCACTGCAAATCCCAGGGGTACCGATCGAAAAGCATCCTACATTTCGGTGAGGTCATGACATGCAGCCATCGACCTTCACATCATCATCTACCATATTCGCCAGAGTTTGAAATTATGGCGTCATACCAGTACTGAAAGAGCCAATGCGTCGAACACGCTTTCGAACACGTGAAGACATTGCTACAGTAGTGACACGTGAGTTCCGACGATTTGCTCATGGTGAAGAAACAGGCATTCAGCGTCTCCCACAATATTGACCTTGTGTGACTATCCCATGAGAGACTACCTCGAAGGAACTATCTCTGGAGATCCAAGATGTCACAGCTCCATTTCTGTATTGTACTAGTGTGTGCTGTTGCAATTGGCAGTGAAACGTGTTTGAAGCGACGAAATTCGTGTCATCTTTGTTCTCGTGCAGTGGTGTTCATCCATTTCCCTAATTCCAACGTATACATACGAACTAATCTTCCATTTGTATAATTGAGAATTTTTTTCATTCCTTACCAGTTTCGAAACAAAAATAATTACCACGATATTTGCAATAACACTTGTATAAGACAGTTTATAATTAAAACTCTTCTTTCCTTCATCAGGAAAGGTAGGATCTGATAATATGAAAGTTTCCATAAATTCCATATCTTTTTAAGAAAATTCCAGAACATCTCTTCACAAGGTCATAGACACCTGTGCTTGTAATTTTGACTTTCGAAGGCTCTATGCTAAAAGAGAAGGATCTAGTATAGGATCTAGAGTAACAAACTACTCTCAGAATTCATTTCGGTGCTGACGTTATTTATATTTGACAACGATCAACCAGCGGTATTCGATGGCTACCTTTTGTAAATTTCCAGCAGAGGAATGATTCTTCTATCACACTGTATTAAGAACATATGCAGGGGAAAAACCGTTGAATTGTAACAAAACAATGATTACTTATAAAAGCAATAAATAATATTAAAGAAAATAGTTATAAGTAACGGTACATACCTGGATCTTCTGATTCAACATTGCGTTTCACACATTTCAAGAAAAAATACCTTTTAACACTCTCACAAACGTCAGGAGATTTCAAGTCAGTAGAGAAGATTCAGATGCACTGCAAGCGCGATGTAAATACAAAGTAGCTCCACCACGTACCAGTGCTCAATACGCAAATAACACACTGCCTCAGAAGTGCCTCAATTATCAGACTACGGCAGGACATTATGCATTCCGAGAATCACTCGCATTTGATTAGTGGGCTTTGGGCCAGCTTTTAGGGCAAAATACCGCGATGTGCGTCCGTATGACGAGCAGCTATTTCGACAACCCTGAGCTGAATATGCTCTGTCGCTGAACTAACGAAATCTCCAGCAATTTTACAACTTTACAAACCTAAATAACATTTTGATGAATATTGGGAAACGAAACGTCACTCTAAAATGCTGTTAAGGTGATAATTTTCTGAGAGGTTTAAGTTAACTCTTATATCAGTAGAGTGTGTCACTCAAGAGCAATAAATGTTCCCAGCGAAAAAGCCAATCAGCGTGATTAGACCAAAACTGCCAATCAAAAACTAGCACAAACCAAGAGTGATTTTGACAGAATTCCAAATGAGAGATGAGATCCCGGTACTTTCACCACGGGAGACTTTCCCCACTACACTTCATGAGAGATACATCAGTCTCTGCCGATGCGGCGCTTAGAGTTCTGATCATCAGTGTAAATAATAATTATAGTAGAGGTGTTGGTGTTAAACATTGCGGGAAGGCCATCTTTATAGCACTGCTACAAGCGAGCCGAGTCTCGGCCCGTCTTCCTTCTCTCGATACGTCTTCCTTCAGTACGCCAGAAGTGTGGTGTCAGTGCTGTTTACTCTTCGCTATTTGTTCGAAGTATTAAAGAACTTCATATGCCCAGTGCTATTTGCACAAAAAGAGGCAGTCTAGCGATCTGTCATTACAAGCCCTTCAAAATGAATCGAATTGGCAGAAGTGAAGGATAATAAAATATCTGTTACGCGATATACAGTCGCATAATCGACGAGTAACGTAAATTTCCTATGCAACGATATGACAGCACCATGCAGAAAGAATTTATTTATTTGACGATGAAAGATCGAAAAATTACAACGGTCCACAGACGGGATTCATTGTTCTGCGCACAACAAAGCCGTTTGCACTAAATTTGCAGGCATGGAGCACGCGATGAAACTCGTAATACGAACAGCAAATTTTCTGAAGTCGCACGCATTGTTCCCTTGTCAGTTGCAGCAGTTTTCGATGGAGTTGATCGGAGGGTGTGGGGACTTTATATACTAATGAACAGTAAACTGGTTAACTGAAGGGAAATGCTTGGAAAGGTTTTTCGATTTTAAACCCGCTATTGTTGAATCTGTGAAGGAAAAAGGAGAGCGGGAACGAAAATTAAAACATCCCGAATGGTTTGCAGACCTTTCCGTGTAAGTGGACTGTACTGCAGCGCTTCCCGCAATAAGAATCTGCATGGAGAGAAACCCGTTACTTCTTAACTGATGTGGATACATTGAATAAGAAAATCGTGTAGTGGTAGGGACCAATTCTCACAACAAACACCGACCATTTCCCTAAGGTCACTGGCTTTAAAGAAAATGTGAGTCTGAGAAATTCATTGTGGGCACGAAAATATTTAAATGCTAGTTTTACAAACATTTTGAGAGCACTGCCTGTCTGAAATCTATTTTCAAGCTGCATTCGCTAACGTTCCCATTTCATTGAACGCACCCCTCTGCATATGTAGATGGAAGTGACTGATCAGCAATGTAATTCCCGTTGACAAGACAAATTCTTTTCCTAAAAAACTGCGCAGGATGTCTATGTATCTTTCCTCGGATAGAGTTTCGATGAATCGATCGTTAGGTTGCTAACTTTATAGAATATTTCGGTCAACACATGGATGTGGAAATGTTTTTTCAATTATGAAAGTAAATAAGTCACGATGATGTGGCAAAGTGAATGCGAAAATTTATGAAACTGCCTGCGTCTGTACGAATGCCAACAGCTTGTACCAGGTAAAGATTATATTATGTCTTCAGCGGGCCAAAAATAATTAAATAATGCAGAAAATTTATTTCGTTTGTGCTCTATGTTTTCGGGAACTATGACACATAAAATCAAGTAGTAAGCGTTACCTTTGAAATACGATGGTTTCATCCTCTTCCCCATCCTCATTGTGAGACACTGAGACAGCGTGGTTTTGCGGTGTGGAAAGTTTACAGCCAGGCGCTATGGAAAGCGAGCAAGAGAATGCACAAATGCCGAACTCCCTAGAATATAGGGTTCCATTTTATTGCGACACGCTGCCCTGAAATCGTCGAAAACGCAGCATATTGGCTATTCTTATCCGGATTAACTTAAGTGATCTGCATATTTAATCGCTGAAAAATAAGCGAGATATGTCAAAGGAATTAAAAGGGATGACTCTCAGTCTAGAAACAAACCTCCAGAAAATGATGGTGTAATGCAGCACTGTCAATGAATTACATTTGATTATGTAGAAGCACGTTCTGATTGTCACTTATATTTCGGCGCTGAGATTGCTATTAGTTGTCATAAATTACTGCATGTCGTTTTAAATTCATAAAAGCTTGTGGTTTCTGTTAATTGAGAAGAAAATTAGCAAGCAGTGCAATTAATTTTTCCTGCATCCGTGACGAGTTAACTCTCAGGTGTGATAAACAAAATGTTAATACTATAGTAAAGAAGTTATACGAACTTTATTTTAGATGCACAGCTGGCGATAAGGACGAGAAATGGACTGCTCACATTTGCTGTTCACCATGTATAACACCCTGCATCCTGACGCACTGTTTAAAATGATCACATGGTACGTCCTGTGGTGTTCCAGTGTTTTGGAGGGTAACACTGGAACACAAGTGAGTTTTAGTTTTGTCTGAAGGAAACAAACGGAATCATTTCGAAAACAAGGACCATCTGCTACAAAGCAGGTAAATCGCAGTGAAGAATTACCAGTACCAGCGCCTGCTGAGATCGTGTCAGTGAATCAATACGTATACAACGAAGGGAATACGCGTGCTAACCTAAAACGTCAGACCCACCGTGAGTCAGAAGAGTCACACTCCTTCTATCAAGAGGATCTCACCAATGTTGTTGGTGGTGTAAATGTACTGAAGCAACAGCCAGATCCTCAAGTTTCGTGATTACAAGTATGGAATCAACTTCCTGTGCACATGAAAGTGAATGTATATCGTGACCACCACGCAAATTTTTCTGAATACTTCTCCAACGATGGTGACATGGTTTTTCTTAATTATATCTATACCGTTATGGAGACTCTTGGTTATGATTCTAGTGTAGATAAGTGGTGCTTGTTCACAATTTACAACAAAGCTAGGAAGAAAGCAGCACTTCTCCACAATGAGAACAAATTTACATCTGGTATAATATCTTGGGCAGTTAATATGAAGGAAGCATACGAGAAATTGAGACTGCCCCTACTTTCATCTAATGTTAGCGACATGGTATTCACAGTTCACTGTGCCCTGTCCCCCTTGCCCCTCTATCGACATCCCTACATCCTCTGCCATCCATACCACCCTGTCCACTTCTCCCACTGCCACTACACGGAGCACCTCCTCGGGCCCACAATCTTACACCGGCCCTCCTCCTCCGACAGTTTCCTATCTATTCGCAGTTTCTTCCTACTCTTATTCTCCCCTTCCCACGACCTCTTCCACCCCTTCTGCCACTTCCTTTGTCTGTCCTTCACTTCCATTTCGTCACCCTGCACCACTACCAGCAAGGATAACATCTGGTTTTGCTTTGTGGCAACGGTAAAAGTTGTAATACCTGACACTCAGGTAACAAGTTGCTGCACCAACTCGAGACAAATGGAAGGACCTGCACCACTACATAATTCACCATCTCGCTTCCCCAACCTACCCGTACCCCAGTATCTCAAAGAAAACGCAGAAGTATCCTAACACAGACTCCATTAGTAGCACTGCTCGCAAGAAAACCCAACCGATTCCCGATCTCATTGAACTCATGGATGCCACTCAATCCCTTTTTCTCCACCAAACATTAATCTCATCCAGCCCTGATCACAAATTCATTAATACCAAATGCATTACTCTTCAAATCAAAAAGTACATACCACACAATGCCATTGTCCAGATCATCCAAACGAGGGTTCAGTTGTTATTAAATACACAAACACAACTTCCAAACACATCTCATCCCCAATATCCCACACCATCATCTTCAGGACTTATGTCTCCCTCGGTCCATTCAACATTCTTTCCCGAGCCAAGTAACCCAGCCTCGTCGCTATCCCCCAATGGCAGTTCTGTAACAAGGAAGATCATCGCAGAGGAGATGGTCTCAGAAATCACTTCTTGTCCTCTAATAGAAATCCACACAACCAGATGCATCTGCAATGAATGGCAGACCACGTTCTTCATGCTTGTTTTCATCCAGTCAGCTACAACCACCGATCATCTTCTTACAGGGTGAGTCCTGATTTGCAACCATCTTGACAAATTCGAACCCTCCCTAGGTCTCCTGCAGTCCACCGTAGCATTTATAATGACTACCTTACTCCCCACTGCAAAAATCCACCTTCCCTATATTCACTGTTGACTGAAAATTCACCGACTTCTCCTCCTCCTCTCTAATCTGCAACATATGCAACGATACACCTGTCTACTCCACCGCACTGAAAGTGTAATAAGAATTAACCGTCTTCCTGTTTGAAGTAGTCAAAATGGAGAAACGCTATCTGTTTTATTGAAGGTATGGATTCTGAAACCCAGGACAATTATCGGGATCAATTTAAGAAAAACACATGGAAATTGTGACCAACTTAATGCATAATTTATCATTCGCAAGTAAAGATTTTTATTTGATAGCAATTCTATCATAAACCAACTAACAGTTACCAGGGTTCTTGTCAAACACAAAGGGCGTTCACTACGTTTTGCACATTCGTCTCTAATTTTTTTTTTTTTTTTTGTTTTTTGCAAGAGGAGAATGAATTTGTTTGTGAACATGTTTGGAACATTTAGCTATACTTTGAGCGTACTCAATGTAGTCCCTATCAGCTAGGACACATCTGGTCCAATGTTCTTTCCATGATGTAAATGCCCTTTGGTATAATTCTGGTGATTGACTGTTACACCATCGCTTGACACAGGAAATAAGGTCTTCCTCACTATCAAATGATTTACCGCGCAGGTGGGCCTTCAGATGACCAAAGAGGTAAAAATAAGACTGAGCCAAGTCCGGACTGTAGGGAGAATGAGGAACAATTTTCTAATCAGTTAATTGTGGAACCAGATTCCAAAAATTCTATGAAAATGAGACCACACTGATCCCAGAAGAAGGAGGCCACCACCTTTTTGCCTGCTTTTCGTGAAAGTCTTGGTTTCTTCTTTCGAGGGGAACTCGGATGACGCCAACCCATGGATTGGGTTTTGCTCTCAGGTTCGGACAAAAACAACCATGTTTCATACTGGGTAAGGACACCGTCAAAACACTGTTTCCACTCTTCAGTAAAGGTCTTCATGAGACCCTCGCACACATTCTTCCTCATCGCTTTCATTTCTCTTGTGAATAATCGAGGCACCCAACGTGCACAGATTTTTATGTACGTTAGTAACTGTAGCAGTTATACCACACTAACCAATGAAAAACGAGTCATTTCAGCAAGCTGTCTTGTCGTCACACGTCTGTCAATATGGATGATTTGCTCAATTGTGTCCTTATTCACATTACTCACTGCTGTCATTGGTCTACCACATCATGGGTTGTCCAGTAGAGAGAAATCACCTTCTTTAAACCTCTGCAACCACCGCTGGATACTGCTGCGTACCACTGTGTCCTCCCTATAAACAGGGAGCAACTTACTGTGAATCGGTGTGGCAGAGTCACAGCTGGTCTTGAAGAGGAACTCCATCACCGACCGTGGTCGTAACCTGACAAGTAATTCACGGTCCATTATGGCTCAGCTGTAAATAAAAGAAAATATTTTTATGTGCTATCTTATAGCTAAATGTTTCAAGTCTGTTCACAAAAAATTTCCTTCTCCACCAGCAAAAAATAAAAAAAATAGAAACGACTGTGCAAAACTTATTGAATGCCCTTTGTACACACCAATAATTGAGGTTTCCAAATTAAAACCGCAATGCATAGGAATACTGGCATAATTCATAAAATTACAAATGTTACTCGAAGAATATATCAACTGCATAAATATCAAATGCATAAAAATTTCTCGGTTTACTTGCCGCGTCAAATTTGAATAAAATCCCGAGCTTTCGATGACTACCTCCGTCATCTTCGTCAGAGGTAAAACTGACTGCAATACAATGATGGCCCGATTACAATCAGTACACTGATTAACCAAACCTGCGATGGCACTTTGTCTGCGCGAATAGCATAACACCTGTGGGCCTAATCCCACAACAGGACTTGAATGCAAGTTCAACAAACGTTAAATAAAAGACATTAAAATCCATATATCTCAAATAGTTATTCTGCTCTCATACAGACAAGATAACGTCAAACTGTCCGCACTTAACCCACACGGAAAAACCGAAGCAAACAGAAGTATTTCACTGATTGGGCACAAGACTGTTACACATAAATCAATATAAGTACTTTAACAAACTGCGGGCCCCTAAAGTACAATTAAAATTATAATGGCAATGAAACCCCTTTTTTAAAGAAATAAAGAGACTCAAAGCTGAGTTTGACCAAAGGCATCCATCACACGTCCAAAAGGACATTACAGTAATAGAACCACTGAATAAATTACTTCCTAATCCGGTGGCACTTCCACCGCGGCATGATACCAAAGGAATTTCGGGTTGGAACGGGATATCCGTAGAAGCGAGTGTGATCAGCGAGCACTTGGGCCGCGTACGATGATGGGAAAGCCGACGAAGGAGAAGGACGACCCCACCCTGCCCCGGACCAGCAGAACAGCACGTGTCAACCGCCGCCGATACAAAGGTGTCAACATATACCAAAAAATTGACGTACACAGTAATAATTAAACGGCCAATTGAAGATTGTTTTAAAGGAAACCAACTATTAAAGTTTCAGTATAGTGGCGCCCCAGTCATAAACACTGCAAGTTAACCTGCCTCATAATAATAAGAAACTATTTATACAGTCATTTAAAAAAAATAAATGATTATTCAAACCAGATTAAATGAGTCAAGGTATATCTCTACTGGCCCTCTCTGCGACTAATGGATACCGTAATCTGGAGACGCACAAAATGGTGGATGGCCAGTTAAGATGTATACCTATAACCCGAAGAGCTCCTGAACACGGAGTAAGAGAGTACACCAACACAAACACGCACACACACATTATCCACGTGTGCGTACCTTTAGGCTGACAAGGGAACCTCCCCATCGCACCCCCCTCACATTTAGCTATAATTTGGTACAGTGGATAGGCCATAAAAAACTGAACACAGATCAATCGAGAAAACAGGAAGAAGTTGTGTGGAACTATGAAAAAATAAGCAAAATATACAAACTGAGTAGTCCACGGCCAACATATGCAACACCAAGAGTGATGTGGGCATAGGAGTGCCGTAGTCCCGTGGTTAGCGTGAGCAGCTGCGGTACAAGAGATCCTTGGTTCAAGTCTTCCCTCCAGTAACCAGTTTCAATTTTTATTTTTAGACAATTATCAGAGTTCAGGCACTCACACATAATCAATTTCGCTCTCCAAAATTCCAGGACATGTTCAGATTTGCTTGGACATACGCAGGATTTGACGGTCTATACACGGAAAAATTTGAAAACGTTAAAAACATATGTTTTGACAGTGCACAGGGAAAACTGTGCGACTGTGAAACTGTTGCATTCATTTGTTGCCGTTTATGTGACAAACTCTTATGTTTTCATCACTTTTTTTGGAGTGATTATCACATCCGCAAGAAAACCTAAATCGGGCAAGGTAGAAGAATCTTTTTACCCATTCGCCAAGTGTGCACGTTAGGTGGGTCGACAACATATTCCTGTCATGTGACGCACATGCCGTCACCAGTGTCGTATAGAATATATCAGACGTGTTTTCCTGGATCAAATGTTTTCGGTTCCCATTAGAGAGGCACGTCCTTTCGTCTACTAATCGCACGGTTTTGCGGTGCGGTCGCAAAACACAGACACTAAACTTATTACAGTTAAACAGAGACGTCGATGAACGAACGGACAGATTCCCGGCGGGGTCAGGGATTTTCTCTGCCTCGTAATGACTGGGTGTTGTGTGATGTCCTTAGGTTAGTTAGGTTTAAGTAGTTCTAAGTTCTAGGGGACTGATGACCATAGATGTTAAGTCCCATAGTGCTCAGAGCCAAAACGAACGGACAGATCATAACTTTGCAAAAATTAAGTATGTAAAATTTTCGCCCGAGGGCAGACTTGAACCAAGGACCTTTCACTCCGCAGCTTCTCACGCTAACCACTTTTTTTGTTTTTTTTTTCTCTATCCACTTTTCTATCCATACTTTTTTCCTAGCAATCCAATTTTTATTAACCACTTTTATTTTATTTTTATTTTTTTATTTTATTTTTTATTTTTTATTTATTTATTTATTTTTTTGTATTTTTAGGATGGTCAGGGCGTGGTACACGCCGCACTAGCAGTGGGGTCTGTTCACGGCACTATCAGTGCGTCGAGGCCCAAACCCCTCCCACCCCTTTTTCATGTTCCCTGTTGGGTCATAGCACTAAGTGTGCAGAAATCTTAACACAATATTTCCATTCTCCGATGTAAGAAAGACAAAGAAACCTCTTCTCTAAGTAGAAACTGGACACTGACAAAAAAAAAACAAAAAAACAAAAAAAACCTTAACAATTCTTCTCGAATCACACAAAAACTTTGGAAGTCGAACACGAGTAATTTTGAACAAAATATTTGGGAAAAAAAATGTTCCGGAAGCAAGGTAATAGTAAATAATAATATGAAACCAAGTGACTTTTAATTTTCTTCTGTTCGTTCTCGTTCAAGGTGTTGTAGTGGTTCCATATATTTAACCAACACCCATTCTTTCAAAAATGATCTTCAGCAAGTTGCCGTAGTGCTTCTTCTGGTTGCGATACGTGCTGATTTTTGCATATTCACACTTCATGTAAACGCGGAATTCTATCTCGTTGTCCGACCCAAGTGTGTGGATGACATAACTAACATATTTTCCCAGTAACCAGATAATGGTGTTGGTTTTTAATTTCGGAAAGTATGTCATCTCTGGTCTCAGGAGGAGCGATGGCGTTATATATTCCGTAGAGGATCTGGTGAGAAAAGCGATTTGTTGCCTGATCCAATTCCAGTTATGCACATTGCCACCACAGGTGAATCTGTGGCTGAGTGTATCCACCAGATTGCATTTTCCACAAAGGTGTGTCTGGTTTAAACCGATCCCATATAGTCTCTCGTTAGTGCTGATGACATTATTAACTGTTTTGTACCATGCGGAAATAGCGTCTGTAGATAGCCCGGCTTAGTTGATGTTCCGCCATACAGCTTTCCAGTCACAATTTGGGAATTTCGTTTCAATTTTGTTTGTACCCTCATTTAACTTCCTTGAAAGTATGATGTCGCGCGCTGTGATACGTGTGTTGCTTCTGATTTCGTCACTAAGATAACTTGCTTCGAGGAAAAAGTTCCTCACATACTGCAGACGGGCATTAATTCTTCGCACATCAATCGGTGCTTGCAGGCTATGGGGTGTCACAGCCTCAAAGAGCTTTGCGGTTTTATGCATTGTGGAAGTTCTCTGAGTATATGGAAAGTCCGTTTGAGGAACAGAGCAGACGCTTTATTGCGAATATCCACCAAACCGAGGCCCCCGTTTCTGACATCCAGTATAACGGTAGTCGCACCAACCCTGAATATGTCTCCTCTCCATAAATAATTGGTAACAGTGGACATGATCCCTTTCGCTACTAGTTTAGGGATTGGAAATACCTGCGCAGTGAAATACGCTTTAGATAAAACGCAGGAGTTGATGAATCTGACTTTTTGCACCAGGTTCATAGTTCGATGGATGTTCTCCATTACAGCACCATGAACTTTCCTCCTAGTTTCCGTCCAGTTAAAAGCAGCCATCCTCATCGGACATGCCATTAAGGTTATTACCAAAGTTTTATGTTTGTTGTCTTGTTTTGACCATGCCAGTCGAAGGTGATCTAGGCCCCGTAGATTCAATATTTGACTTTTGTTTTCATTTGCTGTCGCTCCCGACGCTAGACAATACCTTTGGATTTCTCTTTCCAGTGTAACTGTCTCCTCCTTATTTCTTATTACAACGCCCACGTCATCAGCATAAGCTCGTATGACAGTTTTCTCACCACTCAATGTTATGCCTGTTAATCTTGCGTGGACAGTGCGGAGGAAGGGCTCTAAAGATACAGAAAATAAAAACATAGATAAGGGACTGCCCTGTGGAACCCCTTGCCTTATCTGTATGGGTTTAGATGTTTGGCCATTGATTGCTATTTTCGCATTTATACCTGTTGCAATATTCCTTAGCATGTTCACAATCTGGGGGTGGAAAGCCATTCTTGACAGCGTCGCAAAGAGGTATCTATGACTAACGCGGTCAAAAGCTTTGTTGAAATCTATAAAGATTAACGCACATTTTATACTTGTCACTGAGGTAATTGCAATGACGTCTCTGTATGCAGATAGACTTTCGAATATCGTTCTGGTCGGAGAACAAGATTGATGATGACTCAATATGTTGTTGGAAAAGGCAGAGAGTCTTTTGTTGATAATACGCGAAATTATTTTGTAATCAGAATTTAGTAGCGAAAGAGGCCGAAAATTGTTTAAGTTGGTTTCGCCTTTACTCTTAGGAATCAGTACTATTTTACTTTCCTTAAACTCTGCAGGGACCGGTTTTCCGTTCAGGACCTCATTTGCCATGGAAGTGATCTTGTCCCCAATTATAGACCAGTAGCGGGCATAAAACTCCACAGGTAGGCCATCAAGTCCCGGAGATTTTTTGAGAGGTGAGTTACGCACAGCCTCAAGCACTTCATCTTTAGTAATAGGTGACAGGATGTCAGCGTTGTCTGTTCCCGACAATTGTGGACCTAAAATAGTGAGAAAGTCCTCGAGAGCTGCATCTTCCACTGTGGTAGGGGCATATAAGGTTTCATAGTACCTGTGGACTTCGTCCAGTATTTGTTTCTGGCATGTGAGCCTCGTACCAGTATGCGTCTGGACTTCATCAATTAAAGTTAGACGTCTGTTTTTAGCATGCCGCAGCAAGTGATACAGAGAAGCTGTTTCATCTGCTACGACTGATGTGGCATTCGATTTAATTTTGAGTCCCTCCATCTGTTGCCGTTTAATGCTTAATAACTTGGCTTTTATTTTTTTGATATCATTCAGACGAATACGTCATCATGTGCCTGTTGATATAAGTCTCTTAAAACTTTATAGTAAAACTCCATTGCATTCCTCAACCCCCTGTGCCTCGCTGCACTATACTGCATGACAACTTTCCGCAGCCTTGGTTTAGCCCTCCTAGTCCACCAGTCAATGACTGTTGAGTGCTTGTCTACTGTGCGGAGGCACATAGTCCACGCTACTCTTATTTCCTGTTCTAGTTCTTCGTCAGTTAAAACAGAGATATTTAAATTCCATTGGCCTCTGAATCGACGGGTTGGCTGTACACTTAAATTAAAGCAAGTTAAAAGTGTACTGTGATCGCTAAAATACACGGGAATAGTTTCAACGTTTAATAAATAATTTTGCAAATTTGGTGACACGTAAATTCTATCTAGTCTGCTGCGGGAGTGGCTGGTTATATACGTGAACCCGACTGACGTCGGGTGCTGAAGTTCCCACACATCCTTCAGGTGTAGATCACTTACTAACTTTTTTAACTGTGGCGAGTAGTTGAAGTTGGGTTGTTGATCTTTCTGGTTTAAAACACAGTTAAAATCTCCACCTAGTATAAGAGAACACGGATTTTTCCTCAATAAATAAATCAGTTCATCTTGAAAAACCTTCGCACGATCCAATTTATGGGAATTTCCTGATGGGGCGTAAAGGTTAAGCACTGTCACATCGAATATTTTTATGCCTATGGCTCTTCCTGATTCTAGTCGTTCGATTTCAGTCACCGGAATGCCTTCCCTTATAAGAATGGCTGTACCGATATTGGCTTCCGTAGAAACATTTACAATTTCAAAAAAGCCTGGGATCCGAAATTCCGTTATCGCAACTTCTTGTAGCAACGCGATATCTGTCCCGGACTGGTACAAGAATTCTTTTAGTGCTGCCAATTTCAAGGGTGACTGTATTTTATTAATGTTAATAGTAGTAATGCTATAAGCTTGCATCACAGACATACCATAAGAAGCTATTTGGCATGAGGATCGGTATGATTATAGCAGCAACGTGCTTCCCTACAAGGCACGATCTTTACAAGCTGTGTGCCCATTACATGTACTAAATTCCTAGAAAATTTGCACTGCTTTTAAACAAAGAGCTTGAGAAGAAAAGTATCCTGAAATCCCGACAATGCATTGCTATAAGTCACTGTGGCCATTCTCTTTCTCCTCGTCAGTGTTGGCCCTGATGACTTCATATTTAATATTCTTTTTCTTGATGTCTTTTTTCTCTGGTGTGGCTTTCGCTTGATGACGCGTGACAGCAAGACCCGGCGTCGGTCGCTGCCGCCGGCGGTGGCTGAATGGGGCAACGGCCGTGGCTTGCGAGTCGTCAATATTTTGTTCCGGCGTGGTGTCTGTTGTGCTGTCTTGCTGGCGGGGCGGTGATGCTTGTTTATTTCCTCCATCGGCGCGGCGTTGCGCTTCGGAGTCAGCAGGTTGTTTACTTGGTACTTCCTCGTACTGTTCGCACTGTATCGGCTGTGCACTTCATGCGGTTATTTCAGTCGTGACCTCAGGCTCAGGGTCACATTTCCGTGAAAGGTCACTACCAGATGCGTCACTATTTGTTCGTGGCGGTATAAGTCCTTGTGCGGAAGTGGGAGCCACATCGACCTGCATTCCATCTCCTTTTTCCACTTCCAACAGATCTTCAGGACTGGGCTTCGGCCTCCTGGCAACGGGTGTTTCACAGGAAGAGTCCTCATCAACATTTTTTTCGGTGTCCTCTAGAGGACGCTTTTTAGTGGGAATCTCGCTGTCACGGGACGGAATTTCAGCAGTTAATGCAGGTTTTAAAGACGGAAAGTCATTAACATTAAGTGCAACATTTTCAGAGGTAGTAACAGGATCCACGACAGCCGCCGGCTCTGTTGTATTACTGGCTGGCAACAAATCGTAGAGTGTTAATTTCCGGCGTTGCGTAAGGTTATTTGTTAGTACAAAAACACGGCGAGGGCAGTCCTGACGGAGGTGACTAGACTCGTTACATACATGACATGTAGGGGTTTGCCCTGAGTACATAACATGCGCCTTGTGCCCGTCAACACAGATGTGAGAGGGAATGTTTGCCTTCACTTCCATCTCCACGGAGCGAATGCCGTTAAAGCACTGCAGCTTGAAATGCGAAGCCCACCTTTCGTTGACTATTTGCCTGACAACCCCATATTTTGAAAGGACATCTTTAATTTTCGAGTTGTCTACTTCTATGGGAATATTCAAAACCCTAACATTCCTAATTACAGACTCGGAATTCCGGAGTTTTACAGTACTTTTAGTACCATGACGGTGTATAAATTCCATTTCATAACCAAATTTTGCCAGAAAGCGGTCTACACTCACGGAATCGTTGAACTTTACATAAATGCAGTATTCATCAGAGTCTAGCTGCATGGTATGAACAGATTCAGAATGAAGGCCAACTACCTCGGTAATCCAGGCGTGTATTTCAAGTGCAGAGGGCTGTACTCGACGGGTGTACTTGTCGAAGGTGAAAATCACGGTGTTTTTTCTCACGGAGTTTGCCATGGTGTTCTGCAGCCAAGAAATCTCGGACAACGCCGAAATCCCAACAGCACTACGTAGAGAGATGCCACGACGAAGACAAAATGCTCAATTGATAACGCTTAATTCACGTGCAAAACGTCAATAAACGAGCACGAAACTCGAAAACACTGGCGTAAACACTGAACGTTCACGGAGCAAACTTGAGGAGCGTGCGACCGCTGCGACAGCTAAAGCCAGACCACGGGACCACGGCGCTCCTGAGCCCACAACATCCTTGATGTTCCTATGTTGCCCATGGACTACTCAGTTTGTATATTTTGCTGATTTTTTCATAGTTCCACACAACTTCTTCCTGTTTTCTCGACTCATCTGTGTTCAGTTTTTCAAGGCCTATCCACTGTGCCAAATTATTACTAAATCTGAGGGGGGTGCGATGGGGAGGTTCCCTTGTGAGCGCACAAAACTTTAGTTACAGGTGAAATCCAATAACTCACCCCAGGAGCCGCCACAAGGCCTAAAACAAACAGAAATTACAATCGTTTAAGTGAAATGTTCCAAGATAACAAACAATGATTTCAAGAACCAGATTAAAAACTGCAAAATACAAGCTTGGCGCTTACAAAAAGATCCAGACTGTCACACACAGTCCCAAAAGGGGTCACTGAAGGGCTTAAGGAAACGGACTTCGGCCCAGCACACACCGGGGCAAACTTACAGGCTTTAAGTACAGTACTTACCGAAAAGTCTTCATACATAGTTTCAGATAAATACCAAGGGTACCGATAGCTTCAGAACACCAGGTAGGCGCCAGAAATACTGCCCTTCTGCCCGAAACTGCCAAAAAGTAGTCCAAAACATCTCAGCATATATAGCACACCACAATTGACTGATGCACTTCGTAACCTGGTTGCATATGATGAAGGCCGCTTCTTGCCCGCTAAATTCGCTGGTGGCAACGGTCAACGCTGCAGGAGAACGCGGGCCCTCAGAGCCCAACGTCAACGATTTAAACTCGTTTCTATCGCCAGAACGCCAAATACTCAGGCACACCCGTCCGGCCCCGTGTCCCACAGACCACTCATTACCACCCAGTCATGAGGGAACACATAACCCAGCAAAGATGATACGACGAGCGCCGGAGTCGATGGAACGCGTGCGTAAGCGGTGCCTATATGATAGCTTGCACGTCCACATAGAAGCCGCCATGGCTTAGATTCAGAGGAATTCTAGATAGTCAAGATTACAATTTATTTTGTTTGATACCTACACTGAGGTAAAAAAGATTGAAACACCAAGAATAAACGAAAATTAGTAGGGGCGAAGACCATCGTGTTCGGTCTATGTTTCTGGTTGCAGCAGCCATTTAAGCAGCAGTTGGCACCACACTGACTCTGTGAACTGTTGCAAGTCGTTTACCTCAAGGACAGCTCCGAGCCAGACTCCTATAGCGCGCATTGCACAGGGCCTAAACCACCACCATTTGCTTTTTGAGTGGTGTCAAGCGAGAGCACATTGGCGGGCATGGTGGTTTTCTGTTGTCTTTTGTGATGAAAGATGGTTCTTCATTTGTGCTGTGATAGTAGTGTTTTGATTAGGACGAGGCCAGTTGTGGGCCTATAACCTACATGTCTGCGTGCTAGACACGCTTGACCAAAACCTAGAATCATGGTCTCGGGTGCGATTTTGTATGATAGTGTAAGAACTCTTTTGGTTATCGCAAGCAATCTGACTGCAAATTTATTCGTCTCTCCGGAGATTTGACCTGTTGTGCTACCATTATGAGCAACAATCCGGAGGGTGGTGGAGGGGGGGAGGGGGGGGTGTTTTGCAAGAGGATAGTGCTCTCCCACATACGGATCTTGTAGCCCAACTTGCTGTACAGAGAGTCGACGAGGTGCCTCGGTCTGCTCGATCATCAGATAAGTCTCCGATAGAGCACCTATGAGACATTATTAGACGACAACTCCAGCGTCATCCAGAAACCGAATTAACCGTCCCTGTATTGACTGACCAAATGAAATAAGCATGGACCCCATCCTAATTGACATCCGGCACCCGTATAACACACTGCATGCACGTTCGAATGCTTGAATCAACATTCCAGGTGGTTCCTCCGGTTATTAATGTATTAGCATTGCAGATTTGCAATAGCTTATCTTGGGCTTCAGTTAAACTGTTATCTTGTAGTGTTAATCACTTAAATATGTTACGTAGACAAACGTATTCGGGAAATTTCATTACTGTACATTAGTTAATTTCATGTGTTCCGATTTTCAGTGTATTTCCGGCTTATACACAAGCCATCTTCAGATGAAAACAACACAGACTGATCAGCATACAACTTCTACACCACTGGATACAGCGTCGTAATTTGTGTGAGCAGGACTGTACAACAAACAATCCTTCTCACACAATTTATAAACCCGCATCTCGTGGTCGTGCGGTAGCGTTCTCGCTTCCCACGCCCGGGTTCCCGGGTTCGATTCCCTGCGGGGTCAGGGATTTTCTCTGCCTCGTGATGGCTGGGTGTTGTGTGCTGTCCTTAGGTTAGTTAGGTTTAAGTAGTTCTAAGTTCTAGGGGACTGATGACCCTAGATGTTAAGTCCCATAGTGCTCAGAGCCATTTGAACCATTTTTTGAACAATTTATAATTGTGGTGCTAATTTCCTATGGGACCAAACTACTGAGGTCATCGGGCCCTAGGCTTACACACTACCTATTCTAACTACGCGAAAGACAGCACACACACCCATGCCCGAGGGAGGGCTCTAACCTCCGATAGGTAGGAGCCACGGGAACCCCGTCAAGGCGCCCAAAACCTAGCGGCTACCCCGCGCGGCACTATTTACAATGATGTAGCTCGTTGTTGGGCAGTTGTACACTGATAAATGTATATTGTTTTGATCTGAAGATGGCTTGTATGTAAGCCGGTAAATGAAATAAATTGCGGTCTTGTCTGTCAAGGCTTCCCGTGAATCGAGTCAGGATTAACTGTGCCCGTCTGATCTACAGATAATCCTATACATCCCAAGAACTCCACCCACCTACCACTGTCGAACATAAGATTCCTCACCATCGTCCTCCAAAGTATCCACCCCCTCCAATGACCACGCATTCTCCAAAAAATTTCCCCCGTCACTCGCTCCTCTTTCCACCTCTATTTCTGCCACCTATTTCTGAAACCATGCACACTTCATATCCATTCGTCTCGACACCCTCGTTTAAACAATCTCCACTCTCACCCTCTCAACACTCCCTTGCCTGTGATCTTCACTTGTCAGCAATACAGAAAGCCGTACTAAAACATCTCCTCCCCATCCACTCGCCGGCCGAAGTGGCCGTGCGGTTAAAGGCGCTGCAGTCTGGAACCGCAAGACCGCTACGGTCGCAGGTTCGAATCCTGCCTCGGGCATGGATGTTTGTGATGTCCTTAGGTTAGTTAGGTTTAACTAGTTCTAAGTTCTAGGGGACTAATGACCTCAGCAGTTGAGTCCCATAGTGCTCAGAGCCATTTTGAACCCATCCACTCAGCCCCCTCTACAGTATATCCCTTCCAAACACTAAGTCTACATATTCTTCCTTATTGGAACGTTCCACCAACTCCATGACACCATCCGAACCTCTCTATATATTTTAACATAAACAGTCCGTCTAGATCGTAAACGGTATTTACATTTCTTCAGAGCAGCTTCAGTTTTGACGTTATTGTTACATGTTGCTAAGCGATATTATTTCCTTTTCTGCGGCTGCTTCACATTTATCTATTGAGCCGGAGGAGTATGTACGAGCAAGAACCTCTACACAAGCTATGGTAGGTGGTTTACAGCTAGAAGTTTTCCAATACCCTCTCTTGTCGGCAGAAAGACCTCGCTGTATCTCTTTAGCTCGAACAGACACTGTAGAATCTGGGCGACGACGCAGTTTGTGGCTATTGAAAGCGTGCCAGAGGCATCCCGGAGGCACTGTACATCACGACAGCCGAACAACCCCCAAAAGAAGAAGTAAGAGCGACCCTCCATCTCCGTTGCACGGCTTCAAAAGACAGGAGACATTGAACTAGCTCGTCTGCGTGGCAGAATTATTTGTGTTTGCTCTAAAAATATGTTTGTCAACTTCGTGTTAAAGGGTCTGCGCCTTGTTTGCAAAAAGAGGAAGTTACGTTTCCTTTCTCCTGTCGTTCCATGGATATAGCAACAATTCTCACCCGACAAATTCGCAACAGCATCCCTCCCACGTAGAGTTTTTGAGAGCAGAGAGTAGTCTCCTCCAGGCTTTTGGAGGGACGGTGTTACCGGTGGCCACGGTTTGGTGCTGGTCTGTTTGCTTTAGCTGTTTAGCGGATGGAAGCAGTGCGATAGTGGTCGCAATCTCTATTCTGCACAGCCTGTTACGTGCTTACATTGCCATGTAACTTTGATTAAATTTGTTGTCCTTGTTGGAACATTGTCCTTGATTGCGCGAGCGGCCAAGACAAGGATATCTTATGTGCTAGCTTCGTACAGTCTTTCGCAGTTTTTTGGTACCTCCCATTGTGCTAGTTTCATTTTTCAATATAATTTCAACTATACAGAGGACGTAAAAAAAACGAATATTTTGAGATTCGGTAGTACAAACAATGAAAAATGTCGAATAAACAAGGCCTCTAATAGGCATACATAAAGAGAAGCGAGCATTTAGTCGCCTTCGATACCGTGAAATATATCTCTTGTAGTACAAGCTCTTTGCTTCCCTATTTTGGGAAGAGGTGGTGTGAACCAAAACAAAAAAATGCTCAGTAAGCATATTAGAACATTTTTCCTTGTTTTAGTGAGTGTTAACATCTCTCAAAAAATTGAACACTGTGTATAAATTCCCTCTCTGTTACCCTCATTGTGATTCAGAACAAACATATAACTGTTAAGCTCAGTCTTTACTCAGATTTCAAGATTCTTTGACGTGTCCTGATTGGGCAACACTTTAAAAATAAAAATAACCAGTCTTTTCCCAGTTCATTCATTTTACTGTGCAGACATTGTCCTTCTGCACGACCATCAGTAGAAATTGGTTTCTACAGGTACTGTTGATCAAAACAAAGAACATTGTATTCACTCGTCATATATCAATACCAGTTAATTCCTCCTGATGTTTGTATTAGCGCAACGAGCACTTCGGTTGTGTGGAAGTACGAACATTGCACAAAGCTCTACTTAACACCACACACACACACACACACACACACACACACACACATACACATACACACACACACACACACACATGAGGCCCAAATTGGTTCACAGTCATAGAAAGACCGCCTACAGGCTAGTGTGTACTCCACAGCTGATACATAGCGCCAATGTGCGGACCCGACGTGCGTGTTAAGATGTACCTGTCGTCACGTAATTAACTGGCCGAACTTGAGGACTACAGGCCTCCACTGCCTTCCACGTCTACAAAATCTTGGAATGACCCATTTTTTCCTCATGCAATTATTACATGGATTTTTCTCCACGTGGATGTTTGCTGTACCAAAGTTGTATAAATTCCTACAAATCGTTGAATGCCTTACACTCGGTCTCACTTCCCGCATCTACCTTCCCACACGTGGGTCCTGTATCATGTCATGAAATTCCCATCCCACCTCGCCCACATCGAACACCACAGCGTATTCTATACCATCCGCAAACTATATTAAAATAATCCTTTTTTTAGACCTTAGTTTCTTCCGGCGTATTTAATGTTAAGATAACCTACTGGAATGCGGCCGCATGAAGTCGTCGACACCGTTGACAATTCGACAGGAGCACCCCCTGGCATTTTCAAAGCAAAACTGTAGCTTGTAAGATCTGTGCAAGTTAATTTAAAGCTTCTGTTCTCAGAGAAACTCCGTAAAGATAACACACACAGACGTTGTACACATCCCAATAGCAGGAAATGCATGCTATAGGATGACCGGAGTCAAGACCGTGTTCTGCAGTGGCGAATATGCTCGGTTGTTGTAAGCCTGTGTGTCGCCTACACTCAGTACAGCGGGCTTCACCAGTCCTGATATTCTGTCCAATAAACACTATGTGATTAAAAGTATTCGGACACCCCTAAGAACACATCTTTGTCATATTACGTGCATTGTTCTGCCACCTACTGCCATGTACTCCATATCAGCGACCTCAGTAGTCATTAGTCATCTTGAAAAGGCAGAATGGGGCTTTCCGCGGAGCTCACGGACTTCAAACGTGGTCAGGCGATTGGTTGTCACTTGTGTCATACGTCTGTACAAGAGATTTCCACACTCCTAAACATCCCTAGTCTACTCTTTCCGATGTGATAGTGAAGTGGAAATGTAAAGTGACACATACAGCACAAAAGCGTAGAGACCGATATCGTCTGTTTGGTGACTGAGACCACCGACAGCTGAAGAAACTCGTAATGTGTAATAGGCAGACATCTATCCAGGCCATCACACATGAATTCCTAACTACATCAGGATCCATTGCAAGTACTATGAGACAGTTAGGCGGGAGGTGAGAAAACTTGGATTTCAGGGTCGAACGGCTGCTCATAAGCCACACATCACGCCGGAAAATGTCAAACGACGCCTCGATTGGTGTAAAAACTGTGGAAGAACGTTGTGTGTGGTGACGAATCACGGTACACAATGTGGCGATCCGATGGCAGGGTGTGGGTAGGGCGAATGCCCAGTGAACGTCATCTGCCAGCGTGTGTAGTGCCAACAGTAAAATTCGGAGGCGGTGGTGTTATGGTGTGGTCGTGTTTTTCATGCAGAGGGCTGGTACCCCACGTTGTTTTGCGTGGCACTATCACAGCAAAGGCCTACATTGATTTTTTAAGCACGTTCTTGCTTCCCATTGTTGAGGAGCAACTGGGTAATGGCGACTGCATCATTCAACACGATCGAGCACCTGATCATAATGCACTACATATGGCAGAGTGGCTACATGACAGTAACATCCCTGTAATGGACTTCTCTGCACAGAGTCCTGGCCTGAATCCTGTAGAACACCTTTGGGACGTTTTGGAACGCCGACTTAGTACCAGGATTCATCGACGGACAGAGATACCTCACCTCAATGCAGCTCTCCGTGAAGAACGGGCTGCCATTCCCCAAGAAGCCTTCCAGCACCTGATTGAACATATGCCTGGGAGGGTGGAAGCTGTCATCAAGACTAAGGGTGGGCCGACACCATACTGAAATCCTGCATTACCGATGGAGCGCGGCACGAATTTGTAAGTCATTTTCAGCCAGGTGTCCCTGTACTTTTGATCACTTAGTGTGTGACTCGCAACAAGGCTAGTCACAACTGGAAAGAATACGGTAGACACTCGCCTTACGCAAACCAACATAATCCCTTACGGAAGCTAAAATGAAGCTCATTTTAGATCCCGGTCGAGACATACACTTCACATCATGCTTCCGCAAAATACTACTAATCTTGTTCGAAATGCTCCCTGCATAAGGCAAAACGGCCGTAGATTTCATTGGCACTTCGGTGTTATCATCACACACTCGTTTCACAGTTGGCTGATAGAGAAATGAATGTCTAATTTGTCTTTCAAATCGTTCAAATGGCTCTGAGCACTATGGGACTTAACATCTGAGGTCATCAGTCCCCTAGAACTTAGAACTACTTAAACCTAACTAACCTAAGGACATCACACACACCCATGCCCGAGGCAGGATTCGAACCTGCGACCGTAGCAGTCGCGCGGTTCCGGACTGAAGCGCCTAATTTGTCTTTCAATGTAACCATTCTGACTGAAGGTGACTTCGAGATGTCCTAATCCAGTTGAGAAATTCTCAAGGTCCGAGATGTTATTGGCCCTATGAACCAAAGTACGAAGTACCCCTTCACATTGAGGCGGAAGGTGACAACTGTCAACCTGTAGACACAAGTCAGAGTGAGTTGGCTTTCTACAAAGTGCATTCGTGGCCTTGGGGTAGCGTCTTTGATGCATAATGAAAACGACTCCGGTCCCGGGTAGGAATCACGCCGCCGCTAAAATTTTGATTAATAATCAGCATTGTCAGCCGAAGACTTCCGGCATAAGAAGTCTCCCTCATTTTGTCAAAGCACTTGTCAAAGAGGACGGAGGAGCGGACAGAGGTTCAGGTCACCCTCATGTCCTGGGGGGGGGGGGGGGGGGCAACTGCGCCTAAACGCAGAACGATCAGCAACGATCAACGCCACGAAGTTGCAAAAGGCAACTAAAACAACTGCATTAAAGACACGTAAAGTGTATACACAGCACATGTGGACTGTAAATGAAGAAGTGGCATGATGATCTCTCCATTGGCAAAGGATATTGGAATAGTCCCCCATTCGGACTACCAAGGGGGAGGTTACCATGAGTAAAAAATTGAATAATCAACGGAAGGTTAACGTTCTACGAGTCGGGGCGTGGAATGTCAGAAGATTGAACATGGTAGGGAGACTAGAAAATCTGAAAAGCGAAATGCAAAAATTCGATCTAGATATAGCAGGGGTCAGTGAAGTGAAATGCATTGAAGACAAAGATTTCTGGCCAGATGAATATAGGGTAATATCAACAGCAGCAGAAAATGGTATAACAGGAGTAGGATTCGTTATGAGTAGGAAGGTAGGGCAAAGAGAGTGTGTTCTGTGGACAGTTAGGATCGTTCTTATCAAAATCGACAGCAAACCAACACCGACAACGATAGTTCAAGAATGCGTGCCGACGTTGCAAGCGGAAGATGAAGAGGAGGAGAAAGTGTATGAGGATATTGAAAGAGTAATACAGTATGTAAAGGGGGATGAAAATCTAATACTCATTGGGGACTGGAATGCAGTTGTAGGGGAAGGAGTAGAGGAAAAGGTTACAGGAGTATATGGCCTTGGGACAAGGAATGAGGGAGGAGAAAGACTAGTTGAGTTCTGTAACAAGTTTCAGTTATTAATAGCGAATACGCTGTTCAAGAATCACAAGAGGAGGAGGTATACGTCCAAAAGGCCGGGTTATACGGGAGGAGTTCATTTAGATTACATCATAGTCAGGTATAGATTCCGAAATCACATACTCGATTGCAAGGTGTACCCAGGAGCAGATATAGACTCAGATCACAGTATAGTAGTGATGAAGAGTAGACTGAAGTTTAAGACATTAGTCACGAAGAAGCAGTACGCAAAGAAGTGGGATTCGGAAGTACTAAGGAATGATTAGATACGGTTGAAGATCTCTATCGATACAGCAATAACGAATACTTCAGTAGGCAGTACAATTGAAGAGGAATGGGCATCTCTAAAAAGGGCGATCACAGAAGTTGGAAAGGAGAACTTAGGTACAAAGAAGGTAACTGCGAAAAAACCATGCATAACAGAATAAATACTTCAGTTGATCGATGAAAGGAGGAAGTACAAACATGTTCCGGAAAACTCAGGAATAAAGAAATGCAAGTCCCTGAGGAATGAAATACATAGGAAATGCAGGGAAGCTAAGACGAAATGGCTGAAGGGAAAATGTGAAGACATAGAAAAAGAAATGACTGTCAGAAGGACAGTCACCGCATACAGGAAAGTCCAGACAACCTTCGGTGATATTATAAGCAAGGGTGAAAACATTAAGAGTGCAACGTAAATTCCACTGTTACATGCAGATAGGTGGATAGGTGGAAACAATACATTGAAAGCCTGCATCAGGGAGAAGATTTGTCTGTGAAGTAACAGGTGTCGATTTAGAAGAAATAGGGGGATCCAGTATTAGAATCAGAATTTGAAAAAGCTTTGGAGGACTTCAGATCAAATAAGGCAGAAGGGATGGACAAGATTCCATCAGAATTTCTAAAATCGTTGGGGGAAGTGGCAACAAAACGACTATTGACGTTGGTGTGTAGAATGTATGAGTCTGGCGACATAGTATTAGACCTTCAGAAAAGCATCATCCACACAATTCCGAAGACGGCAAGAGCTGGCAAGTGCGAGAATTATCTCAGAATCAGCTTAACTCCTAATGCATCCTAGTTGCTGACAAGAATAATTTAAAGAAGTATGGAAAAGAATTTGAGGATACGCTAGATGACGATCAGTTTCTCTTTAGGAAAGGTAAGGGCACGAGAGAGGCAGTTCTGACGTTGCGGTTAATAATGGAAGCAAGAGTAAAGAAAAATCAAGACACGTTCATAGGATTTGTCGACCTGGAAAAAGCGTTCGAAAATGTAAAATGGTGCAAAACGTTCGAAATTCTGAGAGAAATAGCGGTAATCTATAGGAAGATGAGGGCAATATACAATATGTACAACCGCCAAGAGGCAATAATAAGAGTGGACGACGAAGAACGAAGTGGTCTTATTAAAAGGGATGGAAGACGAGGATGTAGTCCTCCACCCTAGTGTTCATCGAGGAAGCAGTGAAGAAAATAAGAGAAAGGTTCAGGAGCGGAAATAAAATTCAAGGTGAAAGGATATCAATGATACGATTCGCTGATGACATTGCTATCCTGAGTGAAAGTGAAGAATAATTACATTATCTGCTGAGCGGAATGAACAGTGTAATGAGTACAGAGTAAGTAAATCGAATAAAGACGAAGGTAATGAGAAGTAGCATAATGAGAACAGCGAGAAACTTAATATCAGGATCGATGGTCACGATGTAGATGGATTTAAGGAACTCTGCTACCTTGGCAGTAAAATAACAAATGACGGACGAAGCAAGGAGGACATCAAAAACAGACTAGGAACAGCAAAAATGGTATTCCTGGCCAAGAGAAGTCTACTAATATCAAATGTCGGCCTGAAGTTGAGGAAGAAATTTCTAAGTATGTACGTCTGGAGTACAGCATTATATGGTACTGAAACATGGACTGTGGGAAAACCGGAACAGAAGAGAATCGAAGTATAGGAGATCTGGCGCTGCAGGCGACTGTTGACAATTAGGTGGGCTGATAAGGTAAGAAATGGGAGGTTCTGTGCAGAATAGAAGATGAAAGGAATACGTGGAAAACAGTCATAAGGAGAAAGGACAGGATAATAGGGCATATGTTAAGACATGAGGGAATGACTTCCATGGTACTAGAGGTAGCTGTAGAAGGAAAAAACTGTAGAGGAAGACAGAGATTGGAATTCAATCAGCAAATAACAGAGGACGTAGGTTGCAAATGCTACTCTAGGATGAAGAGGTTAGCACAGGAGAGGAATTCGTAATTCGTGGCGGGCTGCATAAAACCAGTCAGAAGTCCGATGACCAAAAAAAAAAAAAAAAAAAAATTACGGCATATCCCAGCGCACCATCCACCTTCCCCCTGACCCACACTTCAAGGAAAGTAAGGCAATCAACCTTTTCTAACTACATCGTGAAACAAATATCCGGCTGGACTGAATTCAATAGTTCTAATAATGCGCTCAATTTCGCACTGCCGTGAAGCCGAACAACAAACGTATCATCTACAGTGTCACTTGCATCATACACCGCTTATACCACTGTCACATTTGGACTACAAAACGGGCATATGGCTCGACTTGACGGGCATGTGCATGATGTACAGTTCTCATTAGACAGAGTCATGTAACCATTGCATGATGTAACTACCACTGTCCGGATTTATGGGACTGAGGATGGCAGTAGATATTATCGGAACTAGTAATCCAGTAATTTTCCTACGCCCGGGTTCCCGGGTTCGATTCCCGGCGGGGTCAGGGATTTTCTCTGCCTCGTGATGGCTGGGTGTTGTGTGATGTCCTTAGGTTAGTTAGGTTTAAGTAGTTGTAAGTTCTAGGGGACTGATGACCATAGATGTTAAGTCCCATAGTGCTCAGAGCCATTTGAACCATTTTTTGAATCCAGTAATTGTGTTAACATAACGACATTGGCAAATACACAGGTTTTTAAAAGAATACTGCAGCATAGAAGGGAAGTATGTTCTACCGCTGACTGCCCACTCTCCACCACTGTGGGTCGAACAAGACGAAATAACAATTTCAAGAAAGATGTGAAATACAAATGGTGTACATATGGAAATCCCTTGGTAACTGCAGCTCTTCTCGGCATTTAGCTCAGGTATAAAGAGCACTGCTGCTGTCTACGCGAGAGGGATACCAGAGACAGATGAAATCACTATTATAGGAACACATAGTTAGTTGGAATAAACTGTTGCGAGGACACAATAATCCGGTCAACAGTTCACTCGTTCAACTCAAAATGTGTATCGACCTCCGCTGATCATTAAAGTGGATCATTAAATTGGATTTGTGAAAGCCTTGGATAGAACTGCTAGCTGTTCATATACACTCCTGGAAATGGAAAAAAGAACACATTGACACCGGTGTGTCAGACCCACCATACTTGCTCCGGACACTGCGAGAGGGCTGTACAAGCAATGATCACACGCACGGCACAGCGGACACACCAGGAACCGCGGTGTTGGCCGTCGAATGGCGCTAGCTGCGCAGCATTTGTGCACCGCCGCCGTCAGTGTCAGCCAGTTTGCCGTGGCATACGGAGCTCCATCGCAGTCTTTAACACTGGTAGCATGCCGCGACAGCGTGGACGTGAACCGTATGTGCAGTTGACGGACTTTGAGCGAGGGCGTATAGTGGGCATGCGGGAGGCCGGGTGGACGTACCGCCGAATTGCTCAACACGTGGGGCGTGAGGTCTCCACAGTACATCGATGTTGTCGCCAGTGGTCGGCGGAAGGTGCACGTGCCCGTCGACCTGGGACCGGACCGCAGCGACGCACGTATGCACGCCAAGACCGTAGGATCCTACGCAGCCGGCCGAAGTGGCCGTGCGGTTAAAGGCGCTGCAGTCTGGAACCGCAAGACCGCTACGGTCGCAGGTTCGAATCCTGCCTCGGGCATGGATGTTTGTGATGTCCTTAGGTTAGTTAGGTTTAACTAGTTCTAAGTTCTAGGGGACTAATGACCTCAGCAGTTGAGTCCCATAGTGCTCAGAGCCATTTTTGATCCTACGCAGTGCCGTAGGGGACCGCACCGCCACTTCCCAGCAAATTAGGGACACTGTTGCTCCTGGGGTATCGGCGAGGACCATTCGCAACCGTCTCCATGAAGCTGGGCTACGGTCCCGCACACCGTTAGGCCGTCTTCCGCTCACGCCCCAACATCGTGCAGCCCGCCTCCAGTGGTGTCGCGACAGGCGTGAATGGAGGGACGAATGGAGACGTGTCGTCTTCAGCGATGAGAGTCGCTTCTGCCTTGGTGCCAATGATGGTCGTATGCGTGTTTGGCGCCGTGCAGGTGAGCGCCACAATCAGGACTGCATACGACCGAGGCACACAGGGCCAACACCCGGCATCATGGTGTGGGGAGCGATCTCCTACACTGGCCGTACACCACTGGTGATCGTCGAGGGGACACTGAATAGTGCACGGTACATCCAAACCGTCATCGAACCCATCGTTCTACCATTCCTAGACCGGCAAGGGAACTTGCTGTTCCAACAGGACAATGCACGTCCGCATGTATCCCGTGCCACCCAACGTGCTCTAGAAGGTGTAAGTGAACTACCCTGGCCAGCAAGATCTCCGGATCTGTCCCCCATTGAGCATGTTTGGGACTGGATGAAGCGTCGTCTCACGCGGTCTGCACGTCCAGCACGAACGCTGGTCCAACTGAGGCGCCAGGTGGAAATGGCATGGCAAGCCGTTCCACAGGACTACATCCAGCATCTCTACGATCGTCTCCATGGGAGAATAGCAGCCTGCATTGCTGCGAAAGGTGGATATACACTGTACTAGTGCCGACATTGTGCATGCTCTGTTGCCTGTGTCTATGTGCCTGTGGTTCTGTCAGTGTGATCATGTGATGTATCTGACCCCAGGAATGTGTCATTAAAGTTTCCCCTTCCTGGGACAATGAATTCACGGTGTCCTTATTTCAATTTCCAGGAGTGTATTTGCGAGAGAAGTCTCCAAGGCTAATTGAAACGAAAATTTAGAAATAAATACTTGTACGATAGAAAATTAGGGAATTAATATCTAAAAGAAATTCCTTGCTCTGCTTAGTGATGTAAAAAGAATCGTATGGATATCTCCACGAGTACTTCAGGCAAACACGAGGCAGAGAACTATAGCGCACTGCACAAAAACTAATTAGATGACAATAAGTTATATTTCTTGAATTATCAGTTGCACTTCCTACCGAACAACTTTGGTGTTATTAGTGACGAAGACGGAGAACGCTTGATGTGGCCATTTCTCGAACAGAAGGGCGTTATCAATGCAAATGGAGTACCACAATGTGCTCCGATTAATGTTAATTCTTACAAAGCGACGCTCTTGATGCAAAGAAAAATCTGTTAGTTTAAGAGTAGCACTTGCACCATTTGCCCTCAGTTATTTGTTGAATGTATTCCAACATCCATCTTCTCTTACAGTTTTTACCCTCTGAAGATCCCTGCAATATCATGGAGATTATTCCCCAATGTCTTGCCACAAGTCCCACATTAGGTCACTACTTCTTATTAGTGTTTTCTGTACGATCCCTTTTTCGCCAATTCTGCACACAAACTCCTCATTTCTTATCTTATCAGTCTACTTAATTTTCAACATTCTTCGTCAGCATCACATCTAAAACGCTTCGATTCTCTTATGTTCCGGGTGTCCCACTCTCCATGATTCACTACCATAAACAGCGTTTCAAACACACATTTTATGGACTTTCTTCCTCAAATCAAGGCCTATGCTTCATAGTAGTAGAGCTTCCTTTTCCAGAAATTCCCTCTTTGCTTCTGTTAGCCTGAGTTTTATGTTCGTCTTGCAATCTTCTAAAGAGTCTGAGTGATATTTTTTCTCAAAGTTCGATGTTACGTCGCCAATCTCATAGTATATACACAGCAATTTGTACAGGTCTTTGGTTACCACTTCCCTCAAATCATTTCAGAAATACCGACGGACTGATATCTATCCATTCAGCCTTATTTGATATCAAGACTCTAATAAGGGGCCACTTATATCTTTCTAATCAACTAACATTTCTACTTCTATTACGTTAATAGACATTTTCTGCCCCTCAAGAGGTCCGTAAGGCAATCTTTCTACGTATCTGCTCTCTCCAAAGGGTTCAGTGTTTAACAGCTTAATAGTTCAACTCCCATTGCACTCTTTATGTTATCGTGATTGCTTTAAATTTCACTGAAAGTTGTTTCAACTTTTCCATATGCTCAGAAAGTTCTTCTGACGATCATGCGTTTTTCTATTTCTTCATGTCTCTCCCGCTGCTGTTTCGCCTTGGTTTAGCTAGACTTCCTAATTATTTATTTGTCAAGTGATCTGATATCTTCCAGTCTTTCCCGGATCATCTTTGTATTCCCTTCTTTCGTCAATCAACTGAAATATTGCTTCTGTGCCCAAGGTTTCTTCGCAATTACCTTCCTAGTAATTATGTTTGTCTGTCTAACATATGTGATTGCCCCTTTTTGTGATATCCATTCTTCTTCAACTGAACTACCACTTCTGGTATGCCTTATCGCAGCATCCACGTCCTTAGCGAACTTGAGATGCATCTCATCATTCCTCATGTGAGTGAACGGCCATTGCGCTCTCATTTAAATATATGGCCGAAAGAGTCAGCCTACAGAAATTGTAAAACAAACCGTGTCGTGCAGGACCGGATACCACAAAGGGCGCAAATTCACCACGAGATGGGAAAACTCACAGGTGTCTTTTGCCTATTGAGGCCTAAGCGCTGTAGTGTGCGAGTCAGACAGACGAGAACCTACGTCATTGGGAAACCCAGTAGAAGCCTTTTGTGGCCAAGGAGAAATAGCAGTGTTAAATATGGCGGACCTAAGAACAGCCAGAGAGGAAACATTTATCAGAACTATTTAATTATGTAGTAGTGCACGAAATGAAGGCACAGTAAGTTTAATCTACCATCCATCATAAATTTTCATGGTGATCCCAATAAAACTTGAATGTTGATCATATCTATAACAGTTTAGGACTTACTGTTAAAGTGAAATTCACAAGTTTTGTAACAGAGACCTGAATGCTAAAATCTGAACACTTTAGTCTATCTTAACGCTCGACATTTCATATAGAGGCTCATCTTTAAAATGACAGACGTTGTAAATATTAACTCTGTAACTTTATTTGTTTAAAAGATATAGCAAATTTAAATTATCAGTATTTACAGTTCAGCATCAGATCATCACTTCTCCCACACAAAACACATTGAACTATGACAGAATGACACCTCATTGAATCATTAGGTAATAGAACATTTGTTGTAAAGTTTAGTGCATAATACCTACTTTTGTTCTTTATTTATTTATCATAAAGCACATTGGTGCAAGGCTACTGGCCGTTGAATTCAAAGCTCAGAACGAAATTGTATTGGTTTATGTAAAAAAATTTAACATCTGTTATGCAATGGCCGGCTGCTGTGGACGAGCGGTATTAGGCGCCTCAGTCCGGAATCGCGTAGCTGCTACGGTGGCAGGTTCGAATCCTGCCTCGGGCATGGATGTGTGTGAAGTCCTTAGGTTAGTTAGGTGTAAGTAGTTTCTAAGTCTTGGGGACTGATGACCTCAGCTGTTAACTCCCATAGTGCTTAGAGCCATTTGAACCTATTGTTATGAAATGGATATTATTGTTACTTTATTTAGAACTGATTATTTAAATATGTTAAAATGTAAAATAACGTAGGATAAGCTGTAGCGAATCAGATGGACGGATTCGGGTGAGGGAACTGCCCTCGTCAGTTGAGCGAGAATATTCGGCGCGCGGGGCACGTGACCGGGGACGGGCAGAGGGAGTGCCGGTGCAGACGCGAAAGCGGACAGTGCGGCTGGAGACACCAAATGGTACAGTTCGAAGCGGAAGCGGATAGTCGGTCTTCAGAGAGCTAGGAAGTGAAACGACTTGGAAAATTTCGCGTTGTGTGGATCGCAGGACTTAGTCTCTGAGCGGTGAGCTACCGCGCGCTTGGTGTGAACTCTAACTTTTCACGTAGATAACTTGTGTTTCGTGATGAGATTGTGAATGATCGAATTGTGTCAAATGGATATGCGCTCGAGTGTAACAGTATCACTTAATACGATCACTTTCGCTATTTGCTTTCTGAATGTACATTATTCTAACCAAATCGCAGCTGTGTGATCTACATCATTTATGGGTGGTTAATTTAGTTCCCGATATTATTATTACTGTTATTATGTGTTACGTTAACTTTGTGTATCGCAAACTTGCCATCAGCCAGACAATTTAACCAAATGGTCACAAGTATCTAATTTTGGGCGTGTAATGCGACACGTGCGGTTCAGCTCCTAGACGAGTTTGAGCCAAGACATTTCGACGAAGAGGAACGGCATGTGAGCCCGAACATCTTTTGGATGTTAGCTCGCACTTCTTATCCCATCTGCTTCAACACAAATTTTTTTCGGACTGTTCTCTTGAACTTCAGTCTGCTCTTCATCATTACTAAATTGTGACTGGAGTCTATATCTGCATTTGAGCACTCCTCACAATCCAATTTCGTAATTTCTGTCTGACCATGATGTAATCCATTTGGAATTTACCCCTGTCTTCGGGTCTTTTGAAAGTATACGTCCTCCTCTTATCATTGCTGGAAAAGACTACTCGCTATTACCATCTGAAATTTGTTTAAGAACTCAGTTTTTCTTCTCTCTCATTCCCACTGTTAAACCAATATTATCTGGTAACGCTTTCTTCTATTTCTTCCGCCGTAGCTGCGTTCCAGTCCGACATCTTTATGAGATTTTCATCTCCCTTTGCATACTGAATTGTCGATACAGTACGTCGTATATATTCTCTATCTCCTCATGTTCTGCGCCGGCCGCAGAGTCCGAGCAGTTCTAGGCGCTTCAGTCTGGAACCGCGCGACCACTACTGTCGCAGGTTCGAATCCTGCCTCGGGCAAGGATTTGTGTGATGTCCTTAGGTTAGTTAGGTTTCAGTAGTTCTACGTTCTAGGGGATTGATGACCTCAGATGTTAAGCCCCATAGTGCTCAGAGCCATTTGAACCTCATGTTCTGCTTGCGAAGTTGGCATATACCGTATATATCGGAACTATACTTCTCGGCGTTGTGTTGCTGCCGAATCTTACGAGTCCAAACCTATCACTTGACTGTTCAGAGTAACTAACGCTGAGCCGTAATTTCCTATGCATAAGGAATCCTACTCCAGTTATACCATTTTCTGCTACTGTAGATATTACTCTATACTCGTTTGTTCAGAAAGTATTCTTTTTTTTTTTTCATTTCACTTCACTGACCTCACTATATCTAGACTGAGCCAGTGCATTTCCCTTCAAGATTTTCCGGCTCTTCTACTACGTTCAAACTTCTTACTTTGCAAGCTCTGACTTGTGAAATGTTATCCTTCCTTTTGGCTATTCCATCTTATTCATCTTATTCACATAGTCATCTCCCTTTGGCAGTCCCCTTCGGACTTCCGGATGGGGGACTAATCTGGAATGTTTTGCCAGCTGAGACATCATGATGGTACTGTTTCCATTACAAGCCACATGTCCCGTAGATATGTTTTTCGTGTCTTCGATGTAGTGCTTTCTATTGCATTCTGCATCCTTGTTTCGCTAATCATTGCTGATCCTTCAGACTTTCAGGGGCAGTTTCCCACCTCAAGAGGAGGAGAGTGGAGAACCTGGAATGAACATCTATCCACACTTCCGCCCTCTTTCAAAAAAATTGTTCAAATGGCTCTGAGCACTATGGTACTTAACATCTGAGGTCATCAGTAGTAGTGGGGCAACAAGGGTATCACCCCACAGGGTGCCCTGAAAGTTCCGTTACGATAACGTCATCCAACACCAAGGGGGGTGTCACCCCACTCTCCATTGTTGGCAAATTTATTCAAGATGGCGCCGATGACGTCATCCAAGATGGCGGCATATACACTTGGCAAAACCGCATGACGTCACCCAAGATGGCGGATTTGGCGGGAAAATAGGCCAATTGTGCTATGTCCACTAACCTAACCTCAAGAAAAAAATGACGGGTATTTTGAATTTTGGCGGGGAAAATGGCCAATTGTGCTATGTCCACTAACCTAAGCCCCCAGAAGAATAAATGGCGAGAAATTTGAATTCCATCAGGAAAATGCATGCAAAAACCGTACTTCTCTTTATTATTATTATTCATTATTATTGATTATCATTTATTAACATTCATTATCAGTAATTATTATTTACTATCATTTATTATTATTGACCTGCCTCCACTAGAAAATTCCCTCCAAGTTCATATTCCAACGTGATAATGGCTGAAAAACCTTACTCTTGTTTATTATTCATTATCATTCATTATCATTTATTAACATTCATTATCATTCGTTGTCATTTCTTATAACCCATTATCATTTATTATCATTCATTATCATTTATTACCATTCATTATCATTTATTATTATTATTATTATTATTACTTATTATAGGCCACATCCACTAGAAAATTGCGCCAAATTTTAATTCCAACACGATAATACCTCGAAAACTGTACTTCTATATATTATTATCATTTATTATTTATTCAAGGTGTCCGATTTTCTCGGTGAGAAAGCCATTTTCCTTACGTCCATAACAAAAATCCTTCACAAGTTCAAATCTCAACACCATAATTGATCACACGTACGAACTTTCTCCCTCACTTATCTTTTTTCACTGGTAACCTACCATAATCGCGTCAAATAATAAACTGCTCTTATAGTAACGTAAGTCACATCCTTCGATTTTGCAGGGGGGAAGGTTGGTTGGTTGGTTGGTTTGGGGAAGGAGACCAGACAGCGAGGTCATCGGTCTCATCGGATTAGGGAAGGACGGGGAAGGAAGTCGGCCGTGCCCTTTGAAAGGAACCATCCCGGCATTTGCCTGGAGCGATATAGGGAAATCACGGAAAACCTAAATCAGGATGGCCGTACGTGGGATTGAACCGTCGTCCTCCCGAATGCGAGTCCAGTGTAGGGGGGAAGGGACTGAAGACTTTATTTCAAGCAGTCCCGTCATCACTTGTTCTCCAACACAGTCAGCACACACCTCTTTGATATCGCAGTGCAGTCACCACGACGTCAGCGCTCCAACTGAAATAGTTTAAATCCTAGCCACCCCATGGCCAGCGCGCGAAGACACTGCCTACACCTGTTACGTGAGGCGGCCGGCCACTAGCGCGGGGGGCGAGCCCAGCGATCGCTCCCACGTCGTAAACATGTTTTCCCTGGACACGCTGGAACTTGTCGAGTTTGACGTCACAGCGGCCCCTTGTCTGCTTACCACGTGTATTCGTCGTCTCCGTACGTTTCCCGCCAAAATTGTGTGCCTCGGAGCTGAATCACACAATGGTCGACCGTTCCATGAGCAAGTCCGAACCTGCAGATACCGACCTCACACAGCTGTTCGCCACGTGTCCTTGTGTGATCGAGAACGCAGTGGCAAAGTTTGCTCGACACTGGAATCCGCCATGACCATATAACAGCACGTTTCACGCTCTCGCGCGCGAAATAACTGTACAATCGCTGCGCCGCCGCCCCGCTAACGTCACACACACACACACCATACATCCAATAGACATAGTCTTCTGTAAATACCTGGAAAATTACTCTTTATTTCAGACATTACGTTCATGCAGATGTGTCCCAACTGACTTCTCCATGCTCACACAGCGAAACTCCAGAGCGCAACTAACGTACGCGCGGCTGGCTGAGCCCGCTCCATCGGCAGCTCCCTGGCCGGCTGACGTCAAGCGACCAGCAGTACCCGCACAACCGCGCTCGCCTCAGAGTCCGACTACGTAAACACCTTTCCGCACCCGGAGCACTTAACGCAGGACAGGATGGAACGTGTCGACCACGTGCTGGACAAAGGACACGTCCCACCCCAAATTTATATATCTGAACAGGTGTGAACCTGCCGATACCGACCTCACACAACCGCCCGAGATGTTTGGAAAGTTCTATCACGTGAGACGCTACAAGCTATATCGGTCCAAAAGTTCGCAAATTCTCAGCACCGACGGACAGGAACCGACACGCTTGTTCTGTCCAAACCACCCTCACTCCACATACCGCCCCACCAGCACGTGTGATGGAGCACAAAGGACGCCCTCACCCCCATTAAATTTGCAATTCAAGACCGATAGACAGGAACCGACACTCTCGAACTGGAATGTATTTTCTACCGAGTTGGAAACTTCCTTGTCGTCACAACGCGCGATCGACCACGTGGCTCTGTCGGACAAAGAACGCTCTCACTAAGTTAACTCATCACTTGATTCTCATTACTCAGCCTACATGCTTCGATTATCTAATCCAGGATCTTGGCGAAAACACACGTCCGTACACATGAGCCATCGCGCGCACCTAGCTTAGTACATCCGCAACTGAATGTAACAAAGTCCGCATAACTACTTAATTAATCTGTTCAATTAATTAACCTCTCTGATGCGGAAAACTGCCACGTCCACCAAGACTTGGAATCAATTTTCGCCACTGCTACACCCACCTTGACTTCAAATGAAGTAGTTAAAGTCCCTACCGACCAACACGTCCTTTTACCGACCCATGTTCGTTGGCTAGCATGTACTAATGCTTGCTTCCGTTTACTAAAGTACACTAACGTGTACTAACCCACATTAACTTATATCACATTCTGTTTATACAAATAAGCCAAGCTTCAATTCTGATGGTCAGTTCGTGTTTCGCTACCAAACACAAGAAAATTGAGGCAAACGAAGCCACTAACCTAAGTCACCTGTGATGACTCAAAATCGTTTGCTTTGCCTCTCTCATACACCACGAGCGCGAGACCGCCCACAACACAGTCGGGACATTAATACTCGCGTCGGACATACTCCTGTATAAATATTCTAGCTAAACTATGACACTAATACTGTTGTTCAATCCACACGCTCTAGCACATGGCCATAGCACACCCTCAGTACCTAAGCCGAGAACGTTGCTCGCCCCATCTTTAGTTGACCGCAGAGGGACAGAGATATGCTGCAATCACATCCCTCGCGATCTCGTAGCTACTCACCTCTTGCAATTCGATCGAACAAACCGTCCAATTAGAAAAATTAACAACCAACTCGACCTCTCACATATTCAATCTCGTCCCACAAATACTTGACGTACATTTTATTTACGCATCGAATATACCTGTCACGCCGGGATGGTTCCTCTGAAAGGGCACGGCCGACTTCCTTCCCCATCCTTCCCTAATCCGATGAGACCGATGACCACGCTGTCTGGTCTCCTTCCCCAAAACCAACCAACCATACCTGTCACTCTCATACAAACAACACTCGTCCTGATATACCTGGTGTCATGTTGCATAGTCGGCAGACACGCAAACAGCTCTTAATTTCAGTGTACAATATCAAACTGCACCTAAATAATGCAGTACACATAACTGTAAACACCATCAGTACTCGTAATCTGTCCAAATGCCGCACAGCAAAAGTAACTCAACCGACGCGCACATTCAACCTGTCCCACATTAAGTCACACGTCCGACAGCTCTCAATTCCCTCAAAGTGTCGGGTCTGTAGAGAGAACAGGTTGACCTTGCTTTCCTAGGATTGGGGAGAATTGCTGTATATAGACGCTGTAGGGATGGGATATTTTTTTCGCATGCTGTAGAGATATACTGGAGAAACGCAGTGTTTTGTGTCAAATGTGTATATACTGTATTGTGAAGTTAATGTGGTTTACATTGTGTAGCGTTTGTATATACTGCACTGTAAAGTTAATATTGATTATGTTATGTGACGAGTAGAGAGGAAGTCGTAAGGACGGTAGAGATATTTCCAGAGTAATAGCGGTCAAGACAGTGTATTTCGGATACTTTGCTCATTGTGGAATGCCAATCAAATGAGACCGCGATCGTAAGATATTTACTGTATAAGTATAATGAGATCAACGGCTTCGGTATGCGAGAGTGGTAATATAACTTTTTGGTGTGTTTGTTTCTAGTTATTCAGTGGTTTAAAGGATGCTGTACTTAGAAAAAAAATTGGTGTGTTCTTGTAGTCTATTAGTCTGGATAAGTTTGTAGAAAAAAAGCGAGCAGGCAAGGAAGAACAGAGAGAGTAACGCATTTGGGTTGAAGAGAAGCGATCGCCGAATTTGTGGAACATTTCTGAGAGGGACTTCCGTCCGTTGATGCAGAAGGGCTGATTACCGCTGAGTGTGGCGTGTGTGGAAAGAAAGAGCAGGTTCACAGTGCTTCCTTAGGAATTGAGAGAATTGGGGCATATAGTGGGTATTGTAAAGTTAATGTGGCTTACATTGTGTAGGGTTTGTATATAATGGATTGTAAAGATACTATTGCTTATGTTATGGGATGAGTAGAGAGGATGACCGTGCGTGTGTGTGTGTGTGTGTGTGTGTGTGTGTGTGTGTGTGTGTAGATTGAGGGGGGCTGTGGAGGTAATTTAGCGATATCTGTAAAAGTAAGCACAGGAAGCATCAGAAAGAAAAGCAGGATGGTACTTCGATAACGGGTCCTTAGGAAATTAGGCCAAAAAATTCGATAAGAAGGAATAAGAATAATTAATCGGTTGTGCTGGGATATAGGAGGGTTGAGAACATGTGCTACGTTGAGAGCTGGAAAGGTAGGAGGTGGGAAGCGCATTCAGTATTATTTTGGTGAACAAGTTCTGTTAAGGTAAGAATTTGAATTTACAAATAAGCTGAGAAAACACGAAAGCGAGCGTTAACTATTTTTGGGGACACTATACAATTTCGGAGAGGTTGACTGGCCACTTTTTTTTATTTTTAAAATTTCTAATGATCGTTTTACATTGAAAGAGGAGAGAAACGCTGGGATGTGCGTGGACGGTGTGTGTGTGAACTCGTTCTCGGCTATTCTGACAACAGACGTAAAGGTGGAGATGTGTCGCATATAGGCCGGCAAGCAATGGAATGCGGCCTTAACATGTGTGCTGGACCGCACTGAGTTAGGACGGTGACAGACGACTAGCGTGGCCTGGCTTGGATAGTCATTTTCGGCGTGTAGGTGATATGAATTTCTCAGGTGATAGGTGTGAATACGGCTGTCATCAAGTCATGTTTGAAGGGTAGAACAGAGGCCTTTGAGCGAATTGAGAGCTGTCGGACGTGTGACTTAATGTGGGACAGGTTGAATGCGCGCGTCGGATGAGTTACTTTGCAGTGCGTTATTTGGACAGATTACGAGTACTGATGGTGTTTACAGTTATGTGTACTGCATTATTTAGGTGCAGTTTGATATTGTGCACTGAAATTAGGTGCTGTTTGCGTGTCTGCCGACTGTGCAACATGACACCAGGTATATCAGGACGAGTGTTGTTTGTATGAGAGTAATAGGTATATTCGATGCGTAAATAAAATGTACGTCAAGTATTTGTGGGACGAGATTGAATATTAAAGAGTTCGAGCTGGTTGTTATATTTTGCAATTGGAGGGTTTGTTAGGTCGAATTGCTGAGGTGAATAGCTACGAGAGCGCGAGGGATGTGATTGCAGCATACCTCGGTCTCTCAGCGGTTAACTAAAGATGGGGCGAGCAATGTTCTCGGCTTAGGTACTGAGGGTGTGCTATGGCCATGTGCCAGAGCGTGTGGATTGAACAACAGTCATAGTTTAGCTAGAATATTTATACAGGAGTATGTCCGACGCGAGTATAAAGGTCCAGACTGTGATGTGGGCGGTCTCGCGCTCGTGGTGTATGAGAGAGGCAAAGCAGACGATTTTGAGTCATTACAGGTGACTTAGGTTAGTGGATTCGTTTGCCTCAATTTTCTTGTGTTGGGTAGCGAAATACGATCTGACCATCAGAACTGAAGCCTGGTTTATTTGTATAGACAGAATGTGATATAAGTTAATGTGGGTTAGTACACGTTAGTGCACGTTAGTAAACGGAAACAAGCATTAGTACATGCTAGCCAACCAACAGGGGTCGGTAAAAGGACGTGGTGATCAGTAGGGACTTTAACTATTTCATTTCAAGTCCAGGTGGTTGTGGCAGTGGCGAAAATTGATTCCAAGTCTAGGTGGACTTGGCAGTTTTCCGCATCAGAGAGGTTAATTAATTGATCAGATTAATTAAATAGTCATGCGGATTTTGTTACATTCAGTTGCGGATGTACTAAGCTAGGTGCGCGCGATGGCTCATGTGTACGGACGTGTGTTTTCGCCAAGATCCTGGATTAGATAATCGAAGCATGTAGGCTGAGTAATGAGAATCAAGTGATGAGTTAACTTAGTGAGAGCGTTCTTTGTCCGACAGAGCCACGTGGTCGATCGCGCGTTGTGACGACAAGGAAGTTTCCAACTCGGTAGAAAATATATTCCAGTTCGAGAGTGTCGGTTCCTGTCTATCGGTCTTGAATTGCAAATTTAATGGGGGTGAGGGCGTCCTTTGTGCTCCATCACACGTGCTGGTGGGGCGGTATGTGGAGTGAGGGTGGTTTGGACAGAACAAGCGTGTCGGTTCCTGTCCGTCGGTGCTGAGAATTTGCGAACTTTTGGACCGATATAGCTTGTAGCGTCTCACGTGATAGAACTTTCCAAACATCTCGGGAAGTTGTGTGAGGTAGGTATCGGCAGGTTCGAACCTGTTCAGAGAAATAAATTTGGGGTGGAACGTGTCCTTTGTCCAGCACCTGGTCGATACGTTGCATCCGGTCCAGCGTTAAGTGCTCGCGCGTGCGGAACGATGTTTACATAGTCGGACTCCAAGGCGAGCGCGGTTGTGCGGGTACTGCTGGTTGCTTGACGTCAGCCGGCCAGGGAGCTGCCGATGGAGCAGCCTCAGCCGGCAGAGCGTACGTCAGCTGCGCTCTGGAGTTTCGCTGTGTGAGCATGGAGAAGTCAGTTGGGACACACCTGCATGAACGTAATGTCTGAAATAAAGAGTAATTTTCTAGGTGTTTACAGAATACTATGTCCGTTGTGTGTATGAAGGAAGTGTGACGTAAGCAGTGTTGCGGCTCAGCGATTGTACAGTTACTATGTTCTAGTGTGCACTAAACGTGCTGTTATATAGTCATGGCGGATTCCACTGTCGAGCAAACTTTGCCGCCAAAAGTGTAGCACTGCGTTCTCGATCACACGAGGACACGTGGCGAACAGCTGTGTGAGGTCAGTATCTGCAGGTTCGGACTTGCTCAGGGAACGGTCGACCATTGTGTGATTCAGCTCCGAGGCACACAAGTTTGGCGGTAAACGTGCGGAGGCGACGAATACACGTGGTAAGCAGACAAGGGGCCGCTGTGACGTCAAACTCGACAAGTTCCAGCGTGTCCAGCGAAAACATGTTTACGACGCGGGAGCGATCGCTGGGCTCGCCCCTCGTGCTAGTGGCCGGCCGCCTCACGTGACAGGCGTAGGCAGTGTCTCCGTGCGCTGGCCAGGGGGTGGCTGGGATTTAAACTAATTCAATTGGAGCGCTGACGTCGTGCTGGCTGAACTGTGATATCAAAGAGGTGTGTGCTGACTGTGTTGGTGAACAAGTGATGACCGTACTGCTTGAAATAAAGTCTTCAGTCCCTTCCCCCCTGCAAAATCAAAGGACGTGACTTACGTTACTATAAGAGCAGTTTACTATTTGACGCGATTATGGTAGGTTACCAGTGAAAAAAGATAAGTGAGGGAGAAAGTTCGTACGTGTGATCAATTATGGTGTAGGGATTTGAATCTGTGATAGATTTTTAGTATGGATGTAAGCAAAATGGCTCTCTCACAGAGAAAATCGGACATCTTGAATAAATAATAAATGATAATACTATATCGAAGTACAGTTTTCGAGATATTATCGTGTTGGAATTAGAATTTGGCGCAATTTTCTTGTGGATGTAGGCCTATAATAAATAATAATAATAATAATAATAATAATAATAAGTGATAATGAATGATAATAAATGATAATGTATGATAATAAATGATAATGAATTATAACAATGACAATGAATGATAATGTATGTTAATAAATGATAATGAATGACAATGAATAATAAACAAACGTAAGGTTTTGCAGCCATTATCACGTTGGAATTTGAATTAGGAGGGAATTTTCTAGTGGAGGCAGGTCAATAATAATAAATGATAATAAATAATAATAAATGATAATTAATGTTAATAAATGATAATCAGTAATAGTGAATAATAATAATAAAGAGAAGTACGGTTTTTGCATGCATTTTCCTGATGGAATTCAAATTTCCCGCCATTTATTCTTCTGGAGGCTTAGGTTAGTGGACAGAGCACAATTGGCCTATTTTGCTCGCCAAAATTCAAAATTCCCATCATATTTTTTCTTGAGGTTGGGTTAGTGGATGTAGCACAATTGGCGTATTTTTCTGCCAAATTCCGCCACCTTGGATGACGTCATGCGGTTTTGCCAACTCTACATGGCGTCATCTTGGATGACGTCATCGGCGCCATCTTGAATAAATTTGGCAACATTGGAGAGTGGGGTGACACCCCCCTTGGGGTTGGATGACGTCATCGTAACGGAACTTTCAGATCACCGTGTTGGGTGATACCCTCGTTACCCCACTACCATCAGTCCCCTAGAACCTAGAACTACTTAAACCCAGATAACCTAAGGACATCACACACATCCATGCCCTAGGCAGGATTCGAACCTGCGGTCGTAGCGGTCGCGTGGCTCCAGACTGAAGCGCCTAGAACTGCTCGGACATATCGTCCGGCTCCGCCCTCTTTGACAAGGCCGTTTGCCGGATGAGGGTGACTTATTATGCTGAAAGAATCTAGCCGCAATTGTTGATGGTTCTGATTCAAATTTAAGTCTTGTCTTGGTTCGAATCTAGTATGCAAGACGTTTTGTTACTATTCCAAAGCGCTACCTGGTAGACCAGGCGTGCTTAGGATTCCTGTGTCCCCGTGAAATATTCCAAGTTATATTCTGTTTATCGTCTGAGATTCTGGCATAACAGTTAAACCGACTGAATTTGAAAACAGAAAAAATCGTTCTGACTAGACCGATAGGGATGCTGGGTGTGGTTGTGCTCCACAAGTTTTTATTGTTCCTAGTGCTTTATCCCAAGCTGCGTTGGACACATTCAGAGGTGCTCCTGGCTCCTCTGAGCCTTGCCGAATGGTGGATCTGACGTCGGAGAGCAGCATAAATATCATGAAAAGGTGGAGCACAACCATACAAACCTGGAGATTTACCAGCAACAAAAGTCATCCGATCGTGAAAGACTTCAGTGTACGTTAAGATTTAGTGTTTGGGTATCTGATACAAAGGACTCGTGGCCTCAAGCTGCTTGATACAGAGCAATAGTTTAGTAATCATTTATTCGGTTTGATTTACGAATTAGCTTTCTTTCTATGAAAGTATTTTCGCAACAGTGAGGAAACCTGTAATATACGGTCACCAAAGCTCAAATATAGCGTTGTTGTGCCACTTTCCCCTTGCAGTCATGAATCGTTATGTCAGCCACCTCTTCATCAGGTAACCTATCCTTCCTGCTGTATATCATTGTTGATGTACTATCAACAAACAAATTGGAAAGGTGCGATTAGGCATCGAGCTCTGAGGGTTTCGTTCTAACTTAATTATGTATAGAGATAGCTCATCTATATGTTCAATGAGTGAATCGACGAGCATCAAAATATGTAACTTAAAATGATCGCATTTTTTAATTGCATTGGCTTAGAAAGTAGCAAAAATAATTAGTACCTTGAAGGGACTGTGGCTCATAGGATTTGACACAAGTTTCAACGTCATACCCACTTGCAAGCTAGTCTTCAATTATTTGCTCGATGTATTCCAAACTCTGTCTTCCTCTGCAGTTTTTATGCTCTACAACTCCCTCTAGTATAATAGAAGTTATTGCCTGATGTCTAACAGATGTCTCGTCATTCTGCCCGTTCTCAGTGTTTTCTTATGTTCCATTCTCTCCGATTCTGTGGAGAATCTCCTCATTCCTTGCCTCATCAGACCATCTACTTCCTAACATTCGTCTATAGCACCGCGTCTGACATAGTACTATTCTCTTCTGTTCCGGTTTTCCTATACACTATGATTCTTTATCATATATTTCTGTCCTCCAAACGTACGTTCTCCTCAAATTAAGGCCCTTGTTCGATACTAGCACACTTCTCTCGGGCATGTATGCCTTAGTGGTGTCTGCTTTTTATGTCGTCGTTTTTCTGTGCATCATGGGGTATTTTTCCTGCCTAGGTACAAGAATTTTGTGATCGTCAGTTATAATTTTAATTGTCTCTGTTTTCTCACCTCTTCTGCTTTTTTGTGTTTCTTCGATTAACTTTCAGTCAGTATTCTATACTAGTTAGACTGTTCATTCCATTCAACACATCCTGCAATTCTTCTTCACTTTCACTCAGTATAGCAATGTCATATTCTTCCACTTTGAATTTCGATCTCACTCTCGAACCTCTCTTTTATTTCCATCATTGATTCTTCGATGCATAGACTGAGTAGTAGGGGCGAAAGACTACATCCTTGTCTTACACCCTTTTTGATACGTGCACTTCGTTTTTGCCTTTCTAGATTTATTGTTTCCCCTCGCTTCTTGTTCATACTGTATACTATCCGTCTTTTTTTAGCAGTCCGTCTTCAGGCCACGAGTGGCCTACCGGGACCATCTGACCGCCGTGTCATCCTCAGAGGATTATGCGGATAGGAGGCGTGGAGTCAGCACACCGCTCTCCCGGTCGTTATGATGGTATTCTACACCGAAGCCGCTACTATTCGGTCGACCAGCACCTCAATTGGCATCGCGAGGCTGAGTGTACCCCGAAAAATGGCAACAGCGCATGGCGGCCTGGATGGTCACCCATCCAAGTGCCGACCACGCCCGAAGGCGCTTAACGTCGTTGATCTCACGGGAACCGGTGTATCCATTGCGGCAAGGCCGTTGCCACACTATCCGTCTTCCTCTATATTTTATCCTTTCTTTACTCAGAATTTTAAATATCTGGACCATTTAACACTGGCGAACGCTTTTTCTAGGTTGAAAAATTCCATAAACGTTTCTTGATTCTTCTTCGGTGTTTCTTCCATTATCAACTAAAAACGTTTTCGTTACTTTAGTGTGTTCATACTCGATGCAGCTGTGTACACGTCACATCGGTAGATGGATGGTGAAATAAAATGTAAAGAATGGTAGGTGAGCTAAACATAAATGAATATAATTTAACATATAACAATAAGTTCAAAGATCAAATTTCATTTGACTAAATAACTGGGGTTTGTAAAATCGTCAGGTACGTTGGGATCGATTTAAGATCGTAGCATATATTGGAGAAGACTGCTGTCACCCCAAGACACTGAGTAGAACCTGTTTTCGCGGGATAACGCCGATTCAGGGAGGTCCACTATGAGCACTGTGTCATCGGACATATTTCACTGACACCGATCGCATGCTGTGTTGTTCAGGAACATTGTTGCAATAAAAATAAAGTCAGGTCTATTGGAGGACGATCACCTTGGCGTTAGGAAAGGTAAAGCTGCCAGAGAGGCAGGTCTAATGTTGGCTCGAATAATGGAAGCAGGACTTGAGAAATATCGCAATGCATTCCGAGATTTGCCGACTTACAAAAGGCTGTCGACAATAGAAAATGGTGCTAGAAAATCGAAATTCTCACGAAGATATGTATAAGATACAGGAAAGGAGCAGTGAAATATAATATCTACATGACCCCGAAGGCAACGGTAAGAATGGAAGACCAAGAACGATTAAAAAGAGAAAAGAGAGTAAGGCACGAGTGTAGTTTCTTGCCCCTAGTGTTCAATCTGTACATCGGAGAAACGATATCGAAAATAAAAGAATGGTTCAGGAGTGGAATAAAAACTCAGTTTAAAATAATATAAATGATGATTCGCTAAGACATAATTACTCTCGGCGAAACTATAGAAGAATTACACGACATGATGAATGGAATGAACAGTCTAATGAGCGCACACTACGGATTCAGAGTAATCCGAAGAAAGACGAAAGAAGAATTGCAAAAATGAGATTGGTGAAGAATTTGGAGATCACAGATTACATCAAGTGTATAAAGTCTGCTACCTTGTAAGCAGAATAACACATGGCCGGCAAAGCTAGAAGGACACAGAAAGTAGAATAGTAGAGTCGAAGAGGGTATTCTTCGCTAAATGATTCTAATAGTAGAGAACATCTGTCTTAAATTGAGGAAAAACTATCTGAGAATGTACGTATGGAGTACAGCATTTTATCGAAGTGAATAAGCGGAAAGGAAGAGAATCGAGGCGTTCGAGATATGTTGCTACGAACTTAAACTTTGTGTTTTGCCTTACGGCATGTCTTGTCATGCGGGAAGCCTCGTCAGAGAGGTCCACCGCATGAGAGTCTAGGGAAGTGATTCCAGTGGCGGTTTCCCGTTTCCTTCCACTGATGATGATGAGGATAAAATCTCCGACCCAGCCAAGAATCTAACCCGGGCCCTTTAGCGTGACAGACCGCCGGGCTGACCATTCGTTGCTAAAGAAGGAAGTCAAAAATTAGGTTTACAGATCAAATACGAAATGAAGAGGTTCTACTTAGAACCGTCGAAAAGCGAACAATTTGGAAAACAGTGAGAAATGGTTCAAATGGCTCTGAGCACTATGGGACTCAACTGCTGAGGTCATTAGTCCCCTAGAACTTAGAAGTAGTTAAACCTAACTAACCTAAGGACATCACAAACATCCATGCCCGAGGCAGGATTCGAACCTGCGACCGGAGCGGTCTTGCGGTTCCAGACTGCAGCGCCTTTAACCGCACGGCCACTTCGGCCGGCTGAAAACAGTGAGAATGGGCATTGCGGCAGCATATGTGTAACGACCATAAACGAGTAACTTGCCCATTAGGGGGAAAAAAACAGGCTAAAACATAAGAGGAAAACCGAAACTACAGTACATCCAATAATAATTCACGACTCTGGATGCAATGTTCAGGAGACTGGTACAGGAAAGGAATGTGTGGCGGGCCGCATAAACAAAAGACGCCATCGAAAAAAATTCGTAGTTCATGAATAGGAGATTGCTCCTATTGGAGAAATAAAACGAGAATCTGTATTATAGAGGAAGTTTGTTGGCAAGAGTGTACGTCTTTCAGCACGGGAAAAGATGGTACTGTTAATCGTGAAGTTTGTTAAGAAATATTTCATTTGGCAAGATGAATAATCCTTAGTTTGGTTAGTTTTTTGGTATCGCTTCTTGGGCTGGGATCTATTCCTTGTTCGTTGAAAGGAGGGAACTGATAAACTGAATCGATAGCTATGCGTTTCGCTACCTCATCGGGAAGTGCACACATAAAATTTGTAAAAGGTGATCTTATTAATCTGCACACATTATTGTGTTGTTACTACCCTGTAGTTTCTAATTCGGATTATTCCGGTTTTCAAAGAAGTCCGTGAAGTATGCTAGTGAAAATATAACACTGTCATCAGTGAACGAATGATGAACCTCAACATTTCCTTGACTCAAAAGAAATAAATTAAATATACTCGCATTTGCGAATATAAGCCAACGGAATTCCCGCAGTGGTAACACCGGTTCCCGTCAGATCACCGAAGATAAGCGCCGTCGGGCTGGGCTAGCACTTGGATGGGTGACCATCCGGTCTGCCGAGAACTGTTGGCAAGCAGGATGCACTCAGCCCTTGTGAGGCAAACTGAGGAGCTGCTTGATTGAGAACTAGCGGCTCCGATTTCGTAAACTGACATACGGCCGGGTGTGTTGACCACATGCCCCTCCATATCCGCATCCTGTGACGCCTGTGGTCTGCCGGCCGGTGTGGCCGTGCGGTTCTAGGCCCTTCAGTCTGGAGCTGCATGACCGCTACGGTCGCAGGTTCGAATCCAGCCTCGGGCATGGATGTGTGTGATGTCCTTAGGTTAGTTAGGTTTAAGTAGTTCTAAGTTCTAGGCGACTGATGACCACAGATGTTAAGTCCCATAGTGCTCAGAGCAATTTGAACCATTTTTGAACCTGTGGCCTGACACGGCGGCCAATCGGTGCCGTTGAGCCCTCCAAGGCATGTGTGAACGCAATTATTTGCGAATATGAACAACCATCAGCTCTATAATGGAATGAAGACGCGGAGAATTTGTGGTTGTCCTGTACCCGAACCCGAATTCTCGCTCACTTCGAGTTTTCGCGTCTTACCGTTGGGCTACGCGTGCGCGACTCAAGGTGTAACCTCCCCACACGAAAAATGTTAAATAATAATGAAAATGGAGCCAAGTGTAACCTCCGTACAAATAATAATAAGTAAATGAATTTTTCTAATATTGTAACCTCAGAACAAAATTGGCTCCCATTTATTGTCTGTGTGCCGAAAGGCATTCACATTTAATGTTACCACAAATTTCTATTCTCATTTAATGTCAAGTTCGAAACAGAAAAATTCCTAAACACCAAAATAATAAAAATTTTTGTAACCTGATGAATTTTATGAGGACAGCGGCGCTGACCTTCGGCCCTGTATTCTGAATAACAAAAGCAAAAATTCTTACCTCAATAAAACTGCAATTATATCTGCTCTTAATTAGTCATTTTTCGACACAGCTTCGTGCAATGCTGGCGTATATATATATATATATATATATATATATATATATATATATATATATATATATATATATATATATATTTATTTATTTATTTATTCTTGGAAGCAATGATAATGCATTGGAAATTGAAATGAATGCTTTTCTTTAAAAGAGTTACTTTATATTATAAAAATTATTATTGGGGCATTTTTTCTGAACAGATTAAATTACAACTAACATACATTATTAAACATGCGCAAGGCTGCTTCTTTACCTTCTACAACAATACTCATCCTCCAGAGTCCTGACCAGAGTCGCGAGCAGAGCACACAGCCGACGCATGCCGACTCCCGCCGACTCACGCAGACTACACCAGACTACTACTGTCGACTCGCGCAGTCAGGCGCAGACTAACGACAAGGAACAACTAACGACATACTACTCTCTGGTCACAGATTCTGTCATGCCTCGCTCATCGCCGGCAAAGCATACGTCTTACAAAGGTCAGAAGCGAACTTCTGTAGATCGTCAACCATGCGTCTACATTTTGCATGCATTTCCAAAGGAAGTTTGTATCGTAATTCAGAATGACATATACACTGCAATATCGTATTTGTCCGCCAACACCGAGCAAGCGACTTTCAAATAAAATACATTACAAAATTTGCAGCTTCGAATGAGGGCAACGATCGCCTGTATAATGGAATATAAACAGTGGAAATTTGTGTCGAACCTGGATTTACTGCTTATCGCGAGCGGTCGTCTCACCGTTTTGCTATCCGTGCGCGACCTACGGCCAGACCCAAATTTCCATATGTCTTCAACTCTGCATCTCTGACATGCACTCGTATATCCACTATGTATATTCCCGTACAGGTCAGATGTTGTACTTGAAAGTTGCTTGCCTGGTATCGGCAGATAAATACGATAGTGCAGTGTCTTTGTTATACTGATTACGATGGAAGGCTCCTTTGGACATGCATGTATGGAGATTTTATGTGTGTAGTGTTCATACTGATACGACTGAACTAATCAATGTCGCATATCTCACGCATGATTGACAGTCAATGATGTAATGCTGTAGGCGATGGGCGGAACTTACAGTATATAATGTAGCAGAGTAAATCTGCCTTATTCAACTGTGACAACGTTACTTTTACGAATCTTTCTCCGCCTGCCGGCACCAGCACTAATAATGAGAGTAACATCGCACTGTTTAATCATTCTAGCTTACATTTTAGACGTTCTTTAGACATATTTTCATCCTGCTAAGTATGCCGATCGGGTTGTGGCCCAGATGCGCAGATAAAAAGTTAGTTTAGACAAAGGAGTGGATTAAAAACCACCACATTAAATATGTATAGACGTGGAGAAAATACTCTCGGAAAAAACTTTGTGATGACAGTTGTAAAGAATCATGGGTTGTTATCAGTTGAAGTTCACGGAGTGTTAAGTGTATCGCAGCAACTTATAGTAGGTGGAACATTAGTTTCTACAGAAGTGATCGTATTTGAAAGCTTGGGTATCGGAATGTTTCTTGAATTAATTACTGTGAAACAATGAAGTAATTAATATATTCCTGGAGTGAACGTAAGAAAAGAAAATTATCGATGTTGCTAAATGGCAAATGTGTGGTTCAGCTAAAAATACTTGGGATGCATGTCATTGTTCTAATTGAAATCAACAGATTCTATGTTAGAAAACTTTTGTTACTGCGTGACAGTCGTTCAACACAGACGCCCTTATTTCCCTATGATTAAGTGACTCAGAGCACAGGATCGTTATGGGCACATGGTTTTATGGGACAGCCATCTTTGTTTCTGATGTAATTAAAATATGCAAAGGTACACGTTGGAGACGGCATTTCTTATAAACGCTCGTTAAGCAACGAGCAGCATATTACGTGAGCTGCAGAGGCATGGACTGAGACGAGTATTCAGCCCCCCCCCCAAGATAAGGGATATGCTGCGCCGTGTTAATGAGGGCGTAACTCTTCGTGTGCCCGGCGTGTATGGTGTAGTTTGGGAATGTGGCTGCATTTATGTAGGTTAAACAATTCGCCCAGTAACACAGCGTTGTACAAAACAAAGGAAACTCGACAAATCAGCCACATCTGAGCATTGCCTAGAGAACAGGCATAAAATACTGTTTGAAAACACAACAATATTGGCTCATGCCTAAACATATTGGGATTCTGTTATAAAGGAGGCAACTGAGATTAGAATGAACAGCAATAGTGTTAACAGAGGTAAGGGGTGGACACTTAGTAGGTCGTGGGGGCGGTCTTTGGATATAGAACGGAAGCAACGACGGATGCTGGACACTTGTAGGGAGGCGGGAGCGACAGTTCAAATCGTGGCGCCGACCCCTCGCGTCGCCTGACGTTACTCGGTCCTGCGGCGGGCCGGAGCTGCCATGAGCTGTCAAACTGACTTTCCGTGCAGTCAGGGGTTTTATTCCTGAACTCAATGGTGTAGATAGCGATCGAAAGCTCGAGATTTTTATTCGCGCAGACGCGGCTTGAAAACAAAGATTTTATTCAGACATGCCACCACTTGAGACTCAGAGGACCCATGGTCGTTAACCCTTAAGGGTTATTATATTTAATAATTACATGAACGCTGTAGACCCATCACATGTGGTATTATTAATACACCAACAAGAAAACACATACTCAAACAAATGGAATATTTTTGATCATTGATGGTTTTTCTAGTGTAAGTAACTGATGTATCAGCAAGGGCTTTCCCTGCAAACTTCAACTGGGTTAGACTAAAGTACAGAATATAGTTTCACCCTGAAAGCACTGCACTGGAATGAAATTGCAGTTCGCGAATTTGCCTCTGACGGTTCTACCTGCGACCCGTTCTCACATCTTCAGTTCTGTTAATATCTCCCACTCATTTTCCAAGCTTCATAAAATCTCTCTTGCGTACTTTGCTGTATTAGGAGTCCTGGAACAAATGATACAAACAAACATCACCCGAGCAGGTCTTGACGGCCAAACGGTACCGACCGGCCGCCCTGTCTTCCTCAGTCTTTAACTGTCACTAGATGCAGATACGCAGGGGCTAGAGGTCAGCACACTGCTCTCCTGGATGTTGTTAGTTTTCGTGACCGGTGCCGATACTTCTTAATAAAGTAGCTTCCCAATTGACCTGACAAGGAATGAGTGCAACCCGCTCGCCAACAGTACTCGGCAGACACAGGGGGTCACCCATCCAAATTCTAGGCAAGTCCGACAGAAATTTAGGCATCCTGATGGCATATCCTTCAAACATCGCGATCGAATGGAACAGAAACTGGACAGCTGATTATGGTGCACCCTGTATCACGCATTACACCTCGTGCTCATGAGGAATCGAAACTTTCTTACTTAACGGACAGTTACCTCAACAAATTAATCCGTTAGAGTTCAGTGGTCTAAAGAATTAAAAATAGGGTAACTGCTCGACATTTTCAACTGGACAGGTAACGATACTGATGAATATATCGGAACTGAGTAATCTTCCAATTAGAGTTCTTCTTAACGGAAACAGTCAAAATGTGGTTATAATAACTAAAAATTCTTCCTCCGAAAATAAAGAGAGGTATCGTTCTTTAACAAGGAACTGAATGCATTTTATTTTATTTGCTTTTGTTTATTGACAGCGAAACGTTTGACTTTCAGTTTGATAATAAAATGCTTCTTTTATTTAATGTCCTGTAGTCTGCTTCCTGTTACTATACTTTACAGTGTGGGTGATTTGACGGAAAACGGTGTTACCACTGCGGCAAGGCCGTTGCCTGGAAGAAATCATACCGCGGAGGAATGTCTTCTGAAAACAGTATCCATGCCGTAGGTAAATTATACTGTGGGAAATAATTTTTACGACAAAGTTAACTGAAAGAACCGTGATTCAGAGCATCTATGGTATTTGTAGATAAGGCGAGAGATAGTTGTAAAACTACAGTGTAGAAGTGGTTCGTAAGGTGTATGTTATAATAAGTAAGTGCAAAGAGAAGTGTTTTCGTTTCAGTTTACGTTTAGTGTAATATTATCCGTGAAAATCGTCTTTGCTGTAGTAGAAGGGACCAACAAGGATATGGTTGCTTAAATTACCTACGAACTTGAATGTTTTTTCCGTAACGAATTGTGCTCTGGCAAAAGTTGAAGTGTCCCAGTAAACTAATATTAATTCATGTATGCATTCATAGAGATTTATTATTAGTAGCATTCATTCACCATCTTTTAAAATATTCACATATAACCAAATTGGCAATACAGAGGTATTTGAAGGGACAAAAGCACTTCACTGTCGAACGAAACCTCGCTTAATCGTTCAGTTTCTTCATTTTACGTTTTCGTACCTCAGTTTGTAAAAACGGAACCCTTATAGTATCACTTAGTGGCCGTCTGTCTATCGGTCTGCTAAAAACCCTTTTCCTCAGGAACGGGTAGACGTATCGAGTTGAAAGTACTGAGGAACATGATCCTTGGAGGTGTAAAAAAAAATTACGCTTCCAACTCAGTCATTAAGTCACTTACTTTGACATTCGCAAACTCACTCATTAAAACCCATAGTTTTCCCTCTGTTGTCCAAAAGTCATGAAAATCTGGCAAGAAGAAGGATGTAACCGTTTATGTAAAGAAAAAGAAATACGAGAAACGTTAATTTGTAGTTATGTCACACGAAACAATGTTTCTCTTGCTCACTACCCGACTTGGAACTTAAAATTAAAATATTCTCTGAAGTCTTGGAATTCTCGGGAGAGATATCAGTTTAGAGGAGGAAGGAGTTTTCAACATTCATTCTTGAGTACAACCATGCCGCACCGACGAGTACTTACTCTTGTTGAACAACTTCAGCCATTTGAACAAGGTCGTGCTGTCGGCCTGCTGGAAGCTGGATGGTCTTCTCGCACAAGTTGGGCACAGTGTATCGGTGGTGCGTCGCTGCTTTCTACACTGATCTGAGGAACATTTCGACATCTGTGGACCAGGTTCTGGATGTCCACGTCGTACTGACGCTCTTCAAAATCGACGCACTGTGCGAGCAGCTGCAGCCGACCGCGCATTATTCAGGGATGAAATCTGGGCACAGACTGCAGCTGCTGTCATCAGGGACCATTGTAAACCGTCTGCGTGCAGCAGGACTGAGATCACGTTTGCCATGGTGCCAGTGACACCACGGCGATGCCGAGCATGGATACTCTGGTCTCGTAAAGGAGTTGATTAGAGAGTGGAATGGCGCTCTTTAGTCTTTAGTGGCGAGAGTAGGTTTCGTCTGTAGGCGAGTGATGGACATACATGTGTGTAAATAGACCTGGGAAACTGTCTCTTCTAGAGTGCATTCATCCCGACTGAAGGTGCCATCCCAAGCTTGATTATGTGTAGCGGTGGAGGGTGGGAGCTGTCAGTTGCAACTCTGGGTCACATTTGCGATGTTCATGTTCAGGTGGAGAATGAACGTTCACGTACGGCTGCTGCGACTCTTCGAGCTCTTCGTGGTGCACAGTATGGCTATGCTCAGCGACACTACCAGATCTATCACCAGCTGATCACGTATGGGACATTATGAAGAGGGAATGTACTCGTTCTCCGATGCCTGCAATATCCAATGCGAATTGCAGCAAAACACGCAAGACAATCGGGAAAAATCTATCGCAGGATGCCATTCGCAACAATTATGATCGTTTCTTTCGTGAGTACACGTTTGCGATGCCACAGAGGAGGTACACTATGTATCGATGTGAATGTTTCGGCACTCTTTACTGTAACATGTGCTTCTTTCGTTTGAATTTCTCAAATACTCCTACAGTTATGATTTACCTGTCACCTCACTTATCAGTGAAATGACCTTCTCCTTGAGGGTGTTACATTTCTTTTGATCCGACAATGTATGCAGGTTGCAACAGATTCGGTTCAGTGCCTGGCTTACCACTGAATTTCAAGTCTGCATGAAAATATCATGACTCACACGTATAGAACATTTAGCTAAGTCACAAAATATTCCCGCTGATAATAATTTGATATTAAATGATCCCAATATATCGCCCTAATTGGCAGTTCTGCAAAGGGACACACGCCACAACAGACAGAAAAAGAAAGATAAAAGAAAAAAATAGGGGTGGACAAATAAAAAGATAAGTAGATGCATAGGTAGAGAGACTAAGTGAAGTACAGACAAACTTATGTCGTTTACAAGACCTGAAACTCCGTTATTGAAGGGAGCAGCAGAATGGAGCACACACACACACACACACACACACACACACACACACGGTAGCGCACTGCTGGTGACAGCACCTAGTCTACGCTGCAATATAATTTAATAACGGTGTCACGATGGGCCGGCCTCAAAGACCTTAGACCGCTGGGGCGTTGACGGCAGCTCGTTAGCCTTAAACATCGACAAAGGCTAGCCTCCTGGAGGGGGGGGGGGGAGGGGGGTCGGATGCAGAGCAGTCTACAGTGCGCCACTAACACAGGGGTGTAATGCCTCGTGGTTGTCGATGATGCTCGTGTACCATATCCCACCCCTCCCTCCCCCACGCCAATCTTCATTACGACCTTATTGCTCGTGCACTTGAAGAAGCGAGATGTCTAGGTCACTAGACATGGACATTGCATCTCGTACTTCAGTTACATGCTATACTTTTTGCAAAATACTGTGCAGACCCAGTTAAGATACCTCTCAAGCGCGAAAGTTTATTTTACGATTACCACAGTAACAACTAAATTGAAATATGCTCCTCTCTCTTACGCATTGGGAGTTCAAAACATTTATTTCACTGCCTGGCATTCGAATGAATTTCAAGTACTGCAAATATTTTATTCCACAGATACTAGAAAATAAACTTAAAATTACCATATAAGCAGCAACCAGTCGCAAAATCATGTTTTATTTATTTACTTTTGCAAATCGATTTCAACTGATTAACAGCCATCATCGACGTTTTCAACGAATATGTGTCCTGAGTAGTAACACTGTGTTAAGCAGAGGTAAAGCATAAAGCTTATTTGGTAATTTTACGGTCGCTGCACAAGTTGGGAACCACATGGAGCCCGCCATTCATAAGAAAATAAACTGTCATTTATCGATGTTGAATAATTGCTTATTTTCCATCAGTTTTGCAGATTTATTATTTATTTTCCGTCGGCTTCATTCGGTAGCGACCATTTTCACAGGAAGTAAAAAAAGCTGTTGTTTATATGGTTATGCTGTTCAACTTTCCACTGGATAAAATGAAAACCATCAGCTTCATAAAATGACTATAGAATGCCGTATGACACGGCATTTTTTATATACCAGTACAACTGGCTTCACTGTGATTAAACTTAACTATCATAAAATTGCTAGCACGAGGCCTGAAATAAGTGGATAACAGTATATCAAAGAACTTTATCCTTCCAACAGAAACCAGTCACCGTGTTACCACTTTCACGAACGTTCTGTTTAATGAAAGTGAAGTCAATTTTGTCCTGGTATCTAAATCAACTATTATAAGATCCTTATGGTTTTGACTTTATCCAACGGAAATTTGAATTACATAACCATCCAGTGTAGAGTTTTTTTTCCATCCTGTGAAGATGGACGCTACGACCGACACAGGTAGAAAATAAATACCAGTTCTCCAAATTCATGACAGCAGTATCGCGTCACTTCAGTGAACCGTTGCATCTCGACACGCAAAAAAAAGTTACATTTAGTTTTATAACACGCTATCATTTTTATATTAATAATTATATTGATAGACATAATTCGGTTCTAATTGAACAGGTAATATATTACATTCTGAAGTCTACTTCAGTGGTAATACATATACAGATGTTAGGCTCTCCGATAGTGAGAGTGGTCGTAAGTACTCATTCGAGACCACCTGACCCAGGTGGTCTATAAGAGCTTCCGATCACAATTTTGACCGCTCCTTGATAGTCAGCTTCACCCAGACTAATTCACATTTGGAATCCGTGATAACTTTGCTACTTTATATAGAATTTTGTACTGCAAGAAACACGCCGCCACCATTGGCGACTATCCTATCCTTACGATAAACATTCCAGTCTGAACTTAGGATTTCATTGTCATTGGCTTGAACCAGCTTTCTGTTCCCAATCCTATCTATGCATTGTAACTTTCAATAAGCGATATTAATTACTGGGAGATTTCCTTGGATCTCCTGCAGTTTACTAAACTCACATTTATCTTTTCTGTCTCTGATCTGTGAGGACCAAGATTCTCTCAGGTCGCTGTGCCTGGTTTAACAGGCGAATCGTGTTTGGTTCGAAGGGAGGGGTCCTCTAACCTTAAAAAAGCCCCATGGCCCCATGTGCACATCACACGTACTCCACTACCCTAGTAGCCGCTTCCTGCGTGTAGTGCTAGCCTGACCTATTAATGGGAACCCTACAATTCTGCATCCGATAGCGGAGGTCGAGAAATTCGCATCCGATATCGTCGCAGAGCCTTCTGAGCCTCTGGTTTGGACCTTCCGCTCTTCTCCAAACCAGAGGACCGCGATCAAACCTCGGTACTATGCTACAAGTAGACAGATTAGTCTGAAACCTACGTGCGTTGCTAGTTCCCTTCACCACATCAGCCAGCCGGCGATAGGAGCTGAGGATGGCCTCAGAACACAAGCGGTAGGCGTCATTCGTGCCGACACGTGCCACGACATGCAGCGTATTGCACCCAGTGCGCTCGGTAGCTGCCTCCTCAAATGGTTCAAATGGCTCTGAGCACTCTGGGACTTAACTTCTGAGGTCATTAGTCCGCTAGAACTTAGAACTACTTAAACCTAAATAACCTAAGGACATCACACACTCCATGCCCGAGGCAGGATTCGAACCTGCGACCGTAGCGGTCGCGCGGTTCCAGACTGTAGCACCTAGAACCGCTCGGCTACACCGGCCGGCAGGGCCTCGTCCACATCACGGATGAGACCTCCCTGCAGAAATACCGAATGCACACTGGAATTCTTTCTCGCCTTGCCTGCTCCATCACCTGCCTAAAAATGGAGCTCCCACTGACTAGCATACGCACCCTGTACCAACAGGGGAGGCATCCCATGCTGCCCGAGAGTTACTGTCAACACTGGGAAGCACCTCGTACCTGTTGCTAAGACGTAGGGAGCCAGCCGCACGGGCTGCTCCCTCTTTCGCCTTCCGCCCAGTGACACGCGAATCCACCAGTCTGCCACTCACTCTGGAGTGAGGACAGACCTGTCAGATGTTGCGTATCGGAAGCTGCAGTGACGTCCGAGCCACCAGGGGATTCCAGTGGCACCAAAGGTGTCGCAGGTCTCATCACTGGCGCCCCGACGTCACTGCAACTTCGAGCATTAGCTAGAAGCTTGTCGACGCTAGCCAACGCAGCTTCCAGCTGTTTACGGACAGCAGCCAACTGTCTCTGTGTCCGCTCACAAAATCCACAGTCCCTAGCCGTATCGTACTGTGTATAATATACACTGCTGGCCACCGTAAATGCAACACCCTGAAGGAAGCATCCGAATCAAGTGAAATTTACACCATGGGTTTGCAGCGATGAGATATGCAACCGATCAGAATTTCAGCGCAGACGCACATCACGCCCGCCTGTGGCGCCACCTCATAGCGCCATTTAAGGCTTGGCGATTTCGACGAGTGTACGTTCGGCACGTGTGTTTACCTTGTGGTTGTTTCACAAGACGATCAGTTATGCCTCGTAGACAACAGCGAACATCGTTTGATCAAGTATCCGAGTTCGACAGAGGAAGGATAGTGGCTTACCGAGATTGTGGATTATCATACAGAGAAATCGCTAGTCGTGTTGGACGAAACCAAACAACTGTAATGCGGATATGTGACCGTTGGATGCAGGAGGGTACGACAGACCGACGTGGTCGATCGCATTCACCTCGGTGCACCACTGCACGTGCTGATAGGCAAATTGTGCGCATGGCAGTGACGGATCGCTCAGTGACATCCCGAACCATAGCACAGCACATTGCGTCTCTAACGCATCATCCGGTGTCTGCGCGTACCATTCGACGCCGTTTACAGCAGAGTGGTCTGTCCGCAAGACGTCCATTGCTTCGTCGACCATTGACGCAGAACCACAGACGTCTCCGTCGCCAATGGTGTGATGACAGACGGATGTGGACGGCAGAATGGAATGACGTTGTCTTTACTGACGAGGCACGCTTCTGTCTGCAGCACCACGATGGTCGGATTCGAGTGTGGAGACACCGTGGAGAGAGGATGCTGGACAGCTGTATTATGCACCGCCACACTGGTCTTGCACCGGGTATTATGGTATGGGGCGGTATTGGATATTACTCTCGCACGCCTCTAGTATGCATTGCCGGTACTTTAAATAGCCGGCGCTACATATCCGAGGTGCTGGAGCCAGTTGTCCTTCCTTACCATCAGGGCTCGGCCACAGCCATATTTCAACAGGATAATGCGCGACCACACGTGGCACGCATTGTCCAAAGGTTCTTCGTCAATAACCAGATTGAATTGCTTCTCTGGCCGGCTCACTCTCCGGATCTTTCGCCGATAGAAAACATGTGGTCCACGGTTTCTCAACGAGTGACCCAGATTACATCCCCAGCTGCCACACCAGATGATCTTTGGCAACGTGTGGAAGCTGCTTGGGCTGCTGTACCCCAGAAACACATCCAACGTCTCTTTGACTCAATGCCGAGACGTGTGGCAGCGGTGATCTCCAACAATGGCGGCTACTCTGGCTACTGATTCTGGCAGGAACCACATGTCACAGACGTCTGTAAACGTAATCATTTGATACTTGGTCAACATGTTATCTACAAAATAAATTTTGTTGTGCTACCTCTTGTCTTTCTTGGTGTTGCATTTACGGTGGCCAGCAGTGTAGATATGAGGTCTCAAATGGCACTACTGAGTTTGAAAATATACCAAAGGCGAATAAAGTAACACTAAAATTGGTGTGCAGATTTCACACTGAACGCTGAGACAAGCTATGAAACAGAACTAAATTTCTCTACACGGAAAATTTACACTAGGAAGACGCCCCATACAAGGATATTCAAGACTTACGTAAAAGCAAAAACTACGATTAATTTTCTAACCACTAGTCTACACAGTCAACTACACACGAATAGTTCACTTCTTTCCAGAAGCACGTGAAGAGAAGACGAAGACTAAATTAATTTAGAGTTCATCACACGAGCGCTGCTGCTGCTGCTGCTCTGCTGCGCGTCCTCTCAGCTCAGCGGTTACCACTTCCTGCCGTACGAATCGGGAGAAACATTCCGCGTTTCAAAACAAGTTTTTGGACTCATGGAAATGTATAAAGAACGGTTTATCATAAACTAAGGATTATTCGTTCACGTCGTTCGATTCATTTTTAAAGATGTTTGCTCCTCATTCCCGCTAAGTGCGGAAGTTTCGCACGGTTCCCTGGTTTCAATAATGGTTCCGGTCGTGACGTAACACCAAAAAATACACGTGCATCTAGAAACAACGAGGACACGGATCTTAAAACTCTGTAAATTAATTAGAAAGTATTACAGCTGAAAGATAAATCAGGCTGTATAGTGCACTTAGATTCTAAATCTTATATGAAATAGGTATTACATAAATTCACTGACAATGATTGTGTTTCTTGACGTAAAGGTCTCACTGTAACTTCCACATGAATTTACTGATAGACTTATGTCTTGAAACAGTAATTTTTTTTTCTTGGACCTATGATAATGCGTAACTGAAGATCTGTACTTTGTCTGTCCTGTAGCTGGTACACTATAATAGCTATGAACTTATGTGGTACCCTAAAAATAAATACATTTACATTTCCGGTAGCGGTTAGCGTAGCTACAGCTGTCAGAAACATGTGTAATAAGTAGTTTTGGAATCCATAGGATGAAATATGCGGAATATTATTGGCTGGGCTGGCAAAACTTCTAAATGTTATTTTATCAATCACTTTTCCGTATTCACAATAAACACAATGGGAGCTCCAATTAAAAAAGTAGATGCCTCCATGGCCAAAAGCTATAATCACACAGCCGGCCGCTGGTGGCCGAGCGGTTCTGGCGCTTCAGTCTGGAACCGCGCGACCGCTACGGTCGCAGGTTCGAATCTTGCCTCGGGCATGGATGTGTGTGTTGTCCTTAGGTTAGTTAGGTTTAAGTAGTTCTAAGTTCTAGGGGACTTATGACCTCAGCAGTTGAGTCCCATAGTGCTCAGAGCCATTTGAACCATTTTTATAACCACACAATGCGTGACCACATATTACTGAGAAGCACACTACACGAAATTACACATTAAACATAGTTACAAAAGCAACGAGGAGATTCATTGAGAGGTAGTACAAGATTTCGTAAAGAATTATGACATTTAAAGATGTCCATATGGGACTGAACACGGTTCGAATTACTACTCGGCCATTAACCAAGCTGTAATTCGGAATAAAATCGTCGCATTTAGTTTCATCCTTAATTACCACAAAAATAAATGATAAGAAGCCACAAAATAACTGTTGCGCAATATACCCCTCTCCGTCCTTGCCGTGAAGTGACTAGGGCGAGAATTGAAAGACTGCGCGTTCGTCTCATCAGAAATTGACCAGAAAACGCAATATTTACATATCCCTGTTTAACTAGAAGCTCACTGCACGCCATTCACCACACACGTACAGAACAGTCAAGACTTTTGCTATCTGAAGCATAGCTCGCAGCGCTGTCGGTCGTGTGCGCCTGGAATAGATCACCTCCATCTCTTTCTCTCTCTCTCTCTATCTCTGTCCCTCCACCCCCCACCCTCTTGCGACCAACCAAACCGAGTGAAACAAAGCAATACATGCGTGACCTGGGTCCAAAGACTTTCCTGTTTCAGGTGTATCGACAGCACGAGGAAGAAAATCTCGGCTTCATCATTTTCATTGTGTAGCACGTAGGTTTATTGGTGTACGAGTCTACGAGATGTAGGACAATTTGCAAGTGCTAGAAGCAAGCAAGTTTCATTTGTTTAAACTCATTATTCAGTCATAGCAAAACCCAAACTTCCAACTTCTGGTGTTGTTACTGACTAGAAGGTAATTGATTGCTTCAAATATTAAGAAGCAGAGAATCTTAAATGTTAAATTCCCGTCAAAATCTGCACTATTAGGAACACGTTATGAGTGGGCTATGATGAGAAAGGAATCTGATTTGTTTTACAATCCAGGTGTTAACCTCAAATTATTTTGCGGAATCAACTACTTGAATCTCATCAGGTAAAGAAATACAATTTCCTAGTTTCCCGCGTCATTTCCTTCAGTTAACTCAAGCAACTACTCATTCGAACTCAAGACGTCAGCTGGTTACGAAGACATTTCTGTTGATACCCTTAATATGCCTCATTTAAATGGCTGTGACAAATCTTTATTAGTATCATAAGCCTGTAGGTAGGTTTTATGTTTGGGACTTATTTAGTCTGTTTGCGGTGAGCTCCGGCGTTTCATTAGTTATATATAATAATTTTACCCTACGGTCTCCATAGGAGTATTTGCTTGGACACGACTTTCATTGCAGAGGTCGATAGACATTGTAGTTATTTATGTATCTGAAATAAAAAGTTATTTCCTGTTTTACGGATGTTAATGTAATGATATCATAGTGAATCACAGACTAGACTGTTACGTTGTCTGCGCCGCTGCTGTGGCCGAGCGGTTCTAGGTGCTTCATTCCGGAACCGCGCTGCCGCTACGGTCGCAGGTTCGAATCCTGCCTCGGACATGGATGTGTGTGATGTCCTTAGGTTAGTTAAGTTTAAGTAGTTCTTAGTCTAGGGGACTGATGGCGTCAGATGTTAAGTCCCATAGTGCTGAGAGCCATTTGAACCATTTCTTTTTTTTTTTTTTTGTTACGTTGTCTAGTACCTGACAATCATTTTACATATCAGATGGTCAATAGTGAGTGTTTACCGTCTGTTCCAAAATATGCTTCCATTTTAACTGTCGGTAATATTTGTCTGTTATATATAATTAATGGATGATGCACTCGTATTGAAAAAATGATTTGTGAAACTGTCTCGCAGTTTTTGTTTTCATTTATTTCCTCCTCGTTTATTTAGCTAATTTCATTTGCGATTGCACAAGGATAATTGATCATTAAGCCCCATCGGACCGATTTTACCGGAAGGTGGTTTCATTTCGGGTCACGGAACCACATTTCGACCCATGCATACAACTCTGCTAAATCACCAGTTCATGTTCGTTGCAGTGAAGCATCATTCATTGTAGCTGGTAAATGTTAGATCTATTTGTCAGCCTAATTCTGATACGTGTGCTTCAGAGTACACCGTCACATCGTCTACTTTAGAATGAGGTTATGACGCGTTTGTTTTACCAAAGTGTCCTACTTTTAGTTACCAGTGTAAATACAATTCTGAGTCAGCTTCTTTGCTTATTTAGGACAAACAGACCTGAAAAGCCACATCTATAATGCTAAATGCGTGTATCAGCACGCTTATGAATGAATTTTGATCTGTTCTAAGCCTCTTCATGCATTGTGCTAAATTTTCAACTCTCCATATGTACTTCACAGACACACTGATTGACAAAAAGAGTGAAGCACGCGGAAGAAAGGGACAGCTGTCATTGTAATTTCAAACATGTACACACCATAGAAGAATATGTAAATGATTGGAGTTGCGCTTCTCTGTGACAGGCAGAACATCACCAGAGTGCATTATCGTGGTTTGTTTTTAGTGATGTCACCAAGACTCGCAGGGTATGTAAGGGTATGACTACTGTCAGACGTCCAGTGATCACTGTGAAGGACACGGATATGCCACACACTCGTCGCCTAAAAGGGATCTCACTTTGGGTCTACATTTGGCCTCCTGATCGAATAGTGCACTATCCAGAACCGTTGAGAAATTCGGATGCGATAATGGCCAGAAGCTGGACTGCCTGATAACACGAGGGCAGATAATCTCGTCATCAGGGCTCCAGTCAACCACATCTGACCATTACAAAGCGCTGTACGATAAACACGCCATAAACCCTTTGCGCAGGCCATCCTTGAACAAGTAATGGACTGCCTGCAACTTTCTTTGTCCTACTGCACCACTGGCCCAGGGCTAGCAACAACCAGACAAAGGAATTACCATCCCATGCGTAGGCTGCCGTTAGCAGCACAACACTAAAGACAATGTAGTATTACTGTGACCAAAGAGCGCGTACGGTTTGACGAACAGCGTCACACTGCGTTCAGAGATGAACAGCAGTTTTGCACTACCCAGAATGACCATCGTCTTTGAGTATGATGGTGACTTCGGGAGAGTTTCCATCCCTCACATAATTTGGTGATCCACTCGTGGCGTCATGGTGTGGTGACCCATCGGGAATGACCTGAGGTAACGGCTGGCGGTGATTGAGCGACATCTGACAGCATAACGGTACGTCACGGACAACCTGCATACTTACCGGTTGCCTCGTATTTATGTGTTATCCCTCATGCTACAATATCGTGGTGACATTTTTCAACAGAAATTGGTCATCCAAAAAGGGACTTGCCTCTGTGAGCAGTGTGGGTGATGTTGAGTCACTTCCGTAGCCAGCAATATCGCCAGATCTGTTCTCGATCGTGTTTGTAACCAGCTCAGGCGTCAATTCTGTCCCAGTGCCAGGATCCACGATATAAAGGACCAGCTGCGGGCCAGCTTACCTCAGGATAGGATACAGCTGCTTTATGACACCTGTCCCAAGTGAGTAGGTGCATGGAACCGGGTCAGACGGTTCGCAACGTCACAGTGATAAATCGGCTCACACTGCGAATTTCTTTGTAAATTTGACTTGAGTTTGTAAGAATTGGTTCCCGACCTCTTGACGGTCGAACGTTTTTACCGAAATTGGACGAAGTATGTTGGGTTATCTACTGGCTATCATTAGAAACAAAGAAATATTTATCCTTGAAGATGTGGTTCTAACACCTCAAGACTGGTTGGATCATAAATAAAGATTTATCATACAGCTGAAGCACTCTTCTCGTCATCGTGTCATAATACACCGTCCCAACCCGTTAAATTTCGTTTTGTTTCCTCCCCTCCTACTGGGAGGCAGTGTATATCAGTGCTGAATATCTAGTAGAATTAAATGAACACGTATGCCTTCATGCTAAAATGTTTCAATGTATGTTATCTTAGTTTGCGACCAGTGACGTCTGTAACTACAACGTTAGGTGTCAGCTGGATAGTGCCTCAAGTCAGCTTCTTTGATCACTATCGTTCCGATTCACTATTATTTTATGCAGGAGTTGTAAGTATGCCGGCCGATGTGGCCGAGAGGTTCTAGGCGCTTCAGTCTGGAACCACGCGACCGCTACGGTCGCAGGTTCGAATCCTACTTCGGGCATGGATGTGTGAGATGTCCTTAGGTTAATTAGGTTTAAGTAGTTCTAAGTTCAAGGGGACTGATAACCTCAGATGTTTAGTCCCATAGAGCCATTTGAACCATTTTTGAATTTGTAAGTATTATATTCCTGATAAACAAATCGTCGAAAGCTTTAAAATACTTTTATTGAGTAAGTCTTACACGACAGAAGTAGCTACACACTACCACGGTTTCGGGGTCTTATCCCAGTGATCAGTTGTACCCGGAATACAAAGTAAAACAACAGTTCATACCTACTCCATTAGACAATTAGACAATTTACAAAAAATTAAAGATTAACAATTAGAAACTAAAAAATCTGATGAAATGATTTAAAAATTGCCTAGCTAACTTTAGTAGGACGTCACATCCACACCCAAACAAATACATTCAAGCGCCAAAGAAACTGGTATAGGCATGCGTATTCAGATAGAGGGGTATGTCAACAGACAAAATACGGCGCTGCGGTCCGCAACGCCTATGTAAGACAATAAGTGTCTGGCGCAGTTGTTGGACCGGTTACTGCTGCTATAATGGCAGGTTATCAAGATTTAAATGAGTTTCAAAGTGGTGTTATAGTCGGTGCACGAGTGATGGGACACAGCGACTCCGAGGTAGCGATGAAGTGGGGATTTTCAAGAACGACCGTTTCGCGAGTGACTGTGAATATCAGGAATCCAGAAAACATCAAATCTCCGACTACGCTGCTGCCGGAAAAGGCCCTGCAAGAAAGGGACCTACGACGACTGAAGAGAATCGCTTAAGTTGACGGAAGTGCAACACTTCCGCAAATTGCTGCAGATTTCAATGCTGGGTGACCAACAACTGTCAGCGTGCGAACCATTCAACGAAACATCATCGGGGGTGGATGTATGTGATGTCCTTAGGTTAGTTAGGTTTAATTAGTTCTAAGTTCTAGGCGACTGGTGATCTCAGAGCCATTTGTACCACTTGAAACATCATCGACATGGGATTTCGGAGCCGAAAGCCCAGTCTTGAGCCCTTGATGACTGCACGACACAAAGTTTTACGCTTCGCCTGCGCGCGTCTACACTGACATTGCACTGTTGATGACTGGAAACACGTTACCCTATCGAACGAGTCACGTTTAAAATTGTATCGCGTGGGTGGACATGTCTGGGCTTGGAGACAACCTCATGAATCCATGGACCCAGCATGTAAGCAGGGGACTGTTCAAGCTGTAGGAGGCTCAGTAATGGTGTGCGGCGTGTGGTGTTCGAGTGATATGTGACCCCTAATACGTCTAGAAACGTCTCTGACAGGTGACATGTATGTACCCATCCTATCTGATCACCCGCGTCCATTCATGTCCTTCGTGCACTCCAACGGACTTGGGCAATTCTAGCAGGACAATTTGACACCCCAGGGGTCTAGAACTGTTACAGAGTGGCTCCAGGAACTCTGTTCTGAGTTTAAACACTTCCGCGCGCATCTCGTGGTCGTTCGGTAGCGTTCTCACTTCCCACGCCCGGGTTCCCGGGTTCGATTCCCGGCGGGGTCAGGGATTTTCTCTTCCTCGTGATGGCTGGGTGTTGTGTGCTGTCCTTAGGTTAGTTGGGTTTAAGTAGTTCTAAGTTCTAGGGGACTGATGACCATAGCTGTTAAGTCCCATAGTGCTCAGAGCCGTTTAAACACTTCCACTGGCCAACGAACTCCCAAGACGTGGACATTCTTGAGTATATCTGGGATGCCTTGCAACGTGCTGTTCTGAAGAGATCTCCACTCCCTCGTCCTCTTACGGATTTATGGGCAGTCCTGCAAGATTCATTGCATCATTTCCCTGTATTACTACTTAAGACAGCAGTCGAGTATGTGCCAGGCCATCTTGCGGCACTTCTGCGTGATCTCTGGGCCCTACACGATATTAGGCAGCTGTATCATTTTCTATGGCTCTTCAGTATAGTAGACAAATATCCACCACAGATTTACCCTCAAATAATATTCAAAACTGTGAGTGAAAGGAACTCCTACTTTCAAGCACGGCATGGGTAAATGCTTCTTGTCGCAAAATTTCTACCAGGAGTGGATACAGTCTATAAACCTAATGCCAACACTGGACATTAGGTGGAGGCCACACACTAGAAGAAAGTTAAACTATGTAATAACACTGTGCTCAGAAAGCGTGCATCGACTTTTAAAGAGATATGGAGAAACACAGTATGTGTGTTGCTTAATAGTCATACTGTAATGCTTATTATTATTTTCTTAAGGCAAATATCTCTTGTACTAGACCACCATTAATTCTGGTTATTCATGTAAATTTGTTCTGTATATTTTTTTCAGAATACACAGGTGCTTAAGTCTTAGTTCCTCTCCATGCCATCAGTAGCAGGGCAACAGGAGCACCTATGCGTTTTGTTATTGTGGGTTGCCTCATCAGGGGAAGGTTTGCACACAAGGGCAATCCAGATGTTCTCCTTTGATTGACAGGTCATTAACCTATTGTTCTTGTTTGATTGAAAGGTCCTTAACTTATTGTTCTGCTAAAAGGACCCTTACTTTTGAATAACAGGTTCCTAACCTATTGTTCCCACTCCCGCTCCCCCCACAACACTTCAGGAAATCTCCAACCCATCCTCTCCCCATCGCTGCTACAGGTACAATTTCAGGTTTGAGTATTTGGAATAGCCCCCTCTCACTCTTCACAGGTTTGATGGACTACTTAATTAATTGATCAATTAATTAACCCCACCCCCTCTGGTAAACCCCCCTTCCCTCATGGAAATTGGTGGGAAAAGAACTCAGTTGATCGGTCGTTTCGAAGGAATTCGACTGCAGTTTATGGAATATTGTTTAAACAATTTAGACAATTTATAGAGTACCGCTTTATTGTTAATGACAATGTTTGGAATATTGTTTATTTAAACAATTTATGGAATTCAAGGCATTACATGGGATATAAATTTAGTTTCTTTATTTAAAGAAGTTTTCAGGAACTCTATCAACCCTCCCCCACTCCTTCCCCCCTCTTTACCACCTCCCTTCCTCTGCCTGGAAATTGGTGGCTCTGCGGTGGAGAGAGAGGATCTCATGAAGGGAAATTTAAGGGTATATTATTTATTTACCTACAATTCAGTTTGCGAGGGTTGGACTTCTCTTACTCATCGTTCTCTGCTGTTTGAAAAGATGTAGGTCTTATAAGAAGTAATTACATTGGTCGCTTTTCTTTTTTTATTCCAACTGCTCAAGGAGTACCATCATGAAACACCTATGACACGTTATTACACTGGTAAATCTTTTAATCGCGAAGCATGCACCACACAGTCTCCTATCCAACTGGACCACACAGAATGCCACCGCACATGCTGACAAGAGTCGGGACATGCTGGCGGTCCCTCCAAAATGAGAATGCGGCTGTACACTGCAAACCATGTGCAGGTGTCAGTTCGGGTCCCACAAGCATGAGTCGGAGTCATCCCTTTCCTACTTGACACCTGAGAATTACCTGTCAAAACACGTGTCTACCTAGGAACCATTGGTGTTGGGATGACACATAGCTTTTTTACCTGCAGTCCAGCGAGATGTTCACATAGCTGATTACCGAGCTTCCATGATGTCTCAGTTTATCTACATGGAACGTGCCATAACAAGACCTGTTTACGAAAATAGTCCATAATGACACCAAATGCATTATTCCTGATGGTACTAACGAAATAGAGCACTGTCTAAACACAAATGGAGAGATCAGAACAATTATGTGAACAGATTTCGAAGATTGTCTAGCAGAAGAGAAAAAGGCTCAAATTTTTGGTATCCTACAGCTGCCGGAGATGTCCAAATACCACAATGACAGTTGAGAGATGGCATCCCACTGCAGATAGCTAACCTCCATCTTGTTAGAATTAGTCTGTAGAGGTTGCTATGTCCTAGTACAAAGGATGTCAGGTAAACGAATGGAGCATTCTGATTGGCTCTTACTGAATTTAAATGTCAAACTCCTGCTGCTCCTGGTGTGGGAGCTCTATCCACCATTTTTTCCTGCAGACGAGACATTCAGCAGCAAAAAATTAGTTTTTACATATCACTATATTGCACTACCAGTTAAACCAGGCAAAAGTGGTCTACAGATCGTCAAATACATTACATGTACTTACTGTGCCGCAGTGCGACACCAAGAAGGAAACTGCCACTGTCAACGCTGCCCATGACCACAGCCAAGAAAGTGCTTCTCAGCCAGAGAGTGGCCAGTCGGCCGTGGATGAACCCCCACCCCAGGAGGCCCTGAGTGGTAGGAATTCGGATGCCGTCAATAACTCCAGCACAAACACTTGTCGCATTAAATCTTCTCAAATTTCTTCACAGTATACACACGACACATGCAGTCCCGAAGGCAGCTCAATGCAAACTGGACATTAGCTCACTATGAACCCATCCAGGGGGAGCTGCGAGCCAAATTGTCATCAGCTGGAACCTTTTTCCGACTCTCTGATCTGGTGTACGAATGATGGGCAAACTCCAGCCCAGAACAAAGGCGTCCACTGAGATACTTTTTCTGGCCACGTCGTGCTTGCTTACAGATGTGCTCTCCATGGCCATCTCCAGACTCGCAAGAATATGGGGAACCAGGCACATATTTATCAGTGTACGTGCAATTAAATATTACGATTGTTGCTACAGTCTGACACGGAGCAATGTACTGGAAATGTGTCCCCTTGGCAGCCGTTGTTCTGGAACAAATCTCAATATCTATAGCGCACATAATTTTCCACGTAAAAAAATCTTTCATTTCCCTTATAGTTGTTGATGTGCTGAATCTATACCTCCCTCACAATACGACACGGAGTTATTTTCTCTGGACATGCTGGAACATAACCCACAGTAACTGTACACTGAAATATATAGGCATTTCAGACAAACATTGCAGTGATTGTTTATATGTGTACAGCACCCGAAAATATTATGGGATCTCCACACTGACATTAACTACGTGTCTCGATTCTCTTCAGTCCTATTAAATTATTTGACTTTTAAGTTTTCCTGTCAGCGCTTCCGTAAGGTGCTGCATCCTGTCAACACTGTCTGAGACAAGTGTTATAAAGCACAGGCGTCCGACATTATGTGATAATCAACAACGCCCTGGCGTGTGCGAAAGGGTTGGAAAGATATTACCAATACGGATTGGTGTACTGTAATCAACATCATTTTCGATAATGTCACAAGGAAAATGCGAGAATACGCTTAGCATTGCCGATGGTATTTTTTAATTTTTTTATTTTTTATTTTAATTTTTTACAGCTGTATTGCTCCTCCTTTTAGTTCACTGCAGCAAGTCCAGTTGAGCCCTCACATTGCTATATTATATGCAGGAACATAAGAATTCAAGCAGCAGCATAACATTTGTATCAATTATAGGTGTATAAGAAAATTATGACATTTCGAGAATTGCACCAGCTGGGTATCGTTTTCACACTGCAGAAAAGACTCCCGCCGTCACATGTTTGTCGATGGATAAAGGATGTAATTATAACTTAAAAAGGCCATAGAGTCTTTTTGGTTTATTGATAACACCCCTTCCACGAAACCTTTTGATATTTTCAATACCTGTAAATCCAGCTTATACAAACAGTGGTGTTTTTTATATATTCAGACCGCCAAGTCGGGGATTTTGTCAGTACGTAGCTTTCACCACACAGATCACTCAATTTCCCCCTGACTAAGCAATCAAAGTTTCGATACGTCCACAATTGCTTCAGCTGGATGTCTTTTTCGCACTGCAAGAAAGCCTCCCACCATCACATATTTCTCGATGAATAAAGGTTGAAATTACAGTTTAACAAAGCCATAGTGTCTTTTTAGTTTATCGATTTCACAATTTCAACGAAACCCTTTATTATTTTCGATACTTGTAAATCCAGCCAACAAACAGTTGCGTCTTTTATGTATTTAGACCGTCAAGTCATTGTTTGGGTCAGTGCGTTTGATGCATCGCTTCCGTCACCCAGATCACACAATTTTTCTCTGACTAAGAAAACATTGTGAGTGTAAAGTATGCTAGAGTACGTTCATTCGGAGTCATTTTTCATGGACAGAGCAGATGGGTGGAGAAACCGCGAAACTGTTGTAGTCTAAGCGCATTTTTAAGTTGGTGTTGCTGAGCACCATACCTGTCTAACACTTTGGAGTAGGAGGAGGATCACCACCAGACGGATCTGTTGTTGCTGTACACGTACAAAAGATAGCTGAAATGTTTGTCTGAAATGCCTATATGTTTCTGTGTACAGTTAATGTGGCTTGTGTACCAGCATGTCCAGAGAAAATGACTCTGTGTCGTATTGTGAGGGAGGTATAGATTCAGCACAGCAATAGCCATAAGGGGAATGAAAGATTATTTTTACGTGGAAAATTACGTGTGCTATAGATATTGAGATTCGTTCCAGAACCACAGCCGCCAAGGGGAGACACTTCTAGCACACTGCTCGGTGTCAGATTGCAGCAGCAATCCTTATATTTAATTTTAGTTACACTGATAAATATGTACCTGGTTTCCCACATTCTTGCGAGTCTGGAGATGGCCATGGAGAGCACATCAGCAAGCAAGCAGATCGCGACTGGAAACAGCATCTCAGTGTACACCTTTGATCTCTACTGAGGCTTGCCCAACCTTTGTGCGCCAGTTCAGAGTGTCAAAGGGTGCTTCTGGCTTATGAGGATTTTGCTCGCAGCTCCCCCTGGACGGTTGAATAGTGAACTAATGCCCATTTTGTGTTGAGTCGCCTTTGGTGGACCGTGTTTTTCGCATGTATACTCTGCAGAAATTTGAGAAGATTCAATACGACGAGTGTTTGAACTTGGGTTATTGATAGCGTTACAGCTCCTATCACTCGGGTAGAGGGAGGGGGGGGGGGGGGAGGTCGTCCATGCCGACTGGCCACTCTCTAACTGACAAGCGCTATTTTCATGGGCCGCCTTCACAGATGCAGTTGGCTCTGCAGCACAGTGAGTACGTCGGATGTATTTGACGATCTGCAGAACACTTTTATGGGGTTTAACTGTCAGTGCACCATGGGATTCCACACAAAATATTTTTTTGCCACTGAAAGTCTCCTCTGCGGGAACTAATGGCCGACAGTTTCCCCACACCGGTAGCAGCAGCAGTTTGGTGGGTAAATTCAGTAAGACCGAATCAGAATTTTCCATTCATCCACATGACATCCTTTGTGCTGGGACACATAAGCCTCAACAGCCTCGTTCTAACAAAAGGGCGCAAGGTATTTACAGTCATGTGGCATCAGGACATCTCCAGTAGCTGTAGGACACCAAAAATTCTAACTTTTTTCTTCTGCATGACACTGTTTCGATTCTGTTTGGATAATTGTTGTGATTTCCCCGTGCTTAGACAGAGCTCTCTTTCCGAACAACAAGAACTCTTTTATTATTAATGGTGTTTTTGCAAGCCTGCTCATACCTGACGAAGACTTTTAGTGCTGAGAACGTTTACCATTTCTGAGACGTATGTTAAAAGCAGGACATCACGATTTACAGCAAGGGTGGCATGCGATGCCTTGTTCGAACCATCAGAAAGGATGCATTCGGTGTCATTCTGCACTATTTTCGTAAACATGCCCTGTTAGGGCAAAACTTTCCATGTAGAGAAGCTGAGACACCATGAAAGCTCCTACAACAACGAAAGCGACCGTTAACTATTTCTGCAACACCTTACGATGTCTGAGAGGTAGACGTGGCTATTATTTACATGTGATGTCACTGTAGCACTGACAATCTTTATCTGCGCCTGCGCGGTTGAGCTGCTATGCAAACATCTTGCTGTGGGTGATCGGCTATGTTAACATCTCACTTCACTGCAGGTATCAAGGCTATGTGCCATTGCACCAAAAATGGTTCCTAGGTAGAACCGTGTTTCAACAGGAAATTCTCAGGTGTCAAGTATGAAAGGGATGCGATTTTCAAGTGTAATTAATTGTAATAGGTGTCTCATTTCTTGCACGATCAGAATTAAAAAAAGTGATCCATGTAATTACTTCTTAAAAGTCCTTTATCTTTCTAAACAGCAGAGAATGGTGAGCAAGAGAAATCCAACCCCTGCAAACTAAATTTATTATAAATAAACCATATACCCTTAAATTTCACTTCATGATGTCCTCTCTCTCCATCGCAGAACCACCAATTTCCGGGCAGAGATGGGGAGGGGGAAAGGTGGGGATGGGTTTGTCGGTAGGGGGGGGATCGATTATCTGAAAAATTCTTTAAATAAATAAACTATAATCCATACACTACCTTAGATCCCAGAATTTGTTTAAATAATCAATATTCCACACACTGCTGTAAATAACTAAACAATATTCTATACATTGCCTAAATTATTTAAACAATATTCCATAAACTGCAGTCTAGTTCCTCTCTAAATGATCGAACAGCTGAGTTATTTTCTGCCAATTTTCTTGAGGCAATGGGGTATACCAGAGGGGGGAAGGGTTAATTAATTGATCAAGTTTATTCTGTAGCTAATCAAATAGATGAGAGTGAGAAGGAGCTATTCGAATAACTCAGACCTGAAAGTTTACCTGTTGGAGGTTTCCTGAGGGGTTGGGGGGAGGAGGGAGAGGGGAACAATAGGTCAGGGACCTGTCAATCAAAAGGGCGGATCATTTCTACTTAAGAACCTGTCATCAAAGGAGAGAAATAGGTTAATGATCTGTCAATCAAAGGAGAAAATAGCTTTCCCCCTGAGTGCTTACCTGACGTGATGTAGGCAGTCCACACTAACAAAACGCGCTCATGCCCCTGTTGCCCTACTACTGCCTTGCACCCTTCATGGTGTTTACCACAAATACAGCCCGCAGCATTCCTGTTCAGTCCTCTTGCCGTATCAAATGGTTCAAATGGCTCTGAGCACTATGGGACTTAACATCTATGGTCATCAGTCCCCTAGAACTTAGAACTACTTAAACCTAACTAACCTAAGGACATAACACAACACCCAGTTATCACGAGGCAGAGAAAATCCCTGACACCGCCTGGAATCGAACCCGGGAACCCGCGCGTGGGAAGCGAGACGCTACCGCACGACCACGAGCTGCGGACTCTTGTCGTATCGACACGGGTCACACAGGCGTCCTGTGTTAGCATTCGTTAAGCGTTCACCTCCAATGTTAACTCTGTTTTCTAACAGTTAGCCGTGTGAGGTTGAAAGTTGATTTGTGCTTCCTGCAGCGCCGAGTCGTTACTTAATATGGGAGGCCATGACGCTGGTATGATAGATTTACTTCAAACTTAGTACGCCTTTCGTACGCCATTAAAACCACATAATGTGCGAGTAGTGTGGTGCGCTACTCGGGAAACTCCGATACAATCACAAGAGAAGTCTAAAACATCTGTTATTAACTGATGTATCTGTTCGTAGGTGCCGGACGTTAGAGTTCATGGTTGTCAAGCGATAAGCGTTCGAGCTTCGTATGACGAACATGTGTGAGGCGACGGTTCGATTACCGCTTAAACTTAATTATTAAGATACTTCTTTCCATCACTGATCATATTATTTGATTTATATTGAGAGGTAATATCAGGGCATTGGTATGTAGTTTCAATTTATGTTTTCCATTTCTATATGACAAATAACATCCCGCTACTTGTGATGTCGGGAGCATATCGGACGAGTAATTGCTGATTACCCTTGTGGGCTGGCACATCGTGACCTACTGTATTACTGATTGTGAATAACGTCAATAGCTTCAATATTTATCGAGGTATGACTTGCCCCTTTGAAGCCTGTCCCTCGTCCTTGAAAGTTGAATTACAAAAAGTAAATAGTAAAATAACATATGCAGTTCGCTACAACTTCATTATGTTACCTCTCAAATGTCAGATAAATTAATTAATGTGACCAGTGTTGAAAAAGATATAGATTAAAAAAATGTTGGAAAGATTCTAACCATCGTCTTGCTTACGATCTTCTTGGTTGGCGCGAGCGCTAACCACTTTTATTTTCAGAAAAAGAAATAAATATAGGCCAATGATATGACAGGTATAGAAGGAATGGTCTCGGGGGCAAAGTGGGCAGGGGTCATTTTAAAATACCTGGTCACTATGTCTCCGTCGCCAAACAGGAACATATGGAAGGCGTAAATGGTCACAGGAAAATATTTATTTATTGACAAAAATTAAATCCGCCTTTTCTTTGACTTTTCTCAGAGAAAAAATGAAAAATAAATAAAATAAACGCAAAGCTACACTTACGTAACACGCACATGCGGTGTCAATACATACTCCACGGACGCCGCCACCACATCTTCATGGCATGTCTTCTCGTAATGTCGTGTAAGTATCTGTTCATCTGAATGTATTAAATTTATCTTCTGTAATGAATAATCCAGCTACGGGGTGGATCGTGGAAGATGCTCCGCAAGAAGTTCTAAAAGTATGGGCTATACATAGGGTTCTTCACAATAGCACAATGACGACGGTTTAAACAGTTCCAAGAATCCATGAGTCCTATGACACCAACTCCAAATAAGTAATGAATCGAGGACCTTTGATCCACGTGACAGCACTATGTAATAAACAGCGTCCGGGTAGAGGAGAGTACGGGAATCGACAAAATCGGGTAACATCCGTAAAAAGAGGGCCAAATGGTTGACACAGAAAATAGCAAATCTCTTCCACCTGCCGGCCTACAATGTAGCCGGTGTCCGTCTGTGTCTGTATCCTGGAGGTTGCACTTCACACACAAAGGCGAATCTGCAAGATGGATCCGACGGGGTCACTGTCGAGCAATTTGTTTTCCGTCCATCGTCAAGTACCAGGACAAACATATGCCTGAATTCAGCTTTACCGCGTTGACAGTGCGCCATACTACGTTCCCATGTACTACAGTGCATATCAGGTAGACGACATTAGGCAGCCTGCTGGGAAGTATAGTTGAATAGATGTCATTGGCCGCTGGTAACCGAGAGACGGGCAGAACGACTCGTAGGTAGCTATATTCCAGATAAGGCCTCCCAGAGTAGGAAAATGGCACCAGTGTCTCAGCAAGTGGCATCGGAGGGTCAAGGGAAGATGGTGTGAGAGCCTCCCTCAGTAAGCCCGCGAGGCTGTTCAGGCATCGCCGTCAAAGCTTGAGGTGCATACTAACATATAGAGACAGTGCTTGATCATGAACATTAACAACGAAAAGCCGGTCCCGTTATTTAAAAAGAGTCAGGGAGTCGTATAGAACCTTAAATATCTTTCCAGCGCTGACAAATGAACCGAATACCGTCATGATACTGTGAGCTGTGTGTTAAGGCATCGGAATTCGTGCTGTCAGGTCGGCATTAAAAAAATCCGGTCAGATGATGAAAGTCCAAAGCACGGAGACGATGATCCGTAAGTCCAGCATGGGTGTGTTGCAAGATTCTTCGATAATTAAGGGATTTTACCTCACAGTCTGAATGCGGCGACGCTTACAGCTGTCACCTTTGTGCCAATATTCAAGGAAATCTATTTAGGTACATTTAAATAGCTCCCGAAACTTCACCATAAGTGACTACCCAATTGAAGCCTCTGCGTGCATCACGTTCGTCATAAAGAGTTAACACCATATCAGCTCCACTCGCAGTGTACCTAAAACGAAGTCACCAAGATACAAACCTGTGAGCCGGTGGCCGCAGCTCGTGGTCGTGCGGTAGCGTTCTCGCTACCCGCACCCGGGTTCCCGGGTTCGATTCCCGACGGGGTCAGGGATATTCTGTCCCTCGTGATGCCTGGGTGTTGTGTGATGTCCTTAGGTTAGTTAGGTTTAAGTAGTTCTAAGTTGTAGGGGACTGATGACCATAGCTGTTAAGTTCCATATTGCTCAGAGCCATTTGAACCCATTTTTGAGCCGGTGTCGCAGACCGCGCAACAAAGGTTCTAATGCTAAAGCGTACAGTATTGTCGATAATGGGCATCCCTGTCTAACAGAGTGGTAAAATGTAAATATCGTGTGACCGGGGCCTCCCGTCGGGTAGACCGTTCGCCGGGTGCAAGTCTTTCGATTTGACGTTACTTCAGCGACCTGCGCGTCGATGGGGATGAAATGATGATGATTAGGATAACACAACACCCAGCCTCTGAGCGGAGAAAGTCTCCTACCCAACCGGGAATTGAACGAGGGCCCTTAGGACTGACATTCTGTCTCCCTGACCACTGAGCTTCGGGGGGCGGACAACAGAGTGGTGGATCTGCCAGGTGTTCGACAATTTACTGTTGACAAGCACTTTCGATGTTGGAGACAGAGACGGAGACACAGTACAAACTCGACGAGAGCGCCCGGGTAATACATATTCTAAAGAACAGCAGTTAAGTACGTACGATTGACGATTCATTGAAGTCTATCTATCGCAGCGCTCCCGGTACAAGACGCACCTTAACGAGGGCAGACAGATCCCTATAGCGGCACAGGGCGGCGCGGGTATTATGCGTTTCACTCATTGATGCCTTATCCATTGATAGGATACGAGACGTATTACGACGGATTCGAGCTGCCAGTAGACGTGTGGAGATTCTCACATCATAGTTCAACAAAGGTAATGGTCGCTAGTCCGTAATAAGTGATCCTTTGTGAGGTTTACGGATTGGGATGATGATACCTTCCACAAAGGCAGCAAAAAGTCTCTCCTCTGGTGTCATGAGCTCTTCACGTATAGTAGTCCAACACTTCTTCTTCGGTTATTGATTCCAGCAGTTCCTGCTGGAGATCCGGAGCAGCCGTAGCGTGCGTCAAACCAGTGATAGCAGTAACGACCTCTATATCAGATCTCTTCTCTATGTACAGGCGAGAATAATGAGTAACGTTTGCACTTCTCATGTCTCTTTGCGTGACGTGTGGGACGCCATATTCTGTCGTTACCTCATGGATCAATGTTCTGTGTCTGCGCTTTCTTTCCATAGCTATAAGGTACATGAAGGGCCGTTAGTTGGCGATTCCGACGTGTACAAATGATGTTCCCTTTCAGGTGTTGACAGCGATATGGCGGTGCAGTGATGGAGGCATAACGGAACACTCCCACAGGATGACGTAGTAGAGCTCTGTAGTGCTGCGCCTCCATGCCGCAGCTTCATTACTAACGTCTTCAAGGTATGGCGAAGACTCGGTTTGGCACATTGCAGCCACCACTGCAAAGCACACGCACTTGCCCCTCCTCGTCGTAGGCACAGTCTCGACGTGTCTCCCACAGCCGTTTGACACTGCGGTGAGGTCAAGTGAGCGGTATTAAATTACCACAGGCTGCGGCTGCGCCACACGTCGCGTCGCGTCGAAGCGACGCTGCTGGCCACAACTCGGCTGCCGTGGCCGCATTCCTGAGAGAGCGGGAGGTATTCATCCTACCGGTTCTGCTTGACGAATGTTCCGTGAAGTGCGAGAGACCCTGTCTATCACCATAGATGAGATCCCAAGTGTCTGATAAACGGAGCTCACGAAAGGCAGCGCCGAGAGCTGGGTATGGTGAAAGCTGAAAAATTTGGTCCTTGAGCGATTGGGTACAGTTAAAATCGCCCCCGATCCCAATTTCATCTATCCTGCCATTGCATAATTGTGCTAATTCTTCAGTAAAGAAAAGCGAACGTTCACGCCTCTTGCTGGTACCAGACAGTACGTAAACATTGTGGAGCTGTATCCCTTGGACACCAAGAGCCATGCCCCGGGCACTCGGTATGTGACGTATTTTCTGAAATATCTGAAGCTAGATCAAGTGCTAATAAAGCTTTTTTTTTTGTAACTGTCTAGCTGATTTTTTCACCCCTTTCGTAAATCGGGGGCTATTAAACCTTCTTTGAAAAGTACTGCGACGCAACTGCCCGTATCCGACGCGAGTGATATGCTTGTCGTGGATCCGGACGTGTCCTAGAAGCAAAGAAAGTGTACTTGCTGCAATAATGCCACGTCAGTGTCGGCCGCATGAAATGCGTCGCTAAACAATGACAGCTTCTCGCGTTGCCAACGGTATTGACTGTGGCGGTCGCGAATCGATATAACTGTCGTTGGCACTCGAAGGCAGAGGTTGTCATCGGTGCACGCAGTGATCACGAGTTTCGGTATCCCAAACGCCACCCTGTCATCTCAATTTTCATGCTGTCCGCAGGAGATGGGGAAGATTGGGAAACTTTCTCTGCCGGCCAGGGTGGCCGAGCGGTTCTAGGCGCCACAGTATGGAACCGCGCGACCGCTACGGTCGCAGGTTCGAATCCTGCCTCGGCTGTGGATGTGTGTGACGTCCTTAGGTTAGTTAGGTTTAAGTAGTTCTAAGTTCTAGGGGACTGATGACCTCAGCAGTTAAGTCCCATAGTGCTGAGAGCAATTTGAACCATTTAACTTTCTCTCTCCCATTCAGATGGGTTCGTCAACAAGAAAAAATTGACGCATTTGGGGGTCTGAGAATCCACATTTCGCTTTCGAGAAGTCTCTTGGTGTGCCATGTCCAATCATGGAATAATCGCTGCGATATTCTTTGATTTGGCACGGTCATTGCCGAAAGGTACGTGAAGGTTTTGGAAGGTGATTTCATGCCCACTATCCAAAGTGAGCCGATTTCTACAGGATGTGGTTGATGGAAGACAGAGTTCGACCCCATCGAAGCAGGAGAATGTTTTATGTCTTGAAGAACCACTTTGGGGAACGCGTTCTGGTCCGGGGTTAAGCAGATGCCACTGGCATGAGCTTCGATTGACGCCGTATTCTCGGATATGAACACATGCGACTCCTTTTTGGGGGGCTACGGCAATAACCCCAAAACTATTGTTGAGCTGAAAACGGCCATTCAGGAGGTCATCGACAGTGTCCATGTTCCGACTCTACAGTGAGTCATGCCGAAATTTCGCTATTCGTCTGGGCCACATCATCTCCAATGGTGAGAGGCATATTGAAAATGTAGAACCTAAATACGAATATCTGTAGTGCCGTTTTCATTTTGAATAAAGTTTTTAACGCCGTAATTTGTAGCTGATTTACGTTTTTTTTCCATATAGATCAATGATTGTCACCTTGTTTGAAGGAATATGATTCGTGAGTTCGATTTTGACCAGGATTTCTCCGCTGTGTACGGAATACGTTGAAATTTCCACTTCTGAACTACGTGGCTAATGCCTGTCCCGTGCGGCTTAAGAGCGGAGATAATGGACTTGGCGGGTACCTCAAAAGCTAGTTCGAATACCCGGAGGGACCTCGTGCCTATGTCTGCATATTCAACGGTAACAATGCCGATATGCCCACGCGAGTGCCTAAACTGGAGTTTGCCGGCAGCACCTTCTCGCACACTTCTTCGTTAATGATGTTAACATTAACTACACTGACCGTGAACGAAAAGTTAATACCGGTGATGTTCTGTGAATCTAGACGTAATTCAGCACGAAGGAAGTTTTCTACTTCAAATGTTCGCGGTATTGGTTATTCGGTTTGGAACTTAATCTTGACGGTGTTCGTCCCATATGGGTTCGCCTTGCTACTCCAACGAGCATGTACTAAGCGACTCACGCTCGAGGGAAGTAAACAAACTCGCGTTCGTCACCACACCGGCGGGACGGCAAACACACGTCCTCGCCGCTCGGTTGCTGATGGTCAACTCCCACCGCTTGACTACAATGATTTCTTACGGTCGGCACCTTCGTTCAAATATATGTTACATCACAGACGCGTAAAACCCTTCTTGGGATTTCTCTGAATCGCCAAAGTCGTGCTTGCAAAGATGGACCTCGCTATGGACGTCGGGAGTGAAGTTGCGCATCATGCAGCCTATTGCGTACAGTTTGAATCGTAACACGGCGTGCAAGACTTACTACTTGCACATTGTATTGTTTTAATGCTCTACTAAAGTTGTACGAAGTTAGAAGTAAATCCGTGATCCGAAAGTCGTGGTCTTCCGTCCTTAGTGAACTTTGGTATAGGGCGTGACTTCCACTTAATATCCCACGGTGGCTTTATGATGCATGCATGCATTCTGGTGGCAGTTTTGGGACAAGTGAAATTTTCCCACTCCGCGGCTGAAAGACTGGCTTCTTTGAACCCTCATTTTGGGATGTTATTTGACTATCCACCTAGGGTAGATGTTTGCGTACTAGCTGCTTGATCGTGGACATGACGGTCCACTACTGCTAAGTAGTTCTCTAATCATTTCATCAAGTTCATTAATTTTTACATGTTCATATTTAATTTTCTTTAATTCCTTAATTGGCCAGTGCAGTACGTTACAACTGTTGTTGTAAGAAAGATTTCAGTCAATAAAAGTATTTTACAACTGTGGCGGAATAGTTGTTGACGTCTGACAAGTAAAAATTTCCTCCATTTCTTCCTTATACCAGTCCTTCTCCACGTAATTCCTCTAAACTGAAGGAATTCTATAGTCTCTGCCTCCCTTTACAATTACACACATCAAAAACAGTTTTGCATCACCCCGGTTCCCAGAACTCCTGAAGATAGACGTTGACTGTGGATGTTGTATCACAGACACAGTCACTAAACCCGCCCAAAGATGTAAACAACCATGCATGAGCTGCGCCTGTTAGACAAAGAGCGTCCGAGAGCTAATCAGTTGCAATCATTCCACCAGGAAGGAGGTACACGGCTCGTGTCGTCTATAGTTCAAGCATGCCTAGACGGTCAGTACCGCGGTTCGATCGCGTCCCCATTCTTACACTGTGCCGGGAAGGGCTCTCAAATGGGAAGTGTCCAGGCGTCTCGGAGTGAACCAAAGTGACGTTGTTCGGGCATGGAGGGCATACAGAGAGACTGGAACTATCGATGACATGCCTCGCTCAGGCCGGCAAAGGGCTACTACTGCAGTGAATGACCGCTACGTACGGATTATGGCTCAGAGGAACCCTGACAGCAACGCCACCATGTTGAATAATGCTTTTCTTGCAGCCACAGCACGCCGTGTTACGATTCAAACTGTACGCAATAGGCTGCATGATGCGCAACTTCACTCCCGAGGTCCATAGCGAGGTCCATCTTTGCAAGCACGAATACATGCAGCGCTGTACAGATGGGCCCAACAACATGCCGAATGGCATGACGATCTCTTCACCGATGAGTGTCACGTATACCTTCAACCAGGCAATCGTCGGAGACGTGTTTCGAGGCAACTCCGTCAGGCTGAACGCCTTAGATACACTGTCCAACGAGTGCGGCAAGGTGGAGGTTCCCTCATGTTTTGGGGTGGCATGGTAGGCACCGTAACGGCTGTACGTTACATGAATGCCATCCACCGACCAGTAGTGCAACAATATTGGCAGCATATTGGCGAGGCATTCGTCTTCATGGACGAAAATTCGCGCCCCCATCGTGCACATTTTGTGAATGACTTTCTTCAGGATAGCGACATTGCTCGACTAGAGTGGTCAGCATGTTTTCCAGACATGAATCCTATCGAACATGCCAGGGATAGATTCAAACGAGCTGCTTGTGAGATCTATGCCGAATAGACGTTGACGAGTGGGACAGTCTGAACCAACAGTGCCTTTATAAACTTGTGGATAGTACGCCACGACGAATGCAGGCATTCATCAATGCAAGAGGACGTGCTATTGGGCATTAGAGGTGCCTGTGTGGACCACCACCTCTGAAGGTCTCGCTCTACGATGGTACAACAGCAATGTGCGGTTTTCATGAGCAACAAAAGGGGTCGGAATGAAGTTTATGGTGATCTCTATCTCAATTTTCTGTACTGATTCCGGAACTCTCGGAACCGAGGTGATGCAAAACTTTTTTCGATGTGTGTATTTCCCATTCAGCAGCACGATAACTGTTCCCGGATGCCATCTCTACAAACTCTTATCGTAATTTGACACATAAAATCTCAATTTGTTATTTGAACTTTTGAATGAAATGCCCTGCTCCTCTGCCATCACATTAACTTACTCAGCGAGTGTTTTCTTGTTCCACAGCTATTGCTGCCACACGACCAGGGAATGGAAGCAACGCTCTGCTGGTCTGGCCTCAGGCGGGTCCGACCGACAGTCGTCTCATGCTCAGCCAATGACCTGATTTTCATGTGGCCACTAGCGGCTTCGCAGTCCTTGGAACCGATATTTTTCATTCAAATAACTCCTCAACGGACACCAGGTGCCTGGCTGGACCCCGGTCCAGTTCTCTCCACAACGAAAAATTCTTCGCTGCACCGCGATCTGAACCGCGTGGCAGTCTCCTACTCTCACCCATTGCTACGTATGTGGAATAGGCAGTTCTTGTAATTTCTCGCTGTTTGCAGTAACAGATGCCATTGGATAAGGAATGGTTCTTAACTACCTACCTCACTGTGAAGTATCCTCTGCCGTTTTAGAAATGGCTTTTTGTTTTTCCGTTAACGTAAATCAAAAAAATCTTAAATAGCCTGTTGTAAAATACAAGTTGTGAACAAATAATCCACGGATAGAACATTTATGAGTGCAGTGTTCAGACACATATGCGCTAAAGCAATCTATCTGCGCATCTTCAACATAGTATGCTCAAAGCGCACTCTCCGCCATAACACAAAAATTCCATAACTAATAATACTGAATTTAACTAGTAATTCTTAAAAATCAATAAATTTGACTACATGCATCAAATTTTAAAATAAAAGGCTTGATGTGTTGTAGTCGAAGTTCCTTCCGCTCTTAGATGCCTTCAGTGTACTCTTGCCTGTAGTCCCCTCTGCATTTAACAGTGGAGTTTCCATTGGTCTCTTAATGTTGGCGCCCTTGCTTTTAATTCCACTGAAGGTTATATTGACTTTTCTATGCGTTGAATCAGTCCATCCGATGACAGTTTCCCCTTCGATTTCTTCACATTTTCCCTGCAGCCATTTCGCCTTGGTTTACTTCCTTCTTCAGTGACCTATTTACATTGCTGTATTCCTGTCTCTCCCTGAACATTTTCGCACTTCTTTTCGTAGCTCAATTTAACGGGCCGACGGATGGATATGCTAATTCGCAAGAGGGAATTTAGCGTTACTGCATGTTATATTTTTGATTAAATCGAAGATAACAACATAAATACAACAAAACGAATCAATTTGTGTAGCTGCAGTTCTTATGGGACATGTGCACCTACATCTTGCCAACATGTAGTACACTCGAAACATGATCCAAGCAGTAGTCATTAAACTGAGGCTTAGCAGTTTTCTCTGCTTACCCACTGAACTGAAGTATTTCTTCTGTTACCCAGTTATTCTGCGTAGTTACCTTCCTTGTCTTTCTAAATTGTTTCGGGTTACATACATGCATAATGTATGTATATTTATATAAATAAAATTTATGTCACTTCAGTAGAGCAGACACATTTGCCGGTCTGTTCTAACGTTTGTGCTAAATTTAGCTTTAAGCAAGATTTCCGTTTCGTATCTACTTGTTTTTGTTCTAAGTTTGATTATCTTGTTTATCGAAATAAGCAACAGGTGTTCAATTTATTTTTCCGTAGCAAATAACATGACATCAAAGTCAAAAAACAAAAGAAATGTTATGGGGCTTTTCCGGCTGGGAGAACTAGGGGGGTAGGTTGAGTCACCTAAACAGGATGGGTTTTATTCGTCATGCACAACGGGTATTCTTCATACTGTTTACGGGAGTTTTGCCTGAAATGTATATGTTGAGTGCAGTTGATGTGTAAATAGTGTGCTGTCATTTTGTGTTGTATGATAATGAGAGAAGGGGGAAGGTGAAACTCGCAACTGGTTCATAACCTGTTCGTCTGGAATAACACCACCTGAACGACAGTTCGCCATTAGCAACGTCACGTGCCCTTACGCAATGAAACACTCGATGAGACTTGAAATTTAATCTACGATCATGGTGTAAATTAATGTGCAATCGAATTCCTAGCCAATCGCCTTGTTGGCCAAATACTGGTCGTGCGCATTTCTTTGACCGTCAGCAATCGATCCAACATCCTCCTAGTCGAGCGTCACAGAATAAGCGTGCGCTGGCGGTCACTGTTACGGACGTGAGTAATACAGGTATATCGATAGAATCTAATGTAACTTTGTGATCTGTGCAATTTTTATGTTCCTATCCTATTTCTTACTTACAATTTGAAACAATCAAGTGATAGTAGGTAGCCTCGTCCAACAGTTTTTCAGTTTTCCCTTCATCATAATGTTTTTAACCTCTACAATTTTGAAATCTAATTTTTATTACTAAGTTTATTAATATTTCAGTCTTCAGGTAACAATAAATTCATTCACCTGTATTGGTACCTATGTAAGTATGGGGTTCTCCGTGAACGCTAGTGTGTGGTATTATAGGGGACAGGCCGTTAACCTCTACATCTACATCTACATGGATACTCTGCAAATCACATTAAAGGGCCTGTCAGAGTGTTCATCGAACCATCTTCACAATTCTCTATTATTCCACTCTCGTATAGCGCGCGGAAAGAATGAACACCAATATCTTTCCGTACGGCTCTGATTTCCCTTATATTATCGTGGTGGTCGTTCCTCCCTATCGAGGTCGGTGTCAACAAAATATTTTCGCATTCGAAGGGGGAAGTTAGTGATTGGAATTTCGTGAGAAGATTCCGTCGCAACGAAAAACGCCTTTCTTTTAATGATGTCCAGCCCAAAACCTGTATCATTTCTGTGACACTCTGTCCCATATTTCGCTATAATACAAAACTGGCTGCCTTTCTTTGAACTTATTCGATGTACTCGATCAGTCCTATCTGGTAAGTATTCCCCACCGCGCACCAGTAATCTAAAAGAGGACGGACAAGCGTAGTGTAGGCAGTCTCCTTAGTAGGTCTGTTACATTTTCTAAGTGTCCTGCCAATAAAACGCAGTCTTTGGTTAGCCTTCCCCACAACATTATCTATGTGTTTCTTCCAATTTATATTGTTAGTAATAATAGAACCTAGGTATTTAGTTGAATTTACTGCTTTTAGATTAGACTGATTTATCGTATAACCGACGTTTAACGAGTTCCTTTTAGTACTCATGTGGATGACTCCACACTTTTCGTTATTCAGGGTCAACTGCCACTTTTTGCACCATTCAGATGTCTTTTATAAATCGTTTTGCAGTTTGTTTTGATCTTTTGATGGTTTCATTAGTCGATAAACGACAGAGTCATCTGCAAACAAGCGAAGACGGCTGCTCAGATTGTCTCCCAAATCGTTTATACAGATAAGGAACAGCAAAGGGCCTATAGCACTACCTTGGGAAAGGAGAGAAATCACTTCTGCTTTACTCGATGACTTTGCGTCAATGACTACGAACTGTGACCCCTCTGACAGGAAATCACAAATCCAGTCGCATTACTGAGACGACATTCCAAAATCCTGCTGCATATCGACGTTAACGATAAGGGCCTGTAGTTTAGTGGATTACTCCAACTACCTTACTTGAATTTTGGTGTGACCTGTGCAACTTTCCAGTCTTTGGGTGCGGATCTTTCGTCGAGCCAACGATGGTTTATGATTGTTAAGTATGGAGCTACTTCATCATCATACTCCGACAGGAACCTAATTGGTATACGATCTGGACCAGAAGACTTGCTTTTATTAAGTGATTTAAGTTGCTTCACTATTCCGAGGATATTTACTTCTACGTTACTCATGTTGGCAGCTGTTCTCGATTAGAATTCTGGAATAATTACTTCGTCTTCTTTTGTGAAGGGATTTCGGAAAGCTGTGTTTAGTAACTTTGCTTTGTCAGCACTGTTTTCGATGATATCTCCATTGCTATCGCGCAGAGAAGGTATTGATTGTTTCCTGCTGCTAACATACTTGACATACGACCAGAATCTCTTTGGATTTCTGCCAGGTTTCGAGACAAAGTTTCGTTGTCGACATTGTTATAAGCACCTCATATTGAAGTTCACGCTAAATTTCGATCTTCTGTGAAAGATCGCCAATCTTGGTGATTTCGTGTCTGATTAAATTTGGCATGTTTGTTTCGTTGTTTCTGCGACAGTGTTCTAACCTGTTTTGTGTACCAAGGGGGATCAGCTCCGACGTTTGTTAATTTATTTGGTAAAAATCTCTCAATTGCTGCCGATACTATTTCTTTGAATTTAAGCCACATCTGGTCAACACTTATATTATTAATTTGGAATGAATGGAGATTGTCTCATATGAAGGCGTCAAGTGAATTTTTATCTGCTTTTTTGAATAGGTATGTTTTTCGCTTATTTTTCGATGATTTGGGGATTACAATATTCAGTCTCGCTACGACAACCCTGTGTTCACTAATCCTTGAATCTGTTTTGATGCTCGTTATTAACTCAGGATTATTTGTTGCTAAGAGATCAAGTGTTTTTTCACAACCGTTTACTATTCGCGTGGGCTCATGAACTAACTGCTCGAAATAATTGTCAGAGAATGCGTTTATCACAATTTCGGATGATATTTTATGCGTACCTCCGGAATTAAACATGGATTATCGCCAACATATTGAGGTTAAATTAAAGTCACCACCAACTATTATCGTATGAGTCGGGTACGTGTTTGAAATCAATCTCAAGTTTTCTTTGAGCCTTTCAGCAACTGTATCATCTGAATTAGGAGGTCGGTAAAAGGATCCAGTTATTACTTTATTCCGGTTGTCAACAGTGCCCTCAGCCCATACTAACCCACAGGAAGTATCTACAACAATTTCAGGACAAGTTAAACTACTTCTGACAGCAACAAACACGCCACCGCCAACTGTGTTTGGCTTATCCTTTCGGAACACCGTTAGGTTCTTCGCAAAAATTTCGGCTGAGCTTATATGCAGCTTTAGCCAGCTTTCAGTGCCTATAACGATTTGAGAATCAGTGCTTTCTATTAGCGACTGGAGCTCTGGTACTTTCCCAACACTGCTACGACAATTGATAACTGCTATACCAATGATTCCTGTGTCTACGTTCTCCTGTGTTCAGCCTGCACCCTTTGTGACTGAAGCCCTTCTTATGTTTTCCCGAGGCCCTCTAACCTAAAAAACCGCCCAGTCCACCGCCCCCGCTACTCGTGTAGCCACCTCCTGCGTATGGTGGACACCTGACCTATTCAGCGGAACCCGAAACCCAACCACCCTTTGGCGCAAGCCGAGGAATCTACAGCCTACACGGTAGCAGAACCGTCTGAGCCTCTGATTCAGACCCTCCACTCGGCCCTGTACCAGAGGTCCGCAATCTGTCGTGTCGACTATGCTGCAAATGGTCAGCTCTGCTTTCATCTTGCAAGAAAGGCTGGCAGCCTTTACCACTTCCGTTAGCCGCTCGAAACCAGAGAGAATCTCTTCTGATCCAAAGTGACACACATCACTGGTACCGACGTAAACAACCACCTGCAGATGGCTACAAACTGTGCTCTGGCATCCGGGAGGACCCTTTCCACATCTGGAATGACTCCACCCGGCATGCACACGAAGGGCACTTTGGTTTTCTTACCCTTCTTGTCAGCCAACTTCCTAAGGGCCCCATAACGCGCCTAACGTTGGAGCTCCCAGCTACCGATAATCCCACCCCCTGTGATTGTCCGGATCTTGCAGTCTGAGTGGTTTCCTCTGATATAGGACAGGCGACAGCATCTGGCTCAGCGACAGTGTCAGCCACAGACAGCACCTGGAACCTGTTTGTCAGACAAACCGGGGAGGCCTTACGTGCGATCGCCTGGGATGTCTTTCGCCGCTTTCTTCGCCCCGGGGTGACCTCCTACTCGACCACAGGTGAGGAATCAGCGTCAGTGAGAGCAGTAACTGGGTTGACCATTGGTGTGGACCGATAGAAGGACTCTGACGTGCTGGACGTCCGTTGGATCCCCACGGCCGGCCCACACCAGTGGCACCCATCCACTGCAGCCTCAAGCTGTGTAACCGAAATCACAGCCTGAAGCTGAGAGCGAAGTGTCACCAACTCGGCTATCTGCACACAACAATCGCAGTCCCTGTTCATACTAAAGACCGTGGGAAACTAAACTATGCAGATAAACGGACTATCGGCACGTGCTGCGCAACTGTAGACCATGACGAAAACGCACTAACTGTGTCTAATGATAAGCAAATATTCAACTACTGAAGCACTCAGGTGAAACTAAATAATTGGCCCCTGATTAGGAACCTGTAATACGTCACAAAATCGGTTTACTTTCCGACGCAAACTAAAATGCGAGAACAGTGGTTAGATATTAAATTTACACGCAGAAACTCAAGAAACTAAACTATAAAAGCACACAGGTGATATAATAAAATTCACTCCTGGTTAGGAACTCGTAAATGTCACAAAAGTGGTTACTTCCCTGTTGCTGCGTCTTTCTCGGTAGGCTACCTTTCCTCCCTAATCCCCACGACAGGACACTACTTAATATACGGACAGCATTTTCACCGTCACAGCCTACAGCTTCATTTCTGAAAGCCGACTGGAATTCGGCAATATCAAATAAGAAAGAGAAAAGTGGACGTGACCGTGGATGAGGAAACATGTTCAGCAGAAGGAAAGTGAACCCATAGCGCGGTTAGAAAGCTAGTGTAGTTATTAGTAAGACATATGAAAAAAATACTGCATGTTCTTCTCTCGCAAGGATATCAATACACAAAATGAAAGACTGCGAGATACAGTAGGGCTCACTGCGCAAAAAAGTGGTATTATACTGATGCATTAGAATGGTTCACCAAGTACAAAATATACACAAACGTAAATTAGGCACTGCCCCTAGAGGCTTTGTCCTTACAGAAAGCAATTTAGTCAGTTCTATAGTCATCAATGCTGAGCATAAATAATTCAAGAAATAGGAAAACAATCTTGTATGCATTAGTTTTCATCCGCAAAGGCTAAAACGACCTGAAGTTGTTGGAAGAGCAAGGATAATCTCAACAAGGGCGAGAATCAGCGCCGATGCGGAACTCCTGTTATGAGTTCGTTAACTGGCTAGATTGCCAGGAACAAAACACAGGCAGCATAATGCCTGGAACTTTGATGACTTGATCACGATGCGGTTGTTAAAATTAACGTTACGAAATTAACGACTGAACGCACAGAGGAATTCTTAATTTCCTGTGTATGCCAACTCTTGCTACACCAGCACACTGGTCTGTATCAACAAACAAACAAGGCAGACACCCTGAGCTAACGGTAACTCTGCTACCGGTCCCTGACGAATCCCTTTCATTACGATCTGTCTCACACGAAGTACACGCAAAGAGTGAGGGAAGGGCTGGATGGACTCTCAGATTTTTCAGCTCGGTCTTAAGAAAAAGAAAACGGTAGACTGTCGAAGTCAGCATGTTACGAATCCCGAGAAGGCGACGGCGTCACCCCTCCAGTTGCACAATGAACTGACGAGCGATCGTCGTAGCTACCACCGGTTTGCACCTACTGTGTGTCAGGCATGGAAAACACAACGAACTTGTCACATTCAAAAGGACAAGGGTTAGTTCCCATCAATACCAATCAGCGGAATTAAATTAACTAATAATCGACTGACGATATTTTTACGGTCATCAGTCGTCTGGTTTGATGTGGCCCGCCACGAATTCCTCTCGTGTGCTAACCTCTTCATCTCAGAGTAGCACTTGCAACCTACTTCCTCAATTATTTTCTGGATGCATTACAATCTCTGTCTTCCTCTAAAGTTTTCGCCCTCTACAGTTCCGTCTAGTGCCACGGAAGTTATTCCTTCATGTCTTAACAGATCCCCTATCATCCTGTCCATTCTCCTTATCAGTGTTTTCAACATGTTCCCTTCCTCTCCGATTCGGCGCAGAACCTCCTTATTCTTTATTTTATCAGTCTACAAAATTTTCAACACTCGTCTGTATCACCACATATCAAATTCTTAAATTCTCTTCTGTTCCGGTTTTCCCACCGTCCTTATTTCACTACCATACAATTCTGTACTCCAGACGTATATTCTCAGAAATTTCTTACGCAAATTATGACCGATATTTCATAAAAAAAAATGGCTCTGAGCACTATGGGACTCAACTGCTGTGGTCATCAGTCCCCTAGAACTTAGAACTACTTAAACCTAACTAACCTAAGGACATCACACACATCCATGCCCGAGGCAGGATTCGAACCTGCGACCGTAGCAGTCGCACGGTTCCGGACTGCGCGCCTAGAACCGCGAGACCACCGCGGCCGGCGATATTTCATATTAGTAGACTTTTCATGGCTAGGAGTACCTTTTTTGCCATAGTTAGTCTGCTTTTGATGTCGTCCTTGCTCCGTCTGTCATTGGTTATTTTACTGCCAACGTAACAGAATTCCTTAACTTCATCTACTTCGTGACCATCAGTTCTTTGCTAAGTTTCTCGCTAATCTCATCTCTACTACTTCTCATTGCCTTCTTCTTTCTTCGCTTTACTCTCAATCCATAATCCGTACTCTTTAGACTGTTCATTATTTTCAGCAGATCATGTACTTCTTCTTCACTTTCATTCAGGATAGCAATGTCATCAGCGAATCGTATCATTGATATCCTTTCACCTTGAAATTGAATTCCACTCCTGAACCTTTCTTTTATTTCCATAAATACTTCCTCGATATACAGATTGAACAGTAGTGGCGAAAGGCTACATTTTTGTCTTACACCCTTTTTAATACGAGCACTTGGTTCTTGGTCGTCCACTCTTAATATTGTCTCTTGGCTGTAGTACATATTGTATATGACCCGCCTCTCCCTATAGCTTACCCCTTCTTTTTTCAGAAATCGAACATCTTGCAGCATTTTACACTGTCGAACGCTTTTTTAAGGTCGACATATCCCATGAACGTGTCTTGATTTTTCTTTAGTCTTGCTTCCACTATTAACCGCAACGTCAGAAGTGCATCTCTGGTGCCTTTACTTTTCCTAAAGCCAAACTAACTAACGATATAGAATTAAAACTATGTATACAGCGACTTAAGTTCGTCTTGCTCAATTCAACAAGATATAATAAGTGAAACTAGACCATAAAAGTTATTCATTCCTAAATTAATTGACATATCCAGATTTAAAATTCTTACCTAGAACTGCAAATTTTTCTTGCTTTAATAGTGTTCGAATGGGAAGATTTAATTCAAATATTTTAAAAGGAAACGCTTGATACATGAGATGCGGCACCAGCCATTGCTATGAACGGGTTTAGTCTCCTGAAGTGCCATTTCCTGGTTTTTATTGGAGATGACTTTTCATAACAGCCATAGTAAGCAGACAATATCACGTAAATACTGAACTCTCTGTTTCTTTTGCCTTGCAGATGTGAGATTATTTCTGAGTTCATACTTCACGTTGTTTGCTCAAGAAAATATGAACTAACAGCCAGTATCGGTTTAATTTAATGTGCAAATTACACGTTCTTCTCTTAATAGCTCGTTTAGTGATCAAACACTTGGTTCAAACTTTGCAGAAAGAACTCGAGGAACTTCATTCATGAAGAGAGTAATTTTGTTTCGACGAGAGCAGCGGAAAACATTCCTCTGACGGTTTCCCGTGTTTGTTGTTTTATTTTACTTCTAGAGGTATGGTCCTGTAGTCGGAAGTTTCATAGCAGCGAGAAGCATATTAAATAATCGAAGCCTTGAAAAACAAACAATCGGGAAATTGCATTAGGTACATTTTTCCGGTATTTTCTTTATCAGATATTTAGTACTACAACTAGAAACTTCGAACGCTTAAAGCATTCAGAATTACCTACACGAAAGTCCTAAAAATATGTTGAGCGGGGAGTATGTGCTATTGCCGGCCGGAGTGGCCGAGCGGTTCTAGGTGCTACAGTCTGAAACCGCGCAACCGCTACGGTCGCCGGTTCTTATCCTGCCTCGGGCATGGATGTGTGTGGTGTCCTTAGATTAGTTGGGTTTAAGTAGTTCTAAGTTCTAGGGGACTGATTACCTCAGAAGTTAAGTCCCTTAGTGCTCAGGGCCATTTGAACCATTTTTTTGTGAAGACTGCAAATATTAAATAAAACTTTTATATCTTTTCAGGGGTTTCCCATACGCTCTGTAGAAAAAGTTCTATCCCAGTCAGAGTAGATCCTTTTTTACTGAACCCAATTTGGCTTTCTGAGAGGTGTTAGTCGATTGTTTCCTCTACTCTTTCTCTTATTATTTTTATGATCACTTTGAAAAGTAAGTTTTCCAGGGCTATGCCTCTGTATTTTCTAGAGTCTTTGTTGACTCATTTTCATTTGTATTGCAATTTTACTACCGACTGTCTCCACTGTTCTGGAATGGAGGGCTGTTTCCACTCACTTATTGTAGAGTTTTGTCCAAATTGGCGCTAGTATTGAGCAGGGCCTTTTAAATATTCGCTATGAAGTCTGAAGGGGTCTGCAACTTTTTGGTTCTTGTTGCTGTTAATGTCATCTTTGACTTCTGCGACCAATGGGACCCTTTCCGTAGGTGTTTGTGGCACTCTTTCTTGTTTGCTTTCTCGTCTCCCTTTTAGCCCTTCCTTGTTCACTATGTTGTCGAAGAGTGTCTCCCATATTTTCATATCGATGCAATGTGTTTCAGCTCGTTTTCTTTCGCGATTCCTTATTCAGAAATAGCTCCCAATTTCGGAAACATACAAATACTTTGCCTAAATAATTTTGTAAATGGTTTTCATCTTCTAATGACTTTATAAGACGGCAAATAACAGCATCAGCAGCATTATGTTCATTTCACAATCTGCTAATTCAATAGCCCCAACGTCCGGTCTTTTGGTACAAATCTTTCGTCAAGGGAGCGGTTGCATGTCAATGGTACGTAAGGGACTTTTGTATCAGCAGACTCTAAAATGAACCTAACTGGTATACTATATAGAGCGGAAGACTTGCCTCTATTAAGTTATTTAAACAGCTCCGCTTCTAGGTTACTCATTTTGGCAGCTGTTCGTAATTCGTATTCTGGAAGATTTACTTTTCCTTCTTTGGTGAAGGAATTTTAGAAAACTGAGTTTAATAACTCCGAAGTATTGAGGTTGTCATCGGTAATATTACCATTGGTATCGTGAAGTAAAGGTGTTGGTTTCTTGCCGCTGGTGTACTTTTTATAGGATTTCAATGTCTTTTGGATTATCTGCCAGATATCGAAACAGAGATTCGTTGTGCCAACTATACTATTAGAAGCGTCTCGCACTAAGTTTCGAACATCAGTAAAAAACTCGCCAATCTTAGGGATTTTGTTTTCTTTTAAATCTGATCCACTATTTTCGTTGGTTTTGCAACAGTTTCCTGACATGAATTCTTTGCCATATTGAATCAGTACCACGTTTTATTAATTTATTTGGTATAAATCTATAAGCTGCAGCAGATACTATTTCAATGAACTTAAGCCACATCTGTTTTACACTGACATATTTGGGGAGGAGTAGGGAGTGCTGCTTAGAAAGGTGTCATGCGAACTTTTATGTACTAATTTAAATAGATACATTTTGCGTTTACTTTTGGTGGATTTCAATGCTTTATAGAAACACATCAACAAAAGCCAAAGCCGCAACGATAGGACCAGCGGGCTGTAGCATTGAACAGACAGACTGATGAAATACTGTTGTGTCTAAATATCTACATTTACATCTACGTATCTACATGGATACTCTGCAAATCGCTGCAGTCTGGAACCGCAAGACCGCTACGGTCGCAGGTTCGAATCCTGCCTCGGGCATGGATGTTTGTGATGTCCTTAGGTTAGTTAGGTTTAACTAGTTCTAAGTTCTAGGGGACTAATGACCTCAGCAGTTGAGTCCCATAGTGCTCAGAGCCATTTGAACCATTTGAACTCTGCAAATCACATTTAAGTGCCTGGCCGGTGGTTCATCGAACCACCTTGACAATAACTATTATTCCAATGTCGAAGAGCACGTGGAAGAAACGATCATCTATATCTTTCCTTGCGAGCTTTGATTTCTCTTATTTTGTTATGATAATCGTTTCTCCCTGTGTGTTTTTCGCAGACACAGAAGACAGTTGGCGACTGAAATTTCGCGAGGAGATTCCGCCACAACGAGAAACGCCTTTTATTTTAGTGATGTCCACTCCAAATCTTCTATCATGTTCGTGACACTCTCTCCCCTACTTCGGGATAATACAAAACGAGCTCCTCTTCTTTGAACTTTCTCGAAGTACTTCGTGAAACATATCTGGTAAGGGTCCCAGACGGCGCAGCAGTACACCAAGAGAGGACGGACAACCGTAATGTAGGAAGTCTCTTTAGTAGATCTGTCGATCGTCTAAGTGTTCAGTCAATAAGAGACATTCTTTGGTTTGCCTTCCCAGCAACAGTCTCTATGTGTTCTTTCCAATTTAAGTTTTTCGTAATTGCAATTCCTAGGTAGTTAGTTGAATTTACGGCCTTTTAGATTTGACTGATTAATCATGTAGCCGAAGTTTAATGGGTTCCTGTTACCACTTGTACGGATGACCTCACACTTTTCATTACTTGGGGTCAACTGCCAATTTTCGCACTATACAGATATCTTTTTTAAATCGTTTTGTAATTTATTTCCATCTTCTGATTACATCACTAGACGATAAACGACAGCCTCATCTGCAAGAAACTTAAGATCGCTGCTCAGATTGTCGCCTAAATCGTATATATAAATAACGAACAGCAGAGGGCCTATAACACTACCTTATAGGAAAGCCATAAATAACTTCTGTTTTAACTCGATGACTACCCGTTAGTTACTACGAACTGTGACCCCTGTGACAGGAAATCGAGAATCCAGTCAGGTAACTGAGACGATATTCCACAAGCACACAATTTCAGTACAAGCCGTTTGTGTAGTCCGGTGTAAAAAGCCTTCTGGAAACCCAGAAATAAGAAATCACAGAATTTTAAACATGGCTACTTGGTTTAGTGACCGTTTATAAATTAAAGTTGAACTAAATAAACCCTCGGTCACAACTTTTAGTCTTTTTGAGCAGGTTTCAACACTTCTATGAGTGCCTTCATCAAAAATTAAATATTTAAAGTGGCCTGTAACATAAGTAAAAATTTATGGGAATGAACAATTTTTTATGTGAAAGTGGAAGTACTGACTAACTGTACAAGAAGGAGACAGTACTTACATGCCATGTATGAAATAAACATCAAGTCAGAAAGGCTTTAGTCACAAAATTTTAAAACGAATACATGAAAGGCGAGCCACTGTGGGCTGCTCACGCCTATAAAGCCAAAGATAGCAACGGACTGAGGCGCCTGCGTTAGCAAGTGCGAGCAGGTGAACATTACACCAAGAGTGCCATCTAGTATCCGTAGATATAAGTAGGCTACTTTACATTTGAATTATAGACAGGAGAATGTTAAAATGAAAAGTATTTAGTACATGAACTCACAGCCACAGTTTTATTTGACAACAGAAAATGTTTCAAATGGCTCTGAGCACTATGGTACTTAACATCTGAGGTCATCAGCCCCCTAGAACTTAGAACTACTTAAACCTATCTAACTTAAGGAAATCACACACATCCATGCCCGAGGCAGGATTCGAACCTGCGACCGTAGCAGTCACGCGGTTCCGGACTGAAGCGCCTAGAACCTTCTCGGCCACCGCGGCCGGCTTGAAAACAGCAAACATTTCAACTTTTTGCTTATGTAAAAGCATAGAAATACAGTTGGAAGACTGAAAACTGATTAAAAGAACAACCTGAAGCAGCACTTACACGTCACATATAAAATAAATACTAAGCGAGTAAACTTTAGTCACAATTTTATAATAGAATGCGTGGAAAGCAAGCCACTACGGGCTGCTCGCATATGTCGAGCTACATGTAGCGTCAGACTGAGGCGCCCGGGTTAACAACTGCGGGCAGGCCAACGTTTCACCGCGAGTGCCATCTAGAGGTCGCAAGTACGACCTGGCTACTTAACATTCAAATAAATACAGACGAATATTATGATGAACATTAATCAGTACATGACGTAAAAGGCAATACTTTGTTTAACAGCTGCAGATGAAGTAACATTTTGTATACAACAGAGCTTAAAAGTACAGTTTGAAGTATGAAAACATCATCATGGAAAACAGAAAAAGGGCTGAATGACACAGCCTGTAGAAAACGATATAACATGAAATACAGCCAATAAACTAATCAATAAATGAAAAATTTTGAGTTGATTTGCATAAGCAGAAAGTTACCATGTCTGCCGCTGTCAAATTAACTTTGTCTGTGAGTTCATGTACTAAATACTGCTCATTTTAACTATCAGCTGTCTATAATTTAAATGTTAAGTAGCCTACTTATATTTACGGCTACTAGATGGCACTCTTGGTGTAATGTTCACCTGCCCGTACTTGCTAGCGTGGGAGCTTCAGTCTTATGCTTTATAGGTATGTGCAGCCCACTGTGGCTCGCCTTTCATGTATTATTTTTAAGATTCTGTGACTAAAGGCTTTCTGGCTTAATATTTATTTTATACCTGACATTCAAGTACTGTCTCTTTTTTGTAGTGTTAGAAAGTACTTACACTTTTATATAAAAAATATTTCTTTGTCATAAATTATTGCTTAGGTTTTAGGCCACTGTAAATATTTAATTTCTCATGGAGACACTTATAGAAGTGTTGAAACCTGCTCAAAAAGACTAAAAGTTGTGACCGAGGACTTATTTAGTTCAACTTTAAGAAGGAATCAATTTGAAATGCCTTGTGAACAGCACTCAACACTTCGTGTGAGTAAAGAACTAGTTCTGTTTCAAAGGAACGATGTTTTCTAAATCTGTGTCGACTTTGTGTCGATAGATCGCTCTCTTCGATGTAATTCATAATGTTCGAACACATGTGTGTTCCAAAACCCTGCTGCATATCCATGTTAATGATGTGGGTCTGTAATTTAGTGAATTACTCCTACTACCTTTCTTGAATAATTGTATGGCTTGTGAAAATTCCCAGTCTTAAGAAAACGGTTCTTGTTTGAAATAATTAGAACACAAGCTTTCATTGTTCTGTACATAGTACAAGACACACAAATTTATTTCTCTTAGTTCTATCTGCGCTCTATGTAGTTTCGGATGTGCGGCTTTCCTTGAGTGTCTGCACTGACCACTGCTTTGTCACCCTGCTTGGACTCTTGTGTGACGAAGATGAACGTGGGAGAGTAATGATCATACATACAAAATATAGGCGAAAATCGCTTGGGAGTTTGTTTTGCCACTTTCATTTGACCAGCATTCGACACATTCGATGCCCATCTTGCACAAAGTTTCATCGCAGTTAAACATTCATAAACAGTGCATAGCCCCGTCTTTTCTTATAGCGTTCGTCACCGGTCTTCAGAGGTAATTATAAAGTCACTTCCATTGACGACTGAGGCTATGGAATGCCCTTCACATGTATGGTATTCAGGGAAAGACAGCCACGTTTGATAAAGCCATACGTTTCTTCTTCGTTCAAAGTAAAGGCCAAATTCTTCAAATTTCTTATACAGTGAATTTCAGTTTGCTGTCAACAGGAACGTTAAATCTTCCAAAAGCAAATTATTCAATAAATCAATTTAAACTTAAAATAAGAGTAATTTTAGAAGCCGTATAAACAAAACCATGCCGCAGTTCAAATTTCCACCTGTTGCATGTTATCATCTAACATTCACTAACAAAACTGTGACATTAATTCATGGATTTTAATCACACATCTTTGCAAGGACAAGAGATTTTCGCCTTATCTTCGAAGTAAGGGGCAGTAAACCACTGAAAATTAGGATATAGCATTGAATTACTTGAGTGGACTAGAAGTGTTGTACTTGCCCTAATTCTGTAAAAACTGAGGGGATCATCCTCTAAACTTCTTGTTTCTGACAGGTTTTTTTTTTATTTTTGTCAGTCTTCTGACTGGTTGGACGCGGCGAGCCACGGATTCCTCTCCTGTGCTAACCTCTTCATCTCAGAGTAGCACTTGCAACCTTCGTCCTCAATTATTTGCTGGAAGTATTCCAATCTCTGCCTTCCTCTACAGTTTCTACCCTCCATAGCTCCCTCTAGTACCATGGAAGTCATTCCCTCATGTCGTAACAGATGTCCTATCATCCTGTTCCTTCTCCTTATCAGTGTTTTCCACATATTCCTTTCCTCTCAGATTCTGCGCAGAACCTCCTCATTCCTTACCTTATCAGTCCACCGAATTTTCAACATTCGACTGTAGCACCACATCCCAAACACTTCGATCTCTTCTGTTCCGGTTTTCCCACAGTCCATGTTTCACTGCCATATAATGCTGTACTCCAGACGTACGTTCTCTGAAATTTCTTCCTCAAATTAAGTCCGATGTTTGATATTAGTAGACTTCTCTTGGCTAGGAATGCCCTTTTTGCCATAGCTAGTCTCCTTTTGATGTCCTCCTTCCTCCGTCCGTCACTCAGGATAGCAATGTCATCAGCGAATAGTATCATTGATATCCTTTCACCCTGAATTTTAATTCCACTCCTTGACCTTTCTTTTATTTCCATCATTGCTTCCTCGATGCACAGATTGAACAGTAGGGGTGAAAGACTAGATCTTTATCTTACACCTCTTCTACTACGAGCACTTCGTTCTCGGTCGTCCACTTTTATTATTGCCTCTTGGCTGTTGTTCATATTGTATATGGCACTTCTATCCTTATGCCTTACCCTCACTTTTGCCAGAATTTCGAACATCTTGCACCATTCTACATCTTCGAACTCTTTCTCCAGATCGACAGATCCTATGAACGTGTCGATTTTTCTTTAGTCTTGCTTCCATTATTAACCGCAACGTCATAATTGCCTCTCTCATGCCTTTACCTTTCCTAAAGCCAAACTTATCTCATCTACTGCATCTTCAGTTATCTTTTCCATTCTTCTGTATACTTTTCGTGTAAGCAACTTGGATGTATGTGCTGTTAATCTGACTGTGTAGTAATTCTCTCACTTGTCAGTTCTTGCCGTCTTTGGAAGTGTGTCGATGATGCGTTTCAGAAAGTCAGATACTATGTCGCCAGACTCATACATTTACACACCAACGTCAATAGCCGTTTTGTTAACACGTTTCCCAATGATTTTAGAAGTTCTGATGGAATGTTATCTATACTTCCTGCTGTTTTTGATCTTAAGTCCTCCGAAGCTCTTTTAAACTATGATTTTAATACTGGATCCCTTGTCTCTCCTAAATCGACTCGTCACAGACAAATCTTCCCCCTCATAGAGGCTGTCAATGTATTCTTTCCACGTATCCGCTCACTCTTCTGCGTTTAACCGTGGAATCCCGGTTGCACTCTTAATGTTATCGCCCTTGCTTATAATGTCACCGAAGATTGTTTTGCCTTCCCTGTATGCTTAGTCTGTCCTTCCTGCATTCGTCGCTGTTTCGATGTCTTCATATTTTCTCTGCAGTCATTTCGTCTTACCTTCCCTGCACTTCCTATTCATTTCGTTCCTCACCGTCTTGTATCTCTGTATTCCTGAGTTTCCCGGAACATTTTTGTACTTCCTCCTTTCATTGACCTATTGAAGTACTTCTTCTGTTACCCACAATTTCTTCGTAGTCAAGTTCTTTGTACATATGTTTTCCTGCCCTACATCTGTGATGACCATTTTTAGAGATGTCCTTTCCTTTTCAACTGTACTGCCCCCTGAGCTATTCCGTATTGCTGTATCTATAGCCTTAGATAACTTCAACCTTATCTCGTAATTCCTTCGTACTTCCATATCCCACTTTGGGTATTGATTCTTAAAGAGTAATTTCTTAAACTTCACCCTACTCCTCGTCACTACTACATTGTGATCTGAGTGTATGTCTGCTCCTGAGTACCCCTTACAATCCAGTATCTGATTTCGGAATCTGTATCTGACCATGATGTAATCTAACTTTAATTTTCCCGTATCACCCGGCCTTTTCCTGGTTTACCTCATCCTCTTGTGATTCTTGGACAAGGTATTCGCTATTCCTTACTGAAACCTGTTACAGAACTCGATTAGTCTATCTCCTCTCTCATTCCTTGTTCCGAGTTCATATTCTCCTGTAACTTTTTCTTCTACTCCTTCCCCTAAAACTGCATTCCAGTCTTCCATGACTATTACATTTTCATATCCCTTTACATACTGCATCACCCTTTCAATATCCTCATACACTTTCTCTGTCTCTTGATCTTCGGCTTGCGCCATGGGCATATATACCTGAACTATCGTTTTCGATGTTGGTTTGCTCTCGCTTCTGATAAGAACAACCCTATCACTGAACTGTTCACAGTAACACACTCTATGCCGTACCTTCCTATTCAAACCGAATCCCACTCCCGTTATACCACTTTCTGCTGCTGTTGATATTACCCGATAATCATCTGACCAGAAATCCTTCTTTCCACTACACTTCACTGACCCCTACTGTATCTGTACTGAGCCTTTGCCTTTCCCTTTTCGGACTCTCTAGTTTCCTTACAACGCTCGAGTTTCTGACATTCCAAGCGACGACTCGTAGAACGTTATCCTTCCATTGATTATTCAGTCTTTTTCTCATGGTAACCTCCCGCTCGGCAGTCCCCTCCCGGAGATCCAAATGGGAGACTATTCCAGAATCTTTTGCCAATGGAGAGATAATCATGACACTTCAACAATTACAGGCCACATGTCCTGGGGATACACATTACGTGTCTTTAATGCAGTGGTTACCATTGCCTTCTGTTTCCTCATGAATATGGTCAAGGCTGTTTCTTCCGCCATTAGGGGCAATTTCCATCCCCTGGGACAAGAGAGTGCCCTGAACCTCTATCCGCTCCTTTTCCCTCTTTAACAAGGCCGTTGGCAGAATGAGGAGTTACTTCTTATGCTGGAAGTCTTCGGCCGACAATGTTGATTATTAATCAAAATTTAAGCAACGACGGGTTTCTCATCCAGGACCGAATACGTTGTTGATTATGATTCATAGACGCTACCCCTAGACGACGGGACCGGAGTGTAACAGCTTCTTATTCTCTTACTGTTTTATCATCAGTCAGCCGGCCGAAGTGGCCGTGCGGTAAATGGCGCTGCAGTCTGGAACCGCAAGACCGCTACGGTCGCAGGTTCGAATCCTGCCTCGGGCATGGATGTGTGTGATGTCCTTAGGTTAGTTAGGTTTAAGTAGTTCTAAGTTCTAGGGGACTTATGACCACAGCAGTTGAGTCCCATAGTGCTCAGAGCCATTTGAACCATCGTAAGACAAGCACTGGCTATTGGCGAAATAAAAAGAGCACTTAGAGAACAGAGTGTTAAACGCATCTGCTTGATTTACGGGGAGTGTACGTATTAACATCTACGTAACTTCTCTGAAATTCAGTCACGAGCCTGGCAGAGGATTCATCGAACGACTTCCACTTTTGTTTCCTTACCTTTCCTCCCTGTAACCACGCGAGGGTAAAACGAACACACACATCATTCCGTGCGAGCTCAGATTTCTCTTCTTCTATTACAATGATCTTTTGTCTATATAGATGGGTGTCACTAACAGATTTCGGTATTCGGTGGAGAAAATTTGTGATTGAAATTTCGCGAAAACATTTTGTTGCAACGGAAAACGCCTTGGTTTAATGCTTGCCAGCCCTAGTCGCGCTTCATTTTCGCGATACTACATAACGAGCTATACTTCTTTGAAAGTTTTCGGTGTCCTCCGTTAATCTTACCTGGTAAGGATCTCATACTACATAACAGAACTCTAGCAGTGGACGGACAAACGTAGTGTAGGCAGTCTCTTTAGTAGACCTGTTACACATTCTAAGTATTCTGTCAATGAAACGCAGTCTTTGTTTTGTCTTCTCCAAAACATTATCAACATGATCATTCAAATTTAAGTTATTTCAATTGCAATCCTTGGCATTTATTTGAATTGACTGCCTTAAGATTTATCTGATTTAACATGTAACTGAAATGTAACGGATTCCTTTGGTATTAATGTGAATGACCTCGCACTTTTCGTTGTTTAGGGTCAGTTGCCGCTTCTCACACCATATAGATATCCTGTGTGAAGCAATTTTCCTTTGGTTTTGACCATCTGATGCCGTTACTAGACGGTAAATGGCAGCATAACCTTTAAATAATCTAAGGAGGTTGCTCAGACTGTCTTCCAAACCATTTACGTATACCGGAAACAGCACAGGGACAATAACACATCCTCGGGGAACGCAATGTATCATTTCTGTTTCACTCGACGACTTTCCGTCAGTTAAGACGAACAGTAGCCTTTCTCACAGGCAATTACGAATCCAGGCACACATATGAGGTGATACTCCATAGGCACGTGATTTGTAGAGAAAGAGTTTGCGAGGAACGGTATCAAAAACCTTTTGAAAATCTACAAAAAAGGAAACAATTTGAAGTCCTGTGTCGTTGGACTAGTGTTTCAAAAGAACGGTATCTTCTGAATCCATGATGACTGTGTCAATAGATCGTTTGTTTTTCGAGGTAATTCATAATGTTCGTAAACAGTATATTTTCAATATTCTACTGAAAATCGACGGTAGTGATATGTATCTGTAATTCAGCGGGTTACTCCTACTTTCTTTATTGAGTATTTTTGCTATCTGTGCAGTTTTTAGTCTTTAGGTACGAATCTTTCGTCGAGCGTGTGGTTGTGTCTTTGTGAAGTACGAAGCTATTACTTACGCATATTCTGAAAGGAATTTAACTTTTATTGTTTAATAAGGCCTTGCATAACGTAGGGTGTCTATTTCTAAGTTACTTGTGTTAGGAGAAGTGCTTGATTAATTTTGTGGAATATTTATTTCATCTTCTTTGAAGAAGAAATTTCGGAAAAAACGTATTTAGCAGCTCAGTTTGAGTGCCACTGTCATCCGTCACGTTAGCTTCACTGTCGCCCAGTGATATAATTTTAGAAGCAGAATGTGGTTACTCTTAAATACCATAAAATAAATACGAACTGAGTATAAGTAATCACGCAAAGTTTACAGTAAGGGAGGATATCATACAATGAAATTATTATCTTTGAAGTATTTAACTACATTACCGGACTTAGGAGTTATAGGCGTGATATCAGAAGCAAATGACACAACCTATATACACTCCTGGAAATTGAAATAAGAACACCGTGAATTCATTGTCCCAGGAAGGGGAAACTTTATTGACACATTCCTGGGGTCAGATACATCACATGATCACACTGACAGAACCACAGGCACATAGACACAGGCAACAGAGCACGCACAATGTCGGCACTAGTACAGTGTATATCCACCTTTCGCAGCAATGCAGGCTGCTATTCTCCCATGGAGACGATCGTAGAGATGCTGGATGTAGTCCTGTGGAACGGCTTGCCATGCCATTTCCACCTGGCGCCTCAGTTGGACCAGCGTTCGTGCTGGACGTGCAGACCGCGTGAGACGACGCTTCATCCAGTCCCAAACATGCTCAATGGGGGACAGATCCGGAGATCTTGCTGGCCAGGGTAGTTGACTTACACCTTCTAGAGCACGTTGGGTGGCACGGGATACATGCGGACGTGCATTGTCCTCTTGGAACAGCAAGTTCCCTTGCCGGTCTAGGAATGGTAGAACGATGGGTTTGATGACGGTTTGGATGTACCGTGCACTATTCAGTGTCCCCTCGACGATCACCAGTGGTGCACGGCCAGTGTAGGAGATCGCTCCCCACACCATGATGCCGGGTGTTGGCCCTGTGTGCCTCGGTCGTATGCAGTCCTGATTGTGGCGCTCACCTGCACGGCGCCAAACACGCATACGACCATCATTGGCACCAAGGCAGAAGCGACTCTCATCACTGAAGACGACACGTCTCCATTCGTCCCTCCATTCACGCCTGTCGCGACACCACTGGAGGCGGGCTGCACGATGTTGGGGCGTGAGCGGAAGACGGCCTAACGGTGTGCGGGACCGTAGCCCAGCTTCATGGAGACGGTTGCGAATGGTCCTCGCCGATACCCCAGGAGCAACAGTGTCCCTAATTTGCTGGGATGTGGAGGTGCGGTCCCCTACGGCACTGCGTAGGATCCTACGGTCTTGGCGTGCATCCGTGCGTCGCTGCGGTCCGGTCCCAGGTCGACGGGCACGTGCACCTTCCGTCGACCACTGGCGACAACATCGATGTACTGTGGAGACCTCACGCCCCACGTGTTGAGCAATTCGGCGGTACGTCCACCCGGCCTCCCGCATGCCCACTATACGCCCTCGCTCAAAGTCCGTCAACTGCACATACGGTTCACGTCCACGCTGTCGCGGCATGCTACCAGTGTTAAAGACTGCGATGGAGCTCCGTATGCCACGGCAAACTGGCTGACACTGACGGCGGCGGTGCACAAATGCTGCGCAGCTAGCGCCATTCGACGGCCAACACCGCGGTTCCTGGTGTGTCCGCTGTGCCGTGCGTGTGATCATTGCTTGTACAGCCCTCTCGCAGTGTTCGGAGCAAGTATGGTGGGTCTGACACACCGGTGTCAATGTGTTCTTTTTTCCATTTCCAGGAGTGTACTTACCAATTGTAGAGGACTACAGAAGTATGAAAACGACACTTAGTGATTGATTGGTCAGCGATAAAACCTTAGCTGAAGTATCCACTCCCCGTACAATATTAGTTAACCAGGAAACTAAGTTCGTACAATTTTGACAATAGTGATAGAAAGGGAAGTAAGAAATATTGGTTCTCTATTGAATGGGCGAAGTTAATAGGGAAGCGCTATGAACGTTACCTTAACGTAGAAAAACTGAATATTTACGATAATAAAGTTTTTATGACGTTTGACAGTATGCTATAATAAGAGGGCCAACAAGACGAAGTACACGTCCAATATTTCAGCAATATGAAGCATCCACATGAAATGATAAAGAATCAAAATGAAATGTGACAGTATTTCCGCAACATTTTTTTATTTCACAAACACAAGCCAAAATGCTGTCTCCCTTCTTTCTTTTTATCCACGGTAATCAAGAAATAACTCTTGAATGATAATATGAACAATGTAAAGATCAAAATAGAGCATTAAAGTATGCTTTACTTCAACCAATAACATCCAGTGCTGTAGACCGATGTAGCGGAGAAACTAAACAAGAATGGGAGTCGATTTTCAATCAAAATGTTAAGACATGTTAATCTGTTTTAACTACTGGCACCATCCTTGAACTGGAATAGGACTGTGTAACCGTGCTGCACTGAAGACTGTACTGTGTACAGGATGTAAGTGAAGATGTATACAGTCAACGCTCATGGCTGTTAACGTGGGCGTCTGTCTTTAGTGAGCCTACTTATATATTCACTGACGGAAAAAAATATCACAACACCAAGAAGGAGTTGTGGGACATAAAAGAAAGTAAGTAGGCTTTTTCAATGGCTAATGAAACTTCGCACCAGTCGCATTAGTCGCATCATCAGGGTACAAACCTTGTTTCCTTTAAATAAACGCTTTAGCGGTCTTTAGCGTTAGTTACAGTTAAGACTGGGAGTGGTGAGTCGATGTTAGTCAAGAATACCTTTATGGCGATCAAAACCCCATTTTCAGCACTTCATTAAGTTTGAACGACGTCGTGTAATAGGTTGTTCCTTCTACGACACTGCAGGAATGTAGCAACTGCACATGATTACTAGCAGCGGTGATCGTAGGAATGACCGGACGCAAGAAGACCAGGGTCCGGACGGTCATGTGCACCACCGAGAGTGAAGACTATGGCGTTCTGCGCATGGCTCTGACACATCGTACTGCATCTGCAACATCAGTCTGAATAGCTGTTGGTACCACAGAAACACAATAAACAGTGGCAAATAGTTTACTTCACGGACAGCTTCGAGCCAGACGCCTTGTAGCGTGTGTTCCACTGACAACCTCACCACAATTTGCAACATCCGTGTTGCCAAGCCGGATCTCATTGAAGTGCAGAGTGGAGGTCTGTAAGGTTTTGTGATGAAGCCTGTTCTGCCTCAGTGTCATTGACGGCGAGGAGGACAGTTGAGGACCTACAAGCAATGTGTGTGAGTCCTAGACACCCTGGACCTAAAACAAGAGCTATGGTCTGAGGTGTGATTTCGTTTGACAGCAGGAGCACTCTCGTGGCTATCCCGCCGGTCCTGACTGTGCTTTTTCACGTCAGTCTGCTGATTTGACCTGTTATGCTGCCATTCATGAACAACAATCGAAGAGGTGTTTTGCAACAGGACAATGCTCCTCCATATTCCGCTGTTTTAGAGCGACATTCTTTACAGAGTGCCAACATATAGCGCTGACCTGCCCGATCACCAGATCTGTATGCAGTCGAGCACATATGGGAAATCTTCGGACGACAACTCCAGCGTCATCCACAACCAGCATCAACAGTACCTGCATTGTTGTTGTTGTTGTAGTCTTCAGTCCTGAGACTGGTTTGATGCAGCTCTCAGTACCTGCATTGACACACCAAAACCAAAAGCATGGATTTCAAAAAATGGTTCAAATGGCTCTGAGCACTATGGGACTCCAGAGGTCATCAGTCCCCTAGAACTTAGAACTACTTAAACCTAACTAACCTAAGGACATCACACACATCCATACCCGAGGCAGGATTCGAACATGCGACCGTAGCGGGCGCGCGGTTCCAGACTGTAGCGCCTAGAACCGCTCGGCCACTCCGGCCGGCGGCATGGATTTCCATTCCACAAACTGACATCCGGCGTCTGTAAAAGACAATTCATGCACGTTCGCATGCTTGCATTCGGCTTTCTGGCGGTTACACTCTTTATTAATATACTAGAATTTCACATATGCAATAGCTTACCTCGCGCTTACCTTAATCTATGATCCTGCAGTGTGATTCACTGAAATATGTTACCTAGACAGATGTGTTCCTGAAATGTCATTAATTTCGATTAATTACTTTTTGGTGTTGCGAATTTCATCCATCAGTGTTTATAAACTAAGGAAAGGCCTGAACGGTCATCTGCTCACCAAGTGTAGGTTACAGGCTGCCCATATAACGGATTCCAGGGGCAACAGTATTTCATATAATTACTGACGTAATTAAAAAATTTACAATGCTCTCTTGGTCTATGCATTAAGAACTCAAATTTTATGTTAAAGGTTGAACAATATACCTTTGGAAACTGTGTACACACATCAAAAACGTTTTGCATCACCTCGGTTCAGAGAGTTCCGGAACATGTACAGGAAGTTGGAATAGAGATCAACATAAACATCACTTCCGCCCTTTTTATTGCTCATGAAAACAACACATTACATGTTGTCCCACCATACAGCGAGACCTACGGAGGTGGTGGTCCAGATTGCTGTACACACCGGTAAATCTAATACCTAGTAGCACAACCTCTTGCATTGATGCAAGCCTGTATTGTCGTGGCATACTATAAACAAGTTCATCAAGGCAATGTTGGTCCACATTGTCTCACTCCTCAACGGCGATATGGCGTAGATCACTCAGAGTGAGTCACGTCACCTATAAACAGCCCTTTTGAATCTGTCCCAGGCATGTTCGAAAGGGTTCATGTCTGTAGGACATGCTCGCCACTCTAGTCGAGTAACATCGTTATCCTGAAGGAAGTCAATCACAAGGTGTGCACGATGGGGACGCGAATTGTCCTCCATGAAGACGAATACCTCCCCAATATGCTGCCGATATGGTTCCACCATCGGTCGGAGGATGGCATTCACTTAGCGTACAGCCGTTAAGGCGTCTTCCATGACCACCTTCAGCAAACGTCGGCCCCACATAATGCCACCCCAAAACAGCAGGGAACCTCGCCCTGCACTCGCTTCATAGTGTGTCTAAGGCGTTCAGACTGCCCGGGTTGCACCAGACACGTCTCCGGCGATTGTGTGGTTGAAGGCATACGAGACACTCGTCGATGAACAGATCGCGGTGCCACCTCGCCATGGATGTTGTTGGGAGAGAAGCTGCGCATCATTCAGCCTATTGCGCACAATTTGAGTCGTAACACGACGTCCTATGGCTCCACGAAAAGCATTATTCAACATGGTGGCGTTACATTCAGGGTTCCTCCGAGCCATAATCCTTAGGTAGCGGTCATCCACTGAAGTAGTAGCCCTTGGGCGGCCTGAGCGAGGCATGTCGTCGACAATTCCTGTCTCTCTGTGTCTCCTCCATGTCCGAACAACAGCAGTTTGTTTCATTCCGAGACGCCTGCGCACCTCCCTAGTTTGGAGCCCTTCCTGACACAAAGTTCCAACGCGGGCACGATCGAACCGCGGTATTGACCGTCTAAGCATGGTTGAACTACAGACAACAAGGGCCGTGTACCTCCTTCCTGATAGAATGACTGTCTGATCCCCTCCGTATAACACGCGCTGCTCCTGTATGGTTGTTTACAGCTTTGTCCGGGTTTAGTGACATCTGTGAACAGTCAGAGGGATAGTTTCTGTGATACAGTATCCACAGTCAACGTCTATCTTCAGGAGTTCTGGGACCAGTGCGATGCAAATCTTTTTTGAGGTGTGCATTTCTTGTTGCAAATTGCCAAGACTATATTCATCCAGTATTTGAGAATAAGAGCACTTAGCGGCTTGCAACCAACTTTACGCATAATTTCATACATGCGAAAAACATTTTGTCGGTGATACCCCTCCAAAAACAGAAAAAGGATAAATGTTTACCGTTTACTGCATTTTCGCCGTTCATTCAGTAACACTGAGGTATTAGGCAAGACGTAATTTAATATTTATTTACTACTTACTCTAATCGGAGCACATTTTTCACATAGTATCCACTTTTATGTGTGAATGTGTTATTGGACAGCAAATAATGTAGGTGCTAAGACATTATAATCATTGAAATGCGTACTAAACTAGATTTTCTTAAAACACATTAGCTCATTTGCAAAGACGTCAGACGTTTGAAACTATTTTATGTATTGGAGTGTGATTCCTTAAAGAATTGTGTGTCGGGGATGGGAGGGAAGAGGACAGCGCCCTGAAAGATCTACGTCGAATTAAAGCCCCGGGATCGATGACGTTCTGTCAGAACTACTGACAGCCTTGAACAGTCAGTCATGACTAAACTCTCCCATGTGGTTTGTAAGATGTACGAAACAGGCACAATGCCGTCAGACTTTAAGAAGAAAGTAATAATTCCAAGTTCGCAAAAACCAGGTTCTGACAAGCGTGAATATAACCGAACTATCAGAGTATAAAGTCATATTTGTATAATACTAACAAAAAGTCCTTACAAAAGAATGGAAGAAAATTGTTAGAGGCCAGTCTCGGGGAAGATCAGTTCGGTTTCTACAGAAGTAACACGAGAGGTAACGCCGACCATACGGTTACCCGAGAAAACAGGTTTAAGTAGAGAGGATATAAAATATAGACTGGTAATGACAAGAAAAGCGTTGAATTTGTTAACATCGAATATGCGAGGATTCGAACTTTAATAGAGGAAACTATTTATTTACAGCTCATAAAAAATAGATACGTGTTTCAAAGTTTTACTGACTTTCAAAGTAGTCACAAGCATTGTGTATAAACCGTTGCCAGCGATGTGGAAATCGTAGGATACCCTTAGCAGCGCCAGTTGTGTTGACACTTCGAACGGCGCGGTCTATTGCCCGACGAATTTGTAGCAGTTCTGAAGCGAATGCCATGAAGTGTTTCCTTCAGTTTAGAAATCGAGTTGAACTTACGAGGGCTTAAGTCAGGGGAGTGCCGTAGGTGGTATAGCACTTAACAGCCCCATCAGTCAAACAAATCAGTAATAGCTTGCACTGTACTCGTACGTGTTTGACATCGTCCTGCAAAATGATGGTCAGGTCCTGCAGAAAGTGTCATCACTTCTGTCTCTATGCTGTTCATATTTGGAACACAACCTACGACCAGCTTCTGCAGGACCTGACCATCATTTTGTAGGACAATGCTCAACGGTTCTAGGCGCTCAGTCCGGAGCCGCGCGACTGCTACGGTCGCAGGTTCGAAGCCTGCCTCGGGCATTGATGTGTGTGATGTCCTTAGGTTAGTTAGGTTTAAGTAGTTCTATGTTCTAGGGGACTGATGACCATAGATGTTAAGTCCCATAGTGCTCAGAGCCATTTGAACCATTTGAACAATGCTCAAGCACGTACAGTGCAAACTGTTACTGATTTGTTTGACTGATGGGGCTGCCAAGTGCTATACCAATTATTGCAGTCCCATGACTTAAGCCCTAATATGTTCAACACGATTTCTAAACTGAAGGAAACACTTCATGGCATTCGCTTCAGAACTGCTACTAATTCGTAGGGCAATAGACCGCGCCGCTCGAACTGTCAACACACCTGGCACTGCTAAAAGTATCCTACGACTTCCACATCGCTGGCACCTGGTTATACACAATGCTGGTGACTACTTTGAACGTCAGTAAAACTTTGAAACACGTGTCTATTTTTTAAGAGCTGTAAATAAAAAGTTGCCACTATTAAAGTTCCAACCCTCGGACAGGGTGACAATTATTGAAGTATATGGAAAAAAAAAAACAACTTAAATTAGTTAGAAACTACGTCGTGCACACACTTCATTCAACATGTAAACTTCACTACAGATAAGCGGATTTAGGGCATGACATTTCTATATGCCTGCCATAATTGACGATGATGTGGCGGAGACGAGTAGCGAAATTGTGCATGAGCCGCTGAAGTGTCGGAACATCGACGCTGTAGCTGACCTCTTGAATGACTGTTTTCAGCTCTGCAGTGGTTTTGGGGTAAGGATGTACACCTAGTCCTTAATACGGCCCCTCAAAAAGAAATCGTATGTGTTCAGATCCGGAGAAAATGGGGCCAATCGAGGCCAGTACCAGTGGCCTCTGAGTACACCAGAGCCAGAACCGGTTGCCCAAGGACATCGAACACTCCTCTGCTTTGATGGGATCGAGATTCGTCTTGTATGAGTCACATCCTGTCAAAATCAACGTCCGTTAGGATGATGGGGACGTACCGTGTCATCGACGAATATCGCACCGATCATTCTGTAAATGGACACTGAACACCACACAGTCACTCGTTGAGGGTGAAGAGACCTCTTGATCGCGAAATGTGAGATTCTCAGTCCCCCAGACGCGCAAGATTTGGTCATTAACGAACCCATCCAAATGAAAATGGGCCTCGTCGCTTAGCAAACCTTGCATGCGCTACCAACCGTGCAATGTGAAAGTCCTAACGCAAACCGTTCACTAGTAATGACTATTTACTTTCATACAGTTCAATAATTGTCACCTGTAGATTTATACACTCCTGGAAATGGAAAAAAGAACACATTGACACCGGTGTGTCAGACCAACCATACTTGCTCCGGACACTGCGAGAGGGCTGTACAAGCAATGATCACACGCACGGCACAGCGGACACACCAGGAACCGCGGTGTTGGCCGTCGAATGGCGCTAGCTGCGCAGCATTTGTGCACCGCCGCCGTCAGTGTCAGCCAGTTTGCCGTGGCATACGGAGCTCCATCGCAGTCTTTAACACTGGTAGCATGCCGCGACAGCGTGGACGTGAACCGTATGTGCAGTTGACGGACTTTGAGCGAGGGCGTATAGTGGGCATGCGGGAGGCCGGGTGGACGTACCGCCGAATTGCTCAACACGTGGGGCGTGAGGTCTCCACAGTACATCGATGTTGTCGCCAGTGGTCGGCGGAAGGTGCACGTGCCCGTCGACCTGGGACCGGACCGCAGCGACGCACGGATGCACGCCAAGACTGTAGCATCCTACGCAGTGCCGTAAGGGACCGCACCGCCACTTCCCAGCAAATTAGGGACACTGTTGCTCCTGGGGTATCGGCGAGGACCATTCGCAACCGTCTCCATGAAGCTGGGCTACGGTCCCGCACACCGTTAGGCCGTCTTCCGCTCACGCCCCATCATCGTGAAGCCCGCCTCCAGTGGTGTCGCGACAGGCGTGAATGGAGGGACGAATGGAGACGTGTCGTCTTCAGCGATGAGAGTCGCTTCTGCCTTGGTGCCAATGATGGTCGTATGCGTGTTTGGCGCCGTGCAGGTGAGCGCCACAATCAGGACTGCATACGACCGAGGCACACAGGGCCAACACCCGGCATCATGGTGTGGGGAGCGATCTCCTACACTGGCCGTACACCACTGGTGATCGTCGAGGGGACACTGAATAGTGCACGGTGCATCCAAACCGTCATCGAACCCATCGTTCTACCATTCCTAGACCGGCAAGGGAACTTGCTGTTCCAAGAGGACAATGCACGTCCGCATGTATCCCGTGCCACCCAACGTGCTCTAGAAGGTGTAAGTCAACTACCCTGGCCAGCAAGATCTCCGGATCTGTCCCCCATTGAGCATGTTTGGGACTGGATGAAGCGTCGTCTCACGCGGTCTGCACGTCCAGCACGAACGCTGGTCCAACTGAGGCGCCAGGTGGAAATGGCATGGCAAGCCGTTCCACAGGACTACATCCAGCATCTCTACGATGGTCTCCATGGGAGAATAGCAGCCTGCATTGCTGCGAAAGGTGGATATACACTGTACTAGTGCCGACATTGTGCATGCTCTGTTGCCTGTGTCTATGTGCCTGAGGTTCTGTCAGTGTGATCATGTGATGTATCAGACCCCAGGAATGTGTCAATAAAGTTTCCCCTTCCTGGGACAATGAATTCACGGTGTTCTTATTTCAATTTCCAGGAGTGTGTGTTAAAAAGTCTTTTCCTGACGGTGGGCTTGGTGCGCGGTGATGGGGATGGCGTGATAGGGGGGTGAGAGGAGGGGTCTGGTTACCTTACATTTCTACTCTCAACCTGTAAGCAGTCCTTCATTGCAATGAAGCTGTCGTTGAAAACTACGGGGCGCCAGCAGTGAGGCACAGTACGCATTTAATTAGTGTGTTGACCGCGGATTGGTACCTCGGTGTGCCACGGTGTTGCTTCTTCGGTCCTAGGTAAGCGCCGACACCCAGCCGGCGGTGTTCCCACGGCGGTGCGGCGCAGCTCGTTGCCCGCCCTGCCGCAGCGGCGCCCACAGCCCAGCGGGCGGCGGCTTCCGCCCCCGCGCCCTGAGAAGCCCCACCGTTACCTGCCACCCGGCGCCGCACGTAATTGAGTTGCAGAAATTAATTATCGCGTTTGCCGCCGCGCGAAGCGACTACCCCGCCAGCTGCTGGCTCCACCACCGACGTCGCACCTCCAACTGCGCCAGGGATACCTGCAACAGTGCACTACACATCGACGACCCAGCGATTGCCGATATTTCCTTTCAGTCGCAAATCTACGCGGGCGTCATACGGAAACAGTAACCAATACTGATATGATATAAAATTATGCCTACTACGTCATCCACCACATTTTCAGATTTCTCTTACCTGTTTGGACCTGGTGCACACATGTCCATCGGACGCAAAACTAGAGCTGATAATTGCAGTTTGTCTATAAGAGTAAACAGTAAACCTGTACAGACGCGTGTTCTCACTTTTGGACAAAATACGCTTTATAGTTCCAATTTTAGATCTTCTGGTGATTTGTGCACCAGGTTCAAAGCGATAATAAGGGAAATAGTGACACGACAAAACTGTTACTATTTTCATTAAAATTAATCCCTGCTGACATTAACTTCGTCCCTGGAGTATCACTGGCCTGTTCCAAATTTGTTGAGGCAGTATAGGACATCACCCACCACTATGTGAGTGTCAGTCCCCAAAAGACTGGAACTGTTGAAATAAAACATGTGACCCAAGCACAACAACAATTAACAGTTCTGATGAAGATGTATTGGAGGCAGCCTCAGAATCTACGGTTGGTCTACTTATTACAGAAGTTTATTTGCCCGTATCTCACATAAATGCACAATAATCTTTAGATCATGAAAAATTTTTTCTGTAGAGGTCAATCCATTTCGAAAACTTATCGCACTAATTTGTTGCAACTTATAGAGACGACATTCCATAGTACCGCACCTCTTTCTGTAACGAAAGAATAGCTGTAAGAACACTGCACAATAGTTACAAATAAAATACATATGATGTGTATAAAGTGTTTTCATGTTGTGTCCATGTTGAAATCCGATATCCTCTGCATCTTCCAGTCAGATGACAAAAAGGACACAACGTAATTTTATAAACGTCTTACTTATTTTATTTGTAAGTACTGTGCACTTTTTGCACGGATATTCTCTTACTGTATGACCAGAAATGGTACTGTGGAATGTGGTCTGTACACGTTGTATCTAAGTAATGTGAACATTAGACGAAGTGGATTTTCCCCATAAAATAATGCTAGTGCTCTGAAGACGCCTGTTTAATTTCTCAGAAACCATTTGTCATTGTATATTTTTGAGCGATCTGGGCGAAGAAACTTCTGTAGTAAGTAGAACATCTGTGATTAATTACATTCGTTTTAATTGAAGTTAAATCCGCTTTGTAAGAAAACTAAAATAATTTCAGTAAGATAATACAACACATATTTCTGGAAAGTCATGATTTACACACGGCTCTGTTGTCACTTTATTAAAGAACCACTTTCGGCCAGAAACGGTGCATCCTCAGGTGTAAATCGACGTCATTAATCAGATAAATAACAGATCACAATTAATACACAAAATAAACAACCAACTAGTTGACACAATTTTTTTAATTTAAACCCGCCCTAGGTTTCGATCCCACTGTGAGTATATGCTACAGAAGTACACGCTATCGCCTAAAAATTGATTTAGAAATAACCAATAATTTCTAGCTGCAATTGTTATTTAACGAACCTAAAATTTCGAAACGGAAAACGGAATCGTACATTGCTTACATCTAACCAGATCATCACACAGGAATTAGAAACTGCATCAGCATCCATTGCAAGTACTTTGACAATTAGGCATAAGGCGAGAAAACTTGTATTTCATGGTCGAGCGGCTGCTCATAAGCCACACATCACACTGGTAAATGCCAAACGACGCCTCGCTTGGTGCAAGGAGCGTAAACATTGGACGACTAAACAGTGGATAAACGTTGTGTGGAGTGACGAATCACCGTACACAATGTGGCGATCCGATGGCAGGATGTGGATATGGCGAATGCCCGGTGGACGTCATCTGCTAGCGTGTGTAGTGCCAACAGTAAAATTCGGAGGTTGTGGTGTTATGGTGTGGTCGTGTTTTCCTTGGAGGGGGCTTGCACCCCTTGTTATTTTGCGTGGCACTATCACAGCACAGGCCTACATTGGTGTCTTAAGCACCATCTTGCTTCCCACTGTTGAAGAGCAATTCGGGGATGGCGATTGCATCTTTCAACACGATCGAGCACCTGTTCATAATGCACGGCCTATGGCGGAGTGGTTACACGACAGTAACAACCCTGTAATGGACTGTCCTGCTCAGAATCCTGATCTGAATCCTATAGTACACCTTTGGGATGTTTTGAAACTCCAACTTCGTGCCAAGCCTCACAGACCGGCATCGATACCTCTTATCAGTGCAGCACTCCGTAAAGAATGAACTACAATTTCCCAAGAAACATTTCAGCACCTTATTGAACGTATGCCTGAGAGAGTGGAAGCTGTCATCAAGGCTCATAATGAGCCAACACCATATTGAATTCCAGAATTAGCGATGCAAGGTCGCCACGAACTTTTAAGTCATTTTCAGCCAAATGTCCGAATTCTTTTGATCACATAGTGTACCACTGGAACAACCAAATAAATATCTATGTTGCTAACAATATCAAATAGCGTAATACTATTGAAATAATAACAGAAAGTTAAAACGAAAATCAAAGAAGTACAAAACAGCGGTAATGCTATATACTTTCTGTGACATCATATTCAGAGCTGAACTGCTAGGTTTTTTTCGTAGCATTCCCTTCAGAGCTTTAATTTATTCTGTCATTTCATCACAAGGAAGGGTGTAGAACAGTCTAATGAGTGCAGAATATGGATTGAGAGCAAATCGAAGAAAGACGAAAGTAATGAGAAGTAGCAGAAATGAGAACAGTGAGAAATATACCATAATGATTGGTGGTCACGAAGTAGACGAAGTTAAGGAATTCCACTATGTAGGATACAAAATAACCAATGGCAGATGGAGCAAGGAAGACATGAAAAATCAGACTAGCTCTGGAAAAAAGGCATTCTTCGCCAAGAGAAAGTTTGCTAGTATGAAATATCGGCCTTAATTTGAGTAAGTAATTTCTGAGAATGTATGTATGGAGCACAGCATTGTATAGTAGTGAAACACGGACGATGGGAAAACCGAAACAGAAGAGAAACGAAGTGTTTGACATGTTATGCTACAGACGAATGTTGAAAATTAGGTGGACTGATAAAGTAAGTAATGAGGAGGTTCAATGGAGAAATCGGAGACGAAGATAATATGTGTAAAACACTGACAAGGAGAACGGACAGAACAATAGGAGTACTTTTAGGACATCAGGGAATGACTTCCATGGTACTAGATGGAGCTGTAGAGGAAGACAGGGACTGAAATACATCCAGCAAATATCTGAGGACACAGGTAGTAGGTGCTACTCTGAGATGAAGAGTGTTTGTCACAGGAGACGAATTGGAGGCGGGCCGCATCAAACCAGCCAGAAGATATATAACTCAAAAAAAAAAAAATGCAAGAGAGCACCATACGTTACCAGAATGGTGAATTCTCCTGTTGTAGAACAAAAATTCGAACAATACGTCCTGGTCAGAGCTACAGATGTAACGGAAGGCAACTAGCTCTTCGAATTATATGACAGCTTCAAAGTCTAAACATCTTCGCGTATTCAAGCATTTTTGCTTGTCAGTATCAGTACTCAGGTCGTGCAAGGTACTCATGTCTGTTTAAGTAACAAGTCACATAATGTAATTTCGTACAACACACTTGCCATCATGTCGTCCAACATGGTATTTGTAACGTTGTGCAAATTGTCATTGACGTTTAGAATACGTTTATCCCCATTCTGGGTTACTTCCTGTTATAGGTGCACCCTCCCCCTCCAGTATCTCCTTAGAGGGTCGAAAAATGGGTGTGATTAAATAAGTTAAAGGTAGGAGCATTGCAGTGATAAAGTTAATAAAAATGTGAAGAATATTGGGAGCACGAAGTCTTGCGTGGTTCGGTGCTATAGTAGAGTGGCGTAATTGGGTCGGAGGAACGCCGAGTACAGAAGGAGAACACAGTGTCATCAGGCAGCTCGGCGCATTTGCAAAAAAAAAAAAAAAAAAAAAAAAAAAAAAAAAAAAAAAAAAAAAAAAAAAAAAAAAAGGTTCAAATGGCTCTGAGCACTATGGGACTTAACTTCTAAGGTCATCAGTCCCCTAAGGACATCACATACATCGATGCCCGAGGCAGGACTCGAATCTGCGACCGTAGCGGTCGCGCGGTTTCAGACTGTAGCGCCTAGAACCGCTCGGCCACCCAGGCCGGCGGCGCATTGCAGAAGACGTGACAAGAAGCAGCTCACTGCACGAGAGGGCGTGGACGTCGAGGGTGGGAATCTGGTCGGTTACGCCAGCCCAGCAACACCAGAGGGACCCGCAACCAGTTGCTCAACATCGTTCCTCGTGAGGAGTGGGAGTGGCTCAGACCTATGCTACTTAGCGCTGCCACGAGTTCGGAGTCGTCACTGCCATCGCAATCGTCATAAAAGTCACCATCGCAGCTTAGGTCGTCGCTTACGCGGCGTCAGAGTGATGCAGTCGCCGTTAACTATCGTCGGACGCCGTCAACAGGCAGCCGTCTGGCATGCGAATCATCGCTTGGGGTGGGATGCGTTGTGGTAACGACCCGTCGCTATTGTCTCCTTTGGTATTAGAACCCAAGAGCTTGGCAACTAATTTACATTTTTATTGGCAAATGATTCGACATAATTTTTTTTTAAAATTGTCTCTCGTACCGTGTCGCTTATATCGTGGTTTGATAAAGCTTTTGCCGGCCGCGGTGGTCTAGCGGTTATGGCGCTGCAGTCCGGAACCGCGGGACTGCTACGGTCGCAGGTTCGAATCCTGCCTCGGGCATGGGTGTGTGTGATGTCCTTAGGTTAGTTAGGTTTAAGTAGTTCTAAGTTCTAGGGGACTTATGACCTAAGATGTTGAGTCCCATAGTGCTCAGAGCCATTTGAACCATTTTTTTTTGATAAAGCTTTCCAGAGCAACAAAACGACCATTAATGACATTTACTTGTCTGCTTTCTTATGACATTTCGTCCGATTCATACTAATAATAGAATCGGCGCGCGCAAAAGAAACTAAAAAAAAACTCTTTTTTCGCATATAACATCCGATTCGTTAAAGCACGTTTTCAATTTTATTGCAAGAATCCATTCCTTATTGTTCGGATTCCCTGTAAACCGTTTATTCTCATTCACTTCAAGTAAAGAAGAATTTTACATGTTACATTTAGCTCGTCTTGAAACCATCGTACTTCGACAAAGGATGAAGATTATTGCACAAAAAAATTCGTTTTGACTCCACGCATTTGTATGCCTTCGTGAAGTGTTTGTACTGATTCGTACAATTTTGAAGCAGAGAAAGATACGCTTCAAAAACCTCCCTGAGGAATGTGACTTTTGCACGGAAAATCCTATACGTGTAACAAAAAGAAAAGTGCTTTTTGCACGTAAAATCCGATGAGAGCTATATTTTTGAAAGCGATTTTTCAGTTTAATCTTAAGAATTCGTCATCTATTTAGTTGATTTACTTTAAACTTTTTATCCACATTCAGTTCACGTAATGAGGAATTTTACGTGTTACGTTTTGCTCGAATTTAAACCATCGTATACCTACAACGGATAAAGATTGTTGTTGTTGTTGTGGTCTTTAGTCGTGAGACTGGTTTGATGTAGCTCTCCATGCTACTCTATCCTGTGCAAACTTCTTCATCTCCCAGTACCTACTGCAGCCTACATCCTTCTGAATCTGCTTTGTGTACTCATCTCTTGGTCTCCCTCTACGATTTTTACCCTCCATGCTGCCCTCCAGTACTAAATTGGTGATCCCTTGATGCCTCAGAACATGTCCTATCAACCGATCCCTTCTTCTAGTCAAGTTGTGCCTCAAACTCCTCTTCTCCCCGATTCTATTCAATACCTCCTCATTAGTTATTTGGTCTACCCATCTAATCTTCAGCATTCTTCTGTAGCACACATAAAGATTATTAGATGAAAATAATTCGTTTGGCTTTATGGATTTATCTACCCCTGGATAAAGCTTGAAACGATTCGTACAATTTTAAAGTACAGAAACCTCTCATAAAAACGAGTTTTTTTCAAACCGGTAAAACTTTTCTTGGACAAAGGTCCGATTTACCAGTGGACTACAAATAAACCATCAATCTGGCTCTAGTCCGGAATAATTTAAGGTTGATTCTTGTTGCCCGTAAAACGCAAACGAGGGCGAGTGTTTTGCACATAAAATCCGAAAGTTGCACCTGTAAATAGTTCTTTTAGCTGATCATTAATTTCAACCGAATTAAAACAATTCATAAAAGAAATTAATATCAGTTCGCACCGTTTGCCTTGGCGTCAGCTCAGCTTCGTGGTTCAGTGTTTGCTTAATACACTGTATCATAGATACAGTAAGAAAAATGTTCAAATGGCTGTTCAGATTTTTGGGAATCTAACTAGATATTTATGTTCAGTGACATCAGCAATTTATAATGACATGTATTTTTTTATGTAAATTGAAGCAATAATACCCATAAAAGTTTTTCCTACACTCTAAACAGGTTTTTCTCGAAAACATTTTTTTCAAAACTACGTGCAGCAGGAAATGAAAACGGTTCAACCTAATGACACCTACTTTTGACCCTCGAAAGGTAAACACATTTCTTGGTAACTTATACCTATAATATAAGAAATTGGTTAATATTAACAATTATCTGTAAAGCCGTTAATAGTGAAAATAGATCTAACTCAAAGTTCGAGTTAGCACCATATCGTTAAATTTAAGGCTGTTTCATTGTGTTTAGATATAAGTTCCCAAAATTTGAATGTAGTATCGACCGATGCTATGCAATTATGATTTCAGGTAACACCTAAGGGGCTACGCTTCACGCAGTCAGCGTACATCAGACTCGCAGGCCCTTGATCAAACAATAGTTATGGGCGACATTCTTTTATTGAAATTCTGAAAGTTCAAAGTATGATTAATCATAATCCCCAAACAAATCACTTTTATGTCTTTTCATTGTCTCGAAACGAATAATTCCGAACTTTGCCTGTTGTGTTCATTTGAATGAGAACCTGAACTACCCAATGAGAGCAGCGGTGTTTGCGTACAGTTCTCAATGCTAACGGAAAAGGACACTGCGTTAAATAAGCGCAGAAATCAAAGTGGGACGTACGAAAAAGTATCTATTATATGACAGTACGGATAAACTGGCTTTAAAGTGTTATGGCAGCAGACGACAGATTTGAGTGACTTTGTTAACAGGATGACGTCACGGTAGTACCTCTCCTGGCTCGTGCCTGCATAGGTTGGATCCGAGGCGACTTTCAAACCATAGTCTGGTAAGATGAGTACCGATTTCAGTTGATAAGAGCTGATAGTAGGTTTCGAGTCTGGCGCAGACCCCATGAAGCCACTGACCCGTCAGAAAGGCAGTGTGCAAGCTTGTGGTGGCTCCATAGCGTTTTAGGCTGTGCTTACTTGGAATGGACTTGTCCTCTGGTCCTACTGATCCCAGCATTGGCTGGAAATAATTATGTTCGGCTGCTTGGAGCCGTTCATGACTTCATTCTCCCAAACAACCACGGACTATGTTTGGATGACGATGTGCCATACCGCTGGGCCACAACCGTTCGCGATTGGTTTGAAGGACATTCTGTACAGTTCGAGCCAATTATTTGGTCACCCAGATCGCCTTACATGAATCCAATCGAACATTTAATGGACGTAATCGAGAGGTCAGATAGTGCACAAAACACTCTACCAGAAAACTTTCGCAATTATGGACAGCTATAGAGGCAGCATGTCTCAATATTTCTGCAGGAGACTTCCAACGACGTCTTGAATCTATGCCACGCACAACTGCTGCCTTACGCCAGTTAAAAGGAGGTCCGAGGAGACATTAGGAGGTATCCTTTGACATTTGTCACCTAAGTATACATGTTGCAATGGTCGTAGATATTTTGACATTTAAATCCTGCATTTCCTTTTTTTATATGTACACTCAGTCCTCATATGGATGATTATATTTTGCTTCGTCATTTTAACTAGTTTGTTATTGTTCATGTTACTTTATGATGCATACGCTATCCTTCTAAAGTATATCTTACTTAGTGTAATACTTGTAATCCTCATATATCCTGCACTGGGCAATAATGACAGTGATTCCTGCTTTAATAAGTAGATTGATGTCTTTGGCTTCATTGCCTTCATCTTGATCCGTCTCCTGCTTTCGGAAAAGCTCTCGAAATCATTCTAGCATCTTATAAGTGTGTCTAAATGCTCCTTGCAGCGCAGGGTCACCTACAACCTGACTCTTATTTTCATCAACGACAATATTTCGTCGATAATTCAACACCTTACTTTTAGCACAAATTTTTCGTGCAATGAAACTGAGAAGCACATTGACAGGAGCAATGATCAACCTACATCTGAACAGATTATCATCAAACGTCTCAGTTTATAGCACTGCTCGTGTGTAACAAGTGGTAGCAAATACAAATATAATTAACGAAAATAATACCGTAGCGTTCGTTATTTAAATCATCATATTTGCGTATAACCAGAAAATTACAGACATTCTCTCTCCATGCTCTCTCACATGTTTTGAGGAATGCATTAACAGTCATATCTGAGTTAATATGATGGCAGCATGCAAGTATCAGAATAAGGTCATCTTGTTTGAAAAAAATAACTGCATTACATGGACTAGAATTAATTGTTGCGGAATTTTGCCGAATGCGTGACATAAAAGCTGCGTATACAAAAATACTTAAACGTAAGCCTCATATGATCTTCTTTATCACAAGTAACATCGTCGAAAATATAAATCCAAAGCGGTAGTACTCCATCAGGAGATATTACAACCTCTTTACTTGGAAAACTGAAATAACCAATACCGTTAATAGTTTTCTAACATTTGTCCAAAAATTTTTTGCCTCTATTGCAGAAGCTATTTGGAATATACAGGGTGAGTCCCTAGCTATTGCCATCAAGAATAAGTCCGAAAGTATGATAGGAGCTGAAGAGACTGTAGGACAAAAGTTGCATTTGACAATGTGGGCCATACTATGACGTTGGTTTTTTGTTGCTAGGTGGAGTCGATTCACAGATATGAAGGTAAACTGTGTTTTTCTAAATAGGATGCTATAGGTTGCTACTTTTTACTGATAACGGCTATCGAGACGAATCCAATGATGTATAACAGTAAGGTCTTTGAGGGTTAACGAAGGTCACAAAGGTGGCGTAAACGTCCATTTGCAGAAGGTGTTAGAAGTGATAGACATTGGTATCAATGTATTGCTGCAATCTTCTTGTTATGAATTGAGTGGTATTCCTTATCACATCGCCACTTATCGAAGCACATGTTCTGAAAATTCTCTCTCGGATATCTTCGGGTGAAGTTGGAACGGATTCACAAACAATACCTTTTATGAATTCCCACAAGGAAAAAAAAACAGAGGCGTCAAGTCTGGCGAACGAGCCGGCAACGACACATCTCCTCCGCGTCCAACTCAACGATTTCAAAATTTTCTCTGCTGTTCATTTCTAGCCATCAGCGAAACATGTGCCACACACCGTTCGTGCTGATACCATACTCTGTTCCTTGTTCCTAGAGGTATTTCTTCCGATAACAGACCTAATGTTTCTTGCAGGAATGTGGTGTACTTCCTACCATTAAGATTTCCATGGATGAAATAGGGGTCTATAATTCTGCCCTTCATTCACCGAGCACTGTTTTTCGAGTGCAACTTGCCGCAGCCAACATGGATTTTCAGTTGCCCTGTAATGCAATTTGTGCAAATTAACATTCCCATGTTTCCTGAATTTAGCCTCATCAGTAAATAAAATCAAATTAATAAATGTCATCCCTCTCAATCTGAAGTTGAATCCATCGGCAGTATTCAGTCCGACGCATACAATACGTACCAGTTAATTCTTGGTGGAGACTGATGTGGTAAGGGTATTATTTATGGAGATGCAGAACACGAACAACACTACTCTGGCTTCTGCCAGATTCCCATGCGATTTGACGCCTACTAACTCAAGGATCTCGAACCACAGTGGCAAAAGTACCAATTTCCATTTTCTCGTTAGCAACTTCCCGTTGCCGGTTATGTTTCCGATGCGTTAAAGATCCAGTTGTTCTCAATTTGTCATACACATATTTAAATGGCTCTGCGCACTATGCGACTTAACTGCTGAGGTCATCAGTCGCCTAGAACTTAGAACTAATTAAACCTAACTAACCTAAGGACATCACACACACCATGCCCGAGGCAGGATTCGAACCTGCGACCGTAGCGGTCACGCGGTTCCAGACTTAAGCGCCTTTAACCGCACGGCCACACCGGCCGGCACATATTTAAATGTATGACCTGTTGGGTGAGTACCTTAAGGGCATCTTTCAACCTATAAGTCTCTAACTCTCACTAAATTTCGTTGGCATTCTCCATAAATGAGAAGCATATCAACTTGTTCTTCGAAGGAATATATTATTAACATTCGCCTGATTCGACGATACTAGTCTTAACGTTCCTATTAGTGTTGTATTGCCAAGTCAATGGCATGTTAGATGGATACACCATATTCGGCGAATATTTACTATTTTCACGATATACGAGAGAGAATTGTCAGAGCATATGCTTCGATAAGTATCGAAGCGATAAAGAATAACATTCAATCAATGAGAGGAATATTGCAGCACTGCATTGATACCAATGGTCATCACTTCGAACACCTTCTGTAAATGAACTTTTATGCCACCATTTTGACGTTCATTGACCTTCAAAGACCTTACTGTTACACAACATTCGATTGGTCTCGATAGCCGCTATCAGAAAATAGCTACCAAACTATAGCATTCCCATTAAAAATAAATAAATAAAATAAAAAAATTTTCCCACAAGCTTTTCAGCTACTATCATACTTTCTGATTATTCTATGTGGAAATAATTAGTGACTAACCCTGTAGATTCTTTTTAAGAAGTAGGAGATTAACAAACGCATTCGTCTTCCACAATAGGAAGGACCATAGAATGCTACATGTTGTGGTCCACATCGTGTAGTGTTGTGATTACCATCGCTGGCTTGGGTGCTGGGGGATCGTCAGTTTAAACCCAGTCATCGGCAGGTACTTGTCATTTCAGGAAAATTCTTGAAATATCTTATATTTGTAATGCTTGTATATTTGGATTGTTCTATGTTTGCACAAATACCCGAATTTTGGAGTAGACGAATTTTATACAAACAGCTGCGCTCTCTGTCCAGGTAAGTTCTGTTTGTGCCTTGGTGACAGTACTAAACGCACTTCCAGTGCTAGGTGTTGTATTTCACTGTCGACATTACCTTAGGATTTGGACATGATGTGGTTTTGAAGTGACAATGAAATGCGCCTAATTATATTTGGAAATAGTGGAATGGAACTTGTTGTACCGTTCCATATTTTTCTCGATAAATCTCCGGTACAAGAAAATAAATAGTGAGAGCGTTTTTCTCTACAGAAATAAATCAGTTGGTAACAAGCAAGAGAGAATGGACCAAACGGCATTTGTTTATTTATTTATTGCCACGTTTCCCTGCATCCTTTTTCTTGTGCGACCTGGACTGTATGAGTGAGAAATTATGTGAAGTACCAGAAAGCTTTCGTTAGAGATTTTATCATCGGATGAGTAGATTTGTTCTGTGGTAGGGTAGTACAAACCCCAAGCGCGAACAAATTTGGCAATGACATAGTGTACAAGTCAGGTCAGAGAGGTCACGAAAGCACGAATATTAGCTCTGTAAGGTTGGCAAACCGCCCTTTCCAGCCCCGGTTTTGAACGTGCAAAGATTAGGCGATTTGTCCGCTGCGCACTGCTTCCTGGTTAGCGGCGCTGTGCAGACGTTGAAGAATTAGCTCTCTATTTTATGGTAATATTATCAAAGGTATTAACATGTTTAAAGTCTGTTCGGTACTAGGGTCCAGATATTGAAATGAAGTGTATTCACTTTGGCGCGAAACTGTGTCAACGGTCGTTAATAGGAAGGTCGGCCAGATCAGTTGATACAAGGTACGAGTAAATAATTAAGCGGTAGGGCATGAGTGGAAGATATGACAGAAGTAACCCTGTGTGTCAGAATTTTGGCATTTCTGTTGGCTACCCCAAGTTGGCCACTTGTGTGAAATAGTATCAATATGATAGTTAGTATATGTTACTTGTGCCCCCCCCCCCCTAAACTATTTGATTCACTTATAATGAAGTGTATTACATAAAATACTCGTGTTAAACTATCGTGTCTCTAAAAATGCCTATTTTAATGCATTTTGGTTAAATCGAGTCTTGCATAATTTTTACCTGCGTTTGATAGTCAGGGTTTCTTGTGTCCCTGTAATTACTTTCATTTACAGACAATGAAGTATTCCACCAAATATTCAGGGTAAACTATTGTATCGCCAAACCTTACGATTTTATTGACAGTTATACTTTTGGGATGGAGTCTTGCAAAATTTTCCCGCCACATGATAGTAAATCTTCTTGCGCCCCCAGTTCAGTAATGTGATGTTGTCTTGGAACGCAGGATTAAATCAAAATTGCTATTCAGAGACAATTGGACCATTTGCTACCCCCTTTTTGGCGCACGTTTTAGTAACATAATAAAGCAGCCTTCCGCTCTGACAGAATTCAGTTGTAGTGTCTTTTTCTGAACTTGTTCTGTGAGACCAATAGTAATTAAATTTAATATCAGTAGAAGGAATGGGTTTAGGTGTGATTGTGTACCTGCTTAAAATTCCACTCCTCTCCCTTTTCATAATTACGTGGTGAAGGTAAATCCTCTTTATTTGAGGGACCATTTGTCACTATGTATAATATGACAGGCCCTGCTATTGCATAAGAATGGGCAGCAACTAGTTCCAATAGATACATGGCTAATTGTTAAAATGCTACAGGTAGTCAATACATATCAATTAATCGAGATTCTCTACTGATTATTTCCTCCTTTTATCATTAATAACTCAAAGAATAGGTAAAACCTGAAGTATACAAACCTCTCTAGCAAATGGGAAACAGGAATTGATAAAATATCGCTTACTGATTACAGGCAAACCCCAACAAATTAGTCCCTACCTCAGTTGCATGCTGGCTCAACAAATAAAAATAATTAAAGCTCTATGCTTCCTATTAAGCCCTGCATAGGTGCCTTCTGTAGTGGTTATATAGACTGCGTTATCTATTGCCTTCCAATTTTTACGGGCAAGTTAAACTCACCGGCTAAAAATTATTAATACCCCACCAATAACTAGCAGGGGCCTGTAGTTTCATGGAGCATACGAGTTTTGTAAACCAGTACTACAGAGGGTGACTTACAGAAGCATTAGGACACGATAAGCGACTGTAAACACCCTATACGGTAGAATTTTACCAGTACCTCCGGTAGGCATATTACGTTGCAATAGGTCACCACGTTTGCAACTGTAAAGTCTTAACGAATCTTTGATGGGAAGCTGCAGTGCATCTTTAGACGCACTAAGGGTTCAACGGCCTTACAGTAAATAATATACATTGTCAACCACAACTCCACCGAAAAATGTTTGGCGGTTGTTCGGGGATATTTTCTTAGTATTCTGGTACAGTGCACCTGTGCCTTCAGGTGGAATGTTACGGAGCAACAATTTAATTATTACTTGCTGCGTTTCTTACCACAGCTATCTTACTTTCTGTGAAAATACCTTCAGTTCAAAAGCCTTTAATAAGCAATCACTAAAACGCGCGACACAAAAAGCTGGATAATGAAACATCCGCGGATGTGATGTGGTTATCGTCTGTGTGAAATTAGCAGAGCGTAGCGTCATTCCACTGTTCACTCACTGCATTAAAGAAACCCATACACAAGGTGGATATGGGCCAACTATTCATCAGTAAACACATCCACAGGACTGTGTATCACTGTTAGGACAACAAACAAGAGACCGAAATGAGCAGTATTGTAAGTAACCTCATGGGCGAAGGCTAAAGTGGACATTAAACAAGCGTCACGAGTATTTGCACTGCTACGCACATATTTTCACTGCAGTGTTGACACAAACATAAACTGAGGTACGATATTAAGCAAAATGTCATCGCTTTCTAACGAGACACCAGAAAATAGAAGAACATCTCAAGAACCTCCTATATTTTACCACTACAGTTCTTTTTCACCCTATATAAGATTATTGCATAGATGTTTGATATTCTTGTGATACGATTCAAGCAATGAACGAGAAGAGGAAGAAGTAAAGTGAATCTCTCCTTAACCGTACTAGTAACAACTCACCTGTATAAATTCATATACCTGGCTACTCAGTGGGAGTGACCAAAGTTGATGGAATGTCTAAATAGTGGCGGCTTTCGAGTCGATCCATAAGATGTTGTGTGCAAGACATGGCTTATGCATTTTACCTAGACAGTATGTCAGACGGACACCGAACAGACCAAATTCCGCTGAAAGAGCAGTAATATTTTAACAGCTGTGAAAATAACCCTTAAAATCGCTTCACATGTTGCCCCAAAAGCAAAATGACTCTAAAGAAAGTGTATCCCCTAAACAGTTGGCGTATTACTTCTCATTCCAATATATGCTGCATTATCGACACTCCAAGGATTAGCTGGTGAAGCAGCAGGCATTCCCAAGGAAGATACTGATGCAAAGATTGCTTGCAAATTACTTAAGATGCAAATACAACCATGCTCACAGTATGAAAGCAATAGCACATTGTAGAGGGAACAGCTTGTACTTTCGGCCATTTAGGAAAACTGTAAGTGGTATGTACTTAATGAAAAAAACGCAAAGAAAACCCTAAGCAGTCTCCCAACAAGAGTACTTACCAGTATTGATTATGATGTCATGCTATGTACTACAAACATTACATTTTCGATTTGTGTTCACGATCCTAACGTGCCAAGCCATTATATAAGTAATAATTACGCTACTCTCGAAGGAAAACCTGCCTTGTCCAAATATGCATAGTCAGTTGCGTGGTGTCCTTCGGAAGACTTAACTTCAGTGGACCCATTAACTACGTTGGCAAGTACGTCAACAAGAATGCTGCGGGTCACGGACAGTGCGTTGCCTGTAAAACATACAAGTAGCTTAATCATTAGTAATGCATAAAATATTTTCAGGTGTCATTTACTAATGAATAATTAGTCAATATGCTTTTCAGATAAGGCGAATGTCATCTTAATACATCAAGAGCAGAATAATTGTATTCAAAACTGTTCACAGGCAGGCTCTGTGCAATTCTTAACACCTTCGTTAATACCACAAAAAGACTTTCTAGGAAGAAAGATGCTGCAATAAATCTGTATGCCAGCTCTTGTGAAACACAAAGAAATGCTATCAAACAAAGAAACGTTGTGCACATCCACGCACATAAATATCACCCGTTCCCCATTTCATTACATCAAGATCTATATGACACTGACTGTCAATTTCGTTTCGAAAATTGTCTGTGGGTTGTCCAGCGAGACAATAAGTTTATTGAGAAAATTTTGCTCACTAGTGAAGTCAATTTTACGAATCACAGTAATGTAATTTTGAGTGATATGTTCTATTTAGCATTGGAAAACCCACATTTTACTACCGAATTAGTTTCCAGAAACCTAACATATTCTAAAGTACAAAACATGTTTAAAAATTTGAAAAGTGTAACGCACAAGCATATTGCTTCTTAACCCGATGGCCCAAGTTTCCTTATACAGTTGTACAATGCATCAAGAATTTCAGTTACATCTACAAAAGAAATATTACTAATTCGTCCTTTCGAGATGGGCTATTCTGGTGGCAAAAAAGTAACATGATTGCATTTGAAGAAACAAAGTTGATGCCTGTATTTCTATTACTTATGTAGTTGCGAGATAGTATAGCTATTTGTGTGGTGTCCATGATCACTCGAAAACAGATTACAAATTTCTTTAAGGCGTCAAAAAAAAATTAAGGTGAAAAAGTTAGGTGATCACCCATGTACGTATAGCAATCATGCAGGCTATTTCATAGTTTGTGTTAAAGTACACGAAGATTACGCAAGAGGAAAATTATGCGACATTTACTTGATGACGTGCACCAAATATTTGAGCAAACCTTGCCTGTAGAATGTATGGTAATTTCAAAGTTACTTTCCTCTTTCCCTACTGAAATTTTAGGTGATTTTTCCAACTAATTTGTTTAAATGAAGCAGCGCCATGAAATATTTATAATGTGATCATTTTACAAACTAAATACTAAGTTTGATTTTCTCCCGACTAGACACATATCTGTCACAAAAAAGTGACTGCAGCCTCGCAAACATTGCCTTACGTGTGGAACCATACATAACTTTTCAGTTCCTTTTAACGAATAAAGAAAGCCCGCCGAAGTTTTCCTTGCATTACGGAGCCCACAAATACCCATCTGCGGTATGGTGCATATTTTCTGAAGTCGTCAATTCAGTTTTTGATTCACTGTCCCTCAATCTCTTGTTATCTGACAGAGTCTGACGAGTAAGTTCCAGCTATTCAACATACAATATGTCCCACCTCCGACCGTTTCATATACATTCTAAGAAATGGACCTGTAAACTTACAGAAACTGAAGGTTTGATGATGAATACAATTGCGTCTTGTACCCTAGTCTGTTTCTTCATCCATTTCTTACTATTTCTGCCTCTACCAGTGATTCCCTTTATGATTCTCACCATTCCATTTATGCATCTCACCACCGCCCACCGGACAGCTTTAAGTATTTAATGGAGACATTAAACGTCAGTCTCAGTCGTCAGTCCATACTGATAATACATGATAACTGTAAGCTCTTCTTGCCAATCACAACACATTCGTCGCGCGGGATTAGCCGAGCGGTCTGGGGCGCTGCAGTCATGGACTGTGCGGGTGGTCCCGGCGGAGGTTCGAGTCCTCCCTCGGGCATGGGTGTGTGTGTTTGTCCTTAAGATAATTCAGATTAAGTAGTGTGTAAGCTTAGGGATTTATGAGCTTAGCAGTTAAGTCCCATAAGATTTCACACACATTTCTAGAACAACAAATTCACACACACATACAGAAATACAAAAATGGTTAAAATGGCTCTAAGCACTATGGGACTTAACATCTGAGGTCATCAGGCCCCTGGACTTAGAACTGCTTAAACCTGCCTAACCTAAGGACATCACACACATCCATGCCTGAGGTAGGATTCGAACCTGCGACCGTAGCAGTCACGTGGTTCAGGATTGAAGAGCCTAGAACCGCTCGACCACAGCCGCCGGCCACAAATACACTTACATAAAAAAATAATATCGCAATACTGCAACATTTAAAAATAAATTATGTAGAGTAAGGAAATTTCGGGAATACGTTCGTTTCATCTAGGTAACATATTTAGCTGATTAACATTTCTAGATCGCAGTTTAACCTAAGAGCTAGATAAGCCACTGCAAATATGAAATACTGGTAAACCAATAACAGGTAAAGCCGCTAGAATGTTTAGTGGAAGCATGGAAACGTGCGTGAATGTTGTTGTACAGGTATCGGATGTCAGTTCGTAGGATGGAGTTCCATGCCTGTTTCACCTGGTTGGTCAATAAAGGGACGGTTAATGCTGCTTGACGTCCTATGATTCTCATGTAAGCTCGAATAGAGACGGATCTGGTGAGCGAGCAGGCCAAGGAAACTTGTAGACTCACTGTAGAGCGTGTTAAGTTACAACAGCGGTATGTGGCGAGTGTCATTCTGTTGTAAAACATCCCATGGAATGCTGTTCATGGATGCCAACACAAGAGGTCGAATCACTAAATTAACCTTCACATCTGGAGGCATGGTTCGTAAGATAACAACGAGAGTGCTCCTGCTGTCATACGAAATTGCACCGCAGACCATAACTCCAAGTGTAGGTCCAGATTGTCTAGCAAGCAGACTGGATGGTGCAGGCCCTCAACTGACCTGCTTCTAACCAGCACACGGCCATCACTGGTGCTGCGACAGCAGTAGCTTTCATCAGAAAAGATCTTAACCGTGCCTCCAATGAGCTCTCGCTTGACACATGAGCTCTCGAAACTTCCTGGCAGATTCAAACTGTGTGCCGTACCGAGATTCGAACTCGGGACTGGCGGAAGTACAGCTGTGAGGACAGGGCGTGAGTCGTGCTTGGGTAGCTCAGATGGTAGAGCACTTGCCCGCGAAAGGCAAAGGTCCCGAGGTCGAGTCTCGGTCGGCACACAGTTTTAATTTGCCAGGAAGTTTCATATCAGCGCACATTCCGCTGCAGAGCGAAACTCTCAATCTACATGAGCTCTCGCTTGACACCACTGAAGCTGTAAATGGCGGTGGTTTGGTGTCAGTGGAATGCACGCTATAGGTTATCTGGCACGGAGTTGTCTTTGAAATAAACTATTTTAACAGTTCGCTGGGTCATTGCGGTGCCAGCTGATGCTCAGACTGCTGCTTCAGGTGCAGTACGATGCGTTAGAGCCGCACTCCGAACATAACGGTAGTACCACGTGGCCGGCCGGAGCCCAATCTTCTTGCGATCGTACATTTTCGTGACCACCGCTGTCAGCAGTCATGCACGGTGGATACATTCCTGCCGAGTCTTTCTGGAATATCGCTAAAGGAACATCCAGATTCTCGTAGCAATAATACAGGATCTCGTTCAATCTCAGTGAGGTGTTTATAATTGCGTCTTTGTTGTCTTAAAGGCTTTCTTGACGAGTGTCAACTCTGTACGTCCAGTCTCAAAGGTAACTAACGCTCACGACCGTAACGGAGTTTATTTAAAGCAAATCCGATTTGCATCCTCACAGTGGCGCAGCTAGCGCCATTCTTATGCGACTGGTTCGTACTTTTGATTACATCTTGTTGTGGCTAAGACATGTAAAAACCATGCCTATGACACCAACTACTACTTCTGCTTTACGGAACTGAAGTTTAGCAGTGACCACAATACTACGTCTCCAAAGCATTAATAGCCAGTGGCCTTAAACATCGTTCTGATACCTGAGACTCGTGATTTCACCTTGACTGGTTTGATGAAACAGTTCTGCTTCTAAAAAGGATCCTAAGCAAATCTAGCGTTTACGAAGACGTTCGTAATGTTACTCTCTCGTCGACCTGCTGCAGAAGAAGCTGCAGTACTCTGAAATTAATTGGGCCAGCGCCGGGGACGAGTTTCGTGGGGAGGCCGGGAGCGGTGCAATCAAAGTCAAATAACTGCCGACCCCCCCGGACGCAATTTGGAGCAACCGAGTGGCAGTAACGGCGGACCTGGCCCCTGCCCTACCCCTGATTCGCCCCCTCGCCACCGTCCACCACCACCCCTTCCTAAGAAAATTAATATTGATATTCAATTATTCACAAACTGCAAATACGCGCTTTTATGTGCTCCATATTATTGGCAATACATTTTCTGCTCCGTCTTTCTGCGCTTTACGCACCGCCGAGCGGAAACCCATAGAGTGCAGAGTGTAAACAAGTGCGTAACTTGGCGCCTTCCACTCAGCTGAAAGAAAATGAACTTTGCCGGCAGCGACCGATGCCACGTTCCCAATAATGTGCGCAGTCTGCCAGAAGTACTGAACTTTCTCTGCGCAGTGTGGCGAAGTCGTTTCGCCCGAAAGGCGCGAAGAGTTGCCTGCTGGCTGATCATAGAGCCCTTCTTTCCGGTGGTGCCTTTTGTGTGAGATCATTCTTGTAGCGGAAGGCCACTCATGGTACGTAGAACGGCACTTTTACCTTTATTTACCTCTGATGTGCCATTAGTCGACTATGACCAGCTGTTATCATTTATGAATTCATTGCTTCCTTTCACATGAACAAGAGGCAATAACTTTTACGTTCTGGTATTATTAATTGTTTCTGTCAGCGTTATTACATGTTTATAGTACTTGATTCAGGACAGTGCTAGGTAACTTATGATCTAGGGATGCAGATAATTATATTACGTTGTTCAAGTAATTCACAAAAGGACGATAAGATATAACAGTGGATGTTCCACAGGGCTCAATTCTGAGTCCTCTGCTGTCGTCCTATGTGAACAATTATCCGTTTTATTTTAATCAATAGGCTCAGCCAAATAATTTTGAAAATGACGAAGGTAGAGGGTGCCAGTAATCAGGTGTCAGATAAGTAGAGGGTCCAGAAAATTTTAAAAATTGGAAGCCTAATGTATCGTTTTAAAAGCCACATTTCAAACATTTTCCTTTCATGAATAAAGAAGATATATTTGAACATGTATTTATTTTCGTACTAAAATAGATACGAATTATCATTTTCAATCAAGAAAATTTCGTCAGCCTAATGTCACTCACACTTCCAATGAATGTGACAGGGGAATCTGCACTTGAGGACCCTGTTGCCACATCGACGCTCACTCATGACTGCTGCCTCCTACATACATTCACTTCTGCCTCGTAGATAGCGTCGCTAATTTCTCTTCTTTTCGACGCTCTTTCGTTGCTGCGGTATTGAGAAATGAGAGAGAGTTAATTCTTTTACATACGTCACTACTAGTTGTGCGAAGGGACGCAGCACTTTTTAGTAGGGAGTTAGGGGTCTGTTTAATATTTTTATGTCTGTGACTCCGAGCATTCCTGAGGCACTCCTCTCCCTCACAGAGTTCACAAGTTTTGGTTTCTGTCCACTCAATTTCGTAAAGACGTAAAGATAATGTACAACACTAAAGGCAGGGGACAAAAGCCCTTTAGCGTAGCGTAGTGGAATTTCGTGCTAGCAGGCCAGGAAAACTGCTCCGACACATCCGTGAAACACTGGTTTTGTGTAGCCAATATGTTGGCAACATATATCGTACATTGTATATAATACACTGGATACTTGATAAATAATAACAATAATAATAAATAGTATCATCAGAAGTCGAGTTCTGGCCGCCAACAACAACAATAATAATAATAAGTAACAAAATTGGTAATGAACTAACAGCAACGTACAATGTTTAAAAAACATGTTTCTAACTCAGCCTAAAAGCGCCTTTAGTAAGCTTTGCTTACTCTGGAAGGAAATCATTACAACCTATAAAGCATTTCAGCAGCATATGATTAGCGATTTGGGGACAGTACCTTTCTCTATATTTTTAAAAAAATGGAACTGTAAAATGTCTATATCGATAATATTTTAATAACTTCTCCTGACTCCCTAATTAAGGTGATAAATCCGTAAAAATTACGGACAGTGATGTAATCGATGCATTAGTGTTAAGTTGATTAATCGTGACGTAATAAAACAACAGAAAATGACTCATAATATTTATTAACACATTTCCAGGAACTTCGAGAATACAGGTGTAGCACAGTTTTCAACTTTAAGAAAATGTAGTACCTTTGATTAACATTGTGTTTGAAAAGAAACATGGCACCCAGGTCTAAGAACTTCGGTGCACAGCCGGCCGCTGTGGCCAAGCGGTTCTAGGCGCTTCAGTCCGGAACCGCGCTGCTGCTACGGTGCACGTTCGAATCCTGCCTTGGGCATGGATGTGTGTGATGTCCTTAGGTTAGTTAGGTTTAAGTAGTTCCAAGTCTTGAGGACTGATGACCTCAAATGTTAAGTCCCATAGTGCTTAGAGCCATTTGAACCATTTGGGTGCACATTCTGAAATCTTAAACTGGAAAATCGATGCACTGTAGCTGATGAAGCGCTGATGTTTGTCTGTTTGTACCATTACCGTATTTGCATAGCGGTGAGAAAATTATGCAAAAGTTATGGTATATGATTATGGTGTTCTCTAGATCTCTTACGGACATTGGGACATACAAAATGTACTTTAGGTATAACGTTCGACATGAAGTACGTCATTTTGAGTTCCATTGAAGTCGTGCATAAAGCTACGGAAACAGTAAATTAAACCCATCTAATGCCTTCAAATACACCTCTAAGGCCTCGGGCAGTAATTGTTGTTTGTACTGAGATTAGAACACTTCATGAATCTCTAAAAATTAATTAAATGTCATTCCTTTATGAATAGTCTCCTCGTTGTTGAATCTTCGCGAAAAGAGGCGAATGGCTGGTGCTGAGCGGTCGATAAGCTGAATTCGATGTAGTACTACTAACGATCGGGCTATGTGGTCCCTTGTTTCAGCTGTTATGCGCGAATTACGGTATAACATTATTTTCTGTTCTCCATGGTCTCAGGACGGACTGAATTAACGATTGAATTTATTAGTGGCTTGGGTGCAAATGGTTTGTAATTTCTTCAAAATATTTGTTGGAATTCCAGTCACTAACTTTTAACAGTAATCCTTCATTTTTCACATTGATTGTAATCCTGGATGTCCATATGTGAAATAAATTCCCATATTGAATTTTTAATGTACATTTAGAAACAATTTTTCCCTCACATTTGTGTTCCACATTAACTTTGTACTCCTCTAATCATTATTAATTTCTTTTTTCTGACTATCTGACTCCAGAGCATGAAAAATCCTTATGGATCTTTAATACTGTACGTATAATTTCCTTCCATATCCTCGTGCCAGCCGGAGTGGCCGAGCGGGTCTAGGCGCTTCAGTCGAGAACCGCACGACCGCTACGGTCGCAGGTTCGAATCCGGCCTCGGGCATGGATGTGTGTGGTGTCCTTAGGTTAGTTAGGTTTAAGTAGTTCTAAGTTCTAGGGGACTGATGACCTCAGCTGTTAAGTCCCATAGTGCTCAGAGCCATTTGAACCATTTGAACCATATTCTCGTTCTGTTTATCTTCAGCGAGATTCATCCACTTTCGGGGTCATCACCCCCAACTCATGATTATAGTGAGGAACGAGACGGCTTATACGAGGTGGTTATAATTAAAGTGAAGCTACTCACAGGGTTCCATATGGGCTATAATTATTATCGTATGGCAGTGAAACTTGGTAGAATTTGTAATACGTTAACGTAGAACCAATTTACGCTGGAAAAGAATTATCTCCAGTGTTGGCCATCAGGTGCAAATCTGGCGCTGTGCAGCATCTTCTCGACGTCTTCGGTGCTCTTACTGAACCAACGTGTAAGCGGCAGTTAATAGTAACTGAAACATTATGTCTTCCTCACTTGTTTGACCTTTTCTATCTACGTTCCATTCCCAACTCGTTAAATATAGGAACTTTTCTATACGCATTCCTTGTATTGACAAAGCCTTTCTACCTACTTGATTTGATCTCCCGTATTATGTATTAAAGTATTAACATTAATGACTATGCTGTCATTAGCTCTAATGCAAGTGACAAGGTGGCATATAGCAGAGCATTACTAAGATCGAGTACAGCATCTACATCTACAGGGATACTCTGCAAATCACACTTAAGTGCCTGGCAGAGGGTTCATCGAACCACCTTCACAATTCTCTATTATTCCAATCTCGTATAGCGTGTGGAAAGAATGAACACCTATATCTTTCCGTACGAGCTGTGATTTCCCTTACTTTATCGTGGTGATCGTTCCTCCTTATGTAGGTCGGGGGAGAAAGTTGGTCATTGGAATTTCGTGAGAAGATTCCGTCGCAACGAAAAACGCATTTCTTTTAATTATGTCCAACCTAATCCTGTATCATTGCTGTGAAACTCTCTGCCATATTTCGCGATAATATGAAACGTGTTGCCTTTCTTCGAACCTTTTCGATGTACTCCGTCAGTCCTATCTGGTAAGGATCCCACACCGCGAAGCAGCATTCTATAAGAGGACGGACAAGCGTACTGTAGGCGGTCTCCTTAGTGGGTGTGTTACATTTTCTGTCCTGCCAATAAAATGCAGCCTTTGGTTAGCTTCCCCACAACATTTTCTATGTGTTCCTTCCAATTTAAGTTGTTCGTAATTGTAATTCCTAGGTATTTAGTTGAATTTACGGCTTTTAGATTAGACTAATTTATCGAGTAACCGAAGTTTTACGAGTTCCTTTTAGCACTCATGTGGATGACCTCACACTTTTCGTTATTTATAGTCAACTGCCACTTTTCGCACCATTGAGATATTTTTTCTAATTCGTTTTGCAGTTTTTTTTTATCTTCTGATGACTTTATTAGTCTATAAACGACAGCGTCATCTGGAAACAACCGAAGACGGCTGCTCAGATTGCTCCCAAATCGTTTATATAGATAAGGCACAGCAAAGGGCCTATAATACTACCTTGGAGAACGCCAGAAATCACTTCTGTTTTACTCGATGACTTTCCGTCAATTACTAAGAACTACGAGCAGCAAGTTATGTGAGAAACTATTTGTTTTAGGGACATGAGCACCGCTACGTATGCATCCTGACGGTATCTGGTGGAGAGTACTCTTGTACCACTATCTGCCAACCTTTTTCTGTTCCTTTCACGAACGTTGCGTAAGAAGTACAGTCGCCGGTAAAGGTCCGTATGACACATAATTCCTCCCTATCGACTGAATCATTTCGTGAGACGTCTATGGGAGTATGTAATATGTTGCCACATTCTTTTTCTGAATTGCACGCTATCAGATTTCAGCAGTAAACTTTTTCTGAACCTCCTATTACACATAACTTATACTTCATCTACATCTACATATACATATACAGGCTGAACCAGAAATCTACCGACAAACTTTCAGAGACTGTTCAGGGTACTTTCTAAGTATTTTCTTATCAGGAACTCACAGCAACAGAATAATAATTTAATAATTCTGTCACTTACCACAATAACTTTTGTTTCTGCCGCCGTTGGATAAGCAGCTGCAGCAGCAAGTCGTATACCCCTAGCTTACGTATTTGTTACATAGTTTAATTATTAATTTCTTTGCGTGTTTTTGGGTACTTGCATTGTTTAATTCATAAATTTCGGGCGTATTATAGTATTTGAGAGTTGTAGCATCGCGCTTTAGTACCTGAATAGTGTAAATTCGCGTAGTCGTCTGTCGTCTGTTTTTGTTTTGAACGGTCAGTGTCGGTTGGTCACAGCCAGTGTTGTCCCTGCCGCCGTTGGATAAGCAGCTGCAGCAGCAAGTCGTATACCCCTAGCTTACTTATTTGTTGCATAGTTTAATTCTTAATTTCTTTGCGTGTTTTTGCGTACTTGCATTGTTTAATTCATAAATTTCGGGCGTATTATAGTATTTGAGAGTTGTAGCATCGCGCTTTAGTGTTTACTTCGTAGAATCTTACTTAAATTGCGTGTGAGTTTCGTATAGGAGGTGTAATTTCGAGTTTTAGTTACTGTAATCGTAAATTCAGGCAGATTGTAGCGCAGTCGTTAGGCATTTGTACAGGTTAGTTAATACATCCTTTGCGTGTTTCCCTTGCGTCATCTAGGCACGGACTCGTGTTTCAGTAACTGTTGTTCAACATCGATTAGAATGGACAGGGACTGTGATTGCTGTGTTCGGATGAGGGCTGAGTTGGCATCCCTTCGCTCACAGATGCAAGCGGCGCTGACTTCGGCTGCGCAGCTTGAGGCTGTTGCCAATGGGCACCACTGTGGGGAGCAGGACTTGGGTATTACGGGGATGTCAACCTCGTCCCGTCTGTCCCCGGATCGGTCTGCCGCTATGGTTGCCCCGGTTGCTGCCCGCAGTGGGGCTGAGCCCTCGCCTGTGGTTGATTGGGAGGTCGTTCCAAGGCGTGGCAGGCAGCGAAAGACGTCCCCGGAGGCTGATCAGAAAGCCTCCCCGGTGCGTCTGACAAACATGTTTCAGGCACTGTCTCTGGCTGAGCCAGATGCAGCTGCCTGCCCTGTTTCAAAGGATGTTTCTCAGCCTTCAAAGTCCGGGCAATCACAGAGGGTGCGCTTATTGGTAGTTGGGAGCTCCAATGTTAGGCACGTAATGGGGCCCCTTATGGATATGGCGGCTAAGGAGGGGCAGAAATCCAGTGTGCACTCCGTGTGCATTCCGGGTGGAGTCATTCCTGATGTGGAAAGGGTCCTTCCGGATGTCATGAAGAGCACAGGGTGCAGCCAGCTGCAGGTGGTGGCACATGTCGGCACTATGACGTGTGTCGCTTTGGATCTGAGGAAATTCTCTCTGGATTCCAGTGGCTATCTGATTTGGTGAAGCCGGCCGCGGTGGTCTAGCGGTTCTGGCGCTGCAGTCCGGAACCGCGGGACTGCTACGGTCGCAGGTTCGAATCCTGCCTCGGGCATGGGTGTGTGTGATGTCCTTAGGTTAGTTAGGTTTAAGTAGTTCTAAGTTCTAGGGGACTTATGACCTAAGATGTTGAGTCCCATAGTGCTCAGAGCCATTTGAACCATTTTTTTGATTTGGTGAAGGCTGCCGGTCTTGCTTACGAGATGAAGGCAGAGCTCACCATCTGCAGCATCGTTGACAGAACCGACTGCGGACCTTTGGTGCAGAGCCGGGTGGAGGGTCTGAATCAGACGCTCAGACGGTTTTGCGACCGTGTTGGCTGCAGATTCCTTGACTTGCGCCGTATAGTAGTGGGGTTTCGAGTTCCGCTGAATAGGTCAGGAGTTCACTACACTCAGCTGGCGGCTACACGGGTAGCGGAGGCTGTGTGGCGTGGACTGGGTGGTTTTTTAGGTTAGAAGGTCTCGGGAAAGTACGGGGTGGGCTGCAATCTCAAAGGGTGCATGCCAAATACAGGACGTGCTTGGATCAAGGAACAGTCGGAATTGTAGTTTTAAATTGTTGTAGTTGTGCTGGGAAAGTCCCTGAGCTTCAAGCGCTAATAGAAAGCACAGAAGATGAAATCGTTATAGGTACAGAAAGCTGGCTAAAGCATGAAATAAGTTCTGCAGAAATTTTTACGAAGTCTCAGAGGGTGTTCAGGAAAGATAGATTAGGCAGAATTGGTGGTGGAGTGTTTGTGTCTGTCTGTAGTGGTTTATCTTGTAGTGAAGTCGAAGTAGATACTCCGTGCGAATTGGTATGGGTGGAGGTTATACTTAAGAGCCGAACTAAGTTAATAATTGGCTCCTTCTACCGAGCCCCAGACTCCGATGATATAGTTGCTGAACAGTTCAGAGAAAATTAGAGTCTCGTAACATATAAATACCCCACTCATACGGTTATAGTTAGTGGGGACTTCAACCTTCCCTCGATATGTTGGCAAAAATACTTGTTCAAAACCGGTGGTAGGCAGAAAACATCTTCCGAGATTGTCCTAAATGCTTTCTCCAAAAATTATTTCGAGCAGTTAGTCCATGAACCCACGCGAATTGTAAATGGTTGCGAAAACACACTTGACCTCTTAGCCACAAACAATCCAGAGCTGATAGAGAGCATCATGACTGATACAGGGATTAGTGATCACACGGTCGTTGTAGCTAGGCTCAATACCGTTTCTTCCAAATCCACCAGAGACAAACGCAAAATAATTTATTTAAGAAAGCGGGTAAAGTGTCACTAGAAGCCTTCCTAAGAGACAATCTCCATTCCTCCCGAACTGACTAAGCAAATGTAGAGGAGATGTGGCTCAAATTCAAAGATATAGTAGCAACAGCAATTGAGAGATTCATACCTCATAAATTCGTAAGAGTTGGAACATCCCCCGTGGTACACAAAACAGGTCCGAACTCTGTTGCAGAGGCAACGGAAAAAGCATGCGAAGTTCAGAAGAACGCGAAATCCCGAAGATTGGCTAAAATTTACAGACGCGCGAAATTTGGCACGGACTTCAATGCGAGATGCCTTTAATAGGTTCCACAACGAAACATTGTCTCGAAATTTGGTATAAAATCCGAAGAAATTCTGGTCGTATGTAAAGTACACAAGCGGCAAGACGCATTCACTACCTTCGCTGCGCAGTGCCGATGGTACTGTTACCGACGACTGTGCCGCTAAAGCGGCATTATTGAACGCAGTTTTCCGAAATTCCTTCACCAGGGAAGATGAATGGAATATTCCAGAATTTGAAACACGAACAGCTGCTAGCATGAGTTTCTTAGAAGTAGATACCTTAGGGGTTGCGAAGCAACTCAAATCGCTTGATACGGGCAAGTCATCAGGTCAAGATTGTATACCGATTAGGTTCCTTTCAGATTACGCTGATACAATAGCTCCCTGCTTAGCACTCATATACAACCGCTCGCTCACCGATAGATCTGCACCTACAGATTGGAAAATTGCGCAGGTCGCACCAGTGTTTAAGAAGGGTAGTAGGAGTAATCCATCTAACTACAGACCTATATCATTGACGTTGGTTTGAAGTAGGGTTTTGGAGCATATACTGTATTCAAACATTATGAATCACCTCGAAGGGAACGATCTATTGATACGTAATCAGCATGGTTTCAGAAAACATCGTTCTTGTGCAACGCAGCTACCTCTTTATTCGCACGAAGTACTGGCCGCTATCGACAGGGGATCTCAAGTCGATTCCGTATTTCTAGATTTCCGGAATGCTTTTGACACCGTTCCTCACAAGCGACTTCTAATCAAGCTGCGGGCCTATGGGGCATCGTCTCAGTTGTGCGACTGGATTCGTGATTTTCTGTCAGGAAGGTCGCAGGTCGCAGTTCGTAGTAATAGACGGCAAATCATCGAGTAAAACTGAAGTGATATCAGGTGTTCCCCAAGGAAGCGTCCTGGGACCTATGCTGTTCCTGATTCATATAAATGAACTGGGTGACAATCTGAGCAGTTCTCCTAGGTTGTTCGCAGGTGATGCTGTAATTTACCGTCTAGTAAGGTCATCCGAAGACCAGTATCAGTTGCAAAGCGATTTAGAAAAGATTGCTGTATGGTGTGGCAGGTGGCAGTTGACGCTAATTAACGAAAAGTGTGAGCTGATCCACATGAGATCCAACAGAAATCCGTTGGAATTCGATTACTTGATAAATAGTACAATTCTCAAGGCAGTCAATTCAACTAAGTACCTGGGTGTTAAAATTACGAACAACTTCAGTTGGAAAGACCACATAGATAATATTGTGGGGAAGGCGAGCCAAAGGTTGCGTTTCATTGGCAGGACACTTAGAAGATGCAACAAGTCCACTAAAGAGACAGCTTACACTACACTCGTTCGTCCTCTGTTAGAATATTGCTGCGCGGTGTGGGATCTTTACCAGGTGGGAGGACATCGAAAAGGTGCAAAAAAGGGAAGCTCGTTTTGTATTATCGCGTAGTAGGGGAGAGAGTGTGGCAGATATGATACGCGAATTGGGATGGAAGTCATTACAGCAAAGACGTTTTTCGTCTCGGCGGGATCTATTTACGAAATTTCAGTCACCAACGCTCTCTTCCGAATGCGAAAATTTTTTGTTGAGCCCAAGCTAAATAGGTAGGAATGATCATCAAAATAAAATAAGAGAAATCAGAGCTCCAACAGAAAGGTTTAGGTGTTCGTTTTTCCCGCGCGCTGTTCGGGAGTGGAATGGTAGAGAGATAGTATGATTGTGGTTCGATGAACCCTCTGCCAAGCACTTAAATGTGAATTGCAGAGTAGTCATGTAGATGTAGATGTAGATGTAGAAAATACTTTCACACCAGTGAAGAGGCCTGTTATATGCAGTTACCAAAACATACAACAAAGAAAACCCAACACAGAATAATTGCACAACATTCCAAAGTAACGCATACAGTTGTGTCCCACTGTGTTCAGTCTGTTCTGTCAGTATACAGCACAGCACGTAACAAGTGCAGAACTGGTCCGTTACATGTATTTTTCAAAATATCGACCAGCATGAGTGTCCTACGCGCTCAGAAATTCCATGAGTTAGGCGTGCTACTTCTGCGTCCGCGATAATCCTAACTAACAGGTCCGTTCGAGTAGCGATTGCAATCTAATAAACTACGTTATTCACGTGCCTCAGGAGAAGCAGTCCGATGTTGTGACTTCTGGTGACCCAGTTTGCTGTGGAAGGTGTCCAAAAGAAAAGTACACAAGCGGCAAGACGCAGTCAATACCTTCGCTGCGCAGTGCCGATGGTACTGTTACCGACGTTTGTGCCGCTGAAGCGGAGTTATTGAACGCAGTTTTCCGATATTCCTTCACCAGGGAAGATGAATGGAATATTCCAGAAGTACGGTTTGTCTGTAACGATCCGCCAGCGACCGTTGGGTCCCTGTAAACAAATACTCAGAAAGCATTCCTGAATAATCTCGGAAAATTTGTCGGAGCTTTTGTTCATCTTGTATAAGCCGTAAGCCACCATACGGTGAATGATAGAGGGTACCTTTTACTTCAGCTAGTCAGTTCTTTTCCTGTTCTACGCCCGAATGTGGTGAGCGGAAACTGTCTATATACTTTCGTATCAAGCTATGATTTCTGTTACTTCGTCTTGGTTATCCTTACGTAAGACGTGTGCTAGTGGCGGTGGGATCGTCTGGCAGTCAGTCGCAAATGCCGGTTCTCTAAACTTTCCCGATATCGTTTTGCGAAGAGAGTCTCTTCCTCCCTCGAGAGATTTCTATTTGTGTTCACGTAACGTTTCTGTAATAGTTGGGTGCTGACCGAAACTACAGGTAACCAAAATAGCTGAACGCCTCTGAATTTTTTCGAAGTCTTCTTTTATTCCGATTGATGGGGATCCCAATCACTCGGGTAGTACTAGAGGACACCTGTAGCACAAGTACTCTGCTCGCTGTTTCCTTAATGGATAGCTACAGTTTAGTAGAATTCTCCCAATAAACTAAACCAGTAGAGTCCTTCCTCGAAAGGAGGAATATCTAATTCATTGGGTGCTGTAGCTATTCGCTATCGTTAATGGGTAGCTACGGTTTCCTTTTGTTCTCCCAATAAACTGAATCAGTAGAGCCCATACTCAAAAGGCGGAATGTCTAATTCATTTGGTGCTGTAGCTGTTCACGTCGTTAATACTTACAGATTGCTCGGAGTAGTGTTCCATATCAAAATAACGCGATACACGGTAGCACTTCTTGTAACAAAGAAAAGTAGAGAGTAGTATTAAGGATTGTCGAAACATGCGGCACACTCCGGTAGCCATATCCCTGATTCAAGTATGCTCACCACCCCCCCCCCCCCCCCCCTCTACGCTTCCACGACCACCCCGCTGAAAGATACAAGAAGTCTCTCCCAAGGGAGCTTCCGTAGCGACGACCGAGACAAATGCGTCCCAAATGCCGCGAACTTCAGCTAACATAATGACGCAGCACCGACGCGCCCGCTCATGGCGCCTGGCGGGTTCGGCGGTCACCTGGGCGTTTTTCGCCCCCCCCCCCCCCCCCTCTAACCACCAGCCGCCGCGCTGCTCCCACAAACGCCTCGGGTGGAGCGCCGCTAGTATCGATTTGGCAGTCGACACGAGCTCAGAGGAAGGAATACAAATGGCAGCATTAACGGAGTGTCAAACAGAGCGTGGTAAAATATGCCGCCGACCGCGTTGCTGGGACGGTTGCTGTGCCGCCTCAGGGGCTCGACACGTGGAACCACTCCATCCAGAAGTGTGGAAATCTGTAGTACATCTGCAAGCGTCTGGTACATCACTTTTCTGAGAAACATGGCAAAAAAGTTGTTCAAAGTAGTTCATATATTGCTACCATTGCATTCCATTGCATTTTTTTCTAGAAGATGTTAGCCCAAAGCAGTGCAATATGTAATACTTGTGGGATCCTACCCGCTCGTGCCTTAGAAGGTTACTAGGAAGCTGTTTCCTCGGATAGCTAAACAACACATAGGCAAATCATAGTAATTGAGTTTCTTGCAGTAACTGAATTGATAATATTTAACTTCGGGCCTTAAGCAAATGGCGACATGCAAATAATCAATGCCCTTCGTTATATACAATGTCCTTGCAAGTTAATTAGACAAGTTCATATGGATCGCAAGTCGAAGCCCTCCTGGTGCCCCTCTCCTAGTCTGGGTCTGGTAGTGTCCGGTCCAGGTTGGCAGCAGCGGCGCTTATATTCTCTTCGTATAGGGGCCGCTCCTTTCGTGATGACGTCCTTGTCAGCGCGCTATTGGCTGACGTCGTGTCGTAGCACTCCCTGCTGTATCGATCTTGATCTTCGTGCAGGCACTTGCCGTTGCGATGAACAATATTAAAAGCTCCTCGCCTTTTGATACTCAGAATGCCACACGTTATGCAGGGCTCACGATTCAGTTTTCAGGCTACCATATTGCAAGTTTCAGCAACCAAAATGGAAACCAAATGCCGCCCCTCTGGTCTTTATTGAGCAGGAAAAGCTAAAACTGTAAACTGGCTGCTGTTTGTTGAGGTCCAAATACTTGTCAAAAACGCACGCGATATTGTAAACCAGAGCACATGAACGTAACAAGAGCGGAAGGAAATACACTACAGTGCAGAACTTATCATAGCTGCCAAGCAACATAGGTGGGTGAAGCTTAAACTACACATAGAAAGAAATGCTTTGATATAGCACATAACGTAACTGGGAGACACATGAAATGAGACAAGCGATTAACGACACAAGACACTTCTATTCAAAGACAGTAATTTTAATGAGGTCATCGTTATATATGATGAACCAAAGTCATTACAAGAGGCAGGACATTTTTCTTAATCGGCTTTGGGACGGCAAACGTGCTCTGAAAGGAACTGCCCGTGCTGGCGACGAGTTTCGTAAGGCGTACTTGCGGCAGGACATTGCATTCCTTCACCAGTGCGATTGACAACTGCTGGATGCACGTTGGTGTGTGTGGAAAGTCTTTACTAAGCCTCACCAACACATGCCACACGTACTCAAGGGGACTGGCGTCTGGAGAACGGACAGGACAGTCCATTCCCCGAATATCCTATTTCTGAAAGTCCTCCATCAGCACCGTTCGATGCGGTCACGCATTGTCGTCCTTAAAAATGGCTTCAGGCCCGGATGCAACTCTCAAAAGACACGCATGGGGAAGGAGTAAATTGTCGCAGAGACCTGAAGGTCATGCTTATTTATGCCTCCGCACCCCATAATACCCGTATCATCAAAACTATTATGGCCGGCCGCTGGTGGCCGAGCGGTTCTGGACGCTTCAGTCTGGAACCACGCGACCGCTACGGTCGCAGCTTGGAATCCTGCCTCAGGCATAGATGTGTGTGATGTCCTTAGGTTAGTTCGGTTTAAGTAGTTCTAAGTTCTAGGGGACTGATGACCTCAGATGTTAAGTCCCATAGTGCTCAGAGCGATTTGAACCATTTTTGAACCAAAACTATTACGTTCAACAATGCTGTATGCAATTCTGTATGTGATTTCATATCGTGAGGGGTGGGAACACTTAATCCACCCAGGAACATTGTCAGAAATGATCCTTTTGGCGTATTTCAAGTAAATACACTTGGGCTTTGCGCGGCCCCGCCTTATGAATACTGCAAACAGGAAAACGTCTAGCAAAGTAATTAGGCGAATCACAATCACATGCAAGCTATTACACAACCCAAGCTTTCCTCAAGCACCACCGTCACGACTGTCTTTGAGCACTACCGCTGAATAGCACACAGTACGGGTAGAATCAATTTCTGTATTACGAGCAAAGCCTACCCTGAGGCAGAGACGCCAACCACCGTACACCAATCCATAACAGGAACCCACCTCCGTGCGCTAATAACAAGTTCTTCTAGCTGCTAGTTCAGGACTGGACTTCACCACAGTGGTCACGAGAACTGGCAGCTGTGCCTACACTGTGCACACCCGTCTTTGTCGCTCCATTATTGTCCACGCTCCGCAGGTCTCCACAGACTGACGCAGGTCCCAGGTCAAGGTTCCTCGCTGCGGTGTCGATAGACCACCGCGCTTCATGCGACCACTCTTTACCAGTGCAAGCCTCTCCTGGGCGCTCTTATCGTAGCAGGCAGGAATTCAACATGTCGTAATTCACGTTTACACTATGAAATAATGCGTGCAGACGTTGCGTGTTGTGCGCTGTGACTCGCTGTGAGAAGCAAACGAACAGTGTAGCACTAGACTCTTACTTTATCAAACGATTATTTGCAAAACAGTACTGTACATTAGGGATAAATTCAATAGGGTAGCACCTTTTTATACAGGCTGGCCTTGTATTCGGGAGGCTGGAGCTTCCCACCTTAATTCAGCCACGCTGATTTACTTTCTTCCTTGGTTTCCCTAAACTGCTTCAGGAAAATACTTGCATGCTTTCTGTTATAAGGCCACGGACGGCTAACTGCCATCATTGTCAGATAAGACCTGAATATAAATGGTTGTGTGCAGGCAGGCCCCCACAACCGCACGAGTGGTCGACTGTGAAGAGCGGACAAATTGAGTAGCTGGGCGGCGGCCATTAGAGTGCTAAACTGACGCGCGAGGTTCGAATGTTTATACATCGCTTTTGGTTATAAAATGCCTTCCCTTGAGTTAAGTCACAAACATATGCCTCATTTAAATACGTTACTACAATATACTTTTTAATTTATGAACAAACAGCAACTAGTCACTGTTTATGAATTTATCTTACGTACTACATGGAATCTGCCGTTGCTAAAAGTTATGTACTGGACCCCTAGCATTTTTCGTAGTTCATTTATGACAGATGTACGCAAAATGCATCAAAATACTCGAAGATTTGCCCACTATATTAATAGATATTTTCTGACTCTACCTTGCTTTAGATTTTATGACGAGAAGTGCATTATATATGGCATAGTGCTTTGGCAACTCACAAACAAATTATCAAGTTTCAACCTAACCTAGACCATGAAACCACTACCGATCAGCCAACTTTCTTCAAAATGATCAGAACATATAAAAAGTTATTCTGTCGGTCGGAAATCTTGCCTCCTGACAGCTGTAACCATTTTTGTAACAGCTGTGGTTTTGAGAAAGGAAACCTCCAAATAGATGCACAGACATTGTGCTAATACCGTGTTACAAAAACATTTATTAAGCAAATGCACTGACATACAAAACAACTTAAAATATCCACATACCTGTGAAATGTAATATTCGTTCCTTTCTCGAATTTATTTGTACAATTAATCGCTGCACAACTCTTCACCATTGTACTTCTTTTGATAGGAACGTACAAACAGTAGAATTACGAGTAACAAATACTGTATGTACGCCCCAACAAATATACAACGTTGAATCAGGGTCTTCATAAAGAACAATAGTGCACAATACATCAGACTACAACCACTATAATGGCGTCCAGCCGAAGGTTCAAATTATCCCGCGACTGCAGCGCCGTAAGTGAGTCTAGTTATTTTTTACAAGGTCTTTGTGTGCAGGTATCCCAGAACTGTAGCGAGAAACTTCGAGGAGTTGTACAGTGGGTCTTGAGGAAAAAATCGACGATAAAAACCCGTGTCCAGAAATGTCATCCAATAATGCTATAGAGCGTCGAAGTTACGGGGGCTGGTAGCTACCTCTAGGCAACCACTTCGGCAGCCAACGTGACTTGGTACGCTGACGGACTGTAGGCGGAATGTCTCTGACTGTCATTTGTTACAGTGTGATCGCAACTGATTCCTATGATCGTCAGTGGAGATGGTGCAGCTAGCTGAAGTCCTTATCTCCTACGAATGCGACGCTCTGTGGTCTCCGTGGAAGACGGTTTCAGACACAGGTTTCCATCCAGAATTTGTCTCCTGCAACCCTCTGAAATTTCCACTGTTTCTGAGTATACAAGACAAAAATAAACTCCAGATGGAAATCCATGTACGAAACCGTCCTCCACCAAGGCAACAGAGCATTTCATTCACAGGAGATAAAGCCTTTCTACGTAGCAGCTACCTCCATCTTCTCCACTGGCGATCGTCACAATTAGTCGCGATCACTGAATAACAAAAAGCATTGTCTGACGTTCCGTCTACAGCCCGTCACGTTTGTTGCCGAAGGGGTGGTCCATTGGCAGGGGTCGGCGCCTGTAATTTCGACGCTCTTTAGGGACGTCAGATGAAGTTTCTGGCCACGGTTCACAGCCTCCAGTTATTCGTCAAGATACCTTCTACAGCCCCCAGAACTATGTTGCAACATCCTGAATTATTATTTTTGTTATTCTTGAAGTGTAATATCATGAAATATCCTTGTGAAAAATGATCTTTGAATGGATCAGTCTACTATTACTTGTAACATCTCTACCGGAGAGCTGAAGCAGTTTGATACAACGAATTCTCATCAACTTATACACTGATGTCAAGAGATATTTAGATTCCACACGCGCTACTGGTTATTCATAGTCGTTTGTCTTTCAGCGATAAAGCGTGTTTCACTCCCAACAACTTAGCGGCATGTTTCGCCGATAAAACAGATACCACATTCGTGATGTACTTCTGATCAGTGAAATAATTCGAAGGAGTCATGCTGTGGTAAACAAACAAACTGACACTCCTGCATTCAACCAGTTAGGAATTAATGACAATATTTCTTCTGGGCAAGGAGCAGAAGTTAGCAATGCTCAAGCTGTGTCCATACAGGATATGCTAACAGCATTATTTGAAAAGTTTACTATTGAAGAGCAGAAGCATGAAAAACAAAGCTAGCTTAAAGAGCAGGAGCGTGAAAAACAACGCGAGCTTAAAGAGCAGGAGCGCGAAAGACAACGTCAGCAGGAAAAGGAAAAACGTAGACAGGAAAAGCTTACGGAAAAACAGCAACAGGAGCTCAGGGACCAAGAAAAGGAAAAGAAATTTATAGAAAATAAGCAATATTTTTCTTGAATGAGATAAAGAAATTGTCCGTATGATAAATCAAGTGTTGGTCGATCGCGATAATGCTATTCAAATGGATCTGAGCACTATGGGACTTAACATCTATGGTCATCAGTCCCCTAGAACTTAGAACTACTTAAACCTAACTAACCTAAGGACATCACACAACACCCAGTCATCACGAGGCAGAGATAATCCCTGACCCCGCCGGGAATCGAACCCGGGCGGGCGAAGCGAGAACGCTACCGCACGACCACGAGCTGCGGAGGATAATGCTATTACTACCCATTTTAAGCAGGAGATCGATGCAGTAAAATCCACTATTGAACCGTTAACAAACATTCCAGTTCAGGTCAAAAGCCTTCAAACAGAAGTAGATAGACAAGAGAACCAATTCAAAGCTTTGGGTACCGCTGTGAAAACAATGCAGGAGGACATTCCCTCGGAAATCCGAAAGCAAGTCCGAACAGAAGTAGCCAGTGTGCTGAGCTCTGAAAATCAAAACTTTGAGAATCTGACAGTATGCAGTAATGACAACACCGGTACTGACAGGGAAAGGATCGCAGATAATCTAACGGCGAACTTTAATGCACCATAAGGAAGACCAAATTTTGGTAATCAACCGATATTACCAGAGCAATATGTGACACCAAGTAACAATAATAGTGGAATAGAATGTACTTCTAATAAAGTAACCCCACCACCGGCGAATGATAGAAATTCCATGCACTTAATTACTTTGATGCATGAAGAAAGCCTGATTAAGCAATGACAGTTTCAAATATTTAACGAAGAAAACTAGAAAACATACATCCAGTAGTTTTCATTCGAACCTTTAGAAGTGTTCTTCCAAAATCATGGTCGGAAGAACAGAAAATACAGTTTGTGGTATCACATATTTCTGGTGATGCGTCGCTCTGGGCATTAAATGCAGCAGAAACTTGCAAGACTTTCCACGACTTTGAGAAGGCGTTCCTTGATCAATTCTGGTGAGCGTCTACTCAAGAGCGACTCCGTAAAGTTGTTTACAATACGGAAATGTACAATCCGAAGTCAGATTCCTTAAGAAAGTACTTTGAAAAATATATTAATATGACCCGGTACTGGGATGAGCCAGTAACCACCAGAGACTTATTGCGAGTGTTAAAAGCTAGATTACCCATACATATTAGAGAAATACTATTTAATGTTACAGACACCGATCTGAGAGAATTTCTGTCTGTAATTGATTCTCTGGATCTAGTGCAAGAGGACACCAGAAAAAATTCTGACGTGATCAGCAATACCTATAGTCCTAATAGAAAAAAAAATCATGGATTGGAAATAATGGAAATAGGGGCGAAGATAATCCAATGTCAAATAAAAGTAAAGCTTATAGTAACGGAAAGTACAATAATAATAATAGTAGTATGAATCCATACAATCAAAATTTTGGTTATCCTAATAATAATAATAACAGCAATTATCAAAAGGCCTAAGAACACCAACAACCAAATGGTAATCAGAGGCAGTACCACAATGAAAACCCAAACAATAACAATAGCAACCGAAAGAGACGAAATGACACCAGGTCAGATAGTCCATATAAAGACAAGCCTAAAAATATGCGGGGTGACAGTGAATATTGGCGACAGCCAGAGCCAAGTCATTGGCAGCCGCAGCAAAATTCTATCAATTCATGTCAGCCAATAAATTATGTACAGGCTATACCTATACCAAGCAATCAATATCCACAGTGGTGGAATTCAAGCAGGCCACCTCCGACTGAAAACTCACAAGATGTTAGAGTAGTGGAGGTACCTTCGGAAACAAAACAAAACACTCAGAAGCCAACAAACTAATTTCGGTCCCTGTAGGCCTTCGCCAGGTGACCGAGGCCAACAAAAAGGCAATAGGTCTACAGAACAAAAAATAAACATCATACGGTATCAGGATGGGAACAGGATCGAAGATGAGCTGTATCAGGAACCTGCTGTCTCTGATAAGCCACAAAGGAAACATATCCAAGCAAGTGTAACCGGAGTTGTAAATGGTGTAACAACTACTATTCTGATTGACACTGGTGCGAATGTATCAGTTATGAACACGCAGTTTTTCAAGAAAGTATCGAAGATAAGAAGACTGCCGATTTTGCCGGTTGCAAATTGTAAGGTTAAAGGGTCATTAGGAGAAAAGGCACAGAGTATAAAGTACCAGACACAGGTGGAAGTTTCCTTGGTAAATGATCGCTTATTATGCACGTTCCTACTAATGGACAACTTGTCAGTACCGGTGCTTCTGGGTCTTGAGTTCCTTCGGGAAAGGGAAGCTAAATTGATCTCGCCCGTGGGACATGTGCACTTAAGTACCAACAGCGACCCATAACATTAATGCTGAGTCGGGAGTTCGGTGCGAATCTTCCGCTGATGAGAAAAATGAATCTTTCTGTCAGCAAACAGAAGTTTTTAGTGTTGGATCATAAGTACCCACAGATGTGTCACAAAAATCGAAATAACGATGCACCCAGCAACGTGAGTGACATCGTCACAACAATAGAAGAGAAAGTACAGGAGGCAACTTGCATTAATTCTTCAGAGGCTAGTCAATGAACATAATTATTATCCGGATACCTCGAAGTATTCACTGAACGCCCTGGAATCATAAAAGATTACCAGTATAATATGAAAGTATATCCGCACAAGACCTATTGCAAAGCATCTTACTCCGTCCCCTGGACTAGGAAAAACGAAGTGATGAAAGAAATCCGAAAAATGGTGGATTGGGGCATTATTGAAACATCTAATTCGCCATGTAGCAGTCCCCTATTAGCAATAACCAAAGCAGATAAAAGTATACGCTTAGTTCTCGAGGCACGAGACATCAATAAGATTATAGTGCCAGTGCGAACGAAACCTGAAAATTTACACGAACAAATCCAGAAGTTTTTTGGCAAGAAATATGTAACCTCACTGGATTTGCGTTCTTCATTTTGGCAAATCATCTTATCAGAAGAATCCAGGCAATATACCGCCTTTGTGTTTGTACGCCGAAGCTATCAATTTCGTGTTCTTCCCTTTGGATTAAATACTAGTGCCGGTGTGTTCATAGCAGCGTTGGATCACGTACTAGGACCCCAGTTTTTGGATCGAGGCAGAGCATATGTGGATGACCTATTGCTGACAACAGCTTGATTTAATACAAAATGCGCTAGACAAGTTTCTAGGAAGAGGAGTGACAGTAAATTTGAAAAAATCCAAGTTTGCTACGGAGGAAATAAAATTCCTTGGTCATGTAATATCGCCACAAGGTATAAAGCCAGACCCTAGCAAAATGGAGGTAATTGCATATTTTCCTTACCCACGCACGAAGAAACAAATTAAAAGTTTCATTGGCTCTAGCATCTTTCTTCAGAAGATTTTTAACAACTCAACAGCTTCACAGTGAAGCGTTATTGACTTTGCTAAAGAAAAATGCACAATGATGCTGGACATCGAAATGCAAAGAAGACTGACAGTATCAAAGAGGCACTTATCAATGCAGCAATTTTACATCAGCCGGATATGTCAAAGGATTTCTTTATTGCAACAGATGCATTAAATTATGTGATCGGAGCATGCCTGTTTCAAACAAAAAACATCAACTACAAACTAAAGTCAAGATGATTGGATTTTCAAGTAGGATCCTGACCAAATGTGAACTATCCTACACCGTGACTGAACTTGAGGCATGCTTACAACAGATTCATAAATTTGCATTTTCCAACATATTTTATTACATTCATGTCAAGCCTGACTGTTAAAAGCAGGTGGCTGTATTTTCTTGAAGCCCTTGCCTTTAAAAAATTTAGATACTATGTTTACGGGAAACATGTCAATGTTTTATGTGACCACTAAGCTCTGAGTTACATGTTAACATGCAAATTACTGCACGGGAGCTTAGCCCGATGGACTCTCGCCTTGCAAGAGTATGACTTTCAAATTAGACATCTCCATGGACCAGATAATGTAATTGCCGACGCATTATCCAGGCTACCACGAGGGTTACCAGCGTTTGCAGATCTAATAGAAAGTTCTACAGAATATAACATTCTACTTATAAAGGACAAAACTAATAGACAAAAATATTTAGCGTTGTGGAAAAGGGTGAAACAATGTCAATAAAAGGATCCGATGTCTAAGAACATCAGGGACGCATTGTGTCAGCAAGATGATAGTGCTTTCCACCAATATTACCAGTTGAACAGTGACATTTTGTTTTACAAATCTGACAATCCTAATAGTAGATGGCGAGTGTGTATTCCATCAGACCTGCTTGATGATTTAGTTTGGTTAACGCATCGGGCGTGGGGGCACTTCGGCATTATTAAGTGTACTATGAAGATAAGTCAGTATTGTTATTACCCAAATTTAAAAAGAAGAGTTCAAGAACTTATCAGAACCTGTAAAATATGCCAAAAGGTCAAACCGAGCAATATTTGCAGAGATATTGAACTACACCCTATTATTGCAAAATTTCCGCGGCAGATTGCAACCATCGACGTTGCAGGACCCTTACCAACTGCCAGAGGAAGAATGAAATATGTGCTTGTAGTGTATGATTTATTTTCAAAATTCGTGAAAAGGTACCCACTTTGGACATCGACTGCCAATAATATTACAAGAAGATTGACAAACGATTATTTGAAATCTGTCGAGTGCCCATCGATTGTCATGACAGATAATGCCACGTATTTTACTGGAGAGAGGTGGAAGAACCTTATGGATGAATATATCATTAAACATGTTCTAATTTCAAGGTTTTCACCGAGCAATAACCCGGTTGAAAGAACTTTCAGGGAACTCAACCGGTTCATCCGAACGTACGCCCACAATAGACACACTAAGTGGGTGGAATACCTAAATAGTTTCATGAAAACGTATAATAATTTACCACATATGACAACTGGTTTCACGCCCAGTGAAATAATGAATGAACAGAAGAATTAAGTGGACGACTGGGTTAATCCAACACCGAAGATCGAAGAGGAACAATTAACTTATCAGAAGAAACTAGATACAGCTCTACAGAATATAAATCGCCAAGCCGAGCTCCGCAAGGCGATGTTTGACAAAAAAATTACTAAAACACAACATTATTTTATCGATGAGTTGGTATTGTTGAGGACGCATCCCAAAGCATCGATAATCAAGAAAAAAAAATAAAAAATAGCAATTACTGTATGAAGGATCATATAAAATAGCTAATATCCCACATCAGAGGTGCTATATGCTAGAGGATGTCAATACAGGAAAGAGGAAAGGACTGTATTGTCATAAAGACATAAAAAAAATATTTGCAATAGGAAAACCAATTTAAATGTTGGAATATACAAAGGACCAATCAGAAGTGCAAGTGCACTATCCCATAACTCTAAATATAACGTCTATGGTAAAATAATTAGCAGTAATAATGTGATAATATTATGTATGTATTAGTTTATAAGCTTTTATGTCAAGTATTACACTGAAATGTTCTTGAATTATTTGAACAAGGAGTAGAGAATCCCTATAATAAATGTATTTTACTGTAAATGGGATCAATATCTTGATAAACTCTTGAGTGTTATTGCATTAAATGTGAGGAATTTTACCTTTCTATAAGTAGGAAGAAATGATTAAAATGCTTAAATAATATATTTGTTCGTGTGTAAGAATGGATATAACAAAAATATTTTCAAATGATTGAGTCTGTAATCCCATACACGTAGCGAATGTTGGTGGCGTGTGAGCTGTGTGACTGAAAAAAAAATAAAATAAAATAAAATAAACTGCTTTCACCACTAGTGAAGCGAAATCTGAATGTGTACTGATTTACTGATTTACGTACACGGTTTCATTACGAAGTCGTTTAAAATGCTCTTATGAGCAACATTCCGCTTAGATAAACCGAAAATGGACATCTGTCCCAAAAGCATGGTAAATAACAATCCCAATAAAGAAATAGAAATATATATAAATATATGTATCTGTAATAACAATGGACAGTTATCTGGACAGTTCAGTAATGATCTCATGGTAATGTAGCAGATTCTGAAAGTTTTGTATTGTCTCATGTTTATGTGACAGCGTAAAATTTTAAATTTTGTTTTGCAGTCATGGTAATATGAACTTATGTGCAAGTGTACCAGACCTCATTACTTGAAAAGTGTCATTTGCATATAGATTGTCTGTTAAGTACTGTGGAAAATTGCTGACATCAATCAGAACAGTGAAACATGTTTCGCAGGAACTAGTGGACGCGTGAAGAACTGTGATTTATATTGTGAATAATGATGAAAAGTGATAAAAACTGTGATCACGTAACCTTATGAACGCTCTTGGAGTGTCAAAGTTAGCAGCAACGCTATGAACGTTGAGTACTGTTGACTGTATTAATAATTAACGTGAACTGATAAACTTAAGTAGTTTGATACGAAGCGTCTTCGCGTGCCAAATTTAATGTGACAGACTGTACAGCCAGCCGCGCGGCAAAACAATAATGCAACGTTGGCTACGCAGCGCGTCGCGAAAGTATTTACATTCCGCTTAAGTAAACGAAGCACACTGCGGACACTTGTATGATTAACGGTGAAGTGTTCAAAATGTGCATACTGTGATAAACGTACATGTGAATCACTACATTGTGTTGAACAGTGTCAAAATACAGAACATACTCCAAAAACAGTCTAATTCCATCCATGTGAATGCGAGTGAAATGGACACTAATAAATTTTTCCACAGGATGAGAATAGTAATTATCTTGTACCCGCCTTAAACTGAGGGACGTGGGAAAGGAGAAGCAAGACCTGCTGCAGCGCGACTTCTAGCCAGCAGCAGATCCAAACCACGATGCAGCCGACGACAGCCGACGCCCCACCGACCGGGCCGGGGGCGGTCCAGCAGCAGCCACTACCTGTCTTGTGTTCCAACGGCTCGACACGGGAGCGGCCTTACGACGTCAGCGGCAAATTCTTATGTCATTCGATAAATGAGTGACTTTAGAAATTTTGTGATATACCACCACGAGAAAACATTCATTATCTCATATGCATACAACAGAGTCATAAATTTGCATTTTCCAACATATTTCATTACATTCATGTCAAGCCTGACTGTTAAAAGTAGGTGGCTGTATTTTCTTGAAGCCCCTTGGACGGTTTTATTCTCGGTCCAGTGAACCCAAATAGAGGGGGGGGGGGGGGACAAGTTAATCCGGGAATTATCTGCAGCAACTTCCGAGATAACACAGTCACTGAAGTCATTTGAAGTACTCGATTCAACTATAATTTTATCATGTCTAAAACAACATTGAAATTAAACAGTTGCATCTTGAGAGTAGCAAATCTACGTGGATTACGTGGACTGATAAAAAAATATACAATAGGTGAACTAAGTGTTTTTCTCAGCCCAAGGGGCAATGTAACATCCACGAGATAAATTTTAGCTACAGTGCGACGAGAGGAAATTATGCCTCTAACAGTTATAAACATCTATCCGACATATGAAAAAAACAGTGAAATAAATGTTATATATTTATATAATATTTTATGTGATTGGACATATAGATGTGTGTCATACAAAGACAATCATAATTGTAAATGCCTTTTATGATCTGCGTTTCTCTTCCTTGGATTTTTCCTTTCGTTGGTTGGCTTTTGTAGGTTGCGGACGCAAGACGCCTATCAAAATGAGGTCTGTTAAGAAATTGTAATTATTTGTTAATTATTACTTGAGAATAGAGTTCATTATTATTATAAATATGAGTGAATAATTATTTGTAACTTTAATTCCTCTCTCAGTAAGCATTATCTGTGTTAATTATTTCTTTCCGCTGCAAGGAGCGCAGCCATTGATGACAGCGATTTGTATCGCGTTTTGGTCTGTGTTTTCCTTTAAAAAAATGAAATGTTTGCTTGATGAAGTCTAAATAGTGCTCAATACGAAAGTAAAGTTTAATAAGCATTTCAAATACTTATCCCATTTGCTCCAACAATGGAACGTCTCTATCAATTGTCTGCCGCCATCTTAACAATTATCTCAGCGGCAAATTCAAATTACGCAACTCTACAGACATAAATGCCGAGGGTAATAACAATGTGTAAAAATCAATGTGTACCGGTGGCCCCCAACTCATTTTAATGAAAATAATTCGGATCAGATTGGTTCTTTAAAAACAGTGCTCATAGCACGATCCTAATAACAAACTTTTCTTGCTGATGTATGGATCCGAAATTAATTATGCAAGAGTCGCGAAGGATATTGTTTCAGGTAACATACGTCAGTGTTGTGCGCGGCTGATATTTGGTGGTTTTAATGATCATTTTGCTGAAGATAACTGTTTCCATTATAATCAATAGTTGTATAGAATCTGTTGTATGAACTGTGATTTAGTGACACTTACGCAGCTTGCAGACAACACTTTAACACAACGTTAACTTGGATTTCTTTAGCAACTTGACCAAATCTTTATCCGGGAGAAAAAAGAAAAATTATTTAGTAATTACTCAATGTAATGAAATAACATTATCATTTTCATTTACAAATTAGTTAAATACCAAACCACTAAATAACACAGCGAACGCCACACATTCTTTATTCGGGGTCAATTGCCACTTTTCGCACCATACAGATATCTTATCTAAATCATTCTGCAAGTCGTTTTGATCATCTGATGACTTTACAAGACGGAAAATGACAGCATCATCTGCAAACAATCTAAGACGGCTACTCAGATTATCTCCTATGTCGTTAATATAGATCAGGAACAATAGACGGCCTATAACACTTCCTTCGGGAACGCCGAATATTACTTGTGTTTTACTCGATGACTTTCCGTCTATTACTACGAACTGTGACCTTGCTGACAGGAAATCACGAATACAGTCGCTCCACCGAGGAGATACTCTGTAGGCATGCAGTTTGATTAGAAGACGCTTGTGAGGAACTGTGTCGAAAGCATTCTGGAAATCTAAAAATATAGAATCAATTTGACATCCCCTGTCGATAGCACTTATTACTTCATGAGTATAAAGAGCTAGTTGTGTTTCACAAGAACGATATTTTGTGAATCCGTGCTGACTATGTGTCAATAAATCGTTTTATTCGAGGTACTTCATAATGTTCGAATATAGTATATGTTCCAAAACCCTACTGCAAACTGAGGTTAGTGGTATAGGCCTGTAATTCAACGGATTACTCCTACTTCCCTTTTTGGGTATTGGTGTGACTTGAGCAATTTTCCAGTATTTAGGTACGGGTCTTTCTGTGAGCGAGTAGTTGTATATAATTGCTAGATATGAAGATATTTTATCAGCATACTCTGAGAGAAACCTGATCTACAATCTGGACCGGAGGTCTTGCCTTTATTAAGTGATTTAAGCTGCTTTGTTACACCGAGGATATCTACTTCTATGTTTCTCATCTTGGCAGTTGTTCTTGATTGGAATTCAGGAGTATTTACTTCGTCTTCTTTGGTGAAGGAGTTTCTGAAAACCGTGTTTAATAACTCTGCTTTAGTGGCATGGTCATCAGTGACTTCACCGTTGTTATCACGCAGTGAAGGTATTGATTGCGTCTTGCCACTGGAGTGCTTTATGTATGACCAGAATCTTTTTGGGTTTTCTGCCAGATTTCGAGACAGAATTTCGTTGTGGTAATTATTAAAAGCATCTTCCATTGAAGTACGCACGATATTTCGAACGTCTGTAAAACTTCGCTAATCTTGGTGATTTAGCGTTCTTTTAAATTTGGCACGCTTTTTTCGTGGCTTCTGGAACAACGATCTGTCCCGTTTTGTGTACAATGGGTTATCAGTACCATCACTTATTAATTTATGTGGTATATATATTATTATTATTGTGGTGTCACCGCCAGACACCACACTTGCTAGGTGGTAGCCTTTAAATCGGCCGCGGTCCGGTACTATACGTCGGACCAGCGTGTCGCCACTTTCAGTGATTGCAGACCGAGCGCCGCCACACGGCAGGTCTAGAGAGACTTACTAGCACTCGCCCCAGTTGTACAGCCGACGTTGCTAGGGATGGTTCACTGACAATCACGCTCTCATTTGCCGAGACGATAGTTAGCATAGCCTTCAGCTACGTCATTTGCTACGACCTAGCAAGGCGCCGTATTCAATTGATATTTATCTTGTGAAGCATGTACACTCAAGAGAGATGTACACCAATAATGGATTAAAGTTAAGTATTCCAAGAACTACGTTCTTTTCTTATTAGACTCAACTCCTTTAATTGTTCCAGACCTCACGCCAGTCTGCGTGAGCTTTGAACGCGTGCCTTTCGGCTACCCGTCACTGTGGATTGGCTGTCTTGCCAGTCCACAACAATTATTATAACGATTGTTCCCCTTTAGGAGAGCGATTGAACTTGAATTCATAATTTCATCTTCGGATGTTTTTCTTCCTTGCTTCCCAAAACCTCCTCATCCTCTCAGAATGCTCCTTCTTCCGTTCCTCTGTCCATTTTTTACCAGTCTGACGCGATGTTCTTTCCCCAAACTTCACACTTGTGATTTTATGCCGGCACTCGGTGCGATCATCGAGATTTTTCATGTTGATCTGCTGTAGATCCCTCTGGACTTCTTTCAGCCATTCCGTGCCACATTTACTCCTTGTTATAATATTGAATAATTTCTTTGCTGTCCTGGAGTCTTCCATCCTGTAGATGTGTGTATAAAATTTGGTATATATATAGTCGGAAGGAGCGGAGACAGTCTGTTAAAAAGACGTTGAGAGCATTTTTATCAACTTACATACTTGGACTTTCCCTTTATGGTTGTGGGTGTCACGGTATTTGGTCTAGCAGCAACTGCCTTGTGGTAAATGATGACTAACTGACAACCTCAGCTGCCGACAGGTGTTGTTGCTATACCTCGATGTGGACAGCTGAAAATTTGTGCCCCGACCGGGACTCGAACCCGGGATCTCCTGCTTACATGGCAGACGCTCTATCCATCTGAGCCACCGAGGACACAAATGAATAGCGCGGCTGCAGGGACTTATCCCTTGCACGCTTCCCGTGAGACTCACATTCCCAACTGTCCACAATTCTACATATAGGGTGTTTCAAAAATGACCGGTATATTTGAAACGGCAATAAAAACTAAACGAGCAGCGATAGAAATACACCATTTGTTGCAATATGCTTGGGACAGCAGTACATTTTCAGGCAGACAAACTTTCGAAATTACAGTAGTTACAATTTTCAACAACAGATGGCGCTGCGGTCTGGGAAACTCTATAGAACGATATTTTCCACATATCCACCATGCGTAGCAATAATATGGCGTAGTCTCTGAATGAAATTATCCGAAACCTTTGACAACGTGTCTGGCGGAATGGCTTCACATGCAGATGAGATGTACTGCTTCAGCTGTTCAATTGTTTCTGGATTCTGGCGGTACACCTGGTCTTTCAAGTGTCCCCACAGAAAGAAGTCACAGGGGTTCATGTCTGGCGAATAGGGAGGTCAATCCACGCCGCCTCCTGTATGTTTCGGATAGCCCAAAGCAATCACACGATCATCGAAATATTCATTCAGGAAATTAAAGACGTCGGCCGTGCGATGTGCCCTGGCACCATCTTGCATAAACCACGAGGTGTTCGCAGTGTCGTCTAAGGCAGTTTGTACCACCACAAATTCACGAAGAATGTCCAGATAGCGTGATGCAGTAATCGTTTCGGATCTGAAAAATGGGCCAATGATTCCCTTGGACGAAATGGCGGCCCAGACCAGTACTTTTTGAGGATGCAGGGACGATGGGACTGCAACATGAGGCTTTTTGGTTCCCCATATGCGCCAGTTCTGTTTATTGACGAAGCTGTCCAGGTAAAAATAAGCTTCGTCAGTAAACCAAATGCTGCCCACATGCATATCGCCGTCATCAATCCTGTGCACTATATCGTTAGCGAATGTCTCTTGTGCAGCAATGGTAGCGGCGCTGAGGGGTTGCTGCGTTTGAATTTTGTATGGATAGAGGTGTAAACTCTGGCGCATGAGACGATACGTGGACGTTGGCGTCATTTGGACCGCAGCTGCAACACGGCGAACGGAAACCCGAGGCCGCTGTCGGATCACCTGCTGCACTAGCTGCGCGTTGCCCTCTGTGGTTGCCGTACACGGTCGCCCTACCTTTCCAGCACGTTCGTCCGTCACGTTCCCAGTCCGTTGAAATTTTACAAACAGATCCTTTATTGTATCGCTTTTCGGTCCTTTGGTTACATTAAACCTCCGTTGAAAACTTCGTCTTGTTGCAACAACACTGTGTTCTAGGCGGTGGAATTCCAACACCAGAAAAATCCTCTGTTCTAAGGAATAAACCATGTTGTCTACAGCACACTTGCACGTTGTGAACAGCACACGCTTACAGCAGAAAGACGACGTACAGAATGGCGCACCCACAGACTGCGTTGTCTTCTATATCTTTCACATGACTTGCAGCGCCATCTGTTGTTGAAAATTGTAACTACTGTAATTTCGAAAGTTTGTCCGCCTGAAAATGTACTGTTGTCCCAAGCATATTGCAACAAACGGTGTATTTCTATCGCTGCTCGTTTAGTTTTTATTGCCGTTTCAAATATACCGGTCATTTTTGAAACACCCTGTATGTATTGTACCTTATAGACATTTTGCCCACCCACTCATTACTCGCGCACGCTTTGGCGATTCCCGTAAGAGTTTGGGCAACCTGTGCGCATTCGCACAGATGAAGGTCAATGGCTAGGTAGCCTTTGACTATATATACGAAGGCAGTAACTTGTTCTCGAAAGAATAGTTACTGTTGTTGACCGTGCAGCTTTTCCCTGGAATAAATGATGACTAACTGCCTTGTGGTCGCTTATCCCTGTATTCGTCACAATACTCACTATTCATCCAAGATTATTTGTTGCTAAAAGGCCAAGTATGCTTTCGCAACCATCTGCGCTTCGAGTAGGCTCATGAATTAATTGTTAAAAATAATTTTCTGAAAAAGCATTCAGTACAATTTCGGATTACATTTTTATGCCTGCCGCCGGCTTTAAACGTATAATTTTTCCAGCATATCGAGCGTAGATTGAAGTCACCACGAATTATAATTATATAAGCGGGGTACTCATTTGAAATGAGACTCAAGTTATCTTTGAACTGTTCAGCAACTATTTCTGAGTCGGGTGTTCGGTAAAACGATCCTAGCTAGTTATACGGTGTGGTAGCCCTCTATCCCCATCCACGAAGAAGGTTCCCGTTTTTACCTGAAGGGTATGCTTTTGAAGATTTAAGGCCAGGGAAGTTTCACCCACTAGAATTTTCTGGAACATACCAGAAGATTCGAGCGTATTCGAGAAGTTTCCAGAACATTCGACAGTATTCGAGAGCATTCCACAACATCGCAGAATGTTCCAGAATGTTCCACAATGACCCGGGATGTTGTGGAATATTTGGGAATAGTCTGCAGCATTCGGGAAAATTCCAAAATGTTCCGGAAAATAGCGGAACATCCCAGATCGTTATGGAACATTCCAAAACACTCTCAGATTTGGTGGAAAGTTCTGGAACTTCGTGGACCATTCGAAGCCTTTTTGGTATGTTCTGGAATTCGCTGCTAGTGGGTCTACCCAATGGTAAAGAGCAGTAGTGGATTCGAATGTCAGTTCCTTATTAGTGATGAAGGAATATTGAGTACATTGACACATGTGCCTCGGACTTCCTATACATCATGAAGGTTAGATTACCATTGATGTATTCTTCCGCTTGTAGTCCCTTCTGATTCAGTGATATGTAATGTATGCGTTCCGCTTTTGTTTTTGCATACATATCTATCGAGAACTGTTCGAATAAACGACGAATGTGGAGAATGTAACTGTGTATTTCCATGTTTCTGATCATTAAGCAGTAGGAATAGAAATCATTCTAAGTGACTTTCTTGTTTGTTTCTACGACTGTCACAGGTTGGATTTGTTTCGCATTAAAATAATATCCATCCTCTCCGTGGAGCTGTATTAGTAAATATTGGATTACATCATTTGAACGGTGTGTCTCTGAAATCCGTTATAGTCCTTCTCTTCTTCGTTGCATAGTTATGACACAACTTGTGCTTTCGTTGCCCACAATTACGATGGAGACGTCGTGTATCTGGATAAATCGACGTTAGTGTTCTCCAGGTGGTCTTTTGTTGGCTCGAATTATAGCTTCACAGTCATCAAAATTCATTCCATCTAGTGTTCTACCAGTTGACTGTATATCTTGCACTACTTCTCGTCTCAATCAACCGATTGCATCGTTGATCAGTTTCTGTTTCTTCATATCCGATGAAATATACTTGCAGAAATTTATGGTCTTCTTTGGGTAGTGGTAGTAGTGACCTCAAGTTATGACACATTACTCCTTGGACGGTAAAAACATAATCGATTTCATCTCTGTTAGTGTTGATGGAAGTGACACCGAAAGAAGTCATTTGGAAACGGGCGTTTCGCGCTGTTACGTTTGGAAGATAGTGTTTTGATTCGGCATTTTCCATGATCATTTAATGTCTTGGTAGTAGGGTTTTTCCAACCATCGAACAGAAACCTGGTGTTTACTAAATTTGTTTACGTTGCCAAATTGGCGTTGTTTTCCATTTTTCGGATTAGTACCTATTTGTTATATTTCTTCATCGGGTCGTAGTGGAATGTTTGATTTGTTAGGTTGTACTGTTAACTTGTCCTATTTAGTTGTTTTTCTACAGATCTTTCTTTCATTACTAGAGTTGCGCGGCCTCAGTAATTGCTGACATTAGATGGTGTTTTTATCAACGCTGATTTTACATCAGCTTGTAAGTAGCTACGTTGCCGAGTGAAGGGACATCGAGCAGACTCCATTCTGAGGTAGGTCACTTTTAATGTGAAGCCTGCATTGAAACAATACCCCACCCTGCCGCACCTTGTTAATTAGTCTGGGTATTCTGACACTCTCCAATCAATATATATATTCTTTACTGTAGTTTGTAATTAACAGTAACAGCTTATGTCCAAGAATTAGCAGCTTTCACTCAGTTAATACTAGACTGAAATCCAATCTGCATTTGTCCCCCTTCCTTGACTCTAGTGCAGAAAGGTGTGCAGTATACTGCTCAATCCATTTTCAATAAGCTACAGCAAGAACTCAAAAATCTTAGCAGTAATGTATGCGCTTTAAAATCGAAACTGAAGAGTTTTCTCATGGCCACTCATATTAAGTCGAAGAGTTCCTTAAAAAATTCAGTTGATTCCTGTGTTGCACTGTTAATTGCATTCATATAAGCTTATGGCTTGTCTTTTTTTGGGTTCATAAACATTTTGTTTTCCTTTTATTACTTTTATGTTGGAATTTCATGTACTGACACGTTTCGTGACCTTGGAGATTTGCTCCTAAATTTGGTCCTACGGAACTAGACGTGTAAAATAAAATAAAAATAAAGTGTAGCCTTATACAGAAGAGAAAAGCGCACAAAAATCAGTTCGAACAAAAAGAAAATAGAACCTTTTGAAACTTGAGGCTGTAGAAGAAGATTAAAAAGTAGATGGGTGGATCGAATAGCTCATGATTAGGTACTGAACCTAACTGGCGAAAATGGATATTTATAGCACAGTTGGACTAAAATAAGGGATTAAGTGACAATACAAACCTTGAAGCATCAAGGAGCCGTCAGTTGATAGTGGAGTGATGAGTGGGGTTAAAAATTGTAGAGAACGAGGCTTAAGTACAGTTATCAGGTACGGATTGATGTAGGATTCAGTAGTTATGTAGAGGTGATAAGGCTTCCACAGAACAGATTACCGTAGCGGGCCACTTCAAACAGGTCATCGGAACAAAGACTACCACAACAGCAGCAGGAATCGACAATTTTGATACTATGTCAATATGCCTCACCATGATCAAATTGCCTCTATCTAGTGTGCCTACTTGTTCATTTGGGTATTTCCTCGGCTCATCTGAGGAACGATTGCAAAGATTTTTAACGAATTCTTGTTGCAGATTCACAGCAGAGGTATGATGAAAATAGATGCAAGTTAAAGTGAGCTTATTTAGCCTTCCTCTTTTATGCAAATTACCACATTTTTTTTCACTATACTTGCCTTGGGTTATAGGTTTTCTAATTTCCTTCAACTTAACCGCATAAAAATTTTTTGGAAAGAAATATCAGGGAGGGGTACTCCTGAGAAAAGACGACAGCCCGAGTAGAAGTTTTACTGTGTTTCCTTTTAAAGAATACTATTAATTAATTATTTTAAATACTTGAAAGAACGACATGAGAAGTTACGAGGATGTACGAGCTCGTGCTAAAATATGCCATGAACTTGTGCGGATTGGTTATCCCTCGTAGTTGAGTTACGGGATAGAGACTGTACGCTGCGGAACAGATGCTCTCAAAAAAATGGAATTTATTGCAGGCCCGCTGCGCATGCATTAATTTAAAATAATGAGACCACTTATCGCAAAGCCCTGCAGCGTATTCGTTAATTTGTTGGCCCATAAAAATGAAGCCCAAATAAAATCGTTTCCGAACGTAGGGACGGTATAATGTTTCCAATCTTGACTCTATTATCAGTGGCCGAGATCCGGCATTCAGCACTAGCTGAGCCGAAACAGAAAAACGCAAAATTGTTCTGCAATGAATCTTACCCGGTACTAAATTGCTCATTCGTATTATATAATAGAGAGCTTAATCTACACAACGCTATTATCTTTGTTACTGAGATAACGGCGAACTGACGATAGCCCCAAAAGAGGTTTTACTTTTTTTTGTTCGTGCTTCACTGGATCGCATTGGATGGACTTTATGTAGTAATTAAGTCCACTGAGTACGATCAACATAGTTGTGAATTTAAAAAAAATATTTTTCAAAGTAGCTAACATGCTCCAGTTTCACGATGGTATGTTTATTTGATGAGAGATTTTATTTCCTGAAAACAAAATACTTAATTTCCATCGCAAGCTCTCAGCAGTCATTTAAGAATTGCGACCGCCAGCTTACATTCATTATCGTAATATATCGGTTTATAGCACTTATAATAGCTGTCGGAATAATATTTGAGGAGGGGTTAGAAGAATAACGGTCAATTACATAAGAAGCGCCTGCATATAGCGCCTACATCTAGGGGGCTAGTTTATCTTCAAGGCTTGTCAAGTGGTGGCTGCTGGTAGCTAAGTTCCCATTACGACTAACTATGAGGAAAGATGCTATAACAGGAGACCTTGTCTTAACTACAAGGAACTCAACGTACCAACGTTATGCGCTTCTTTAGTCAAATACACGGTCCAGTCACATTAACGTGACGATCGCCTATGTTCGACGTAACGTGCAATAACCACTCATAGACGGCATGTGGCAGCCCTGACATAGGGCGGTATGCAAAGGTGTCAGGAGGACGAGGAAAACAGCGCAGTCGTTTTTGTAATGCGGAAACGGAGCGGAAGGGGCAGGGCGGTATGCAAAGGTGTCAGGAGGACGAGGAAAACAGCGCAGTCGTTTTTGTAATGCGGAAACGGAGCGGAAGGGGCATGATCATTGGCTTTCAGGCCAAGGGTGAAATCATTTCCGCAACGGCTAGGTTTTTAAACTGTGTGCTGGCCGCCATCGTTAAAATTTACCATTATCAAATTTGGCGCTAAGCAAAACCGGCGCCACGGCATATGTGCTGCAGCACGACCCCTAGGTCACACAGGTGAATGACGGCTGCGGAGATGTGTAAGTGAGAATACACGTGCAGCTGTTGAGAAACTGACCGCCGAGATGAAACAAGAGGTTACCAAAAGTGTCTCCTCAACGAATGTTCGGCGAACGTTGGTGTGTGGGTGTCCGCAGCAGGTGCCTGTTCGTGCGGGCACCCGTGCTGAGTGCTGTTCACCGGCGACGACAGGAAGCCTTAAAACAAGTTGTATACTGCAGCGGACAGATGGCCGTGGGTGCGTACGATGTCAGACGTCTGAAAGAAAAGGGTCCCGGCAGCAGAAGGGAGTGTTATGGAGAAGGTTTTCGTGGCATTCTCTGGCTGATCTCGTCATTCAGGAACGTACGCACAGTAGATCAACACAAGTAAGCATCTATCATCGGGGACCATGTCCACCCCTGCATGCAGGGCTGCTCGCGTTATGTATCCTCGAACGACAGACCCAGCGCAGCTGGCCTCGGCGCTGGAGTCGGCATGGCTCCAGATCACTGCCGGCACCTTCCAGAACCTCACTGACTCTCTTCCTTCACGTCTCGAAGCGGTCTGAGGTGCAAGAATTGGTTGTTTACGCTTCTGACAGGTGATCACACTAATGTGACTGGAGAGTGTGACGAAAACAGGCAAAAAAAAAGCACTCAGTGGAGTGCAGGAAACTTTTGCTAACTCAATTACTTCGGACGATGGTACCAAAGACTTACATGAGATGAAGAACAAGAAATCGATATCTCAGCATGAAAATGCATTACAAACTCTTTGATAAAGGCGACCCTGAAGAAATAAAATATGAAGGGTGAGTTGCAGCACCACGCGAGGTACAACGCCATGTGGGGTTCATATACAGTCGCACAGACACAGTGTTTGACTGCCATCGATTTAGGCATAGCCAATTTTCCGGTAACACTGAGCATTCGACTTGCTTCTGGAAAGAGTTCGAATCTACTATCTATGCAGATCCGAACGTGTCGACTTTAATGAAATGTGTACATATCTTCTTGGGTATGTGGACGTCAAACATAAGGTATCGCTGTAAATGCGGGAGCTTATGAACAATCCAAGCAAATTCGAGTGCACATTATGGAGAAAGTAATAGAATTATCCATGCACGCCTTGATTATGTGGAAGATATCACATATGTGACAGCTGATTCTCCACAATCTTTCAACGTTTATTGAAGGAATAAGTGCATTTAAGCCCTATAGGCACTAGGGAGGTCGTTGAGGTTTATGGTCCTGTATTACTTAAGATACATCACACTTTCCCTGAAGACATGCGTCGACGTCATATACATTCATATGAAGATGATAAATTTTTGAGGAGATTATTGGTACAAGAGGAAGATTGGACCCTGACCCGCAAAAGTTTCGTACGAAAATTTAAGGGCTAATTAACATTGACTCCTCCAAGGCAACCCTCAACCTTGAACCAAGTCACGACGCACGGCATGCCGACCCAGTCCGGAAGTGGGAAACTACCACGTGTTTTGAGAACAGCGTGGTCACTGCGCATAAGACTGCGAGAAGATGATGTTCAAGACCGCCTCAGGATTTAGAGATTTAGCAACAGCAACTTTCTTTTCCTCAACGATGGTCACACAATAAATAAAAAACTATAGAAATGCCACCAGACGTTAATCTGCAACAATTCAGAATATTGCCATCTATCCATGCATTTTAGAAGGTGGTAGCCAATCAAGTCGCTGGAAGATGTTGTGAATCATCCACTGGCATTCAACATCTTCATTTATAACGACACATACTCGCCGTTTGGTCCACCAGACGCTGACAAACGCATGGAACAGTGCTCACGTCACAGTTACCGCACCGGTGAGTGTTCATTCATATTCGAGACATTCACCAATTGGAACCTTGGCGGAAAAGTGCAGAGGTGTTTCCGCATATCAGGCCGTCGTTAACCTCGTCAACCACCTGTTAAATCAATCATTTCAGAACGCAGTCCGAAACCTATGGGATTTAGAGACAATTTGGATATTCGACTATCAGTGCTGAAATAGTGATCAGGAAGACATATGAAGGGCTCTCTCTCACTTAGTGGTGTCCTGGAATGATGGCCTAACTATTTCCTGAAGTAAATGCAATACTGAATCGTTTTCGAATGCAGTCTTCGCAGATGTTACGCACGCCATTTTGCAGTCAGTTCTCCATCTAGACGACAGAGACCTGACAAGATTTCTGTGGTGCGGAGATTGTCATTAGAGAGAAAATGAAAACAGTATGCGAAGAAGTATTACGTACCGAGTCTAACGACTTCCCTTTGGATTTAAATGTAATCCGTTCCTATTTTCAGCAGCATTGAAGGAGTTATTAGTCATACACTCGCAGTTTTCGATCGCAGCTGCCTTGTTGGACCATAACACTTATGTGGATGAGTTTGCAGCAGACTCTGCAGACAGAATTGTAGTGATAACCATTAACCCTGGACTGACATAACTCATGAGTCAATTCCTGCTGGGCCGGCCGAAGTGGCCGCGCGGTTCTGGGCGCTGCAGTTTGGAACCGCGAGACCGCTACGGTGGCAGGTTCGAATCCTTCCTCGGGCATGGATGTGTGTGAAGTCCTTAGGTTAGTTAGGTTTAAGTAGTTCTAAGTTCTAGGGGACTAATGACCTCAGAAGTTGAGTCCCATAGTGCTCAGAGCCATTTGAACCATTTGTTTTTCAATTCCTGCTGCCTATATCAAAATGGTTGACGGACTCTCAGCAAGCTGTCGGAAAACGGACATCGGATGGACGAGAGGTCACGAGAACTTCACATATGTAGGGAGATCAGCGAAATACATTAGATGATACATTCAGTCTGGGTCAGCAACAAGTCGTCGATAAAATACCGCTAAAAGAAAATTGTTACTAGCAGCTGCTAGTTTTTATGACCTCCTGCGCTTAGTAACTTTCAAATAGAGTTCAAAATAGAGTTGTTCAAAGACCTTTGACTACTTGTACTAGGTGGGATGAACTTCTGCGTCAGTACGTTGTCACTCGGTGGTGCACGTTGATGTCAGCCCTTCCAAGTCGGTCAGACATTTATATAACAGGATGGGTAAGACAACTGGAAAGGAAAGCATTTGGACATTTGGTTTCAGTGACGTTTCCGAGTGTGCGTAAGGTGCGACTTTTATGTCACCGACATTGCCAAAAATGAGTGTCACGTCCAGTTGTGCAGCGAAAGCAGACTAGATGCCGAGAGGACGGTGACGTTGGCACAACAGGAGCTCCTGGAAGCCTTAATTGGGATGTGACTTCTACGTTACTATTGCCAGACTACCAACACAGATACAAGCAGAGCAACCCTTCGGACTGAGTGTATGGAGACGGTTGCTTTGTTAAGAAGTAGTTCCAATTCCTGGAAGACTTTTGTGAACGAGTACGTCAAGGTCACGGAAATTCACAAGTACACCTCGCCATCGTAAGGGAGATACTTTCCAAGTACAAACAATTCCATGGATCGTCTTTCAAGAGATGAATAGGCCTCAAAGACTGCGTACAATGGTTGTATTGTGGCTTTCACAAAAGCCCTGTCGCTGGTTAAATGAATAACGGAAGTCCATCGCACCGTTCCATTGCCATAAACTAAGAATTCATACCCGAATCGACGGATCCTCCTAACTCAGATACTCCAGCTACTTAAAGATAACGAAAAGTTTTGTTGCTGATGGAAAATGCTGTTCTACAAGAGGATGCGAAACTTACTGACAATATATATTTATACGGTAAATTTACAACGGACAGAATGGCAGCAGCATGACATTATCGAATCACGGCTATACGAAACTAATATTTTTTCTCATGATACCAAAATTTAGTAGGAAAAGACTCCACAGCCCAGTGGATTGAAAATAATGTCTCAAGTCTTTTTTCGATGAGGCCGTGTGGTGGAGGTCGCCTGCATTAACCACTGACGAACAATATCCTCTTATCCTGGACGGAAACCATCACTTCACGAGGCTTTTAATCCTACATAGTCATATTCGTTTAAAGGGTCTTAGCTTCAAAATTGAGCTATCAGAGTTTTTTGCCTACACCACACGTACGTCGCACAATAAACAAGGTTATTTCCTCATTCCCATTTAAAACTGACGCGCGGCTTCGCTGGTCAAGGAACAGAAGCCCTAACACCAGCGGACGGGGTCACACCGCATATGCTGTTCACCTTTGCTGTGACCTAGAAGCGTTCACCTACAGCTAGCCCTCAGATCGGTTATAATTGTTGTGGTGTCACCGCCAGACACCACACTTACTAGGTGGTAGCTTTTAAATCGGCCGCGGTCCGCTAGTATACGACGGACCCGCGTGTCGCCACTGTCAGTAATTGTAAACCGAGCGCTGCCACACGGCAGGTCTAGAGAGACTTACTAGCACTCGCCCCAGTTGTACAGCCGACGTTGCTAGGAAAGGTTCACTGAGAATTACGCTCTCATTTGCCGAGACGATAGTTAGCATAGCCTTCAGCTAAGTCAATTGCTACGACCTAACAAGGCGCCATTTCTCCTTTGCTATGTATCTAATGAAGCATGTACAGTAACAAGACCAATGTTCACCAATTATGGATTAAAGTTAAGTATTCCAGAAGCTACGTACTTTTCTTTATAGCATTCATTAAGTATCCTGTTTCAGACCTCACGCCATCCTGCGTGAGCTTATAGCGTGCATTTCGGCTTCCTCAAACATCACGGTGTTGGCACTTCTGCCGACACATCAATTGTTACTAAGGAGATTTATGCATAGGTGTACCATTAGACACACCATATACAGTGATAATGCCAAAATATTCCACATAAGCAACAAATAAATGACGCAACTGTGGACAACAGTGTTATCAAATCAGCTTTTTTAGAGATAATTCTCGTTGGAGGTTGAAAACATCAGCCAACCAGTTGCAAAACAGCAACTGGTCGCTGATGTTTCCATCCTCGCCAGCTTTACACTGTTGCTGATTCGCAGCCATGTTTAAAATTTTGATAACTGTCGGTTCTTTTTGATACTATTTAGATAGGAAATTAGTGACTTAGCTGGGATCCCGATGTATGGCTTTTTTAATCATAATTTTCCTTATTTTCTAGCTTTATTTTCTTGACAACAGGAACCACTGAAATCCACGTTCATTAAGGAAAGTTACTTGTACTGAAGTAAGATTTTAGTATTCACTTCAGAAAATTATTATCATACGGAATTAAAAAGCGCAACACAGCAATCCAAAGCCATGTTGGTAGGTGCTTTGGGCTTGTCGGTATACACATGCACAAGACGAAAACCGTTAACTACGAAAAACAAACAGTTGACAGCCTTAATGGAAACACTGTTGCAGCGTAGCATAACAGCATAACTTCACAATAATGCAGGAAGCAGTTCTAAGCAAAGCGGAGTTTGATTTTTGCAGGCTAAATCAGAAGCCATACGCTTCACAGTTCAATAAACAATTCGCCAGTGACTGAGCAGAGGAGAGGAACAGCGATCTTCAATTCACTGTAACAATTTGCTAAGTGTAAGAAATAATGTAATACTACAGTGCAGACGTTGTGGCGTTTGTGCTGTGAAAAAGGTTGGTTGATTTGTGGGGGAGGGGGAGCAAACAGCGGGGTCATCCGTCCCATCGGATGAGGGAAGGATGGGGAAGGAAAACGGTCGTGCCCTTCAAAGGAACCATTCCGGCATTTTAGGGATATCACGGAAAATCTAAATCAGGATGGCCGGAGAGAATGATGGTTGCAACGAAAAGATTTTTCCGAAAAGCACTCGGATGATCCAGTATAGACGAGGAAGGGCTACAGACTGCCGTTGTGAATACTGAAGTAGCCCTAGTCTCTGGTCCGACTGCCCAGACTGAAGACGAAGTGCTGTCCCAACACACTTCCGTGTCGGGGAAACTCACCGCTCAAAAGCTGCCATTTGAAACAGGATTGACGAATTAACTCAGATTCCGGTAGAAAACACGGAAGTATACTGGAAGCACTGGAGCAAGGAGTACCTCACGTTCTTGTGCAATTTCCACCCAATCAAATCCTCGAATGGAAGATCGGTGAGAGTTCAAGTCGATGATGTCGTCCTTCTGTAAGAAATTCTCCTACTACACACGTGGAAGAAGGCAAGAGTACGGGAGGTAGGGAGAGATGGAGTCCTACGCACAACCGTCCTCGTCACTGCCGATGCAAGACACTCAACCAAGCCTCTGCAGCTGAGGTTGAATAGGGTACGCTGGACGTGGGGGACCAATAAATGGCATTTGTGATCTCTGTATTCGTAATGAAAGACTTCATATAATTTCAGTGATCAGTAAAGTTTTGTGTAAAATGAAGTCGTGTGCTGACTAATCATAAATCGCTGTCTAATTACTTCCAGATATACTGCACCCAATTATCTTAACAGTCTTTACAGCATAGTCTGTAACTATCTCTTTCCTTCAAATTGTTCCCTATCGATAACTACTTCCGAAATTAATCGTGTATAATAACGCTAGCCTGCCGTGGAACAAGCTAATGTTACCCTCTGAGAGGATTTTGAATTCTGACCGCGCGTTTGTTTAATGGGTAACGGTACCGGGCTATAGTATTGAATATGGTGAAATTAACAGAAAAACTAAACAGAATTTAACCTTGGGAGTTAGTGAAAGTGGTAAAATTCACATGTGAATGAAGAAATTAACGGTCGCCAGCCCAGTTGGACACACTAATTTGGAAAGATATGTTTAAGAAAATTGGATAATGGTTGTTAAAGCTACTTTCATTAATATTTCCCTTTGAATAGCGCACATGATACAAACTGACGCAGGGTACTCTGAGTTGTGTGTAGCAGCAGTTATCAATAACGTACACTACAGTAACTATGCAAAGCAAATTTTCACTAAACTTATACCAATAACCGCTACACTCGAGGTCATAACTTAAGTCAATACTGAAACGTTACTGTACGAAGTGCAGAACTAAATTTGGACACGAGGCGCTTCTATCTTAGCCGACATATAAAAAAACAAAGACAAATAGTACCATTTAAAACAGGACACTCGGTTTTAGTAGCACTTACGAAATGACCCAGCATGGGTTCGTTATCAGGATGGAAGATATGGTTCCGAACACAGATTTAAAGCATTTAGAATATTATTAAAACCACTCACAGAAATTAACTGGTCCATTCCCATATACGTATCTGGATGTATGAAGTTAGTGAAGCTGTGGTGAAGTTTTGGTGGCAAGCTACATGGCGGCTAACTGTACTCACGGCTCTTGATGTTCTAATGCTCTATAAAATCTCTTCTTGTCGTCGGATTTTCAACATATTAGAGCCATTGTTGCCGAGAATACCCAGTAATAGCTAAATCCACATCTGAGGCAAAATCCCTTGCAAAGCATCTTCCAGTTGCCTCTTTTGGCACCTTCCAGGTGCACCGTGCTACGGCTAGCCACTTACTGCGTACCGTCCGCACCAAGGAGCCGGCCAGTTTGACCCACAAAAGCACCTTTATCATGGCGCCATGCCACTTCCGTTGCGGAGGGACTTCACTATATCTTTTATACTTTACAATAAAAGTGCCCTAAGTATGAACCAGCTTCGAATAAACATTGTTTTCCTTACAAACATTCACGTGTTAAAAAGTTTCATTATTTTAACATATCATTTTCCTTTTCAACTAACAAAGGATACACACTTCATAATCCCAGATACAGAGTTACACAATATAAACGTACTTCTAAACAATATAAGTGCTGCAGTATGACTTAATGTAGATTTATTTAGGCCGTTGTCTCAGTTCCTGACTTCATTTGTGTGTGTAAACTGTCAAAGTAATTGTCAGGGTGCATACACCACAGTTCCAATTTCCAATTTGTCATCTTGGTGTGACTCATTTATTCCAAAAACAGAGCTAAAGACAGCTGTAGCTCCTTACATTTCAAGCTTAATTTTCTATAGATATCTGTTACGTCCATTATCAGTAGTCGAATTTCGAGGTCGACATTCCCTTCCGTTGTTCTTGATAAATACACTTTCAGAAACACCGATTATTAACAGAAAATGGACGCCCCCCCCCTTCTAGACCCTTGAAGAGGAAAACAGCATTCAAAAGTAAAACGTTTCCAGGGGATCAAGCGAATTGTCGGTACTTTCGAATTACTAGTAGTCCACAGCACAAAATAGCCATTTCCACGTTAAGCTATTCCAGTGCATCATCTTGAGAAAGCGTAATAATGAGTTTAGATCATTATTCTTATACGTGGCTTTTTCTTGAGTTCATACAGTAATACGTACCGGTAACTTAAGGAATGAATGCGCCATATTTCCACATGTGAGCAGCGTGTAAATGTTACAACTGCTGACTTTTCGCTTTAACATCTTGTGAAGCATCTGTGTTTCTCTCAGCTAGTAACAAAGCTATCAGTGAACAGCAAGCAAAGAGACAGGCGTCTTGCTACACGAAGCGATAATTTACTAGCCCAGCTAAGCGCCAGCCCGTATGTATAGTCCCCCTACTTAGTCTTAAGGCCAAGCGCATTGCGCAGATTAACCCTGTATGCAGAGCAATTAAAGTGATGCATATCACTTGTGCTAGCAGGCCTTATTATCCGTTGAGCTGTTGCCGGAGTAAACAGGCTCTCCTGAAATACTCTCTAAAGGGCTCATATCGTGGGCGCAAGAGGGGAAGTGCTCTTTCCAGGCGTTTACAAAGATCTCTAACGGAGGTTCAGAACTACCTGCTTCCGCTAACACACAGTATTCCCCCACACTATTTTAACAGCATACCGCAACATTTTTGTTTTTGTTCTTTAATGGAATTTTTATGTTGTTTACAAATTGCAAAACCATTTAAACTAATTAAAGCAATAGAAGCAGAGTCTTATCCAAGTGTACTTCTGACCAAAAAGCAATCCTAGAAACTTGAATCCAAGGTTTCTCCGTTCTTGTGATGATATTTCCACAGAAACTTTCATCACCTAGCACACATTTCTTTATATCTAACTGCGAAGTGAAATTCCAGTTTTTATAGCTTTACACAATTTCTAATACAAGGAAATATTTTCTAAAAAATTTTCATCCCATATTTCATTCCCTGAGGGGCTGAATGTCAAACACAGTGAAACATATATTATTCTATTTTTTTCCTAAAGAAGAAGTCAAATACAAATTTTCATAGACTTCTCTGAAAATGTTTCCATAACGGAATAATATTATAAAACATTTCATTCCCTCTTTAAATCCCATAGGGGAGTTAATTCAGACCGAGAAACCAAATACCACTTTTCGTAAATGTAGCTTTAAAAATGCTTTAGTAGTTCTTTAATAATAATTTATTTTCAAAAAACATTCAGCAACTAATTTTCGCCTATAGGGGATGAATTTTTTTATAACTAACAGAGAAGCCAAATAATATTTTTCAAAGATGAAGCTCTTAAAATATTTTCGCTATGAAATATTGTATAACACATTTCATTCCAATTTCAAGCACTTAGGAGCTGAATAAAAAAAATTAAAAAAAAACAGGAAAAGGAAAACACTGCAAAAAGCATTTTGTATTTCCAGCTGAGAATCCAACTTCAAAATTTCCAGATTTAGGACACCCTTAAGGGTTGAATTTACGAAAATGATGAAACAATACTTTTTTTATTTGTATCCGGGAAGTCAGATACCAATTTTCATGGATAAAGTCTTAAAATAGGTTAGTATTTCTTTCATAATTATTTATATTAAAAAGATTTTCAACCACTATTTCACCCCCATAGGGGTTACCATGTGATAAAAATTGGATAATCAACGAAAGGATAACGTTCTACGTGTCGGGACGAGGAATGTCAGAAGCTTGAACGTGGTAGGGAAACCAGAAAAGCTGATAAGGAAAATGCAAAGTCTCAACCCAGATATAGTAGAGGTCAGGGAAGAGAAGTGGGAAGAAGACAAGGACTTCTGGTCATATGAGTATAGGGTAATAGCAACAGCAACAGAAAATGGTATAACAGGAATAGGATTTGTTATGAACAGGAACGTAGGGCAGAGAGTGTGTTACTGTGAATAGTTCAGTGACCAGGTTCTTCTTATCAGAATCGACAGCAAACCAACACCGACAGGCCGGTTGGAGTGGCCGAAGGGTTCTAGGCGCTTCAGTCTGGAGCCGCGCGACCGCTACGGTCGCAGGTTCGAATTTTGCCTAGGGCATGGATGTGTGTGATGTCCTTATGTTTGTTAGGTTTCAGTAGTTCTAAGTTCTAGGGGACTGATGACCTCAGATGTTAAGTCCCATAGTGCTCAGAGCCATTTGAACCAACACCGACAACGATAATGCAGGTATACTTGCCGACGTCGCAAGCTGAAGATGAGACAGAGAAAGTGTATGAGGATATTGAAAGAGTAATATAGTATGTAAAGGGGGATGAAAATTTAATAGCCATGGGGGACTGGAATGTAGTTGTAGGGGCAGGAGTAGAAGAAAATGTTACAGGTGAATATGAGCTTTGGACAAGGAATGAGAGACAAGAAAGGCTAATTGAAATCGGTAACAAGTTTCAGCTAGTAATAGCGAATACTCTGTTCAAGAATCACACGAGGAGGGGGTATACTTGGAAAACACCTAGTGATACGGAAAGATTGAAGTTAGATTACATCATGGTCAGACAGAGCCCGAAATCAGATACTAGACTTCAATGGGTACGCAGAAGTTGATATAGACTCAGATCAGAATATAGTAGTGATGAAGAGTAGGCTGAAGTTTAAGGCGTTAGTCAGGAAGAATCAGTAAGCAAATAAGTGGGATACGGAAGTACTAAGGAATGAAGAGATAAGGTTAAAGTCCTCTAAGGCTATAGGTAATGCATTAAGGAATACCTCAATAGGCAGTACAGTTGAAGAGAAATGGACATCTGTAAAAAGGGCCATCGCAGAAGTTGGGAAGTAAAACATAGGTAGAAAGAAGGTACCTGGGAAGAAAACACAGGTAACAGAATAAATACTTCAGATGATCGAAGAAAGGAGGAAATGCAAAAATGTTCCGAAAAACTCAGGAATACAGAAATACAAGTCGCTGAGAAATTAAGTAAATAGGAAGTGCAGGGAAGCTAAGACGAAATGGCCGCAGGAAAAATGTGAAGACATCGAAAAAGAAATGATCGTCGGAAGAACAGACTCAGCATAGGGCGTTGACATTAAAGGCTAGGGTGATAATATTAAGAGTGCAACGGGAATTCCACTGTTAAATTCAGAGGAGAGAGCGGATAGGTGGAAAGAATACAGTGAAAGACCCTCTGAGGGGGAGGATTTATCTGTGAAGAAACGGGAGTCGATTTACAAGATATAGGGGATCCAGTATTAGAATAATAATTTAAAAGAGCTTTGGAAGACTTAAGATCAAATAAAATAGAAGGGACAGATAACATTCCATCAGAATTTCTAAAATCACATGTGGAAGTGGCAACAAAACGACTATTCACGCCGGTGTGTAGAATGTATGAGTCTGGCGACATACCATCTGACTTTAGGAAAAGCATCGTCCGCAGACGGGAAGAGCTGACAAGTGCGAGAATTATCGCACAGTCAGTTTAACAGCTCATGCATCAAAGTTGCTGAAAAGAATAATATACAGAAGAATGGAAAATTGAGAATGCGCTAGATGACGATCACTTTGGCTTTAGGAAAGGTAAGGGCACGAGAGAGGCAGGTCTGAAATGGAGTTTGGTAATGAAAGCAAGACTAAAGAAAAATCAAGAGACATTCATAGTATTTATCAACCTGGAAAAAGCGTTCGACAATGTAAAATGGTGCAAGATGTTCGAAATTCTGGCAAAAGCAGGGGTAAGGTATAAGGATATACGGTTCATATACACTATGTACAACAGCCAAGAACGAATAATAAGAGTGGACGACAAAGAACGAAATGTTCGTATTAAAATCGGGGTACGACTAGGATGTAGCCTTTCGCCAATACTGTTCAATCAGTACATCGAGGGAGCAATGACGGAAATATAAGAAAGGTTTAGGAGTGGAATTGAATTTCAAGGTGAAAGGATATCAATGATACATTCGCTAATATCATTGCTATCTTGAGTGAAAGTGAAGAATAATTACATGATCTGCTGAACGGAATGAACAGTCTAATGAGTACAGAGTACGGATTGAGAGTAAATCGAATAAAGACGAAGGTAAAGAGAAGTAGTAGATATGAGAACAGCGAGTAAGTTAACATAAGGATTGATCGTCATCAAGTAGAATGAGTTAAGGAATTCTGCTACTTAGGCATTAAAATAAACAATCGCTGTCGGAGCAAGGGGGACATCAAAAGCAGACTAGCAATGGCAAAAAGGGCATTCCAGGCCAAGAGAACTCTGCTAATATTAAATATCGTCCTTAATTTGAGGAAGAAATCTCTGAGAAAGTAGGTCTGGAGTACAGCATTGTATGGTAGTAAAACATGGGCTGTGGGGAAACCGGAACAGAAGAGAATATAAGCATTTGCCATGTGGTGCCGTAGACGAATGTTGAAAAGTAGTTTATTTGATATCGGTTAGGAATGAAGAGGTTCTGCGCAGAATCTAAGAGGAAAGGAATATTAGCAAAACACCGATAATGAGAAAAAATGTACAAATGTGTGAAAATTCTAAGGGACCAAGCTGCTGAGGTCATCGATCCCGACTATTACACACTACTTAAACTACTTAAACTAACTTATACTAAGAACAATATACACACCGATGCCCGAGGGAGGACTCGAACGTCCAGCGGGAGTGGCCGCGCTATCCGTGATATGGCACCTCAAGCCGCGTGGCTATTCCGCGCGGCGAATAGGAAAAGGGACGGGATGATAAGACACCTTTTAAGATATGAGAGAATGACTTCCACAGTACTAAAGGGAGCTGTAGAGGGAAAAAAGTGTAGAAGAAGACAGAGATTGGAATATATCCAGAAAAGAATTGAGGGCGTAGTTTGCAAGTGCTACTCTGAGATGGAGAGGTTAGCACAGGGGAGGAATTCGTGGCGGGCCGCATCAAAACTGACGACAAAAACAAGGAATTAAATTTCCGAATATGCTGAAACAAGTAATCCTTTATTTCTGATCGAGAAACCAAATATCAATAGTATTATGTCTAGCTTAAAATTTCCTTAACACAACTAATTAAACAGAAATATTTCATGCTCTGTTTGTCCCTCTGAGTGGTGGAACTTCTAAAAATCCCTTTATAACGACGCCTACAGTGTAAGATCAGCACCCTCTGCATACTTGATGTTCCTATCCCGAGCGGTTTGGGCTGGGCAATGATGAGTCACTGAGTGAGTGAGGCATAATTGGAAGAGTAGGAATTTATTACTGTATGTAGGTACTTATTACTGTGGATATTTAGGTATTTATTACTGTAATGACTATTTGGATTGAATCATCACATCCAGCACGTGGAGAGGGCGACCGGTATCACCTTTGTTGATAACTACTCGTCTTTGATGACAACAAGCAATACTAAAAATTTCTGTCATGGACTCTGTTGATGAGTTTCTGTTTGTAATGATTACCGGTTTCCTTCCAAATTCGTACCTCCATAGATCATTGTAGCTGCAGGTCAACGTGTCAGCTTTATGTGCTGTGCCCAGCCTCCGTAAACTGAATTATGCTGCTGTGATGGTGGGTTGTCCTGCAAGTAAACTCGTAATTAGTTAACGCTACACACATGAACCACTAACTTCTTTCGCCTCTGCAACAACGAATTTAAGCAATTCTGATACCCCTAGCAGAAAAACTGTACACAAAGTTTTAATTAGATTTATATTATTTAAAGGAATCTTCGAAAGGGAGAATATTGAGTACAGAGTAGAAAGGTTGCAGCCTGTCCAGAATTCAGGATGGAGCGCAAGACATACATTACTATTAACTCCACACACATTATACATTAGTATAAACAAGAAACCCATTAGTAAATTAACTACGAATGCTTATAACAAGGTAAGAAGAAAGCTATTGAACTACTGACAGACACATTTCTCACGTTCCCAAAGTCCAGTTTCTAAGATCCTTTTCTGTTCCATTCAAACCTTCCGAAGTACTACTCCACTTTGTAGCCATGATTGTATTATCTTCAATGTAAGCTCTTGGAGTACTTCTGATTTTATCACACCTTCTTCACTTTTCTTTCCAGTAATGTACTTAATAGCTTTATTGACTACATCCCAGTTAACATTTATGCTTTTTCTGTCATCTTTTGAAGCTGACCCTCTGATGCTTACGTGTCTAGTGAAACAAAAATATCGTACACGCAGTGTTGCCAGTTGCTTGACGCATACATCTCCATCCGTCTACTTACGATTTTTTTCTCACCCTGAAATTCGCTCCCCCCCCCCCCCCCCCCCCCCCAGAATATGCAGTCCTGGTCCAGAGATCTTGGGCTCTGTGCGAAAGTACGGGCCTGCCTGCAACTACGATGAAAGAAAATTTTACGAAAGCTGCTGTAAGATATGTGTGTCTATAATCATACTGGGCTGAGAGGTGGGTGAGACCCTAGTCTTACACCAACTCGATCTCCCCCCCCCCTCCCCACTCATCAATTGCCTCTTGCTTATCGAGTGTAATTTGGGATTTGACCGTCGAGATTTGCCCCCTACCCCCCCCCCCCCCAAAAAAACCCAAATTGCCTCTTATTTATCGAGTGTATTTCCAGGACGAGAGTACCGTGGCCGGTTGCCATCAACGACTCCCCTCCCCCCTTAGTCGGCCACTATTAAGATCAGATAAATAAAATTTGTGAAATTACTGCACTAACTCAATACCTCAGAAGCGCTCGTTCGTCAGAAGCCAGTAAATAACCACTATTAAACATCATATTGCTTACGACGATTTCACACTATTACACGACTATTTAGTCTATACAGGTATCTCATAGTTAAAACGTTTTAATAGTATAACTTTATCCCACTTTTTCTCCGTAATGGTGAGCTTATTTATCGTCCTCATCTTGTACATTTTTGTACATTTCACTGTTCATTATTTTGATAAATTCAACATGTACATTTACGTGGTAAAATCTTCAGTTTTTGTTAACCTCTTGAAATAGAGAAACCCTGAGATTGTTCCACTGGTCAATCGATTCCTTGTCTTGGTTTTCACAGTTTTCACTGTAGGAAACGCTCTTTCAACGGTAGCCGATGAATAGGCCAACCACAAAAGTGTGATCATTAATTTAGGTAATATTGGAAACGGTTGTACTTCGTCCCCTTCATTTATATCTTGAACCTCAATCCAGAACACTGTTGGATCTGTGAATAAAATGTGAATTTCGGTGTTTTGGAGCTTTCTCCACTCTGTGTCTGGCAACTATAACTCGTTTTCTCACATATGTTTGAGACAATAAATACATTCTCAAGATACAGCTGTGGTGGTACTATTTCACGTATACATTATCAGCTGAAGTCCCTCGTCCATGCAGTAGGATGGATATCCACAAAATGATGAAATGCATTTGCACTTTACACTTTCAGCGTCAAAAGCTTCTAAGTCCTTCAACAGATTGTCATCAAAATGATACCTCTTGTAAATTTGTTCAACACTTTCGATGTAGAAGTCTAAGAACCGAAGCTCGACATTTTTCAGTTCCTGGGGGCTTAGGTTTTGGCTTTTGGCTAGTGCCAGAGGAATTGTAGCATCAAAATAAGTACCATCTAATGGTTTAAAATTACTAGGATATTGATACTGCACGCTCTCCAAAGTTGTCTTCGAAATATATTCATGTTTTATGAAGCAGTCCCAAATTGTTCTCAGTGTACTAGCACCTCGCGTTTAATAACAAAAACTTGTGATGATTTATTCTGCATTTTCAAATTCAAATCTGTCAATAACGGTAGTATGAAATACGGAATTTGAAGTAACAGTTTTGTAGTTGGACTGTTCAACATCTGCGATATAGTTTCACAGGCAAGAAGTCGTTCACTCAATACGCTATCCGTAAAATACAGGTTGAAGGCCTCATAAGGTTCCAGAAGTTGAGTAACAACGATCTTTAAAGAAAGCCAGAATGTGTGACACGGAAGTGCTATCTTTCAAGGCTTCACGTTTATGAAATCTTGAAATTCCCTCAGCTCAGCTAAACATAGGAAGTGACTGAAAATAGCTGTAAACATTTCTTGCGAGATCCTCAATTCCACTAGGCAGTTTGAGACGTCAATAGGAAGCGCAAACTGCAAATACTTGACATATGCATTTCATCGTGAAAAGGTGTCCTATGTCCTGCAGCTGGGTACGTAATGAGTGCTGCCCCCCCCCCCCTCCCTATTACGTTTGAGCCGTCTGCAGAAAGACGAATCGTGTTTCTTTTGTATGGTACACCTTGGTCATTAAAAAATATAACATTACGTTTATACAGAGTATTGCTATTAGCAACATTCGGAGGAATAGGTCCGTGGAACTAGTAGTTGATTTTACCATTTGTCATTACACGAACTACCATACACAAATCTTTTACGTACAACGCTTGTCAGTGGATTCGTCTACAATTAAGGAAAATTGTGTTTCTTTTTAGGATTTCAGGGAGTAGAGTCAAACTTTCCTTCCATGTCTCATTATTAATAATGGCTGTTAATTTTTTTCTACCACACTTGATATGCCTTGCAATTTCAAAATCTGGTCACACTGCTTTTATCATACTGGAAAACTGGTCTGTTACTCTTTTTGGCAGATAGTGTTGGCAAACAAAACTAGCAAGAAGTATTTCACCTTCCTCGACGCTTTTACTTAATTTAATTCTAACGCTCACTGAAGGCATTTCAATTAATTTAAGCTCTTTCGTAACAGCATTACAGGCTTTCACATGTTTTTCAACTGTTATATGCTTTTTCAGATCACTCTTCCCGCATGTCACACTCAAGTGTTGATCGCACGTGGAACAATAAGGAGCAGAAGAAGAAACTCTGTTCGTTTTATGTAGCCAATCACGAAAAAGGGGATTATTTTCTTATTTTTATTATATTTCATGCAGTATTTCGTACTATTACTTCAAACTTCTCTCGATGAGACATCGGAATCACTACTTGTATCCACATTTACTGTTTAACGCTGAACCTATGTAGCCATCTAAACCGAGACACTTTCAATACAAACGAAATGGTACGTAACAGCAACTGGCTTTGTGTCATTCCGGTAATAAGTGATTGCCAAGTACAAGCAGGTGATTCACACATACTGACATTACATCATCCGAGAAATACCATGTATTACATACAAAAAGTTATTAAGAAATTAAAATTAAAAATCGGAAGATTTCGGAGGAACATCCTTATCTGCGACACAACATGAAAAATCGGAAGATCTTCCGACAAATCGAAAGATACGGCAATATTGCAACGCATGGCAATTGGCACTGCTCATCCGGATCACTTCGCTACAGGTTCTCCTATGTAAGCTTTCGTCGACTGTTGTCTTTGCCTGATACTTTGTTTCAACATTAGAATAACTTTCAGAAGCATGCTCTGTGTTGTACATAAGTTGCTTTGCTATTAATCTGTTAGTTAGTGGCACAGGACATGGAATTATGAGAGGCAAAAGTGTTAATGAAAACTATGTTTGTAACAGCATCACAGTGCTTGTGTTGTTAATCGGCCAATGAGTCCCCAGATTTGAAATAAAAGAAAGTATAAATTTTCTCGCCGTTCTGGTGGTTCTTTATGTACTGGTTTTTGTGTATTATGAAAAGTTGGAGTTCATGTTATTCTGCCTTCTTCATAACTGGAAAATTATCTATGACAACGATTCAGTTGTGGGACTTCTCGTAGCTCGTTTGCCAGACGCTGTGTTTTTATGTTAAACGGGATATGAGAAGTTATTGATTATTTTTATTGCTTCAGAGGAAGAACCGCTAATTAAGAGACATCTTCTACAATTACATTTGTTTTATTGTTTCAGAGGGAGATCCACTGATGAAGAGAAATATCTTACATTTACATTTGTTTTTACTTGTCAAAATTAGTGTTAATTATTAAGACTCTTGGTCGTTATCATTTAGGACAACGGCGCTTACCTCGGCACCAGTGTTCCCCTATAGAATTTGCATAAAACATTAAATCTATCACTTCATGAATATAGGAGCTGGTACATATAAACATTAGAAACACTTAAGAATTGTTTGATTACATTTAGGCTAAATATTACATGAAACTTACACGTCTTCGTGCCTCGTCACAAAATTGCTTCTTACACTAGGAAGAAACAAAAGGAAGAGAGAGATATTTTTGCAAAAAGAAACAGAGATCGCAATTACATTCGCAGATCATATTAAATGATTACAGAATCTTTGTTATTTTTCCGCGATGATACTTATGTTTTGTTACGACATCAGTTTTGGTATGTTTACCAAGTAATTTAATTTTACCTTTATTACGTTATGTGGCCTATCGCTACACCGTGCCACCCTCTGAACAAGGGCTACGAATTTAGGAAGGAATAAGGAGGAGCTGTTGCACGGGGGTCACTATACAGACAAATATAACAATTAATGCGATATGAAGTATTAGATTAATGAAAAGTTGTTGAGGATACATCTCCAAATTACTTCACGACAATCATTTATAATTAAGCAATATCTTGAATTATGCATGATACATTGGTTTACAAAAATCGAGGACGAAAGTAATTTTAGCATGAAGTCTCACTGCTAACTTAGCTCGGTGAAACTAGGAACATAAATAGAATTAACTGCTACAGCGTAGTACCGAAGGTATCGAAAGATATACGTAGTGAGATGAACAGAAGTGACACCTGTCTTGAAAGACAATAATTACATTGAAGTCACCGAGAATTATTACAGTCCCGTGGACCTGCCGATGGAAGTTGCTTCCGCAACTGGAGGAATGACTGACAGACCAGTCCAAGAAGTATAAACCTTTACTGAGAAGCTGGACCACTTCAAGATCAAATCCATGCTGAGTTCAGAGAATGAAACCTTTCATACAAGAAAAATAAAAGTATGGAAAAGGATGGCATCCTAAGCAAAAATGGCGGGAACTAAAAGGTCTAGAACCCAAGATCTCCAGAAATAGATTGTATCACTGTGAACGATGTAATCAGACTCGCTCTACCTTAAGACAGGGGAACAAGACAACAAGGGAGGGGTCTAATAATACCACTCCTCAGGATAAACCCATCAAGAAATATTAGAGGTAGGAAACAAGGAAACAGACCAAGAGTACATAAGTTTTGGATTTCAGGATGGCGGTTACCCAAAAGTGCCATCCACTGGTCAGCATCATCTCGCAGCAGATGGAGCTTGTTCAAATGGCTCCTTTGAGAAGATAGGGAGGGGGGCTACACAAGTACATGTCACAAACTCAGAATTGTTTATTTAGACATAGAGGCTCTTATGTTTGCTTTTTAGGAGTGGGGAAATTGGAGTGGCCAAAGGGCATCCCACTGGAAGAAGGCGAAGCTGCTAGTCAAGACAGCAACAGAGCTCTTCAAGACTACATATCAATTAGGGTAATAAAACATGAAGATACTCCTCCACAGATTCTGTTCGAGAAAATAGGGACACAGAAACAAAAGATAAGGACAGATGATTGGATGCTAATCAACTGCAAGGTTTTACCACATAGTGGAACCCTTGTTTGAATATTCTAATTATAAGAGTACTGAAGGGCGATCTGTTCTAATTATTAACAACCATAAAAAAGAGAAGAACGCACCAAATTATTTTTATTCAAGACAACCTGTTTCAAAGGTCTTATCTGTCATCTACAGGTCTTAAACATTTTTTGTAAGATACATGGGGTCAGCGTAAAATGATCATATTTTACAATAAAAGAACTGTTTAAGCCCTGAAGATGACAGCTAAAACTGTTGAAACAGGTTGCCTTGAATAAAAAATATTATGTGCGATCTTTGCCTGAGAAGCGTCTTATACCACTCTTGGGGTGCAGCTCAGTGAAAAATCCACGACGCCAGAAGGAGGACAGTACCTGCAGTAGTACCTAGGATCCTTGCAGGTTACCGTTACGATAACAAAAGACTTTAGAAACGGCCTTGGCGGAAAGTTAGAGGCAGCAAGTATTGCAGATAAAGCTGCAACACACTAAAGAGGCAATTGTCAGCCTGAGTCGTCTTCTGGGAAGACAGGAGGTCAACGTCGCCATGACTGAGAAACCCTGTCTATATAAAAGAAGTGTTAAGGCTTCGGAGAAACAAGTGGTAAGCTGATTTTTGCTAGATCTCTAAAGAAATAGAGAATATGAGTTTATGTTTAGAATGGAATTTCATTCATAATGAAACTGTTTAACTTTGAACGATATACGAAAATATGTGACGTTGCGTTTCTGACAATAATAGTATACCACTTGATTACAAAGGCAAAAAGGAAATTGGTTATACTTCCCACAAATCATAAAGAAATATATTATCAAGTATCTGAATGAGAGTTTTAAAATATTCACTAACTAACCACTGTTCTTCAATGCTCCTGTACGCAATGGACAACTTTCGCCGTCTTGTTACTGCAACTGCGTGATCGGCAACACGCTAAAAATATTTCGAAAGGAATGCTGCAACCCCGCAAAGTGCAATTCATTGTCATAGTTATTGCAACAAATAGTACCATACTTTATTTGTATAGAAATTGGATATCCCGGAGGGGTTTGGTCAACTAATCTTAACGGAGTAAAAAAATGAAACTATCCAAATAGACTAATTTACTATATTCGCAAAATAGATTATCTAAAGACTGATAAACTTTACATAGACCTTAATTATTCCACAATGTTTATACTTCATAAACACATCTCTGACCATGACAAAGATACGAATGTTACTCTCAACGTGTTTACTATACTCGCAAAATAGATTATTTGTAAACTAACAAATTTTACACAGACGTTAATTATTCCACAGTGTTTATTCTCAATAAACGCCTCTCAAGCCACAACAAAGATACGTAGTTTCTGTCAATGTATTTACTACATTCGCAAAACAGATTATTTCAACACTGACAAACTTTACGCAGACCCTAATTCTTCCATAGTGTCTATGCTCAATGAACACATCTATGGCCGCAACAAAGACAGGAATTTACTCTCAGTCTGTGCATACACAAATCTGTCGAAATCCCTTCAGTGCTCAAGCAAGTGACAAATACGTGCAACTAAAAAGCAAATTACTAAAAAATCATCAGTTAATACCAAAGTCTCCTCCGTAGCCACTAACACGAGCATGCCAGGCTGCGACCTCTCATGTCACATGGTATCTCTCTGCCCGCAAGCTGCATTCGACCACTTCAACAACTATTCGCTCGCTACTACTCGCTTTAATAATATATCAGACTCAGTGTTTCTGTGTGTACACTACAGAAGAACCACTAGTCTACTTTTCAAAGAAGTATTAACGTCCAAACTTTATAACCACACTCCCACTTTTAAGAATTTTGCGGAGTAATTTTTGCCTACCATGTTGGCAAGGGGCTAACGCAAAATTCTTACATAACAAAATTGCGAAAAATAGCATCAGCTGCTTTAAAAAATTGGTAGAATACATAAACATAAGAAACAGATTATATAAGTTATGTTCATAAAAGGAAATTAATAAGCATTACAATCTAGCCAAGAAAAAGGAACATACAGGTATCATCTTTTGCATGTAAGCAGTCACATCCATCTGACGCTGATAATACTTCATTTAATAGGGTAACAAAATATTACTTACACCTATCCAAGAGTGTAGAAGATGCCTTTCAGTTGTGTAGATACAAATTACATACAACTGCAAATAGTGCAAAGAGAGAGAAAATAAATATACAGATACGTTGTGCAAGTAAGTACTCAGTTCTGTATGACATTGGCGGTAGTCCATTTGACGAGATAGCAAAACTTATTTACTGTTTTTCAAGATAGTAAGAATCATCTGGCAACAGAAAATTGGGTAATGGAACACATGTTTTAGGTGCAGCAGACTAAGGGACAGCCCACACCATGTCCACTGACGACCATATCAAAATTTTAATAGATTCGTTTGATGACACACAAGTTTGAGGTGTAAGCAGAGTCAGGAATTCATTAGATAACGTTCACTAACAATCACACCAAAACGTTGAAATATTCATTTGACGACAGACAAATTTGATTGTCCACAGACCCAGGGATTCATTACATGCATTATGTCTATAGACTACCATAGCAGAATGTTTTAGTGTGTTACTTCTTTTCATATTCAGATAAAGCTACTGTACAGAATCAGTAGTAATAGTATAAGGCAAAAGTATACGTTGCTGAGTACCAAAGAATTCATGGAGCTCATAAAAGCATTGAATCCCTCTGAAGAAGCAGGTTCCCATAATTGACACAGAAGATAAAAAGTCTCCTATGTGACGCAATAATGGAAATAAATGATAGTCAGTAAATGAATTATAATAAGTTATATACACTTGAATTTGAAACTCAGCATTATATGAATAGGTACATAAGCTCATTGCTCAGTAAATGACTGAAAGTACGTATGACCACAGAAAATTACATAAGTATGGCAAGTTCTTTGAAGTACGGTTGTCAATATGAAGTTTAGGTCAACCACATTGTGGCAGACTAGTTCTATATAGATTCATTTACTGATGGCACACTACACAGTGTACCTTAAAGTACATGTTTAGAACTAGAAAATGCAAAATGTGTGACATATAACATCACTGAATGGCGTACTGATTTGTCCACAGATATTAATGGTGCCATATTCAAAATTTTTACAATTAATTGTAGATTCCAGAGTATATATATTTGTAGTAATTATAATTAAATTAAATTACGATATAATAAAAAATAAGCATTGCTTGAAGATACATTCACATACACAGTAACATTTGAGGTACACAATTAAAATATGAAGTTCCTACAATACAATTTCTGTGGTAGATATTTAAGAAAAGAATTATATGAGTATATAGGCAAATCCTTCTTACAGGCTATAAATGACTTCAGTTCCAGTCAACGTAAGTTAGAAAAGAATGTCATTTTTCTGACTGCATATTCAGTTTAGTTCTCATAATTTATTACACATTCACTCATTGAGTAAGGGGTCTGTGAGTATCAGAAGTACTTCTTTATTATTACAAAATAATTATTTCATTTTCAGAAACTCGTAGTAATATGTACATGATGATCATTGAATAGAAAATAGCAAGTAGACCACAAGGTCGATAAAATCAGATGTTAAATGTCAAACTCTATGTGTGTGGAGTCAGGACTGTAAGGAGTCAGAATGGAATGGAGTCATAATATTATGGAGTCAGAATCGTATGATCATACATAGATCATCACAACAGCTTAATGAAAACAACATTAAAAAGATATATCTTTTAAAGCCGCTAATAATGACATAACTTACTCTAACATGCAACATAAAAGATATATCCTTGAACGGCGGCAGGCATAAAACGTCATCCGAAATTGTACTGAATGCTTTCTTAGAAAATTATTTTGAACAATTAGTTCATGAGCACACTTGAAGCGTAAAAGGTTGCGAAAACATACTTGACCTTCTAGCAACAAATAATCCTGGAGAAATAGTGAGTATCGTGACGAATACAGGGATTAGCGACGACAAGGCCGTAGCTCCTAGGCTGAATACCGCAACTCCTATAACCATCTAAAAGAAACGCAAAGTAAATCAATTTAAAAAATCTGATAAAAATGCTCTTAACGCGTTTTTAGGAGACTATCTGCACTCCTTTCGATCTGATCAAGTAAGAGTAAAAAAGGCGTGGAATGATTTCAGAGAGGTAGCATCGACAGCAGTTGAGAGATATACACTACATAAATTAACAAGTGATGGTACTGATCCCAACCATGGTAAACAAAACGGGTCAGATCACAGTTGCAGAAGCAGCGAAAAAAGCATGCCAAATTTTCAAAGAAAGCAAAATCCCCAAGATTGCAAAAGTTGCAGAATTTCGAAATATAGCACGTACTTTAATGCAAGATGCTTTCAGTAATTTCGACAACGAAACTCTGTTCCGAAGTCTGGCAGAAAACCCAAAGAGATTCTGGTCATACATAAAGCACACAAATGGCAAGGTGCAATCAATACCTTCACTATGCGATAACAACGATGAAGTCACTGATGACAATGCCACTAAGGCAGAGTTATTAAAAACGGTTTCCGAAACTCCTTCACTAAAGAAGACGAAGTAACTATTCCTGAATTACAATGAAGAACAACTACGAAGATAAGAAATATAGAAGTAGATATCCTCGGTGTAGCAAAGCAGCTTAAATCACTAAATAAAGGCAATGCCTCCGGTCCCGATTTTATACCAGTCAGGTTCCTCTCAGTGTATGCTGATACAATAGTCGATATTTATATACATATATATAAATTCATATATTTATATACATGGAGATCCATATTATATACAACCGCTCGTTCACAAAAAGATCCGTACCTAAAGACTGCAAAATTGCTCATGTCACACCAATACCCAAAAAGGGAAGTAGATGTAATCCGTTGCTGTAATTTACCGTCTTGTAAAGTCATCAAATGACCAAAACAAATGCAAAATGATAGAGATAAGATAGCTGTATGGTGCGATAAGTGCAATTGAGCCTGAATAAGGAAAAGTGTGAAGTTATTAACATGAGTACTAAAAGAAATCCGCTAAGTTTCGGTTACGCTAGGTCACACAAATCTTAAGGCTGTAAATTCAACTAAATACTTAGGGACTACAATTACAAATACCCTAAATCGGAACGATCACATAGCTAATGCTGTGGGTAGAGCCAACCAAAGACTGCGATTCATTGACAGAACACTTAGAAGGTGCAACAGGTCTACTAAAGAGACTGCTTACACATCGCTTGTCCGCAATATGCTGGAGTATTGCGGTGCGGTGTGAGATCCGCATAAGATGGTCCTGACGGATGACATCGAAAAAGTACATAGAAGGCAGTTCGTTTTGTATTACTGCGAATTAGTGGAAATAATGCCACAGACGTGATACGTGAATTGGAGTGGCAATCATTAAAACAAAGGCGTTTATCGTTGCGACGGGATCTTCTCACGAAATTTCAATCCCCAGTGTTCTCCTCCGATCGCGAAAATATTCTGTTGGCAGCCACTTACATACGGAGAAATGATGATAACGATAAAATAGGAGAATCAGGGCTCGCACAGATAAATTTAAGTGCTCGTTTCCCCGCGTGCCGTGCGAGAGTGGAGCGGTAGAGAGGCAGCTTGAAGATGGTTCATTGAACCCTCTGCCAGGCACTTTATTTGATTAGCAGAGTAATCACATATATGTAGATGTACATGAGTAGCTGAAATAAATGGTTTATTAACCGAAAAAGAAGGAAATAGCTTCTCTTGGACTTCAGTATTGCTTAATAACAAGAGAAAGAAATCATTATCTTACAATCATTAACTTAATGTAATAGAATGGGTACAGCATCACTGCTGTAGCAGAATCATAAGAGAGGACTGAAATGAAACTGTTTAAATAGGAAGACATAAAGTATTGAAGTAACTTACTTAAGACAATTGTTTACAACATGCATAAAAGTGTACCTGGCATCTGGCATCAAGGCGTAAAAATACTAAAAGCTGAAAAGAAAAAGTTGCCAAAATGCATACCATATATAAGACACAGATAAAAGTTTCTAACACAAATGGGTAAGTCCGAAATGTCTGATTCTTCGTAACAATCCGCAGCAACATTTTTATTTTTAGAATGTAACTTGCTCGCTATGTACGTTACTCTCGGATCTGAAAATATTGTTTAGTTTATAGAAATGCATAGAGCTCTGTGTTGTTTCCTTTACTTCTGCAATAGACTAAAATTTAATAATGATCATGTCACGCACAAAAAATAAAGTTTGCTCTTATCTCCAAGTAGATAAAAAGAAAACATGTCATCTGCAAGCGCTAGGGTTTCATACAGGTAAAATTTTCGCGTTTTCTGGAGTTTTCAACGTATATGGAAGGTACGCCTGATATCTGAAATTGTAATTCATGTTCTTTCTATAACTAATTGGTCTTAACGTCATAATAAGTCTCGTCAAAACTTCCGCAGTACTGTCCTCTCAGAAATCTTTTCATGACAAAATAAATCTTTATTGAAGATATCACTGTGCCTCTACTTTCGAATACAATGTGCACAAACACAACTTTCATATATCTAGTACAGCTGTGAGTTGCTTCGTTTAAAGAGTGTACATTTCTTACTTTGTCTAGTTCCATACATAGCTGCAAAACGTGCTTCTTCACCAAATCACTTATAACGCCTCATCTGTCTTCCTCAGAATAAAATGTTTCCTTAACCTTCTGTATAATATTCTACAGATTATAATACACTTCACGTAAGATACCATAACTGCACCATAATATACCACAGTTGCTCCATAATATACCTCAATAACATCATAACTCTCACATGCAGTCCTAAAGCAAAATCCCTCATCATATTCCATATCTATATCGCACCGTATTCTCACGGATTCACCATGTATGTGAATACAACACTGAAATTATCGCTCTTCAAAATACTTCCTAAATCGCAGAATAAAAATCAGTCAGAAATGTTCCTAGTTAAACTCTTGTCCATCAGAAATACCCTTCTCAATTCAGAACCAATCATACCCAGTCTCTCATTTCAATTAATGTCAGTAGTTAATTCATGATCTGCTTCACAAAACATGTACCTACAGGAAAAGTTATCTCATGCACATCCCTCAAAAATGAAACGCTATTCCGCCTGGTAAAGGTAAAGCAAAACGTACATCGCAAGTTACCACAAACACAACAAATTTCATTACATGTGCAAACTATTTTCGTGAAGAAAAAAAAATATGATTATCTTAGATACTCAAAACCAAGTTTACTATGCTATACAAGGATCTCAAAAAAAAGTTTCAAAGTCATAAAATAAGGAAACAATATTATATTTCAACCAGATGCTTCACCAGTAAACACAGAATAACAAAAGGAGAATACAAGTTGTTCACATATGACTTACCATTTCATATCGTTGTAGAAGCAAGAAATTTGACTATTTTCACTGTATTATCACCTTGACAGCCTATACTCAACAAATTCAAAGTACTTTTCTTCGGAAACACGAATCATAGCTCATCGCTATTCATTAAAGATCTCTGTTAAGAGATACATTAAAAGATATACAGATTAGTTGAAGTGTTTGAAACAGTGCTTAAAGCTAAAGTAAGAAAACTCACTGCAACAGCTAGGGCACCTCGGATCTCCACTGCATATGTTTACCAAAGTACAGTAAACTCCATAGGGTACTATTCTTTGTACACTTTGATGTTTGATACATGATGAAGACCTCGTGATTTATAGGTGCCTATGGTTTCAAGTTCCATAGTACTTGAATGTGCGATTCGCTGAATACGAAAAGACGTTCATACACCAAGAACAACTTGCTACCTAAAGACGTCCCTTCATGAGCTAAACGATGCGATCTGAGATATTCTTTCTAACCTACCTGTAAATTATTGATGTTCAGTCGTGGATTCTGTAGCTTCGTCGTTTTCTATGCGGATTTCTAGATGTTTTTCAGTGCTAAATTATTTATTTAGCCGTGTCTTAAACGTTTATTCTTTAACATAAGGAACGAAGGCAAAGTTCTAGAATCATTCGGTGGTTAATCAATGATATTTTGAAAATCAGATGGATGTAAATCTCAATTTCTGTGTGGCTGATAGGAATAAAATCTTCAAAGTTTACCTAATTCTTTCATAATTCGTTCTGAAGGCTTACATGATGGCATAAAACATAGTGTAGATGTTGGTTTAATTTCCCTACGTCTTAAAGTTTTTAGCCAAGCATTCGAGCGAAATTGAGGGCCAGTAACAGAAATTGTTTTGTCAACATACCTTACTATACCTTACTTCTTCCAGAAATTCTTTGCAAATGCTGTAGAAGCATATTTTGCACTAGCTTTCCGTAAAGGTATGAATGACAAAGATTTAGAGGTCAGCTCAATAACCTCCAAAACCATGCCTAAATCTCGTAACACGGCCGAAAATATCAACAGCAACTTATTCTCTTAGATTCACAGGAATGATCGGAAATAATGGTGTTATGTGCGTAACAGAAGCTAGCTGGGTACTTGGCATAGTTTGAATTTGGTCAAGATAGTACGCCTTCGCTTTTCCGTGTTGTTCAGGTAACACAACTACTGACTAAGTACTAATTAATACAATTTTGCAAATCCAATAGCAAGATGGATCACCTCTAAATGAGAAATCGTCCACCGAAACTCGATGCAGGCAGGTTCGCCAGGTGAAACTGTTTATTTTTAAAAGACGTTCGGAAATATGCAACGTTGCATCAACAAAAATAATTGTGTGTAGATTTCAAAAAAGCATACGACTCGGTAGATAGAGAAACACTACTGAAAGTATTGGAAGAATTTGGGGTCGATAAGAAAACAATACAAATTATCAAACAGACGCTAACAAACAGTAAGGCCAAAGTTAAATTTATGGGTGAAATTTCAAGGAAGTTCGAAATTAAAACAGGTGTTAGACAAGGTGATGGTTTACCCCAATCCTCTTCAACTGCGTACTGGAAAAGATATTGAGAATATGGAAAGAAGAACTCAAAGGCACCAAGAATGACATCAGAATTGGAACAAAAAAAGAAAAAATAGAAGTGGACTGTTTAGCTTTTGCAGACGATCTGGCAATAATTACAGAAAACGAAGAAATAGCTCAGAATTACTTGGAGAAACTACAAGAAGTTCCGGCCAGAGCTGGACTGCAGATTTCATTTGAAAAAACCGTGTATATGTCTAATCATAGAAATAACAAGAAAAATCTTATTACTAAATACGGCAATATTAAGAGAGTAGAAAAATTTAAGTATTTAGGTGAAATAATCCAAGTGAATGGTTTAGACAAGAGTGCAAACCAGGCGAGAGCAAGGAAAATGGAATTTGCTTTTCAAAAAACCAAAGACATATATAACAAAAAAAACATTTCGATTCAAGCTAAATTAAGACATTATAAAACTGTCATTAGACCAGAATGCCTGTATGCATCGGAGTGCCTAACTCTTAACAAAAAGGGGGAAATAGAAAACATGGAATGGAAAGAAAGGAAAATTTTGAGAAAAATATTAGGACCGAGAAAGATTGGAGAAGAGTACAAGCTAAAGAGTAATAAGGAAATATACAAAACTATTGAGAAAGTGAGTGATGCAATGCGTAAACGCAGACTAACGTTTTATGGTCACCTGTCGAGGATGGATGGAAACAGACTAACAAGAAAAGTGTTTGAACATAGTAACAGGAACGAAAAAACCAACAATAAATGGATACAGATGGTGAAAAAGGATTTGGCCTATTTTAATGTCACCCGTGAGTCAATCAGGGACAGGAAAAAGTTTAGACAAATAGTGAACGAAATTAAGTGTTTTCCAGAAGAAACGAAACTAAAGAATAATAACAGGAAATGGTCGGAAGAGCGGAGGAGGAACCATTCGAAAATGATGAGGAAATATTGGGAAGAGAGAAAAAAGATCAAAAAGCCGGGCAAGTGAATTGTTGAACGTGGTCCAAAGATGGCCGAAATCGAAAGAAGAAGAAAAATAATTGTGTACTGATTGAGAACAATGGGAAAGGCAAATTAATTACTCTTCCTACAAATCATAAAGAAATATATCCTCAAGTATATGGCTGCAAGTTTTAAAACATTCACTCAAAACTCCTAATAATTGTTCTGCAATGCTCCTGAATGCACCGGACAACTTACCTCGTCTTGCCACTGCAACTGTGTGACCAGCAACATGCTAAAAATATTTATAAAACAATACAGCAATCCATGCAGAATGCAATGCATGCTCATAAGAATTGCACTAACTACAGCCAAATTTTTTATGTAGAAATTTAATGACCATGAAGAGTTAGGTCAATTATTCTTAACAGTGTAAAAAAAAGGAATGAAACCAACTAAGATTGTAGTTTACTATACTCGCAACATAGATTATTTAAAGACCGACGAACTTTACACACACCTTAATTATTCTATAATGTCTCTACTCAACAACACGTCTCCGGCTTCAACAATGATACTAATGACATTCTCAATGTATTTACTACATTCTCAAAATAAATTATTTAAACACTGATAAACTTTACACAGACCTTAACTGAGTAGCCCAGATGCGAAAGCCGCTAACTGCGTGACGAGAGAAACTGAGTAAATGGGTAAAAACTCATCCCATCTAAACCGTTACAAGTTAAAACCATCATTCTTTTTTAAAAACAAGTAAAAAAAAGTAATTACTCCGTACTGATAGATGAAATCTGCGATTAAGTTTTGTAAGTAAAATAGTGACTTCCGATTTTTGCACCGGATTTATGCAGTTAGTGGGTTTTGCAAACGTATCGATCCAAATACGAAACAAATACTCTGTTGCAAAAACGGCTTTTCGGTGATATGTTAGGGGTTACAGTAGGATGGAATTTAATTATTGAGAACATAAACAGAATACAATTTATTTCAAAGTGAAGTTTGAAAGCTCTACAAAACTGGTATACAAAACTGCGAAAGTGACGTTATTTTACCAGGAAGCACTGACATACGTAATGCAAAAAGTGAACAGAAATGAATGTTCAACGGAAGTATATATATATATATATATATATATATATATATATATATATATATATATATATGTATGTATGTATGTATGTATGTATAATTCACCATCGTGCGCGCGAGTTCACAGGATACTGTAGAAAAAAAATTCCTTGTTGAATCTTAGTAAAACAACAATAAAATTTTAGAAAATGATAGAATTAGCGGAATGTTGCACCTTAACTAAACAGCGACAAAAATTCTACAAACTGGAATTGGCTGAAAAGTGCTTCTATGTGACACCGGTCTCAACACTGTCCATTAGCTCAAAATCGCTGCCCATAATTCCTCTATGTCCATCTTACCGGTAATAAATGGTTGGAATTCGCTATCTAAATGAGATACAAAGAACTGTTTATCTGCTTTTCCTACCAGAAACGCTCTCCAAACCTTCATGGATGATTTATTAAACGTCTTAACCTTCGTCGCTACGATGACATCATGATCACTAATCCCCGTCACTATACTGACGCCATCGGTATGACCCGGCCTGTTTGGAGCTACGAGACCTAAGGTATTTCCGCTGCGAGTGGGCTGCCAAACTAGCTGCTCAAGACAACTCTCAGAAAACTTATTCAAGAGTACTTCGCAAGACAGGGATCAAGAGTCAGAATTTATAAGAGCTTTGAAAAACTTGCGATCAAAGAACTCGGAAGGAATAACATTCCATCTAAATTTCCAGAATCATAGGTGGTAGTGACAAATAAACGATTATTCAATCTGGCGTCTGTGAGACTGGCGACATACCACCAAACTTTCGAAAAAACATCATATATACAACACACGAAGATAACGAGAAATGTGAAGTGCGAGAACTATCGGACAATCAGCTTAATAGAATATCCATCCAAGTCGATGACAAGAATAATATACAGAATAGAGGAAAACAAAATTGAGGACTAGTTGGACGACTTTCAGTTCACCTTTAGGAAAGGTAAAGTCACTTGGAGGCTGTTCTGACGTGCGGTTGATAACTAAAGGAATGCCATAGGATTTGTCGACCTGGTAAAGGCGTTCGACAAAGTCAAATGAAAAAATGGAAAAATGGAAATGGTGTAAGATGCTCAAAATTCCAAGGAAAATAGTGATAAACTATAGGGAAAGACGGATAATAACCAATATATATAAGAACCAAGGAAGAACATTAAAACTGGATGACCAAGAACGAAGTACTCGAGTTAAAAAGGCCTAAGACAGGCATGTAGTCTCTCGCCCCTTCCTTCAATGACGGAAATAGAATAATTTTTCCCGAGTGGATCTGAAATTCATGATCAAAGGAATTCGCTGATGACACTGGTATACTCAGTGAACTTGAAGAAGTATTACAGAATACTGATTGAGACAACTGAAGAAAGACGAAAGTTGTGAGGTTTGGCAGCGGCTGGAGGGACTCTAGGGAGTACCTTTATGTTCGTCTAACAACTCGGTGTAGAATTGGAACTTGTTGGTCACCCAGTCTTCACCAAAGTGGAGTTCCGAAAGCTTTTTGATGTTTCCGAGTTTGACATCTGGAATTTATACGCCTACCTTGATTGGTGTTGGGCCGTTTCCTTTGCTGAATTTTTTCTCCCTCCTCAAAACGCTCTTCCCCTCTTCAGCTGCAAAACTATAGAAGAGATCTCTACGAAGTTCCCAAATATTCTTCCTTTTCGTGGAAACGACTTTTTTGGCATTTTTAATCTGGAAGTGCCAGTCACCAGTCACTTTCACAAAGAACAATTAGTGAGAAAACGTTTTTCATTGTGGAACATTGCTTTGATAATATTTTTCACTTTGTTACCTTTCTATTTTGGACACATTTCTCGTCGACTGATGACGGCGCCGCTTCCGTTTACGGGAGGGACTGTCGCCCTCGGTCTCGTTTCGGTCATTTTCAACTACTACTACTGCAGCTTAGATTTCCTGCAGAACTCCTACTACTTCAATTACTCTCACTAAATTTGTACCATTTTCTGCATTTAAACGGTCCACAAAATCACACATTTACTTAAAAAAAGGGCAAATATGCCAACACGCATCCTGTTGATCAGCTGAACTGTGCTTACCGGCATATATCTCGACAGTGCATCGGAGCACGAGCTTTGAGCTTTACTTCTGCGTATCTCTTCACTACAGCGCAGCCAACCTAATTGTGAATAAGAAAAATATCCTTTCTAATCCGGACAAACTGCTTCGAATGTCTGTATTGGTAAGTCTGATGTCAGTTGGTGTGCTTTGCATCCGGACATGGCAAGGTTAGCGCCATGCCTGTTCTACTTGGCTGGTTTTACAACCATAGGATATTTAGCAGGCCTTGCACCCGAAGATAAGATGAAGTTAACGGCTTTTGCTACCGAACACGATTTTCTACGCCCTTTCCAACTATTTATGACGGCTTTTGCACTCTGAAACCTATTCACCCGTGTACGCTCTGAAAAAATCCATACGACAGTGTGCTTTTAACTTCTATCCCCCTGAAATTTAAGTAAATGATTTGTAGTTACTTGAGTGGAAACTTTTGGGTGAGGAAAGCCGCTTCCCTAATATATTTACATAAATATCTCCCACACTTGCAAGTACGAATTTTGTTACGATTTTGAATACTGAAGTCTATAAAAACAAAATGGTTAGAAGTTACAGTTCATAATCATAGTCTGTCTGACTCTCGTCGTCAAGTTAGTACCGGGAAAAAAACCTCTGTGGCTCTGCAAAATTCCGGTAATCGTCAACTCCGAAAATTCTTAGAATGATCTGAGGCACAATCGTACGCCGTAGGAAAGCCGTTTTTGGTGCCATGACGTACCCACTCTGCAGCCTGGGAATCAGTGTCCAAATTGTGTATCAATTTCGATAAAGTGCAGATTTCAATCTCTTAAAGTAGAGCATAAACGACCGTGGTGACGGCTCTACTGATTTCCCAGGACACAAAGTTTCCTACGACTTACGACATACGAAATATGTTCCGAGCCACAAACAAGAGAGAAGTTAAAATAACCAAAGAACTGAACGTATCTTTTCTATTCACGATATTATAAAGTTTCATAAATGGTTTTCCTAGCTGTATTCCAGTATACATCATTCTCATGTATGAGATTAAATGTAATCACAATTAATCAAATTTCATTCATTATTCAAGATGGAAGCTTACAACAAGGCCGCTAATTAACGTTCCACTGTCATCCTAGTTTCTGCAAATCTAAATCAAAAGTAATTAGTCCATAGCACGCGTAATGTGTATATCCACAGAGGTTTTGTATCACGAATCAGAGATAATCTATCTCTCGCAGTGGGAAGGAGTCCTTGAACCATATAAATCACTATCTCGGTCGCAAATTAGCATTTGTGCTACTGTTGAATAATGTGATACTACATGTTCAACTGAGAATCAACCTAGGGATGCATTTAGTGGCTTGGGATTCCCAATTATTCCACAATATTATAATATGACACTACGTGCTCAACGCAAAATCAACCTAAACATGTATTTAGTGGCTTGGGCTTATCAATTATTCCACACTGTCTCTACGCAATAAACACGTCTCTGGCCACAACAAAGATATGAATATTACTCTCGGTGTATGCATACATAAATCTGACAGAAACCCTCCAGTGCACAAGCAAGCGAAAACTACGTGCAACAAGAAGGCAAATTACTAAAAAATCCTCGGTTAATACCAAAGTCTCCTCCGGCTCCACTAGTAAGATCACGACTGGCTGCGACTCCTCATGTCGCAGGGCATCTGTCCACCACAGGCTGCGTCCGACCACTTCCGACTCCTGTCAACAACTGTTCGCTCTCTACCACCCACGATAATATTATCTCAGACTCAAAGTCTTTGTATGCACACCACAACAGATTCATTGATAAAATTCGCTAACAGATATAAACGTTAAACATTCAATGTCGATGATGTACTTCTGTTCAAGCGACATAGTGACCATCAGAATGCAGGATGAGGAAGGAAGCAATAGTGACACTGCATTGGCCCCAGCTTGCATTCATTATGAGGACAGTATTCGTCCTTCCCGGGCGTGAAGATATTCTTCATAGCTTCTCACAGCAGAACGAAAAACTGCTGGTTGATTGTGATACCAGTGGCCACAACATGGTATGGAGAAGAAGCGACACCAACATCACAGGTGAGCAACTACTCGAATTTCTACAGTAAAAATTTTTGGAAAACTTGAACAGGGCTTGACGACCTACCTACATAGATAGAAGAAGGGAAGAAGTATCTTTCACGACATTCTGGCTCACTCAGATCGGTAGTTGTACCAAACGATGATATATAGCATTTGAGTCATCGCTTTCTGACCACATTAATATTATGTATGAGGTTGAACTGTGTGCTAAACATACCATCGGAAGGATGAAACCGCACTACATCTCCCTATGGAAACCTCGGAGGGCAACAGACGCTGAATATTAGGGTCGGTAGAGCTTGAAGAAATCATGTCTAATAAGAAACTAGTGAATGATCTCCAACTACGTTTTAATGGTATCGGTTGGCTTTACTAGATTCACAGCAAGAAAAACCGCACAATGATATCAGTTTCCAGTCAAGCAACTGTGGACTAAGACCATCGTCTTTTGTCTCCAATTATAACTAAAAACACATGAAATCAGGGGCCTTACGGACGAATATAGACATTAAGAAATGATTCGATATTCCAGTGCCTGTGTTATTCTTAATTACGATGTAATAACGGAATGGTGATAGTGAAAATTTGTGTCGGAACGGGACTCAGACCCGGATTACCATCTTTTCACGTTCGGTCGCCTTACCATTTGGCTACCTGAACACAACTGAGGGCCAGACCCTAACCTGCATATGTCGTCAACCACGTGTGTACAGCCTGTACGCCTATAACCACTATGTATGTTCTCTTACAATGGAGACATTTTACTTTAAAGTCGCTGGGCCGTTGTCGACGGATAAATACAATATTGTAGTGTCTGTGTTATTCCCAATTCGGAATCCACGCATGTTCACAGGAACTTTACACAGTAACAACACAGGAGGAATGTGCTGTTTGCGTCCATTAATAAGACAGGAAGCAGCAGGACCATAATTATCAAACGAACACAGCTTGTATTAAACAGTGTTTATTACCTGGTACAATTTAATACAATAAAACAGATCAATATAAGAACCTCACAGGAGGTTATAATCGGCGTAACAAATGCCTAAAACATTAACAAAATTTCTGTTGGCGTAAATACTTAATAAAATCTGAACTCGCAAGACTATACCGTAAAATTACTTCCCTTTTGCAATATAAATTCATACCATGGTATAACATTAAGATATAACATAAGTCACAAAAGTAATGATAAGGGCAACTTCTAAGACTTCAACACTTGGCAATGAAGACACCGGGCACATTTACTTCTGACTAAGGAATAATCCAGTTCATACCAGTACAGCGAGGCACTAATTAAAATAACAAACAATTAACAAAAAAAAAACAGCTTCTCAGCTCCTAAACATTCGCCGAGAACATACGCACATGAAGCCCTCCTTTACAAACATTAAACTTCACAACCAGCACAGGAGGTACAAATATAATAAACAAATGGCTGATAAGAGAACACAGAATTAATAAGGTGGAGCGTCCAGCAATCTGATCGGGCGCTAATTACAGAGTGAAACGCAATTTTACAGGTTTAAATTCATATTTCGAGCGAAAGGTGCATTCGTCAAAGCGGTGGAGGAACGGGCTACAAAGCTTAACGACCTGACAAAGCCAGGAACAAAGAGAACAACAATGCTCAACTTAAGGACGAGAAAGAGGCAAAAGGCCAGCAACATGGAACCCGGTCTAATGAATCGCAATTCACCTGGGAACGGCCAAGCACCGGTGCCACGCCACACCGCACCGGATGAAATACACTGCACTCCGCACAATTGAAACGTAAATGAACTACAACACCACAATTGCTATTGAACATTCATATTACATAAGAGAATAAAAACCTGGCTAAACGGGAGAAAGCCTACCAGAACTACACTTTCACGGAATCTGTAGCACTTTTACGAGACAGCGTAGGATTTCGTTGCTTGTAAACTAAGGTACAAATTTTGGTACTTAATCACCAAACTGACAACAACTTTAGATTTGCAGTCACTCAATAATAAGCAGCTCACCGGGCTTCCTTACATATAGCTACAGATCCTTCATCAAATGGTAGGAACCTTAAATGGAAAGCCCAAGCCCCATTATCATGCCACGACTTGTGGCATAACTTTGAAATATTAGGCTCGTCATCAAATCCACACTGCAGACAACAACACTTAACCATCAACAATTATAGATACGCACACAACTGCATCTATTTAATTCAAACACACACCACATGCCAAGGCGAACTGTTAATGCCAGGCGACGCTCCGGCAAGCTCTTCTTAATATGCACTGCGTGGCGAGAAAAGCTAAAAACCACGCCTGGTGCCTCAACCCAAACCTTTCCGCCGTCTCTGGCAGCAGCACTCCAGTGATACCACGTCCTATGAGCATGCGTACCAATTAAGGGGCAACCTCCCGACCCCGTTGTAACCACAACCGACAGACCGCACAGTTATGCAAACTTACACTGTGGCCATTAAAATTGCTAAACCAAGAAGAAATGCAGATGATAGACGGGTATTCATTGGACAAATATGTTATACTAGAACTGACATGTGATTATATTTTTACGCAATTTCCTGAGAAATCAGTACCCAGAACAACCAACTCTGGCCGTAATAACGGCCTTGACACGCCTGTTCATTGAGTCAAACAGGGCTTGGATGGCGTGTACCGGTACAGCTGCCCTTGCAGCTTCAACACGATACCACAGTTCATCAAGAGTAGTGTAGGGCGTATTGCGACGAGCCAGTTGGTCGGCCACCATTGACCAGACGTTTTCAATTGGTGAGAGATCTGTAGAATGTGCTGGCCAGGGAGCAGTCGAACATTTTCTGTATCCAGGAGGGCCCGTACAGGGCCTGCAACATGCGGTCGTGTATTATCTTGCTGAAATGTAGGGTTTCGCAGGGATCGAATGAAGTGTAGAGCCACGGGTCGTAACACATCTTAAATGTAACGTCCGCTGTTCAAAGTGACGTCAGTGAAAACAAGATGTGACCGAGACGTGTAACCAATGGTACCCCATACCATCACGCCGGGTGATACGCCAGTATGGCGACGACGAATACACGCTTCCAATGTGCGTTCACCGCGATGTTGCCAAACACGGATGCGACCATCATCATGCTGTAAACAGAACCTGGATTCATCCGAAGAAATGACGTTTTGCCATTGGTGCACCCAGGTTCGTCGTTGAGTACACCATCGCAGGCGCTCCTGTCTGTGATGCAGCGTCAAGGGTAACCGCAGCCATGGTCTCCGAGCTGATAGTCCACACTGCTGCAAACGTCGTCGAACTGTTCGTGCAGATGGTTGTTGTCTTGCAAACGTCCACATCTGTTGACTGAGGGATCTAGACGTGGCTGCACGATCCGTTACAGCCATGCGGATAAGATGCCTGTCATCTCGACTGCTAGTTATACTAGACCATTGGGATCCAGCGTGGCGTTCCGTATTACCGTCCTGAACCCACCGATTCCATATTCCGCTAACAGTCATTGGATCGCGACCAACGCGAGCAGTAATGTCGCAATACGATAAACCGCAATCGCGATAGGCTACAATCCGACCTTTATCAAAGACAGAAGCGTGATGGTAAGCATTTCTCCTCCTTACACGAGGCATTACAACAACGTTTCACCAGGCAACGCCGGTCAACTGCTGTTTGTGTATGAGAAATCGATTGGAAACATTGTAGGTGTCGCCACCGGCGGCAACCTTGTGTGAATACTCTGAAAAGCTAATCATTTGCACATCACAGCATCTTCTTCCTGTCAGTTAAATATCTCGTCTGTAGCACGTCATCTTCTGGTGTAGCAATTTTAGTGGCCAGTAATGTAAATGAACAACTGACATGCGACCGGACGAAACGAAATCGATGGCAAAGATGACACTACAAGAAAGATGTACATGCGCCAGCCGCACGTTGTATCGACAGGCACTGCAATATTCTATTTATCTGCCGACAACGCCTAAGCGACTTTGAATTAAAATGTCTTCCCTGTACGGAAATATACATAATGGATGTACGAGTAATGATTGTAGATACCTAGTGGACGACATATGAAAGTTTCGTCCTGGCAGTGAGTCGTGCACGGATAGAGACTAGCTAAGGCGACGTTCGCGATGAGCGGGAAATCCTGGTTCGAGTCAATGTCCGGCACGAATTTTCGCTGTCGTCATTCCATTCCCCAGCTGATAGTGTTTCATCTTCGCGATTGTGATTACGTTTATGTATGTCAGTACTGGTTGTCGGGCTTTGAGGTAGGCGACACTCAAGTCGGTATCTCGCTGCTACCTGGAGCGTCCCCGAATTCATCGTCCCCCTGGAATCTCATCGACTGAAGTAGAAGTGTCTTCAGTGGTAATTTCCCGTCGATTGATCCCCGACACCAGCGAAGACGTGTCTAGAGACGCGGCGGGATGCCAACTTGAATGTAGCCCGCCATACAGCCCGACACCAGGAGTGATGATTTGGTGTGCTATTTCATTTCACAGCAAGACTCAATTGCTTGCCATGCACGGCACTCTTACTGCACAGCGGTACACCATGTTTTGTTGCCCTTTCAGAGCAAGCCTTCTTGACCTTCTTTCCAGCAAGGTAATGCCAGCAATGTCTACAGTTTACACTGCTTGTCTTCGTGTTTGTCTGACTCTGCCTTGGCCAGCAAGGCCCCAACTGAGAACGTTTGGTGTTTTGTAGGCAAGGTCCATTAACCATCTCGGGAGCTTGACCATCTAACGCACCAATTTTACAGTATTCGGCGCGATATCCCTGGAGATGCAACCGTGGTCTAGTGGTAGTGCCATTGATTGGTAGTCAAAACATCCTGGGTCCCGGCTTAGAAACCTGCCACCGCTTGAATTTTCATAAAAAGTCAGCATTGGCGGACGAAGTCTTCCGGCACATGAAGTCACCCTCATTCTGTCAACGGCCTTGTCAAAGAGGGCGGAGGAATGGACAGAAGTTCAGGAGACTCTCTTGTCGTTGGGGTGGAAACAGCCACTAAGGGCGGAAGAATGAGCAATGACCAACGGCATGAGTTTGCAGAAGGCAATTGAAACCACTGCATTAGTGTGGTATATATCTGTCAATTACCGTCAATACTATCTCTTTGAATGCATTCCATACCTTTTCTGTGCTTACGTGATCGGATCGGAAGGAGTGCAGATTGTCTCCTAAAAAGGTGTTAAGAGCATTTTTACCAGCTTTTTAAAATATATGTACTTTGCGTTTCTCTTTGATGGTTGTGGGTGTTACGGTATTCAGCCTAGCAGCAACTGCCTTGTGGTCGCTAATCGTGGTATTCGTCATGATACTCCCTATTAGTCCAGGATTATTTGTTGCTAAGACGTCAAGTATGCTTTCGCAACTATTTACGCTTCTTGTGGGTTCATGAATAAATTGTTAAAAATAACTTTCTGAGAAAGCATTCAGTATAATTTCGGATGACGTTTCATGCCTGCCGCCGGCTTTTAAAAGTATAATTTTTCGGCATATCGAGGGTTGATTTAAGTCACCACCGACTATAATTGTATGGGCAGGGTACCTATTTGAAATGAGACTCAGGTTTCCTTTGAACTGTTCAGCAACTACATTTTCTGAGTCGGGGGTTCTGTAAAACGATCCATTTAATAGTTTAGTCCTATTGTGAAGTACAACCTCTACCCATACTACTTCGCAGGAACTATCTACTTCAATTTCATTACAAACTACTTCTGACGACAGTAAATACTCCATCATCAACAGTATTAAATCTATCCTTTCTGAACACTGTTAGCCGGCCGGGGTGGCCGAGCAGTTCAAGGTGTTTCATTCTGAAACCGCGCGACCGCTACGGTCGCAGGTTAGAATCCTGCCTCAGGCATCGATGTGCCTGATGTTCTTAGGTTAGTTAGGTTTAAGTAGTTCCAAGTTCTAGGGGACTGATGACCTCAGATGTTAAGTCCCATAGTGCTCAGAGCCATTTGAACAATTTTTGAATACTGCCAGGTCGTTTGAAAAAATGTCTTCTGAACTTATTTCCGGCTTTAGCCAGCTTTCCGTACCTATAACTATTTGAGTTACAGTGCTTTCTATTAGGGCTTGGAGCTCTGGTTCTTTCCCAACACCGATAGTTTCTACAACTACCATAATGTGCTTTACCTGCCCCTTTTAGACGGACGCTTTTTCTGTAGTTTCCTGAGACCCTCTAATCTAAAAGTAATAAATTTTCATCTAGTAATAGCGAACACTCTGTACCACAATCATATGAGGAGGAGGTATACTTGGAAAAGGCCGGGAGATTCGGGAAGATTTCTGTTATATTACATCAAGGTCACATAAATATTCAGTCACTGGATCGTAAAGGGTACCCGAGAGAAGAGACACACTCAGGTCACAATGTAATATTGATGAAGAGGCTGAAGTTTAACAGATTAGTCAGGAATTATCAATATGCAAAGACGTGGACTACAGATGTACTGAGGAATGACGATATATGCTTGAAGTTCTCTTAGGCTGTAGATACAGCAATTAAGAATAGCTCTGTAGGCAGGACAGTTGAAGGGGCAGTCACAGAAGTTGGAAAGAAAAACATAAGTGCAAAGAAGATAACTGCGAAGAAACGATGGTTAAGACAAGATATACTTCAGTTGATCGACGAAAGAAGGAAGTACAAAAATGTTCACAGAAATTCAGGAATACAGAAATACAAGTCGCTGAGGGAGGAATTGTATAGGAAGTACAGGGAAGCTAAGATGAAATGCCTGAATGAAAAATGTGCAGAAATTGAAAAACGGTTGTTCAAATGGTTCAAATGGCTCTGAGCATTATGCGACTCAACTTCTGAGGTCATCAGTCGCCTAGAACTTAGAACTAATTAAACCTAACTAACCTAAGGACATCACACACATCCATGCCCGAGACAGGATTCGAACCTGCGACCGTAGCGGTCACGCGGTTCCAGACTGAAGCGCCTTTAACCGCACGGCCACACCGGCCGGCGAAAAACGGTTGTCAGAACGACTAACTCAACATGTAGAAAAGTCAAAACAACCTTCGGTGAAAGTAAAAAAAGGGTGGTAACATTAAGAGTGCAGCGTGAATTGCACTTTTAAATTCAGAGAAGAGATCTAATTGAAAGACTACACCGAAGGCCTGTATGAGGGAGAGGATTTGTCAATTTGATAGAAGAAGAAACAGGAGTCGATATAGAAGAGAAAGGGTATCCAGTATTAGAATCAAAATTTAAGAAAGTTTGGAGGACATAAAATCAAGTAAGGCGGAAGGGATAAATAAAATTCGCTCAGAATTTGTAACTTCATTGGGAAAAGTGGCAACAAAACAACGATTCACATCTGTGTGTAGAATGTATGAGTTTGGGGACATACTGTAACATCTGACTTTCAAAAAATATCCACAATAAGAGCCGACAAGTGCGAGAATTATCGCACAATCAGCTTAACAGCTCAGTCAGCCAAGTTGCTTAAAAGAACAATATACAGAAGAATGGAAAGGAAATTTTAGAATGTGTCAGATGATAATCAGTTTAGCTTTAGGAAAAGTAAAGACACCAGACAGGCAATTCTGGCGTTTCGGTTGATAACCAAGAAAAATCAAGATACATTCATACGATTTATTGACAGGGAGAAAGTTTTCGCTAATGTCAAATGGTGCCAGATGCTCGAAATTCTGAGAAAAATAGGGGTAAGCTGTAGAGAGTGATGGATAATTTACAATATATACTAGAGCCAAGAGGAAATGATAAGAGTGGACCAACAAAAACGAAATTCTCAGATTGAGAAGGGTGTAAGGCAGGAACATAGTGTTTTGCCCCTACTGTTCAATCTATACGTCGAAGGAACAATTCTTTAATCAAAGGCGAGGTTCAGGAGAGGAATTAAAATTCAAGGTGAAACGATATCAATGATACGACTCTTTGATGACATTGCTACCCTGAGTGAATTTGAAGAAGAATTACATGAACTACTGAATGGAATGCATAGTGTAATGAGAAATGAGTATGGATTGAGAGTAAATCGAAGAAAGACGAAGGTAATGGGAAGTAGCAGAAATGAGAACAGCAAGAGAGTTAACATCAGGTTGTATAGTCACGAAGTAGACGAAGTTAAGGAATTCTGCTATCTAATCAGCAAAATAACCAATGATGGATGGAGCTAGGATGACATCTAAAGTAACTGGTACTGGCAAAAAGGGTAATACTCGCCAAGAGAATCTACTACACAAATGCTCATAAATTAAGGATAAATGCAGAATGTGGTGCCACACAACGTGGCACTACACAAAACTGGCGCTAATAGCATATAGCACATGGGGAACACATAGGACACAGATTGGTAAATCGATGGTATTGGTGATAAATTGAGAAAACCGTTCCAAAACACATGTGCTACAAAATGCCACTGTTCCCTGCGTATGTACCCTGACTTCAATTTGGGATACGATCACCATGCACACGTACACAGACCGCACAGCGTGTTGGCATACTCTGGATCAGGTGGTCGAGCAGCTGCTGGGGTATAGCCTCCCATTCTTACACCAGTGCCTGTCGGAGATCCTGAAAAGTCCTGGGGGTTTGAAGACGTGCAGCTCGGTGGGGTCGTGCGTTATCATCCATCAGCAGGAAAGTGGGACCCATCGCACTCCTGAAAAGGCGGACATACTGATGCAAATTGACGTCCCGATATACTTGACCTGTTACAGTTCCTCTGTCAAAGACATACAGGGATGTACGTGTTGTAAGAGGTCCAAGCAGATGTAATTTCGATATATTGCTCACGCGCTGCCTGCGATATGCAAGGTACAAGAGAATCTCAGACCAGAGAGCAGTGTTGACTGCAGTAGGAACTATGTAGCTGTAGCAGTAAGTTGCTGCTAGCGAGTAGTCTGGTTTGGTGTATCGTGTTGCCTGGGCCGGTCGTGGTGCAGCGATGCCGGAGCCTGAGCATTATTGTATAAGGTAAAAGCAGCCTCGCGCATATGTAGTATTGATATCTCAAGTCCCATGTAAATGTTTTAAAAATTTCCTAATAATAATCTTTCTCATATAAAGTAACTTTTAACAACCATTTATTTCAATTTAAAGAATTTACTAATTTCTCCAATCCATGATCATTCCGATTATTGCAAAAGAAAAATCAATTGTTTCCTTTCATAAATGACAAATCTATCGGCCAGCATTGCAAAGGGCTGTGCCAGAAAAATTTATTTTAAGAGCAGATATATATGCGTTATCCGGCGACTTCATTGAGGTAAGAATTTTTCTTTTTTATTCAGAATGATCTTTCAGTGCTATGACGCAGCACTACTGACGTCCAAAATTTACCAGGTTAAATTCACAGTGAATTACTGAAAAGTTATAAGTGAGCGACAATTTATTTGAGAGGCTAGTTACATTGTATTATTACCAGATTACTGAATTTATTTTTTGTTGGGACGTTACACTGAATGTGAACGACATAATTACAATTTTTACTGTTGAGAAGTTTAGGAATTTTTCTGTTTTGAGGATACACTAAATGTAAAAGAAATTTTTGTGGGGAGGTTACACTTGTCGACAACCTGTCAGGATCGTATTTCTTTGTGAATTTCTGAGAAGTAGTCACTTATATATCTGCTCTTATTTACTTAAATGTAGTTTGCATCTGGCGCAACGCATTTACTAATTTGTCACTGTTTATTTCATAGACCATCGGCAATTTATTGCTCTTTGTTCTAATTGTGTTTGTTCCATTTTTGCTTCGTCTTTGTTTCATTTTGTGCTTAATTTTGATTTGTGAAAAATGCCGCGAAAAACTTTTAACAGTACATCGCGATGTGCAATGGGTGAAATAGCCGACTCGAATAACTTGACCGATAATACTTGCGACACTCAGCGTAATAGTGATAATCCCCTAATTACAGATAATCAGAGCGTGCCAATCACTAGTAATGATTTTGATCCTAATGAAGAACAAACAAATTCAATTATGTCCACAGTATATGTAACATTTGATGACGCGGCACGTTCCGTTACAATGAACGCTGTCCAGTTTGACACGCCTGATTTGCAAAATTTACGTAGCGAACAGATAATTGTTTCTCACGAAGGTGACCAATATACGCAAAATATGTCAGATTCATTTGATTCCGGTGTAGTGACCAACAGTGCACATCCAAATGGCGAACATTTCAAGAATCAGAAAATGACCAAATGGTTACACAAAACGTGACAAATGTAGATACACCAACACACAACATAGAAAATAGAGTCGCTAATTTTGGCTTGGATCAAATTGTAGCATTATTACTACAATTCAATGGAAAACAAGACAACAATTATAAACGACTCAATGAATCGAACAAACAACTTAATGAAAATCTCAAACAACAAATTAATGCAAGTCTCAAACAGTCGAATGATAAGCAAGACAACAATTTCAAACAACTTAATGAACAGAACAAACAACTTAGTGAACAGATTACAGCCGTTGCCGTGCAATGTCATGATACTAAAGAACAATTACGTGAGGAAGTTATGGTTTGTGCTAGGAGCAATAGTGAAGAAATTAGATCTGTGGCACAAGAATTAAGTAATACACATGCAGCCACAACTAAATTACTTAGAGATGAAATTAGTGCAGTCGCTAAACAATGTTCCGAAAACGCAACACAGTTACGCGACGAGTTTAAATTAATGTCAGCAGAACTTTCACGCACACTGGATGCGAAAGTAGACACGAAATCTGACCAACAGAACAGCCAAATTGACGAACGCTTTAATCACCACCTACAAAACAGTGAAACGCATTACAGTAAATTTATACAGGAACAGAATAAAGTAAAGCAACAAGTCATGGAAACAATTACAGCACAGAGACTGGAAGATAAGCGTAAATTGTTTACGAAAGCAAAAACATACGTAGACAACAATATTGCTACAGTATCAGACGAAATCAAACAGTTGAACACCGAATTGCATGATGAAATCTCCGATCTTAAAACAAAAACAGACACACACACATTAGACTTTCAGACAATGACCAACAGACTTGAAAAGTTGGAATTAATACAGGATCCTGATGCCATCAAAGCAGACGTTAAGAAATTGAACAAAACCACACGTAAAATACAAAAACAAATTAATGCTTGTGATACTAAAAACGATGATCAGGTAAAAGCACTGACTGAATAATATGATGAATTGGCCAGTCGTATTGATGTTATCGAAAATAATAATGACACCAAATCAGACGATACGTCACCAGTCTCGCTTCAAACACCCGAATTCCAAAATTTACAGCAGACGATCAGTGAGATAGGTTCGTCCAATAATACATTACGTAGAAAATTGTCATCTTTACAGCACGAATTGACGGAGATGAAAAATATTTCAGCCTCTAACACGTCACAGCATACGCCACATTGTGAACATTTGTCACATTCACTCAGCCAGTGTAATTTAGGTAATTTACAGAGTGTACGTGACTTAGATTCCGAACAGTCACAGACAAACAGATTATCATACAACCCTGAACCTGTTCCTACATACAGAGACGATAATTTTGATTATAAGCACTTTCTATCCGTGAGAAAATTTAATGCATTTAAGAATGACAGAACACAGATTCACGCTTTGGACTGGATACAACAATTTGCTTTTTAATTTTCACCGGCATTGCCTGTAATGGAGAAGCTAAAATTTATTTGCAGAGCGTAAGTGACCTCAGGGGATTCATTACGCTTCGATGAATATGTGCACTGCTGCCTTCTCTTTTACTATCCTTTATATCTATAAAAACAACTCTTCAACTATCGATCTATCTAGGATTCGAAACGTATAAAGAAAACCCGATATGACAAGTTTTACCGAAAGTGACAATTTTCATTAGACACCCCGCAACTACCAGCGTAATTTTAATGAAAGAAGTGTAATCATCAGTACGTACAAAATTTTCAGCTATCGCAGACGCATTTTGGCAGCAATAGAGGCTTTTCCCCGCAACAGCATCAAAGCCAGCCGGTTAGCATACCTAACCAACAATGTGGTTTGCAAGGTCAACCAAGCTTTAATGTTTCGCCGCCTACACGTATAGCGTCGGCTCCACCAAATAGTAACGCACAGCAACAAGGAAATCACTACGTACAGAAAACACATCATTTCAACTCCTATCGCAACGCGCCGTATAGCAATGACTGTCATGACAAACGTAAAATTAATGAGCACAATTTTCAGAGTACATTTAATAACAGTAAGTCTTACCAGCAGCAAAATCATCCGCAACAACAGATTATCATGAATGAACCAGACAGTAGGTATCATCCCGAACCTAATGCGTGAGGACGAAATAACAGAACAGTACAAATAGTTGAAATGCCACAGCATCCTCCCACAAATAACAGCACGTCAGAAAGAATTTGACTGGATACAGTACAGGTTGCATCTTCCAACAACGCAAGCAATACTTTTGACACACAGAATCTTGTTCACGAAAATGTTATTACTTTTGACGACATCCGAGACACTCTTTTGCATGAAAAACCTGTTATTCAAAAAACCATTTCCCACTCTGTCATTGAAGTAAAGATTGGATCATCCAAATTTTCAGCAGTAATCGATTCTGGATCACCTATGACAGTTATAAATGAAGAAACTTTCAACGAATGTAACAAAGAGAATACCTATCCTACGTTACCATTAGGCAAAACTAAAGTAAAAGGAGCAGTATCTGGTAAAGGAGTAGGTGTAAAATTACAGACACACTTATCATTTTGTATTGCAGGTCATACGTTCCACTCAAATTTTTGAGTTGTTCCCTTATTGACAACAGAAGTTATTTTAGGTACGAGTTTTTTGGTAGAACACGACGCTGTTATTGACTTTCAAAATTCCTATTTAATGTTAAAGAATGAAAATGTACAACTGGCATTAGAATTTATTTGTAGAAGAACAAACAATTATTCGGACAGAGGTCATTTCTGCATCACGTAACATAAACTGTCATTCCACATTGTTCACAGATACGTATGTTCACAATTATAATACGCCAGACGAAGCTGACTATGATGTTATGCAAATGATTTCTGATAAAGTAAAACAAAGCAGTGCAAATACAGACGACGAACGTACTCAACTACGCAATATTCTTTTACAGCAAGCTCCAGTTTTTGACAACGTCCCTGGTACTATGTCCGGTTTTATGTATGAATATCAAGTTAAACAGCACGACACATTTAAAGCCAAACATTATCCCATTCCTTATATTCACAGAGAACAAGTTAAGAAAGAATTGCAAGCTATGCTTGACCAAGGAATTATTTAACCGGCAGTTAGTCCGTAAATAAACCCGCTCCATATTGTTAAGAAAAAGGATGGTTCACTTCGCCTCGTACTTGATTCGCGTCACATCAATGACATTATTATTAATGAAACAGGTCGCCCTCAAACACTAGAAGAACTTCTACAGAAATTTCATGGTACTGCTGTTTATTCCACATTAGATTTGAAATCGGGATTTTGGCAAATTCAGCTCCATCGGAACTGCAGAAAGTACACAGCATTTCTCGTTTTTGGTGACTGTTATCAATTTTGTAAATTACCGTTCGGTTTAACAATTCCTTCAGCTGCATTTATTCGCGGTTTGAATACTATACTTCCGACAGAACTAAAAGACAGAATCACAACGTATGTAGACGACATTCTTATGGCAGAAGCTAACTGGTCTGAACACAATTTGATTCTTGAACAATTGTTGCAAACTTTTCGTGCACAAGGACTCACAATGAATCTTAGCAAATCGCATTTTGGTAAAACTTCCATAAAATTTCTTGGACATGTAATTTCAGCAGAAGGCATTTCGCCTGACCCGGAAAAACTTCAGGCTTTACGTGACATTACTGTTCCTACGACGAAGAAACAATTACGCAGCTTTCTGGGATTAATTAAGTTTTTCCGTAAATTTATTCATTACTCTGCTTTAGACACCCCTAGATTGTGTCAGTTGACGGGCAAAAACACTAATTGGTCATTGGATAGCCAAGCACATTCTGAATTTGTCAATCTAAAACAAGCTTTGTTGAACGCACCTCTTTTATCACACCGAGATCTTACTATAAATTTTTCCATTGCCACCGACAGTTCTAACACCGCTTTAGGCGTACACATTTTTCAGGAAATTGAAGAAGACGGTACTACAGTAATTAAAAACATCGCCTTTGCGAGTCGCATTCTGTCACCTGCTGAACGCAATTATTCTGTCACAGAACTTGAAACATTATTTGTTGTATGGGCATTTACGAGATTTAGGCACTTTCTTTATGAAAGACGTACTACCGTTTACACAGACCATAGAGCTATGCAGTTTTTACTTTCAGCAAAATTTACACACGACAGATTAAGCAGATGGAAACTTTATTTACGGGAATTTAATTTTACAATTGTTCACATTCCCGGTACACAAAATGTTGTAGCAGACGCACTATCCCGTTCTCTCAGCAACAATCAGCAAGACATTGCAACCAACTTCTGCCAAGCAAATTCTAGCGTCATGTATATTCAACAAGTCGCATTTGAAAATTTCATTTCATCGTCATTACGAGACATAGCACAAGAACAGAGCAAAGACAACGTGTGGAAAGAAATTAAACGCCTTTGGCAAGATAAGAATAATGTTACCATCAGAAACCATTACACTGTATGCAATAACATTCTGTTTCGCCGCTCTCACCCTGACAGCAACAATTGGTTATTATGTATTCCTGACGAACTTGTTAATAAATTAATTTGGTATACTCATTTAAGTTATGCACATTGTGGAGCCAGAAAATGTTTTCTTATTCTGAGACAGAACTGTTATTTTGCCAACATGGAGAAACGTATACGACGAGTTTTAGCGTCATGTAAAATCTGCCAGAAAGCTAAGTCAGACACGACTTCACATATTCCTCCGTTACATCCCATTGTACCCGTTAAATTGAGACACATGGCCGCTGTAGACATTTTTGGTCCGATTCCCAGAACTAATAGAGGTTTTTGCTACAACTTTGTCGCTGTTGAACTCTCTTCGAAATTTGTAACCTTCACTCCGTTACGCAAAGCTACTGCTAAATCTATTTCGAATGCATTTGTGAAACATTTTTTATTTCATGTAGGGCATGTACTGAAAGTAATTTCCGACAATGGACCACAGTTTCGATCTGCTATATGGACACGTATGTTACGAGCAAGAAACATTTCTCCGATCTATATATCCAAGTAGCACGCTTCTTCGAACCCTTGTGAACGACTAATGAAAGAAATTGGTAAACTATGTAGAATATACTGCCATAAAAACATATTGATTGGGATACACACATACTGTCATTCCAGGATGTAATTAACTCGATACCAAATGAATCTACTATGCTATCTCCGACTGTTATATTGAAAAATGTTGAACCACCTAACAAAATTAAAGAATTAGTATCCTTTCCTACATCTCGTCGACTACGCCACCATGAAATAAGTGACATTGCGCTCAACAACATCAAACGTGCCGCAGAGCGCTGGAGAAGACAGCAAAAACAGGTTTATACACGCCGTGACTTTCACGTTGGACAGAAGATATTAGTACCTACACACTATTTATCCAACAGAGGAAAGAGTAGATGCAGTAGATTTGAGCTTCTATACGCAGGTCCATATCGAATTCGCAGCATTCCTCACCCCAATGTTGTACACGTCGAAACTTTGAGAACCAGAAACGGCAAGGGCAATCACCATGTCTTTAATATTAAACCCTTTATTGAATGAACATACTTTATGATTTATCACGCTGTAATGCCATATCCTGAATTTTATGTGACCACTTATGCAATTATATTTATATGAACACTTACTGATGATTATCATATTTTTTCCTGGCTAGTGTCCGGCAAGGTAAGGTTATCAGGTCGCTTTTCTTGTCGTTATATATCAGACCGTGCACATTTTCCATTTTATGTGTATGTATGATTGTTTTCCTATCGAAAGTAGAATTTTTGTCTGTATGCACTATGTTATCTTTAAGATATAACAAACACCAGTTGACTTTGACTTTTTTCCTTATGATATCTCAATATCTTGACTATTCTACACTTTTTGCCTCTACATTATGATACTGTGTGTACATTTTTTGCACTTGAAAACTGTCTATGTTTTTGACCTAATACGTTTCCTGTCATGCTATGCTATACGCTTAATTATATCACTAGAAACAAGTTTTTATTTAATGAGTATATGATTTAAATGCAAGATATTAATCCTTATTCATCATTTTCAGAAAGCAATACCGTGTAAAAGAAATAAATTAAACAAACCACAGTGGTTTACTTTGAAATGGAAATTTTACCATCGGAATGAACGAAAGAAAATGCAATATCTCGTCATGAAGAGTAAATGGATCAGAATTGACCAGCATTAACCACAATATACTATACACATCGTGTGATAGCAGTCTTGACTAATTATTTTTCTTTCAGAATACGAGGCGATTGATGCAGGCTGTCAGACAGAACTACACAATTAGTTTTAGTGATGAAATATGCTAGAAATAAGAAACTCTTTACTATGAATAGTTGTATGAAGTAAATGGTAATATGAATAATGAATATTGAAGTGTCTATTTTTGCAGATGATAATAAATGACGATGAATAGTTATATGAAGAATATGCTAATATGAATAATGAAGTTTTTCTTTGCAGGTGATGATAGTGATGAAGTTATGGTAATATGAATAATTAAGTTTTTCTTTGCAGATGATGATAATGATGACGTTTATATATTTAATGTTAGTTAAGAAATGGTATGTAGTTATTTCAGTATTTGTTGCAGTTCCTTTTGACAGTATGTCTTATGTCACATGGTATAATAACTGAATGTTTTGGAAAAGACAGCTAGAGTACATACATATTGAGTACACGTTTCAATACCTGTTAATTCTAAGTTCACTACTTTTCAGCATAATGTGCGTTTCTTATTTCAGCTCAAAAATCCATTTTGTATTTTTTCCAGGAAAAGCTTTTCATGATATTAATATGCTATAAACACTTAGTTATGAAACCTGTTCTAATACTTGCATTTTTTTTACCCATGTGTATCATTCATGAATGTGATCACATATACTCTACTTGTTTCATAACCTTGCTACAGCTGACTCATGACGAATGACGTTATTAATCCTTATTTCCAGCAATAAGGCAAAAGCTAATATTTTCATGTCCCAGCAATTAATTATCGATCCCAACGCAATGAATTGCTAGCAATATATATATATATATATATATATATATATATATATATATATATATATATATATATATATATATATATCAATCATTACCAGTCCCAACTATTACCAGATACAACCAAATAATGCTACCAGTTTAAGATATATTTCTAGTCCTAAATGCAACGCAAATTTCTCTGATGTATTGATTCAAATTATGTCTATGTATTATTGTAATACAGACTTTGAATAATAGTTCCAATGTCTTATATTTTTAAATTGTCTTATGTCACTTACATGATATCGTATATGAATACCAGTAGCTTGATACTACACTCATTAGCTCCTGTTTTGAGTGATGACTTCTGAATAATGCATAAAAATGGTTTGTAACTGGCCAATGAGTGCCAATAATTACCGCAATCAGATGAGTTATGAAAAGTGTTTTGTAATATTCAATACTTGCTACATGTTTAGTAACTGGCCAATGAATGCCACTGTTTACTGTATATGATGACTTATGTATAAATACTATGCCATTAATTAACTCTTGCTTTGAATGATGTCTTCTGAATAATGCATAAAAATGGTTTGTAACTGGCCAATGAGTACCAATATTTACTGTAATCAGATGACTTATGAATAATGTTCTGTAATACTCCATAAATAGTAGAGAAATGTTTAGTAACTAGGGAATGAGTGCCAACAATTACTCAAATCGGTTGATGGACTAGTGTAATTCTCAATGATGACTAGCATAAGACTTAATGTCCTTCACCTTCTGACCTAATTGCCAGAAATTACTGCAACATCCGTTTGTCCTGTCCATCCTCATAATCATGGAGCAGTATATTTGGTTTTCGCTCTAATTCTCTGTTGATGTGAGAGTATCGACTCTACAGGAATGTGGTGTTGACACATCATGCTGTCCACCACCTTCAACGATGGAGATGTTATTATGGTCGTACTGTTTGGTGTACCTAATGTACTACCAAAATGATAACATTGAATATTAATACAACATTTCAGTGTCTGGGCTACACTGATAAATACTTCAGGGAAGAGAACTTCAGATCGTCTCACTTGGTGTTGTGCTTCTGTAGAAAGATATGGACTTTCGGTGCAACTACGTGCAACCTACTGTGCTACAACCATGATGCAATCCTTCCCATTCCTTTCCTAATTCTTGAAATATGCTAAAGACTTTTACAGTGCGTGTGCACTTTATTTCATTTGTTAATATGATCAGTTGTCATAAATATGCTAAAGACTTTTACAGTGCGTGTGCACTTTATTTCATTTGTTAATATGATCAGTTGTCTTAAATATGGTAAAGAATTTTACAGTGTGTGTGCCCTTTATTTCATTTGTTAATAAGATCAGTTGTCCTAAAAATACTAAAGATTCATACAGTGCGTGTGCACATTATGTCATTTGTTAATATATTTTGTATTCAGTGCGTGTGCACTTTATTTCACTTCATGATATGTTATGTAAAAACGCTAAAGACTTACACAGTGCGTGTGCACTTTGTCATTTGTTAATAACTTTTGTACTCATTGCGTATACATTTTGTAATTACTTAATATGTTCTGCACTTATCAATAATGTATATAATTTGTGACTGTAGACTTAGTTAATTAAGAAGATTATAGAAAAATTAGTTGCTCATGGCAAGTCCAATTGACTCACCATCGCTGCCAAATTTTTGCCCTCCCCCCCCCCCAGTGGAGGGTTATGTAAGAGGTCCGAGCAGATGTAATTTCGATGTATTGCTCACGCGCTGCCTGCGATATGCAAGGTATAAGAGAATCTCAGACCAGAGAGCAGTGTTGACTGCAGTAGGAACTGTGTAGCTGTAGCAGTATGTTGTTGCTAGCGAGTAGTCTGGTCTGGTGTATCGTGTTGGATGGGCCGGTCGTGGTGCAGCGATGCCGAAGCCTGAGCATTATTGTATAAGGTAAAAGCAGCCTCGCGCATATGTAGTATTGCTATCTCAAGTCCCACGTAAATGTTTTAAAAATCTCCTAATAATAATCCTTCTCATATAAAGTAACTTTTAACAACCATTTATTTCAATTTAGAGAATTTACTAATTTCTCCAAGTGTAACCGCCCCACAAAAATTTCTTTCACATCTAGTGTAACCTCCCCACAAAAATTTCTTTCACAACTAGTGTAACCTCTCCCAAAAAATGTCTTTCACATTGAGTGTATCCTCAAAACAGAAAAATTCCTACACTTCTCAACAGTAAAATTTATAATTATGTCGTTCACATTCAGTGTAACGTCCCAACAAAAAATTAATTCAGTAATCTGGTAATAATACAATGTAACTAGCCTCTCAATTAAATTGTCGCTCACTTATAACTTTTCAATAATTCACTGTGAATTTAACCTGGTAAATTTTGGACGTCAGCAGTGCTGCGTCATGGTCCTGATAGATCATTCTGAATAAAAAAAAAAAATTTTTTACCTCAATGAAGTCGCCGGATAACGCATGTATATCTGCTCTTACAATAAATTTTTCTGGCACAGCCCTGTGCAATGCTGGCCGATAGATTTGTCATTTATGAAAGGAAACAACTGATTTTTCTTTTGCAATAATCGGGATGATCATGGATTGGAGAAATTAGTAAATTCCTTAAATTGAAATAAATGGTTGTTAAAAGTTACTTTATATGAGAGAGATTATTATTAGGAGATTTTTAAAACATTTACATGGGACTTGAGATAACAATACTACATACGCGCGAGGCTGCTTTTACTTTATACAATAATGGCAGGCTCCGGCATCGCTGCACCACGACCGGCCCAGCCAACACGATACACTGGACCACACTACTCGCTAGCAACAACTTACTGATACAGCTACACAGTTCCTACTGCAGTCAACACTACTTCTGGTCTGAGATTCTCTTATACCTTGCATATCGCAGGCGGCGCGTGAGCAATACATCGAAATTACATCTGCTCGGACCTCTTACAGTGTACCAATCATAATCCCACTCCACACCATCAAACCATGACATCCATACAGGTCCCTTTCAAGTACATTAAGGAAGTGGTATCTGGTTCCGGATCACGCCAGATGAAAACCCGACGAGTGTCAGTGTTCAGACTATACCTGGACTCGTCCGTGAACATAACCTGGGACCACTGTTCCAATGACCATGTAATGTGTTCTTGACACCAAGGTTTACGGGTTCTCCTGTGACCAGGAGTCAGAGGAATGCATCTTGCAGGTCTCCAGGGAATAAACCATGTCTGTTCAGTCGTCTGTAGCCTGTAGCGCCTGGACACGTTTCCTGTCTGCTGGAATCGTTGCCATAATCTTGAGATCACACTCTGTGGCACACGGAGGGCCTGTGCTACGACCAGCTTTGTTTGACCAGCCTCCAGTCGCCCTAGTATTCTACCCCTCATAACGTCATCAATATGTGTTCTTTGAGCCATTTTCAACATTCTTAGCACGTCTGAAAACGTCTGCACACTTACTCCCTGCATCGTTCTTTGACATGCACCAACACACCTCTGCTTATGTGGATTGCTGCCAGCGCCAACGTGCGACGACCGCAGGTGAAATGCACAGCATGGTCATACCCGAGGTGACTTAAACCCGCAAACCGCCCACCAGTACGTTGTTTCACAATGTATCAGCATTATCCTTAATTTATGAGCATGAGTGTAATATAAAACACAGGCCTTGATTTGAGGAAGAAATTTCTGAGAACTTAAGTTTGGAGCAAAACATTGTATAGTAGTGAAACATGGACTGTGGGAAAACCGGAACAGAAGACCATCGAATCATTTGAGATGTGCTGCATCGGCGAATGTTGAAAATTAGGTGGACTGATATGGCGAGGAGTGAGGGAGTTCTGCGCAGAATCTGCGAGGAAAGAAAAGTGTGGGAAACGCTGACAAGAAGAAGGGAGAGGATGATAGGACTTCTGTTAAGACATCAGGGAATAACTACCATGGCGCTAGACGGAGCTACAGCGGTTAAAACTGTAGAGGAAGACAGAGATTGACATTTACCCAGAGAGTAATTGAGGACTTAGGTTGCGAGTGGGATGAAGAGGGGGATGAAGAGGTTGGCACAGGTGAGGAATTCGTGGCGGGTTGCATCAAACCAATCAGAAGACTGATAACACAAACAAAAGAATAATATCCTTAAAGAAGACATCCGGCAACTTTCAATCAACGCCAGACCGAATAAATGCATGCATAAGAGTCAGAGAAGGAGCAACACATTACTGACTTGCTCAATGTGCGAAGCTCTTTCTCTGGAATAAATCGTTTAGTGTTTCTGAAATTGTAATCATTTGTTTGTCTGAGAAAGTATATCAGATCTACCGATTTCCATCTCACCTTCTTTTCTTTTATCGGTTTTAAACTTCATGTAAGAACGGGATCACTTATCCACATTAGATTTCTGACTGAAAGTGCCAAATGGAGTAGGATAAAACAGGCTTCGGCAAAAAGAATCCTTCTCAGGACTGATCGTCTTCAAAAAATCCGAGTTAAATTTTCCCTGTTAGTATCAAATGTTCAAATGTTCAAATGGTTCAAATGGCTCTGAGCACTATGGGACTCAACTGCTGAGGTCATTAGTCCCCTAGAACTTAGAACTAGTTAAACCTAACTAACCTAAGGACATCACACACATCCATGCCCGAGGCAGGATTCGAACCTGCGACCGTAGCGGTCTCGCGGTTCCAGACTGCAGCGCCAGAACCGCGCGGCCACTTCGGCCGGCGTTGTTCAAATGTGCGTGAATTTCTGAGGGACCAAACAACTGAGGTCATCGGTCCCTAGACATACATACAACTTAAAGTAACTTATGCTAAGAACAACACACAAACCCATGGTCGAGGGAGGACTCGAACCCCCGGGGGGAGGGTCCGTGCAACCCGTGCATGGCGCCCCAAACCACCCAGCCACACCACGCGGCCCGTCAGTGTCGTAAGGCAAGTGCTCTCATCTATTTAATTACATTTTTTGAAAATGTCTAAACTTCAGTAGCATGTAAAACTGTAGAATATTGAGGTAATCACGTTCTTAAGCCGTAAATATGAGTGACAATAATCATCAGCCAGATTTACATATTATTGTCATCGGTACTTTTTTGGTTAACGTTTCGTATCGAATATTTCAGTTACTAGACCTTTCGAATCATCTTGAACTCTGCCAATGTCATTTTCAAAATCGAATAAAAAGAGAGGATTTGAAAAATTGTTGTACTCTATGTGAATATGACCGTACGAGTTGCCAGGTGGCGTACCGCGCAGCTGACCAAAGAAAGGGCAAGCACGGGAATGGCCTACCTTTCTGCTCTGTAGTATCTTGATGTAATTGCACAGTGATTGGGCTTATTTCTTGATGAAAAGCCCTGACTTGCATTTTCGACTTACGTAGTGAATTTTCGAGAGAAGACAGTACTTAGGATTTTTGTGTATAACTCTCTCTTTTACACCGTTCACTCTTTCGGCAAACCCATCCAAGAATGTCAGCTACTAAACGAATCAATATGATAAACATGGAGCTGTAGCGACCAATTACGTTAACAATAGCCATTGACTGAACTCAACAATTAACTAAGCACGACACTATTGTTGCTGGCTTGCCTTCCATGTTCTCGATAAGCGGGCAGCTCTGTTTTGGTAGGCCAAGTGTATCAGTTAATATACAATACGTACAAGAAATGAGAACGGAAAATAATTTAAGCCTACATTTACATATCTACTCCATAAAACATCTCATGGTGTACGGTGCGGGCTATTTTTCTGTCCCTGTCACTTCCCAGCTTTCGTTAAACTAGAATCTCTCCAACTTCATCTTCATAGTCTTTTCGCAAGGTGTACGTGGAAGAAAACAATACATTGGATGACGCTTCTAGGAATGTACACTTACGGAACGTTAACAGTAAACCACACTGTGATGCACTACGCCCCCCTTTTAGTGTTTGGCAAAGGCATTGGCTAAGGACATCAGTATCGCTAACTAAAGGAACCTCTAACGAAAGGCGCTGCTCTTCTTTCGGTCTTGTCTGCAATTTCCGATCGAGGTACCGCGGTGCACGTTTTTTCCTGTTTGGGCCTAGCAAGCGTAAGCGCAAATTCGTCCTGCAGCAGCCAGCAGTTTCCGTCATGTCACGGGACGGAGAGGGCTGTGTTCGGCGGATTCCGCGTGCCTTCACGTATGGCGATCCACTGACACTTCACCGCCAATGCAGTGGGGGTGGTCAGGCTTGCGCCGCTTCCGCAGAGCCATGTGGCCACTGGAAGGGCCGTTTCCGCACCTTGCCCGTCAACTGGCACTGCGTTCAGAAGACGGGCCGCCGCGGTACAATACTGCGGCATTCGGCAGTGTCTGGACCACCACGGTTGCTTCCAGATCACCACCTGCCCAGGAAAAGGGGCGTTCTCCTCTACAGCGTGTCAGTTTTAGTGTGGCAGGGTGTTTCGATTATCGTGGGAGTGCCGACTTTTAGGGATATAATGCTACGTACCGAGAATGCACTACGTGGGACGCCAAGAAACCCCCCGAAATTTAGAATTGCTAACAATTCTAAATATAATGCCTATTCACTTCAAAAAATGACCGTATGCATTAAAGTTTCTAATAGAGTAACTGGGCGCGTCGATAGAGTATCCAAGAAAGAGTGCGATGTGGTAGCCAGGTCGCGATTAGGCGATGAACTGCAGTACGTGCCTAAAACACTTTGTGGTGTGTGAAATTGGATGAGACTTCGTTAGTACCACCAGACATTAAAGATGCACTTGTAATTGCCCTGCTGAACTGCACGGAAGGAAAGGAGAGGATGTTGTAATGGGTGGCTGGTTACCTCTTTCCAAAACACAGGCGCACGTGGATTAATACGGTTCTTTATTTACATGAACTCGAAACATTTACTTAAATTGAATAGAGTCCATGTCTTGTGGTACAAGCTAATCAGTGATAGTCCTCTTGCAAACTGATGCTATGTCAATATCGATAATCTTGGTATTACGACTTTAGTTTCTCACTGCTAGTAAAGTACAAGTCGGGTTAAGTCAAACCAGTCTCTCTAATCTGGTCGTTGTTACTGTCGTAGCCTGTGCCGAACTAAACACGCTCTGAAAGTAAACTTACAGATGCGAAACTGAATGACTGAGTGAGGCTCTCCAGTCAGGGGCAGCGACTAAGTACATGCTGTCGAGATGGCGTTGGCGGCATGTTGTTTGTGAATGTGTCTCTGGCCTGTCTCGTGCTTGATCCAGCACCTGCTGATCGACCTTTGCGCTTCATCCTCGCCGACCGGTGTGCTGGCGACAGTTTATGCCAGCACACTGACTGAGGATGCCCTCCGTACTAGAGAATAAAGCCCAAAGGAAATAATATTATTACGCCATGTGACTATTTTCAAGTATAATTCATCAGAGACATCCATATATAACGCAACTGGAATACTCTTCCCACTTGAAATGATCTACTATTGCTCATTGTGACATAGTAATTCAACGTTGTCACAGTAAATAATAAATAGTCGATACAACAGCTGCTGCCCAGAAGTTCTAGAACCTTCCGTAAGCTATAAACAACAAATTAATGCCTATAGTGGCTAATAAGTCAATATTCGTTACGAGCACAAATGCTGCTGAATGAAACATTAGTCAATTTAACCACAGAAATGCAAATGTCGTGTGACTAGGGCCTCCCGTCGGGTAGACCATTCGCCTGGTGCTAGTCTTTCGATTTGACGCCACTTCGGCGACTTGCGTGTCGAACCACACAAATACTTAGCTATGCATTTCCGCTTAGGCATACGTGCAAGGGTTTAATGTCGGTCTCATCTATCATCTCACAAAACTGCGTTCACTTAAGTGAATATGTGAATAATATGGAGTTGAAATAAAGATGTAAGATATCTGTTGACGTCGCTCAAAAGTACATGAAACACATGCTGCCTTAGCACTCCCATACAATGATCGGTTCTTCAACGCATATTTCAATATCATTTGAGACCCCATAGCTATTTATTAAATGAAATATCAGATGCTAAATCCTATCACGAATCAGAAACAACAAGTAGGCAAAATGGTACCTACCCCACATTGATCGGAACCGCTACTGTCTCTCAGCTGCACTTTGGTAACAATAGCCTAAACAACCATACTATTTGAGTATAGCTCGGAAGGTCGTAAAGTAAAGAAATAGTTTATCTTCCGTTTCAGAATAGACACGTTGAGAGAACTGAGTAACATTTGAGAGTATGTCACGTGGAGAACAGCGGTCCGGCAAAAAGTACTTTAAAAATGGACGCAAACAGTCTCGGCCGCAAAAAAAAATTATTTTTGCGGTTGAGACTGTGTGTCTCCATTTTTAAAGAACAGATAAGAGCGGTATGCGCTTTTTATAGTCTCTTGCACAGTACAAGCCCGCTGCTGTTTTCGGGTGTCGCTCTCTCCCTCTTTCTCTCAGTGTGTGTTAATGCAGTCACGCTCTGTAGCACAGTACTTTTGAGCCCAGTTGTACCAATGTGCCAGTTTTGTTCATAGCAAATTGACTACTCTTCTGATATTCTGTTATAGTTTCTAGTCCTTTAGGTCGTTACGCAGTTGGTTTTTGAAACCTCAAGTCTGTTAAGTCGTGATTTTCTGCAAAATATATCTGGCAAACTAGCAGGGCAGCCTGCAGATTTCAAGCGCAACAGTATGGGACCATGTAAGTGCAGATCTCAGAAGGCTGCCTCAATCTAATACATACGACAGTTTCTAACATCCAGCCTTTTCGTCAAACTGTGAATACCTATAATTCGGAGTGAGATTATTAAGAGACTCATTTCTGTGAGCAAATTGAACACTGTTCATATACGCATCAATTGATCAGCTTTCGTCGTGCAGCGTGAATGGGTAGACTGAGTAAGCAACACCCCAAGAACGCGGTTTGAAGACGAGTCTAATCAGAAACTTCCAGGAAATTATTGCAAGCTGCTGCGAATGTGTACCACTTTTTCAGTGACATAATATGAGACTTACCCATATTCAAGGGTTAAGCGATGTCTCTAAGACAGCTCGTGCATTGCGACTTGCCGAGAATACAATGGTTTAAAAACCGTTTTCAATTTTTAATCAACCCATTATAGAAACGATAACATAAAGAACATTAGCGTATAGGCTTTGTCCCGGAAATTTCGAGGTCGAAATTCCCCTCCGAACCAGAAGCTATAGAGCGGTACGCTTCTCGACGGTAACGGTTGTGAGTGGTCTTGGCTAAGAAATGTGACTTAGCCTCCGGGCAGGGAAAGAGTGAGGATAGCTTTTCTCACGTAGTATGTTTTGGTGGCATGTGTTGCCTTCTGTAGTTAAGATGCCTAAAAAAGGAAAATATGTAAATTTTTTTATTTCCTTCACTTTTGATGTCAGGTGCACTTCTAATTTATCATTTGCTTATTATCATATTTTAGATATTTAACTAATAATTTCATATTAATACTTTTATTCGTTGTGTCCAATCCGTCGGTTACATTCTGCACACTTTTTTCTACTATCAGCTGTTTCGTCAATATCATCCACAAACATTATACACCGGGGATTCCGTTCACTTTAACTCTTTCAAAACTCTCAGAACTTCTGCTGTACGTTATTCTCCGGTAATTAGGTGGGTCGTGATGTAATAGCGCCATCATTCCTGTTCCATTTCGTATCACAGCGTACTGAGGGTCATAGAAATATTTTTAAAAGTTTTCTTTCATACAAGTGCAGTTGGTCGATGTGGACTTCCTTAAGGGTCCTTGACAAATGTTAAAACTAGACAGTAGCGTTTCCCCAGTGGGGCCACAGATTTTAGCGTGCCCCTCTTATATGCGAATTGCAGTCTGTATGTCCACATGCCTTCAGTTCATTAGACACCCTAGGAAAGTAGTGCACGACACTCGGCACCGACTAATAGTCTCGTGTTTACAAAATAAGCGTTGTCACTTATCCTCAAATTGCTAGGGAATTATTTTTTAACTCGTCAGTATTACTACTTATGTGGTAATGTTATCGATCTTATATTGTGATAAACTTTTCACATCCGTGTAAATACTACAACCGAAATTCTCTGCGTTCAACTATCTCTCCTCTCCACTGACCCTTCCTCTGCCAAGTTAATGTTCGTGGACGCCATGGCAGATGCTACAGCAACCTTTTTCTGCTTCACTGACGTCTTTCCTTATGTACTCCGCTTAGTACTTCTTCATTTCATAGTTTGTGCAAAGATATGCTAATGATGAAAAACTACTCCACCCCGAGCTCTATCATCACAGTTGTCATCGACGATCCCTACCGCTATCAGAATGGATGAATACTGCGCACTGAGACATGATCCATACCATCATTTTAATAAGTGGTGCACACGACGGTAAACAAGCTTCAATAGCAGCGCAGCTGGAATTAGCAGTGCTGAATTCGAGTAAAGCATCCGTCTGAAGTTTCTCATTAATCAAGATAAGTAGCCCATGGGTGTTATATGGCCGATAGTACACATAACTCACGAATACCGAATACAGAATACTAATCACCTGCTAGAATTCTGGTCTTCGTTCTCACTGCACATTCCGTGCACGCGCAGTTCAGCAGAGTGAAGCGTAACACGAACCTTCATATATGAAGTTCGTTGCGAAGCAACTGTTCATTACCGGGATAGCCCAGCAGACGTCAAGAGGACAGCTAATTAATGAGAAAGCGCTACTGGTCTAATGCAAGTATTTTGTCAGAACCAGTGCGTGCAACTTCTCATAACACATTTTTGATAAACTTACTACATATGTAATTACTTAAGTCCATACCATAGTGGAAGTCTGGAACTCCGTTTCTGGCGTGCACTTTGCGTGAACTGACGTCTACATGTTTGTAGTTTTCCAAGAGCTACCTTCAATTCTGAACTCGTAAAATCTGTTTACTGAAGTAACACAAACTATATACAAGAAGGTTTACTGTGTATACGTGGTTTCAAGATGCTATAATTCGTAGCATATACATTTTTACGTGTTATATCGCAAAATATCAGTAGTACATCGCTGGACAATTGAGTTCCATTATGCAATGATTTGATGGTTTTGAAATCCACATTACAAATTTAGAAGAAATTCTCATAACGTTAAAAAAGTGTGTTATTTATGTATAACTTCGCCCCAGAACGTATTGGAACAGAAAATAGAAAAAGGAAACAGTAAAATATAACTCTACTAATAACTCTTACCAAAATATTTCACTGTAACTTAGTCAGAAAGTCTTAAGTCGAAGTTCATAATTTGATTCCGGCCAGTTTTCTTTCATAAAAATTGCACGATCTAGAGATCGAAGACTTTCCATAATATTTCCCATAGTCATTTCTCACTTTTCTTTACACTGACTTTATGAATACATTAAGTAAAGTAGGAAAACTGATGTAGAGGTTAGAAGAATATTCAGTGATGAACGACATCGAAATAATTAGGTAACCGAACCCAGGACATTTGTATCAACGGTATATGCGATCTTCTTATTCTTGAGACTGGATGTGCGCATTGATAGGTAAGAGGCGTTTCAGGAGTCGAACATGAGTTTATGGGAGAATAAGCTCTAGCTAATAGCGATTAGATAGGAGAAAAAACTAATTGAATCCTGCAGTAAACCTCACATAGTGATAGCGAATACACTGTCCAGTTAAACTGATTATACACATATACAAGACAATGCCCTCTTACAGTATAAAAACGTTACAATTATGGTTCTCTTCCTCAAATGATGAATTCTGTGCGCCTATTCTTCCTGGCAAATTGGATAATTACATCGTCAATAGGACAATCAATGTCAGGCAGAGTGTTCCACAGAGGTAAGCCATTAAGTCGATCCTCCTTCATTGTTGACCTCAGCCATGCCTTTGTACTCCACAGTGTTGAAAAACTTCTTTCTACTGTAGCAATAGATGGAGGTAGACAAGCAAATATTTTGTACAGCGTGTGCAAAGTAGGATAGTCAGATCTAGGACAAACAGACAACACTTGCATAACAGAATCATGATCATTAAGGGTGTTTATGCTCGTTTGCTAGTATTGAAGAATCTGTCCCATTAGTCTCATCTTAATCACAAATCATTTGAATATTCGTGACTTTGTTCGAACAAATGCCAGACAGGATAACGTATCGAGATCACAAGAATGGTCGCTACTTTTCTCGTAGCTATGCATTAGCTATCTATGTGCCAGACAGAAACGTATAAAATACGATGACGCCGCGGACGCGCGTGCTACATTGGAAACTACAACTGCTAGATAACTCGATTCAGTCGAGTCGACCGACGAAAGAAACGAACGAACAGAGTGTGGGCTGACTGGTTGGGCGGCGCGGGTTGCAACGCGGGCGATCCCGCAATGGTACTGGGGAGCGGGGGAGGGGTAGGAAGCGCCCCGCGTGCCGCCCAAATATGCGCGCCATTGCTTAGGTGAAATGACGGTCAGATTGAGATTCGGAAATCAAATATTGGATTGCGTGAAGGGCAAGGAGCTGATATAGATACAGATCATAATTTAGTAATAATAAAGAGTAGGCTGTGTTTTAAGAGCATCGACCTGCTGAATTTGGGTAGAAAGAAGTGGAATGATAAGATGTGTTTCAAGCTGAGGCTAAAGTTTCTGCGATAATGAATACTACAGTAGTAAATGCAGTTGAAGAGGAGGGTTGATTCCAGAAATGGCCATCGGACAAGTTGTAAATACAAACATAGGTATAAGGAGGGTAACTGCGAGTAAACCTTGGTTAACGGAAGAGATTCTCCTATTAATGGATGAAAGAAGGAAGTACAAACATATTCAGGTAGATTCAGGAATTCGGGAGTATGAATCACATAGGGATGAAATAAATAGGAAGTGCAGGACAAGGGGAAATGCCTGCAGGAAATATGTGAAAAAACTGAAAAAGAAATAGTCGTGTAAGGATTGTTTCAGTACATACAAAAGTCAAAACAACCTTCACTAAAAATAAAAGCAAGGGTGCTGTCATTAAGAATACAATAGAAACTCCACTGTCAACACAGAGCAAAGGGTATATATTTGGAAATAGCTCACTAAAGGCATCTATGACGAACCGGAATGGGGTCTCTTGGCTTGATTCAGGAAGAAGCAGGAGACAATTTGGAAGAGCTATGAGATTTATTATTAGTCAGAGTTTAATAGAGCATTGGAAGACTTTTGATCGCAGAAGCCAAGAAAAATTAGGAATTTCTGAGATCGTTAGAGAAAATGGTTAACAAGCGACTATTCAAGTAGGTTTGTGCAATCTATGAGTCGGTAGACATATCAGATTTTCAGAAATATGTTATCCACACAGAACCGAAGATAACAAAGGCAGCTAATAGCAGAGATATCACATAATAAGCTCATCCAAACTGAGTTCACAAGTGTTCTTCGACTGAGAGTGACAGGGGAAGTTCAGAAGGCACACGGATTGCACAGCGAGCAAAAAACCGAGACGCTTCAAGAGGTCATAAGGGAGGAAGTGGAACAGACCTTGAATGCAATCTCTCGTCCTTCATTTCCCTTTAAAACGGTGAAAAAGCCGAGACTCAGTCGAAGTTACGTTCCTACAATGCCGCATGAGAAACCTGTTTGGGCACCTAGGAAGACTGATGTCTGGAGCACCCACGATAACCTACCAGTATGTTTCCACTGCGGACGACCAGGACATGTGGTGCGCTATTGTCGAGTAAGGCGGCGGATATTTGATGACGCCCGAGCCACAAGAGACCAAACCGATCTTAGCCGACGCAACTCCGGGACGACGAAGATGAACAAGAAGATGTGGGTGCAGGACGACGTAGGTCACCATCACTGCAAGCTAGCCACTGGAGGTTACGCTCCCCAACACGCCGATCAAGGCCTCCATAGCCGTTTAGAAGCTCCAGACGATTGAAAAAATTGCTCTGAGCACTATGGGACTTAAAATCTGAGGTCATTAATCACCTAGAACTTAGAACTAAGGACATCACACACATCCATGCCCGAGGCAGGATTCGAACCTGCGACCGTAGCTGTCGCGTGGTTGCAGACTGAAGCGAATAGAACCGCTCGGCCACCACGGCCGGCTCCAGGCGATAACCCAGCTGCCGCAACCTGGAAAACTAAAGGGTGTGACCTTCCTTGGAGATGAGGCCGCCGAAGAGAAAAATACTCCACCATCGATCGCTACAAAAATGATAGGAAACTACGTCGATATCCTCATGGATGGCCGACCACCCCAAGCTCTTGTGGACTCTGGAGCATGATATTCAGTCATTTTTGAGAAGTACCGTCGCCAGTTGCAGAAAACCGTATTCGTCGACAGCAAAACATCTCTGTGAAGGTTGCTAATGGGAAATATGTAAAACGTACAGGTAGATGTGTCATTCGTGTGGGTGTAAGTAGCCATACACAGCCATTAGAATTCATCGTCTTACAAGAGTGTAGTCATGACGTCATTCTCGGTTGGGACTTTTTGAAAGCTTCTCAGGCAATTATTGTGGTGGCTCGAAGATTATGCTAGACGAGATGAGATACTGTGGACAAGAAGATGAGAATCCGAGTGTGTGGAGAATATGTGTGATGGATGAAGTGATCATTCCTGCAGTCAACACTAAAAACGTAAGAGTCACGTGTCAAGCCATGCATCAACCCATGGATTTTGATTTGGAATGTAAGAGAAGCGTACCACTGAAGTTCAAGTTGGTCATCGCAGCCTCTGTCGTCTCGTTTAAGAACGGATTCGGTGAATTGTGAATATTGTGAATATTTAACTGTCGCCGAGAACCGCAGATCCTTCCAAGACACAGGTGCGTAGCAAACGCTGGGCCGCTAATTGCAGAACAGCTGAGCCTCATAGAAACCTCCCATGCCGAGTCTGGGGCAAAATTATTGCTACCACTATCGAGACAAGATCATCTAGCTCGATTATCACCACATCTCTCTAAGGAACAACAGAAGAAGCTACTTGTCATTCTTCATGATTTCTCTGAATGCTTCAATCCACTGGTGAAGAGCAAATTAGACAAATCGACGTTGAAGCACCGGATTCGCACTGGAGACCATCAACCAATAAGCTGGAGAGCATACCGTATGTCAGCAACGAAATGTCGAATAATTTGCGACGGGATAGAGAAAATGATGAAGAATGACATCATTCAGCTTTCGCAGAGCCCGTGGTCGTCACCAGTGGGTCTCGTCAGGAAGAAGGATGGCAGTTGGTGGTTTTGTGTTGATTACAAGAAGCTTAATAAGATAACCAAAAAGGACGTTCATCCTCTTACGCGGGTTGATAGATTGTTTGAAGGGGGCTGAGTTTTTCTCAACCATGGACGTGTATTCGGGATACTGGCAAATCGAAGTATATGAGGGCCTGTATGAGTATAAGGTAATGCCGTTTGGTTTGTGTAATGCATCAGCAACTTTTGAACGGATGATGGATAATCTAAGTCACCTGAAGACTGAAACTTAATCCAAGAAAGTGTCTCTTTCGAGCAAAAGACATCAAAATCCCTGGACACCTTTTGTCAAACGAAGGTGTGCGGCCAGACCCAGAAAAGGTTATATCTATAACTGAATTTCCTATTCCTAAAAGTATTAGAGACGTGAGAAGCTTCGTCAAATTATGTACTTATTACCGTCGTTTTGTTAAAGGATTTTGAATCAAAGCCAGGCCACTCCAAGAGTTGTGAAGAGCCAATGCTAAATTGATCTGTTGTGGTGCTCAAAAAGATTTTTCGATTTGCTGCGATAAGCTCTGACGACTGACACTGTACTTGGTATGTATTATGAGATAGTACCTACAGAACTACACGCAGATGCCAGCAGGTATGGAATCGGTGCTGTTCTGGTGCAAATTTCTGATGGAAATGAGAAGGTTTATAGCCTATGCTTCTAGGAACTTGCAAAAGCTGAGAGAAACTATTCCACTACAGAAAGAGAATTTCTTGCTATGATCTGGGCCATGTGCATATTTCGACCGTATCTCTATGGAAGGGCATTCACAGTTGTTACAGAACATAATTCGCTTTGTTGGTTGACAGGTCTTAAGGATCCAGCAGGACGACTCACCAGGTGGGCGCTACATTTTCAAGAGTGTGACATTACCATAGTGTACAGAGAAAACCTGTGCAAGACCACCAAATCTTTGATGAAGATAATTACTGTCTCGCTACACTCCAGGATATCTCCGCTGAGCAGAAGAAGGATGCCAAGATATGTCAAATTAAGCTTGCATTAAATCGGTCAAAGTATCTGAAAGGACAATTTAAGGTAGTTAATGGATTACTTTGCAAGAAAAACTTTGATCCCTTTGGAAAGACGTGGCTACCAGTGATTCCTAAACACATGCACTTAGATGTTCTACAGAAATTCCTTGACACACCTGAGGCCGGACATGTAGGACTTATTAAGACATACATTATTAAGACATTCGGAAGAAGATAAATTTGTTAACATCGAGTATAGATTTAAGTGTCAGGAAGTCGTTTCTGAAAGTATTTGTATGGAGTGTAGCCATGTATGGAAGTGAAACGTGGACGATAAATAGTTTGGACAGGAAGAGAATAGAAGCTTTCGAAATGTGGTGCTACAGAAGAATGCTGAAGATTTGATGGGTAGATCACATTACTAATGATGAAGTTTTGAATAGAATTGGGGAGAAGAGGGTATGTGGCACAACTTGACAAAACGAAGGGACCGGTTAGTAGGACATGTTCTGAGGCAGCAAGGGATCACAAATTTAGCATTGGAGGGCAGCGTGCAGGGAAAAAATCGTAGAGGCAGACCAAGAGATGAATACGCTAAGCAGATACAGAAGGATGTGGGTTGCAGTAAGTACTGGGAGATGAAGAAGCTTGCACAGGGTAGGGTAGCATGGAGAGCTGCATCAAACCAGTCTCAGGACTGAAGACCACAACAACAACAACAACAACAACAAGACATACGATAGGATCCACAAGACATACGATAGGATCCACAAGACATTTTTCGGTCGAACCATTTGACAGAGATAAACCGTCGGTGTAACATTACTCATCACATGACGACTGCCTACCATCCGCAAACTAACGGGCTTACTGAAGTCCTTAACAACACCCTGGCCGACATGCTATCAATGTTCGTCAATATTGAGCAGAGAAACTGGGACGTTTGCCTACAACACAGCCAAACAAGACACCTCAGGATTTACACAATTTTTCCTGGTGCATTGGCGTGAGGCGACTACGACGATGAACATTGTGCTTCCTTTACATCCTGATGACGTGGACAATGACTACATCGGCCAAGTGTTAATCAGAGCTGAGGAAGCTCGGCAGTTAACTCGAGTCCGCACGCTGCCGGCCCAAGAAAACGATCGCCGAAGGTAAGACGTGAGCCACCGCCCTGTTCTCTACCAGCCGGGTTACCTCGTCTGGATCTCCACTCCTGTTCGGAAGGTTGATTTTCCATACAAGTTCGTCAGGCGCTACTTTGGACCTATAAGGTTGTAAGACAGTTGTCTGATGTTACTTATGAAGTCGAAGATTTCCACCCCTAGACAAGATGATGAAAGATCAGAGATACGATCCACATCCTTCGAATGAAGCCCAATAAGGAACCTGCAACCCAGGGTAAATTCGAAACTCCAGCGACAGGCAACAAGCGGAAAGGTGACGAAGGGCGTAGCGCAAAGGAAGTTCTAAGAAGTTCACCACCAGGGCGAACATCAGTCATCGGGAGTCAGAGCATGCAGGACCGATGACTCGTTCCTGGTCTAGGAGAACGTAACCCAGAGACGCTGTTTTCTTAAGGGTGGAGCCATGTCGCAGAAGAAGCTGAGTAGCACAGTCACTGTGGTGTAGTGGTTATGATACTAGACTGTTGCAAGTTGGGTCGTGAGTCACCTGAACTTTTAATTTCTATATTCGGTTCGAGTACATCCTAGAAGTATCCACAAATGTCAAGAATAATGTACTGGAACTTACTGTAACTGTGTGTATACCATATGTGTTCTGGCTGGAGGTAGTTCTCTTCGCGCTGTTTTATGTGCAAATGCTGAATAAACCTTCGTTAAGTGAAGTTAGTGTCCGTCATTCATCTAATTACACCTGCTTCTACGTGACAATATTTTTTAAACATTGTAATTTTCCGAACAACTAATCGAGTTTTAAAGAGTGGTACTTCATGGAATTCGTCTCTTTAAAACTACGACATTGCAAGATGAAATTAGCATAACTTTGTTTGAAAACACGTGGTTCACATTTACATATTAACATAGCTACGAAGAGATATTCAGGGAGGACTTTCTCACAATTCATATGGGTGAAAACAGAATTAAGATTCTTTAACAATTCTGGAAATATTTGAGGGATACAATTCAGGCGAATCTCGATGTATAGTTTGTATGATACTTCAACTCATTGCAGAATTAATGTATAGGGATAACAACGAAAGGGTTCAATACTTTTCTGAATAAAGTGGCCTGCAACCAAGTCTTCATGTAAGAAGACCACTTGTGGTTATTTCACTGAGATGTAGAGGAAGTCATGCTATAATTACATGCCCCCACAAAATGATATAGCAAGGCTACCGACGAAACCATTTGAATTGCGCCACCTGCACTAAGGTATATGCTAAAATCAATTGGCAATCCTGTTCCTATGTATATGACGACAAGCTGCCAGCTTCTGTCATGATGCTGTGAACAAAAAACCTATAGAAAAGCCATCAACATTTTCCTTTTATTCACATACACTCATTCATTAGTATTGTAGAAAATTTCATATTTTACAAAAAGTATGAGTTACCTTGTAAAACGTACTTCATTATGGAATGAATCAAAATAGGCGTTTCACGCTAAAATGTCGTATCATGTGTCAGCTTAAAATGACACAGTTCATCGTTTTACCATGATGTGGTTTCTAAATCTATTTTGAGTGGTGTTTGATAATAATTTTGCTATTTATTTTACGTGTGTGTTTAAGTTTCACAACAACAGCAGTGATAACTGTGTAGTAAAATAAAGTAACTGAAACATTAAACAGCAATTGATAAATTCGCAGTGATACACGAATGCAATGAATTTAAGTAGGCCAAATATAAGTATTAGAATTTCCCTTAAAGATGGCAGACAATAAAGCAAGGAAGTAGTCAAGACAGTCTTGGGATGCGACGCAGGTGCAACAATTGATAGATACTGCTAACAGAGGTGAGATGGGATGATTGCCACTGTCGAAAACATTTGAAGTTCCATAGGCTACGCTCAGAATTGGAACCATGAATATGAGCAAAATCTTCAGTGGTGTTCAAAAAGGGCTGAGTAGATTTCAACTAACTTTCAACACTGCGTTGGAGCCTGATTTGGTACAGTATCTAAGGCTATTGAAGTCACTTGCGTTTGGTATGAGTATAGTAGTATGTCTATGCCAATTCTGGATCAAAGAGCATTTCCGAGTCAAATTTCAAGGTTGCTGACCAAGAATCCAATTTCACAGTTCTCCCCAACCATTAAATGTCCTCTGCCTCTTCCGAAAAGCCGAATTCTCATTTTCTCGTGTAAAAATTTTCAACACTAAAAAAAACTATTCTTCTTAAATAAGAACAAAAGATCTAATTTACTTAGATGGAAAAAATAAAAATTTCATTTCCACATTTCAAAATTTCCAAAAATAATACATTTTATTCTTTGTAAATAAGAACCATCCAACCCTAAGCCTAAAAATCTATGTTTAACCAAAAATATTTAAAATAAAACTAGAAAATCAAATTTCCTTCTCTATAAATACATTAAAAAATGATAAAAAAAGCTGAACTTTCTAAGACCTTAGAAAATACTTTCAAAGAGAGATTGTATTGAGTTATCAAGGTTTAGAAAATTATTGTAATGAAAATAGTTACTCAAATTTTAACTAGAGAAGAAACCATTTCATTTTATTGATTATTTTAATGAGAAAGAAATGAATAAAGACATACAGAAGCCAGAACTATAATATAAATCCTTAAAACAACTTCAATCAATCGCTTATCAGAAAAAATTAAGAAATATTCTAAACTTGAATAGATCAATTAATTGATCTCACTGTAAATCCTATAACAGTATTCATAACAATGAAAACGATAGCGAATTGAATAAAAAATCTATAAGAGGACCACATAATACCTGTGAAGACCAAAAAAATGAAAAATTACTTTAAATTTGTAAAAATAAAGATTTGAGTAAAAAAATCTCTAAGAGAACTTCTTTAACAACTGTAAAGAGAAATACTAAAAATTATTCTAATCTTAAAAAACAATAAATAATCGATTTTATAAATAGATCTGAGGGTAAAATTATTAATATTGGTAATGACAACTTTTTTGCTAGCTTCTAGTAAACAACGAAAAAAGAAACAAAGAATTTACCAAAAAACCTAACAGTTATCACTTTTCCAGATGATGAAGTTTTTTCAAATCATGTAAATGAATTTATAGACTAGCTTCTGCTTTTGCATAAAGAATAATAACTTACTGATTTAACAATACTGCTAATACTGTATAACCACACGAATTCTTTAATGAAATTAAGGAACAAATAATCACCAAATTAAAGAATATTTAAATTCAAAGGGGGGGAATTAAAGTTAACATAAAATTTTATTGTAATTTTGAAATAGAACATGAAATACAAGAATTTAATTTTAAAACAAGTAATCAAATTTTAGTCAGAGCAACAGATTTAGATAATTATTATCAAAAATCAACTAATGAACTATTAACTGAAATAGAAGAGATGGAAAAGAAATAATCTGGTTGGTCTTTAAGTAGATAATTTAGAATTAAATATTAATATAAACAATCCTATTTTTGCTTCTTCTTTTATTTTATATCGAATTACGAATGTAATTAAATTTTAAAAAAGCAAAAGTTAATTTAAGAAACAAAAATCGAGAGTGTTTGCTATATTGAATAAAATCATATTTTTATATCCAGTAATTGATCATGTGGAAAGAGCAAACAATTACAAAGTCATGGTTTAAAATTAGATAAAATTTTTGAAATAGAAGAATTTAATTTTCATATTCTGAAAAGGAATCGAATATTTCAGTTAAAGTTAGTGCATATAAAGATGAAGTAGAAGACATGATTGTGTATCCTCTTTGCAAAGCACAAAATAAACAAGAGAAATATGTTAATCTTCTCTTAAATAAAAATGAAATTCTTAGGAAATCTTTCTATATTAATCAGTTCACAAACAACTAGAAATGGATTTCAATTTTTTCTTTATGATCGATGTTTCAGACATTTTCATTCACAAAAATTAGACATTCATGAAAAAGATTGTAAAGAACATAAAGAAGTAAAAATATATATGCCTTTCAAAGGTCAAAAAACCGTATTAAAAATTATAATCATTCAGTACATGTATCTTTTGTAATTAATGCTGATTTTGAATGTTTTTTAAAATATATTCAAACATGTTAACCAATTCCTGAAACTCTTATATTAACAAATATCGAAAACATTTACGATATTAATTGAGTTATTATATTATATACTCTAATGGCGATTAAAAAATCCAGTAACAATTACAGGTAAAGATAGAGCACAAAAATTCGTTGAAGTGTTAAAAGAGGATCAAGAGAAATTGCTATAATATATAAACCAATTGTTCCAATGAAATTTACTAAAGAAATAATTATAAAAATTCTGAGACTCATCATATTTGTGAAAAAGAATTTTAAGTTATGAGGAAAAGAAAGTAACAGATCATAACCATTTTCCAGGAAAATATTGGGGAGTATCATGTGGAAAGTGCAATCTTAATAACCAAAATGCTAATTTAAGAAATTATGATGTTGATCTCTTTATTGGAGAATAGTCATGATGAATATCAGTACAGTCATTTTTAAACGCTGTAATCCCTTTTCTCTACTCCATTGTCCACAGTGGTTTTTTCATAATCTTTCACAAAGCTGCAGAGGAATTTCTCCCTTTTTCTCGTGCTCTACAGGTAGAACTAGAATCACAGAACCTATTTCAGACTCAGCGAGGTATTCAGTTAACTAAGGCATTTAAAATACAAGCACAAGCAAAATCTACCCGGTATTTTGTGTTTGTGGGAAGGTACTCGGCGCGCATTGAAGGGTCGTCGATTGCACCACAGCAGAGTGCGTATTTCAAAGCAGTACTTGCTCTAAAAACGCTGCTAGTAGTTTGCTATTGCAATAGAGTTTTAGCGTCTGGCGTGCATGCTTTAAGCTTCTCCATAATGCAGAAACGTTGCTGGGAGAGATAGGACCAGCGAAAGTCAGCTGAACGGCGAAGAAAAATTAGGCGGCGCCTGAACTCCAACCCTGCAACTGCCATATTAAATAACAAGGAATGATTTAAGCTTAGAAAAGTCTACGGATAAAGAGCTGACACCTTAGAATATTGTGTAACCTTATATATGTATTGTATAGGTACATGGTGAAAGACCCTCGGATATAGTCATTGAAAATATTATAAACAAATGAATGAAGCGGCGGAAATGACAGAAGCAAAGACCAACCCTAGGCATCGGTAAAGATATTAATTTTTTTTGCGCAGTAAGGCTAAGACAAACAAAAAAATTCGTCATTCACTTTTCTTTGTACGTGATTTTGTTTCACCCTCTCTCGCATGTAGAAGGATGGTTAAGATGTGTTGCTCGAAGTACGACGTGCTACGAGTGTTTTGTATTCTGCGTGATTCTGAATAAGAGAAGTATCTTTATTGAACTGAATTGGAGCCAAGTAGCGAGAATTTCCTTCATCTTGAGAGGCACTGGCGTCCTTGACGTCGTCTGCCAGCATCTACAATGAAATGTAAGAGAGGAAGTCTACGGTCCTATTTCGTAGGTTAATAAAAGTATCAGAGTTTTCAGAATACGACAGATTTAAATATTATATATATCGTGACGAACATAAACAAACAGAAAGAGAAAGGAGCGAAGCAAGGTAAAGTGAATGAAGAATAACACAATTTCGTACATGAAGAACATTTACTAATAATGCAATTGTACTATCCTGTAACTTTTTCCATTTCAGTTTGAGAACTGGTGGTCAACGGAAAGGCAGGATTCGGTTACGATTGTGGACGGGGCAGTAATCTGTTACTATTGGTTACGTTTTACAGTTAAACAGAATTAATTTTAAATCAGTAATTCCAGACTCAACAATAAATTTAAAAAAAGTGTCACATTTTATTAATGAAGGAATAAACAAGTGTAAATGATAGTGTTTTCAGTAAGTTACAATTTAGCAAATCACCATTAGATTCAGATAAAACAGATAATGTTTTAAAAGAAAGCCACTGTCATCTGGGCGGAAGGCCAGGAAGGCAATAAATTAAGAATTGTTTAAAACTCGATGCAACTTACAAATTACAGCTATTGAAATACCAAAGGCAAGTCGCCACAAACACCGCAGAAGGCATCAGATACCAGGAACGGCAGCAAATAAGGTTTTAGGCTTACTACTAAAATACAAATACCAATAGGATTTAGAAGCAAATGACCTCAATCACTGCTGTAGGCCTTACACGCCAGGAACGGCAATAACATAAAAATTTTTGGAACCTGCAGTAAAACATCAAATACAGTAGCAAAAGTTAATTAATAGACAAGCAACTGATCCAGACGGTGCTCCAGAAGTCGAGCTCTGGCAAGGTCCTGCAACAAACTCTTTCATGAGATAGGCAGCCAAGAATCGCATTCACTTCACAAAATGGTAACTCAGACTAGTGGCAGTTTAACGAATGACTAATGATTATCTTGCTGAAGCTACCTGACACCCAATAAACTAAATGCAACGATGGGACAATACGTCAAAGCCGGAAATGGCTGTATGCACTACGTCCCCAGAATACTGTGTTTAGAGCATATCACTACCAGATTTCCGTCCGATTCCACAAACCCGAAAATCTGAACAAACAAGTCACAGTACAGAACACCAGACAAACTAACAGTAACTAAAACCCCACTCGATTTGCGTGCGAGGCAAAACCGAAATGTAACCAACCAGAATCAGCAACCACACGTCAACTTCGGAAACAATCGTAATGCGATCCAATACCAGGTACCAAATGAGTAACATGAAATTCATTAGGCACACAAACACACACTGAACTCACTGTGACAACTGTGATGACGGTTGGCAGAATGAAAGAAATCTCTTCACTGCTTTATTAATTCACAGTTCAGTAATCACTGAGCCAAGTGCTTTCAGTAAGCACATCGTCTAATCACTGAGCCAAGTGCTTTTAACACAGTAGGAGCTTCAAGTACTAAGCGGTACACAGATCCATGGCGCGATGATAATGTCACAACGTCACATACGTACTACAGGGACCACACAGGTGACTGATTCTGCCCTACTTGGATTGAAATGCACTCATATTACAGCTTGCTGGATCCGGTTTACGACGAGGTCGTACACCCTCGTGACCACAGCCCTTCCACCTGTGCAGTCCATGCGTGCCACCAGCGGTCCTGGCGTGTTCTCGCACTGTGTAGACCTGGCTACTCCTGAGTCCCCAACCGAACTGCACACTCACACGACCCAGAAAAACAACGACGTCATCCCAAAGATAGGGCAACAGTTACTACATATCGATAACCACCGCTGCTGCCACTAGCGTACAGGCAAGCTTGCGAAACGGGTGGCGCCAGTCACCGGGAGAAGAAGACAAACAATTGCAACGATGCCAACTAAAGGATACGGTCTGGCCTCCAACAGAGGTCAGAAACCTACAAACCTCACCAACGCGAGCCTTAACATGGCTCAACCTCCCCATCTCAAGGACAAACTTCGGGGGATGGGGGGGGGGGGGGGTGTTAGGAGACCCAACAACCAGCCTAACTAAACTTAAGTCATGAAGGTGGACCCGGTATAGCCAACCAACATGGTTGTCCTTAACCAGAAGATTAACTGGACCTATAATCGGCATAATCGTACAAGGACTCAGAAAAAGGGGAGTAAACTTACCAAGTTTGCCAACAAGCACCTCCCTCCTGGGAAAAACATCTCCTGGCTTGCCCCTGAAGGCTCATAGATTACAGTTATAACGACCAACTTGTCTGTTGTGGGCCTTGAGAATACTGCTTCTCGCCTGAGGGGTGATCTCTGCAGGAATTAAATCTTGAATCCCCCATAATATAAAAAGGGGGTGGGGGGAATAAACCGGATAAGAAAACATCAAGGAAACCAGACTAGCTCCAGAATGAGATTTTAACTCTGCAGCGGAGTGTGCGCTGATATGAAACTTCCTGGCAGATTAAAACTGTGTGCCCGACCGAGACTCGAACTCGGGACCTTTGCCTTTCGCGGGCAAGTGTTCTACCATCTGAGCTACCGAAGCACGTCTCACGCCCGGTACTCACAGCTTCACTTCTGCCAGTATGCCAGTATCTTGTCTCCTACCTTCCAAACTTGACAGACGCTCTCCTGCGAAGGAGTTTCAAACCAGACTGGCCTTCAAAGCCTCATGCCTGGCAGTATTGAATGCAAAGCTAAGCCAAGGCAGACTAGAATCCCACTTACTGCGAAACTTCTGATGAAAGATAATCAAGCGGATTAAAGGTTGCGATTGACCCTTTCTGCAAAGGACCCCTGCGGATAATAAGGAGTGGTAGTTACATGCTTAACACCGCTTTGAAAACAGAAAGCCTCGAAGGGAGCCGAAAGAAAGGGCGGTGCATTATCATTAACTATTTGCTTAGGAGGTCCAAAAACATTAAATACGTTTACATTAAAAATGAAGAAATTCCTCCAGTTGTACTTAAGGTGTCGATTTTATTTTGGCAACTAGTTTCAACGTTGTAACAACGTCATCTTCAGGCCCATTCGTTTGCTGAAGTCAACTGCATGCGGTTGATACTAGAAGTCAGTGGTGAGATATGGACGTGCTCAGTGTGGAAGGTGAGTAGCAACCAGTAGTTACAGTACAGCACTCGTGGCTGCCGTATCGCGGTCGCGAAGTGGGGCTGGGGCAGTTCCAGATAAGTTTAGACCGTCTGACGATAATTTATGGACTTGTAGTTTTAGCTTGACGATGTCCATTATGGACAAACGGTAGTTACTTGTATTCAGAAGAAGGTTAGGTTATCCCGACTGAAACCTAGGTAAATCTAGGCAAACGTTGCAACTGAAGCTGTTGGTTATTAAAACTAAAATTAACATTAGTAGCCCCAAGTCTATCACAAAGACGCTCTGGGAACCTCTCCAACAAACCCCCTAGTTCAGAGGCCTGCTGGAAAGAAAGATGGGTGAGATCAACCTCACTAACCCTACCATCAACAGGCATTCCTGCATCGCGATGCAACTTACGTTTAGTACACACACAGAACCAAAACTTCTGACCAGATTCGAACTTAAAGATAAAGGAGTACCCAGAATAATCCTAGACAAGACCAGTTTTACCGATAACATCACATCCCAAAATGAAATCGACCGGTAGCTCCTAATCCAAGGCCAAAGACAAGGGCCAAGAGAAATCCCCAAACGAGATACTTCCTCGGACCCAGCCATGCAGAGGCCCTACATCTGTGCACCGAAGAAGGGACTGGCCAAGTCTTGCAAGATGACCAAATTCAAGAAACATTCCAAGCTCAACAGTGAAAAGGAGCTACCAGATTCCAGAAGGGCACAAATCGGGTCGCCACCTACTCGAAAACAAATATAAGGCAGTGGAGGTGATGATTGAGCAGCGACACGGGAGCAATAGGGTTTCAAGTCTTAACCCCAAGGTCGCTGACCAGCTGAGCGGCATTTATTGACTCGAGGTGCCCACGGCAGAACGCAAGTACTAACTAAATGACCTGTTCGACCTCACCTGAAACAATGCCGCGATTCCCCTTTAGCAGACCAAGTTGACCGAGTTCCCCTCGGTGACGCTCACAGGATGAATTTCAACTTTATGGTGTCTCTCGTCCGAGAGTGCCAACACGGATATCGTTACAATGGTGGAGCGAAGCTCTTCCTAAGTGGAGGGACGATCACAAAAAATAAAATATGACTTATCCGCCACTCGCATTCCTCTCAGGACAATTGAAACTAACCCAGTTGTGGCAAGTCGACTAAGAAGGCCTAACAGGCCGTCTTAATTCTTTCTACGTACTGATGCCTCTCCTCCCTACCTTGCTGCACCTGCCAAATGTAGCGACACTCGAGCTGTTTACGAACTCCCTTGGTCAATCTTTCGCTGATCACCAGCTCCCTCAACTGCTGCAATGAAAATCGTCCTGCCATAGCCCTGGATACCAGAGTCCTCAATTCGCCTCTAGTTAAAGGATACAACAGAGATAAAATTAACTGATGCGAAACACCAAATGCAGCAGCGTGTTGCTCAAATTGGAACAACAACCATAACAATCTTACAATTTGCTCGAGTCGGTCTGTAGCTAATTCTGTGTCGTCTCGAAACAGATGCACCAGGGGATTACACAGTTTAGCAAACGCCCTGGCTAACCTCTCAGAGCACATAAGGACCTTATTCCCAGGCTAGCTAGTGCAACGCCTGGAAGATAACCAATCCTGCTCCCCCATCCTCTTCCCATCAAACTCTAAGCATGTGACCTTAGACTGCAATTCCTTAATCAACGACCTAAATTCAGCGATTGATTCCATATCATGATCCTCTAACTTTAATTACCTTAAACCAGATAACAAGCTGGTTAAATGTATCAACTGTTCCCGCACCCTCTCTGACTGCCACTAGGTTGAGTGCCCTCTAAAAGGCTGGTGTTGTCCTCAAGACTCCTAACAGCGTTAAACAAAAACTCAGTGGTTGCCTTTGTCTCACACACAACATCCGGCCTGACGTCAACAGGCTGATGAACAGTAGCATGCAAGCGGGATGCTAAGTCTGAAACGCTACCCTCAATAGGCTGGCGTCTTATCGCCAGCTCATACGTGAGGTGGTCCCTTCTCAATAGGCCAATCCTGCGGCACTGCTTGACCGCCATTACAGACTTGCTCATCTAAAACAGAACACAATACCAAAGGCAGAACTCGCACAACACTAACAAATTTTAACAAATCTAACCAACAGTAACTGAAATGGTGATAACACAGTTGTAACCATGCTCAGCTACCAGTTGACACTTTGTGATCAGGGGAAGGCAGGATTCCGTTATCTTCAAATGGTTCAAATGTCTCCGAGCAATATGGGCCATCAGTCCCCTAGAACTTAGAACTACTTAAACCTAACTACCCTAAGGACATCACACAACACCCAGTCAATTCCGTTACGATTGTGGATGGGGTCGTAATCAGATACTACTGGTTGCGTTTTACAGTTACACACAATTTATTTTAAATCACTAATCCCAGACTCAACAATAAATTTAAAAATACCACACATTATTGATGAAGGAATAAACAAGTGTAAACAATAGGGATTTCAGTGAGTTACAATTTAGCAAATCACCATTAAATACAGATACGACAGATAATGCTTTAAAGACAAGCCACTGTGATCTGGGCCGTAGTGGCCGAGCAGTTCTAGGCGCGTAAGTCTCGAACTGTCCGACCGCTACGGTATCAGGTTCGAATCCTGCCTCGGGTATGGATGTGTGTGATGTTCTTAAGTTAGTTAGGTTTAAGTACTTCTAAGATTGGAGACTGATGACCTCAGATATAAAGTCCCGTAGTGCTAGGAGCCATCTGAACCATTTTGCAATAAATTAACAATTGTATAAAACTCGCTGCAATTTTCAAATTACAGATATTGAAGTATTAAAAGCAACTCGCTACAAACACCGCAGAAGGCATCAGACACCAGGAATGGCAGTAAATAAGGTTTTACGGGTTACTACTAAGATAGAGATACCAAATAGGACTTTAAAGCAAATGACCACAGTCACGGCTGATGGCCTTACACGCCAGGAATTGCAATCATATAAAAATTTTTGAAACCTGCTGTAGAACAGCAAATACATTAGCAAAAGTTAATTAAAAAAAAAGCAACTGATCCGCACGGTGCGCCAGTAATCGAGCACTGACAAGAACCGGCCACAAACACTTTCACGTGCGATGAGATAGGCAGCCAAGAGTTGCATTCACTTCAGCAGATGGTAACTCAGACACGTGGCAGTCTAATCAATGACTAATGATAACCTTGCTGAAGCTACCTGATGCGCGATAAACCAAATGCAACGATGGGACAATATGCTAAATCCGTAATCGGCGGTCTGCACTACAGCCCCAGAATAACGTGTTTAGAGCACCTGGAACTAGAAAGGTGCCACTACCAGATTTCCATACGATTCCACAAACCCAAAAATCTGAACGAACAAGTCGCAGTACAGAACACCAGACAAACTAACAGTAACTAAAACCCCACTCGATTTGTGTGCGAGGAAAAACCAAAATGTAACCAACCAGAATCAGCAACCACACGTCACTGCGGAAACAAATGAAAGCGAGCCAAAACCAAGTACCAAATGAGTGACACCAAATTCATTAACACACAAACACACAATGAACTCACTGTGACAACTGTGACGACCATTGGCAGGAGCCAGCCGCTGTGGCCGAGCGGTTCTAGGCCCTTGAGTCGAGAACCGTGCTTCTGGTATGGTCGTAGGTTCGAATACTGCCTTAGGCATGGATGTGTGTGATGTCCTTATGTTAGCTAGGCTTAAGTAGTTCTAAGTCTAGGGGACTGATCACTTCAAAGTCCCATAGTGCTTAGAGCCATTGAACCATTTTTGTTGGCAGAATGAAACAAATCTCTTCACTGCTTTATTAATTCACAGTTCAGTAACCACACCGTCTAATCATTGAGCCAAGTGCTTTCAACATAGTAGGGTCTTGAAGTACTAAGAGGTACGCAGATGCACCAAACTGTACACGAAGGCGCGATGATAATTTGTTACAACATCATATATGTACTACTGGGCCCACACGGGTCACTGACTCCACTCTTGTTGGATTGAAATGCTCTCATTTTAAAGCTTGCTAGATCCGGTTTACGACTATGACGTACACCCTCGTGACCACAGCCCTTCCATCCGGCAGTCCATATGTGCCACCAGCAGTCCTGGTGTTTTCTGGCACTGCGCATACCTGACTCTTCCTCAGTCGCCAACACACTAACACGACCCGGAAAAACAACGAAGTCGCCCAAAGATAGGGCAACAGATACTACATATCGATAACCGCCACTGCTGCCACTTGCGGACAGGCAAGCTTGCGAAACGAGTGGCGCCAGTCAAGACGAGAAGAACACAAACAATCGCAACCATGCAAATAAACGTTACCGCATGGCCTCGAACAGAGGGTGGAAACCTACAAGCCGCACCAACTCGAGGCGCAGCACGGTTCACAATTATATATCATTTTATTATTATTATTATTATTATTATTATACAAATGGTAACTTCAGTGTCACGACTTCAGGGCACTATTTGTAAATAGGAATTGTTAACTACTGTTATAGTAAGAAATTTCTATGACTTTGTTATTAGTCATAAAAACTAATTTTCTGTATTTTCTGTCTACATATGTCACAACAGTGAGGAAACAAAGCAAAAAGAAAGAAAATTGAGTAGAAAATTTGGGAAATAAATAAGAATTGGACCCAGGGTACGTAAAACTTTCGACACAAAGCAGTTTTGCTCGGCGCAGTAAAGGCAGGATGGCTAAGCAAGTTGGTTGCATGGTTACACTTGACTGAGCCTCTTTTGATGTAGATAGGAACCTTTTACTCATTATTCCCTTCCTTCAATTATATTGGGGCAAATTTACAGGAATTTTTTAGTGTGATATGTATTGACAGGAAAACATCAAGAACTGCGACACAAAAGTTTCCATATCACAATAAACGTAAAACAGGCTTTCACATCGTGCAAATTACAATTATCAAGTGTAATAACTAGCATAGGAAATTTTATTATATTTTGTGAAGATTTTATTTTTGCATATTCATACAATATGGCAGAAAAATATGTGTCCATTGTTGATAGCAATAACGAAAACGTAGTCAGCCAAGATGGCGTAGAATTACGCGATCTAACAATTGAAGTTCAGGCACCATGCATGACTACCGCAGAAAGTTTAAGTAGGTCAGAGATGAGTGTCGCAGGTGTGAAAAATGATAGCAACGCTCCACAGCAGAATAATCTTGACGAAACAATGTTTACAACTGACCAAACAATGTCACGCATCTCCCAGAGCGACATGCCGCTCATGAATCAAATACTGAAGTGCGATACAAATATGAGTGTTGACAACACGTTACAAACACAATTTGTTCACAACACAAACATTAACCTCGAATGTACAGATGACAGCAACGACAGTAGCACAACTGAAGCACTGCTAGGGCAGCTATTATAACATAAACACAAAATTAGATAATATGAACACCAAGTTTAGGGATATGAAACACGATATGAATACCAAAATTTATAATTTGACACGAGGTATAAACACAGTAGTACAGCAACAAAACACTGTTACAAAAGATCTAAAAACAATGAAACAAGAACAAAAACAGGAAGTCAAGGATTTGCAAGACACGGCCTCGCAGAAGTTCAATGACCTAGCCAAAAATTTTCGCTCTGAAATCGACGAAAAAATGACTGATTAGAAAAAAACAAGTCGAGCATAAAATTCTTTCTGAAGTTAACAGTAATATTATGGAGTTAAAACTGAAGGTAGATTATTTTAATGAGCATCATTATCTAGGAGAAAAAAACATAAAGAAAATCACAGACCCAAACACAAGTATTGAAGCCACACGATATCCGTTGTGTTTTACAGTAAAATGGATAACCACTCTCGTTAAAACACTAAACAAAGACTTGACCTTGCACGTCTATCTGTAAAAGAGCTTACTTTAAGGGTAGCAACATTAGAAGTTGACTCAGCATGTGTTAAGAACGTGAGAGAGAGAAGATCAATGAAAATCTGATATCATTAGTCAAGCTGAAACAGGTACGTTAGATAACAGTAATACCATTGCAGAGAAGTTTTTATTCGATTGTACATTATACACAGATGTAGTAGAAAAAGCTATTCAGGAAAAAGAAAATGGAATAGTGAAGAAGGTAAATATTAACGCACATGTTGCCGAAGATAGGATCCGGAATCTTTTAGAAAAAAATATCACCAGATGACAAAATATGCTTGTAAATAATACACTGGCTTCAGAGAACAAACCACAACTCCTGTCCGTATTAATCCACAAGTCGTTAGGAGTCCTACAGAAGGAACCAGTGACAGTTGCAGAGAGCAAAATGTATACTTACCCACAACTCCAACACCTGAGCAATTACCAACCGGTATTACAAGTAACTACAATAACAACATAAATATGACCGAAAATGCCACGAGTCTAACAACTATTTTTGCAGACTTAGTTTTGCTGAGACATCGACAGTTTTCTACATTCACTCCCGAAGGTAAAAGTATAAACCCATTAGTAATTATCAATGCTTTTCGTTATGTATTTCCACGCAACTGGACGGAAGCACAGAAAATCAAATTTGTCGTAGGATATACGCAAGGTGACGTTCTTTTATTGGCAATTGAACTGGACTAACGTTGCAGCACTTATAAACGATTTGAACGAGCTCTCCTCGGCAAATACTGGTCTGAGGCAGTACAAGAAAGACTCAGACCCGGGGCAACCCCGCACCATTCAGTGGTAAAAATGGTTCAAATGGCTCTGAGCACAATGGGACTTAACATATGTGGTCATCAGTCCCCTAGAACTTAGAACTACTTAAACCTAACTAACCTAAGGACATCACACACACACATGCCCGAGGAAGGATTCAAACATGCGACAGTAGCGGCCACGCGGTTCCAGACTGAAGCGCCTAGAACCGCACGGCCAAAGATGGCCTGATTCAATGGTAAATACGGTAGTCTACGCAGATACTTTGAAAAATATCTGAACAAGACACGCCGCTGGACGAACCGAATATCACATGGAAAGGCGCGATAAAACTTTTGAAAAGTCATTTACCATCGCACATTAGAGAAAAATTAGTCACAATGCCAGAGCATGACACAGTATTTTCTGTCAGTGCATGATTCTGTCGACTTGATCTATGAGGAAATACCTGTACCGAATAGAGTAACAGAAAATCAGGCACAACAACAACAAAGTTACGTAAATCGGTCAGTACAACATGATACAAACACACATCAAGGATGATACGCAAAACAGCTAAGTCACAAATCCAGAAGTACCGAGTACGGTAACGGGAACGAAAAAAAAACGATTTAAATGAAATTTTCAAAGCAACAAAAGTAATTTCAGTGCAAGATTGAATTACAATCCATATGCCGAATATAAACAGAAAGAGTCAGCCACAGCAGTGGCCGATGCGGCAACAATGCCATGCCTTATGCAGTACAGCAGCCAACTTTTGGGCAGCAAGGTAACGTGACAGCAGTTTTTATTAATAACAACAGCAGACACACGAAGAAATGTCGCAAGCAGCCAACAACACAAATTGGCGAAGTACCCACACTGTGCAATTAACTGAAATTACTCCAGGTAATGGATTAAGTCACACCAGGGTGTCGGAAAACTCTAACCGGTCGCTGTTAAGCCCCAGGCTATTGACCTCTCTGGGAGTCTGGGCAAGGCAAAAATACAAACGTGTTTCATAAGAATGAGATTTTCACTCTGCAGCGGAGTGTGCGCTGATATGAAACTTCCTGGCAGATTAAAACTGTGTGCCCGACCGAGACTCGAACTCGGGACCTTTGCCTTTCGCGGGCAAGTGCTCTACCATCTGAGCTACCGAAGCACGACTCACGCCCGGTACTCACAGCTTTACTTCTGGCAGAGCACTTGCCCGCGAAAGGCAAAGGTCCCGAGTTCGAGTCTCGGTCGGGCACACAGTTTTAATCTGCCAGGAATTTTCGTGTTTCATAAGGTTCGACAAACAAGGTGACATTAAGGATGATCTGTATCAGCATGAGTTAGATACAACGAATAATATCCAGGAAAAACAAGTACAAGCAACCACTAATGTGAAAATATTTAATATTGACACTTAGTTAATTTTAGATACAGGTTAAACAATCAACCTAATACAAAATGCATTTTTCGGTGACTTGAAGAAAGGAGGCAAAATTCCAACATTTCCTGTCCAGAATTGTAAGGTGAAAACTGCTGCAGGCAGTAAGACTAAATTGATGAAACATCAGGCACTTATTCAATTACAAATTGAACATTTTGCAGTGAAGTGGAATTTTCTTATAATTCACAAACTTACAGTTAATTGTCTTATTGGCATGGACACGTTTAGGACATATAAAACACAGAATGACATAGGTAATTGTAAATGACACTTTTATGTAAAGGATCAGATTTTATCTACTGAGTTAGTCGAAACAACCAATAAAAGTAACAAAAACGAACCAGATCTCAAATATAATCGTATATTATTCCTTTCCAAGTGCATACATCACAAACAAATTTGATCCTGTACAAGGGGCAATAACTGATGTTAGTTACGAAATGGTAGAGAAGAAACTAAGTGAATCACAGATGCTAAATGATATGCAATGAAAAGAACTTTTTAACTTATTATTTAACTATTAATATGTTTTCAGTAAGAAGCCTGGAGTGAATAAAGGCTATGAATATAAATTTGAAGTTCATCTACATGAAACATTTTGTGTAATATCTTATCCTATTCCATGGGCAAAACAGAGAGGCAGTAAGGGAAGAGATCAATTATATTATTAAATTGGGAATTATAAATTATAAAACCTTTATTTTCATTCTATTGGAGTCCTTCATTACCAGTAAATAAACCAGACGGATCTGTAATATTAGTTCTCGAAACTAGACGGATCAATAAGATTTTAGTACCAGTATGCAGACAACTTGGATGAACAGCTTTTAAAGCTTTGCCATACAAAATACTTCAATATACCCTATCTTAAAACATCCCACTGGAAAATAAGGCTCCATGAAGAAAGTCGAAAATATATTGGTGGCAGAAGTTACGAATTCTGTGTTATACCTTATGGACTGAACATTAGTGCATGGATGTTCATATCTGCACTGGACAAGGTCTTAGTACCAAAAATTCTTAGCAAAGTCATTGTTTATGAAGACGATATGCTAATAGCCACACCCATTTGGTTATACGTTATCAGGCTGTTTGAACAGGTACTTCAATGGTTTGCAGATTAAGAAGTAACAGCCAATTCAAAGAAGTCTAGTTTTGGTAAGGATCAAGTCAATTTTTTAAGACGTGTTGTGTCAGAACAAGGTATATTACCAGATCCAAAAAAACTTGATGTCAGACGCAATTGCCCAGCTCCAAGGAATAAAAAACTACTAAAAGCTTATTTAGGACTAGCATTCTTTTTTCGGAAATTCGTACCATTGCAGGTAACGAACAGTGATACATAATTCAACTTGTTACGAAAAAACAAGCCTTGATTATGGAATGGTAAGTCTCAGGAGGACTTTAATGACATTAAGAGGCATTGGTCAATGCAAAAATTCTTAGCCACTCTGACATGTCCAAGGATTTTCGTCTAAGCACAGATGCCTCATCTCATGGCCTGGGGGAATGCTTGTTCCAGAGGGGAGAAGAAGAAGGCAATGTAGCACCCCAGGTCATCAGTTTTGCTACTCGAACATTATCTGATGCAGAAAGATCTTACCCTGCGTCAGAATTGGAAAGTTTACCTGCAATATGGGCGTTTGAAAAGTTTGGATATATTTTGTGGGGTAAGAATGTCAAAGGTTACTGTGATAATCAGTCTCTGTCATTTCTCTTCACATATAAAGTGTTGCGTCATACATTAGCTAGGTGGTGTCTATATTCAGAAAAATTCATTTTCGAAATCATTTATAGTAAAGGAAGTCAGAATATTGTTGCAGATGTCTTGTCTAGGTTACCACAAAGCTTCCAGGGATTTCGTGAACTAACAGAACAGGATGGAGAAATCGAAAAGCTATTAATGCAAGTTAAAACACAACAGTCTGATTACAGTAAGTTTTCTCTTGAGTAAATTAGAATATTATGGTGTCACTGGCAATGCTGTGAAATGGTTTGAGTCTTATCCATCTTACAGGAAACATGGTGTCGTGAAATACCTGCGCACTAAGCAGTCAGTTTTCATCTGACTCAGAGTTAATTACATGTGGTGTTCCTCAAGATTCCACCTAGGGTCCATTGTTTTTTCTTGTGTAGATTAATGACCTCTCATCTGTTACATTGACAAATGCTGATTTGATTTGGTTCCAGATGATGTAGACATTGCAATAAGTAGCAAGTCAAGTAAAGATTTAGAAATAGCTGCTAATCAAATTTTCACTGATATTAAACTTTGAGAAGACCAACTATATGCAGTTCACAACCCATAAGAGGTTTCCTTCCAGCATGAGTATAACATATAAAGACACGCAGGTCAAAGAGGTTGACAGTGTTGAATTTCTGGGATTGCCGCTCAATAATAAATTCAGTTGGGAAGGGAATACTACAGAATTCCTTCTAGGGCAACTCATCAAACCGACAAAAGTTTCTAGGGTGTGAAAGTGTGTGATGAGAATCATTTGTTGTGTAAATTCAGGAACACCTTGTAGAAACCTGTTCAAGGGACTTTGTATTCTAACCACTGCTTCTCAGTATACTTATTCCCTAATAAAATTCGTTGCAAGTAATACATCTCTGGTTCCAACCAATACCTCAATACATACTATCAATACTAGGAATACGAACAACCTACATAAAGACGTAAAATCACTTACCTTGGTCCAAAAAGGGGTCCTATATTCAGGAACACACATTTTCAATAAATTACCAGCAACCATTAAAAACTTTCTTTCAGATAAACAACAATTTAAACAGAGTTGAAATAGTTTTTGATAAGCAACTCCTTCTACTCCATAGATGAATTTCTTAACAGAACTGTTAAGCCAGCTTAAGTAAAAATATCTGTTATATTTCAGTTTTGACAACGCTTAGTCACAACAGTTAGGATTAGGTATTCTGTGTATGATAAATTTATTTATAGAGCATGTCAGTGTTTCATTTTCACAGTGTGTTGATTCTGTAAATATTTGCTGTTCCAGTTTACTGTATTGTATTAACCTATCTCGAATATCTCCTGACAAGTGATCAGCGTAGTAAGTATTATATTCAAATGTTCTATGTTTCATGTTATACTTTCTGACATGTTCCACAAGCACGAGAATCATCTCAGTTTTTGGGTCTGTGGAAGGAAATTGAATCTAACCTAATCTAATCTTTGTATGCAAATGAAAATTATACAATAGCAAGATTTCAGATGGAGTAAAATCGTGCAAAACCTTAAGCTTGATGACGGTGGAAAGGTAAGTAAACGGTATAAGGAGTACAAGAGCGTTTTGTTGCATAGAAAGCATGAAAAATCTGATCAGTGGTATGTGAGAATTCCTGAAGATTATATCTACGAATTTATAAGACACACACATGAAGTATGGGGATATAATGGAGTAGGCAAATGTGCTGAAAAAATTGCAACACTTCGTTATTTTCCAAATTTGAGAAGGCAAATCCGACAGGTATTAAGAAAGTGTGCAATATGTCAAAAATCAGAACAGACAATATTTCAAAATAAACTGAGCTACACACAATACTCACAAAAATCAGAACAGTCAACGTGTCAAAATAAACTGAGCTACACAAAATACTTTCAAAAAGCCCTCTAGATACATTATCCCTGGACATAGTTGGTCGATAAAAGAGGAGTAAGAGAAATAGTAGCACTACATATCTAAATATTTGCTGTAACTTTCTGCCAGATTAAAATTGTGTGCCAGACCAAGACTCGAACTCGGGACCTTAAGGCAAAGGTCCGTAGTTCGAGTCTCGGTCCGGAACACAGTTTTAATCTGCCAGGAAGTTTCATATCAGCACACACTCCGCTACAGAGTGAAAATCTCATTCTGAAAATGTTTGCTATTGAAAATGCAACATCCACAAATATCAGAAAAACAACTGAGGAAGACTATTTGAGAAGAATACATAAACCAAAGGTAACACTAACTGATAATGCTTCATATTTCGTTGGGCAAAAATGGAAACAATATATGACCCCACGGGGCATAAAACGTGAATAAGTAAGCTTTTTTTCATCCGGAAGCAAGCCCAGTAGAAAGAGTGTTTAAAGAGTTTAACCGGTTTCTTAGGATACACACCCCTCACAAACACACCCAACGGGTAGAATACGTAACTCCTTACATGGAAGTTGTCAATAACCTTCCACATTCTTGCACAGGTTTCACACCTAAAGGGCTTATGTTCCAGACAAAACAACCGAATGAGTGGGAGTCGCCCATACTAAAGTACCAACTACAGAAATTACACTACAAGGCAAAATCTAACAAGCCATGATTACATTCGAAAACAGGGCCATGTAAAGAAAGAAAATTTACAATAAGAAACTGAAAGGTGTTGCACAACTTTTTGAAGGGCAGCAAGTCCTCTTACAGTCGCACCCTAAATCGACGAAAATTGACAAACTGAATAAGACGTGGCAATTACTCTATTCAGGACCATATATAATTTCCAAAATACCCTACCCTGAAACATACAGATTAGTATATGAGAAAACAGTAAGAGATGAGGGTCTCCACACTCAAAAAGATATAAAAGCTTTTATAGAATGATTAAGCAATATAGCATTTTTATTTCTATCACAAGATAATTGTACTATTGTACATATCCCTAAGTGTAATTTTTTTCTTCTGGAGTGTGTTTTAGGATAAGGTAATGTGAATAGGTATAAGTAATTCTTTGGATTTGTACATGTAAGCAGAAAATCACCAGTAATGAGAAGTAGTATACCGCTTTATGCGAAGCGAAAGTATAAACAAATTTAGCTTAGGGCTCAGCTGTGAGCGCTCAACAATGCGCACTGACGTCAGTAGTAGGAGAGGAGCCATTAACCTTTGAGCATGCACGACAGACTGGCAGAAGATACAACCAAAAAGAAATGGGATATATACAAGTACCTAACTTAAATACGAAGTAAACGGAACTACTGAGCAATTATATCTTCTGTCTAAGAGCTAAGGAACCTGTTTATATATGTACACAGAGATTTTATTAAATACTAATCTATATACAAAATATTTACAAGCAAAAGGAAGCATTATGAAGAAATGTAAGAGTAAGCTAAGGAGAAACGATAAAATACCGTAGCGACTGTCACATAGTTCTCTTTGCAGGGTAAACACTCATAAAGGGTAACAGAATAAACGAATGTCCATAAATTTTAACGAAGTATGGAAATATCTGTGGACGGATGTAATGACCAGATGTAGCAGTGGCCATCGAGCTATGTAATGCAATTAGTTTTAAGTTTTTTTCTTTGTCATAAGGCAATGAAAAATATGCATCGTGACAGTATAACTCCGTGACATTTTCCAGTACCCATTCACTGCAAAGTACACATAAACATTTAAGCACGCGATTTTACAAAATCCAATTAATTTTTATCATCTCACATGAACATAAATAATGACATTTCCAGGTACTAAGAAAGATAAGCCTATGTTGAAATTCGTTCATAATTATCACTAAGCTAAACGTGAATTCAAGTAAACACTAGTTAACACCACTAGCAGATGAAGAAACAACATGATAGTACATGAATGATTAGTCAGTACACATCATTTCCATGAAATAAGAGTTTCTTGGCAACTTGTCCATGATTTTACGAGTAACACATCCTCAGAAATCCTTGAACCAATAGAGGAATATTACCTTTCTTCCTTCCCAAACAAAGGAGGCGGCGCCAAGCGTAGTTAGGCTATCAATACATAACGTTTTAGTCCTATTTTGAATGTTATTCTTCCTCCTGTTCATGAAGAAGAAATGAGCTTCCATAAGTGGTAAAAGCCTTTCTATAATTTGAAGTATAAATGTATCATATGCATGTATTGTACCACAATATTGTGTTATGTAATTAATTTGTATATGTTATGTGAACAACGATAAGTTCTAACTAACAAACAAACTATAGTAACAGAACACAGTTAATAAAAAATTTATGACATTTTAAAACATAAGAAATTTACGTTCGTAGCATAAGTGATGGATGGAATGTCAGTCAAAGGTACAAGCTATCATGTTATATTTGTTGTAAGTACTTGTATGAATTTTCATTGGGAAACCAAATTCCATGTAAAGGAGTGAACTTTCAAGATACGCAATTTATGCAATGTTTGGGGTGGCTTTATGAGTCTTTCAAAAATATGTACATGGAAAAGCACTGTAAGTCTCCATACCATGGGAACATACAGTGTGGGGGAAATTGTGTAGGTACATGATGAAAGATATGGTAAAATTAAATTTATTTAAAACATGAATGAAACAGCGTTATTGACAGAAGCAAAGACCGACCGTAAGTGTTGGCAAATACATTACTTATCACTAAACAGCAAACATCCTTTTTTTTCAGGTACAGAGATAAAATGTAGTGGATCTAACTAATTTGGACTTTCTGAATATGAAAATGCAGTTAGATTTTAGCCATCACCCTCCAATTTTTCGTTACGGAAGTTTTTGAATGCCTGTATCTAAAAAACAGAGACTAGGGTGGTCCACACTAAATTTAGACAATATATAACATACTTAATGCCGTAAAACTCTCTTACTCTAGTGTCCTGGGCCTAATGTACTTTTTTACAAAAAAACTGCAACATTCATTTGCTTGATGATTATGTTGATGGTAGAGGGTTGAGTCTCTTTGATGACAACTTCCCTCTGTGGGATATATATCCTGCACACTTCAAAAACCAGGGGAGAAGTGGTGGAGGGAAATGAGGCAGGTTGGAGGAATGGGTATGTTAATGTCATGTGAGGTTCCTACATTTACCCCCCCCCCCTTCCCCCTGGGGTAGGAGTGGGAGATCCCCCAGTCAGAGTTGATATATTCAATAAATTTGACAAAAATGCAGACTGTTCTCATTCCCTTCTTATTACCCTACTGACAGGGCTATCTTTGAGATGTCAATAAGTAATGTGCTTCTGACCAGGGAGGCGTTGCGTCTTCTATGAAGTCTTTGTTTTATGTAATGTGCTCTCACCTGGGGTGCCTGGGAGCTGGAAGCTATGGATGGAAAAGTGGTGTTAATGCCTTTGTGGTTGGCAATCATTGGACCACTGGGGACTGAGAAGGTGTAACAGAGATAGAATGCAAAGTGGTCAGCTTTCCTAATGTTTTCAGCTAAGGTATAATTGCTCTGGAGGCGTGGGTATTGAGGGATGAGAAGACTGGCAGTGAGTCCGTGGAATGTTTTTGAGTGCTTGGAAGAGTAAGTTGAGTATAGTGCATGTAGGCACCAGCACTGGCGTTTTTAGCATTGCGTAAGTGTCAGGTGTGTCTCTGTATTTTCCGACGCCGTGTGAGTGTATTCAAGTCACATGTTCTTATGAAGAAGTAGTATTAGCGATGAAATTCTTGGAGAAGAAATAAGGTTGTAGGAGGAGAGAGTGTGACAACGAGGGTGTATGGCCTTGGTAGGAATGTAGGCGGTTGCAGCTTCTGATGACATCTGCTGCAGGGAGGACGTGTTATGGGGGAAATAGTTAGGATGCTGAAAGTTTAGTGGGTAGATCCAGTGTGCGTATTTAAGGTTTCACAGTAGGCTTTTCAGCTGTCTCAGGAGAAGTCAGGGATAACTTTTGGAGCGCTATTGGGGATGGGGTGCACGGGGATGAGTTTAGGTCTAGGTGACGAGAACAGTTGGTGTCACTTCCAATTGGATCGAACACTTAGTGATGTAGTGAGGCGCCGAGTTGACTGCTGCAGCAGTGAAGATGAAGGCAGCGATGCAACTGTGTGGCATTGAGAAGTGGCAAGACTGCGGTGCCGACAATGACGACGTTCTACAATGTGAAATGTTGATGAACTCACATGCTTTTACACAAACACAGAAGTCTCTAAGGCACAAATAGAAACAGGAACTAGCACTGCTACCAAGCACAGGAGAGTAACGCTACCAGTCTAACCAGGACAGTAAGGTAGGTGATCGGAAACGATTGGCATGACAATAGCGGTTTGACTGCTGTGGATGAACTAAAGTGCCATCGTCAACCACTCCCTCAGTGCTGAGGACTCGTTTAAATACGTCCTCTGGGTTTCCCTTATGCACTGTTGCCATGTTCATGTATCCAGTTCTGCCAAACCTTTTACTGCTGAGCTTGAATTACTTCCATATCTCCACGAATCAAAATATTTTGAGTATTTATCATACAGGCTCTGACTTCTTTGCATGCCATCATTTCAAAAAAAAAACAAAAAACTGTTCTCAATATCTTCGATAATGATTGTTACGACCAAATCATTCCTGGTGCACACGGATTAAGTTGGGCATGGCGCGCGCTTCCGTCAGCTGGGTATAGAAACCAATAACGTGAGAACAAAAGAGAGATCGTTCTTCTCTCAATATTATTTAAAATTTCGATATCTTATCTACTCTTCAAGCACATCAATGTATGAACTACAATCAACCACACACAAAGCCTACGTAATGCGTTGTTACTTCTGCAAACTCTTTAAAATTGGGTGCAATGGCTGACTAGGACTCCACTCAGGTGATGAAGGAACCTATTTAAGATATGAGGGATGACGTGCTCGCAATGAGATAAAGTGAGCTAATGAACGAACGTATGTTTCACAACAGCTGCACGAAGAGAAGAGGAGAACAATTACGTGCCACAAAGTCTGTTTTTATGGTTTTGACCCAGTGCAATTTTCTCGACATAATACCAGCTTGCAACTCAACTGTGTTATTTGTCGATTACAGCGCCATCTTTCGCGTGACGTCAATGTGTTACGTAGAAAAGTTACATATTTTTTTCCGTAGAATCTAAGTCTACAACATATATGTGATGTTCCTATTTAATGTTTCAAACTTGCCACCGGGCCAACCTGCAGAGCGTGGGGTAGGCAAGTCAACATTGGTATCGCCGTACAGCATTTTTAAAATCATTGAAACCGTATTTTTTCGTTTTGTTAATCCGATATGTAGTTTTGAGAAATTTTTTTGTCTCAGATGAAAAAGAACTCAGCCAGTTTATAAAGTATATTTGTGTAACATTGTCGTACAGATTGGAAAGATTTCTCAAAATAAAGGAAAGGAACAATTACAAGGGACAGAAAAACTAAGCATGATCTGGGCTCAAAAAACTCTGTAGATATCGATTATATGTCTCCATAACTACCGAGATCTGTAGTAGGAATAGGAATTCAATGGTTATTTATGGTACTGTTAAAATAATGCCTAATATACATCTCGTTATGCAGATTATAGAAAAACGTTTTCATTACAATGCGAAAATTGAACGAATAGATAACTGTGAAAACCATCGAACAATCAATCTAGTGTATTTGGCTTGTAACAATACACAGAACAGTTGAACGTGTTATTTAAGGAAGTTCAACCTGTTTCAGAAAAAGATGCCAGTGGTAGAAATAAGAATAAAGAAAAATCAGGATTTTTGGCCATTATGTACCTTAAATAAAGCCTTTGATAATGTGATAAATATAGTCATGAGATTCGAGTAGATGAAGGGACAGGTGATTAATCTACGATATCTGCGGAGACATCATTGGAGTGAAAAATGTTGCTGATCAGAGGGTTCGAAGGTAATAACACAATAGTAGGATAACTAAAACCATAAACAATTCTACGAGTACCAATATACACAATGGAGGAAACAAGAAAACATTAGTAAAATGACTCTGGGATAGAATACTATCTACCAATAAAGATTCAATTTTCGCATTAAAATTTAAAACGGAATTCAAGGAGTGCCTGAAGGTAAACAGCTGATGAAGTTGTCTGGCCAATCGTTACCAAAGGAGAGTGCCGTATAACACTACATAAGTTTGAAAATGTTCCACTGCAATTAGTCGTAAGATGTTTGGAATATCTAGCTACTGTGTAAATAGCACTCATGGTAATGTTGCGTCATACGTTATCATGGATAAAGATAGGTAAGGAACATTTCTTACATTACACGTAGTAAACTGATGGAATCGTATACTGTATTCAACCTGAGAGATTTTGAAAGTGTCTCTCAAATCCAGTAACAGAAAGACGTTGGTGACAAAACATAAGTACGAATGCTTGCATTTTCTTTCAAAGTCATATCAGCCGCACGTCTTGCTTTGTACTGTAATGTTTCCATTGCATCTGCTACAAACGGGGACTCAGAATACGTGGTTTGATATTATCGTTGCATTTATACAGCATTTGAGACACGGAACCTTCATGAAACGATGCATCATTTGTCCGCGTATGGCTACACAACGGCATCTCATTATTATTATTATTTTTAATGTCGGTACCGGAAAATGAATGTTTCGTTTGTCTACCTCTTATCCATTGACTAATTTTCCGTTACAAATATTAGCAGATGACCATCTTATTGCTGATTTGGTTATCGATGTATTTCAGTCGACGAATTCAAGAGAACGGAACTATGATATGCAAAACAACTGTGGAATCTAATTTTGTGCATAGGCTGTACAATAATCGAATTCTACTGTCACTAAGCGGAAATTAATACACGCAACGTGCAAGATTCTAGATATCCACGAGTTCAGTTGGAGCCATACCGTGTGATACAGATGTAGGGAACGTCCCCACAGATGTATGGATCCCCTGAGAGGAAAAATCTTTCTACCTACGTAAACACGTTCTGCCGTTAATGAACTGTTCTCTCACGTCTTGCTTCCTGTATTACGTGAGATATATTTGACGTTCCACAGTCAACAGATGTTTGTGGATGTGTCACTCGCATTAAACAAGCAGCCATTATAACGTAATTTTTAAAATAAATTTAAATTGAATACTGCTTCATACAACGATAACAGTGCCGTTATTCCTATTGTATGAAATATTTGTTAAAAGCCATCGCTAATTTTTCTCAGGGTGCTATCGCCAGAAATATCATACGTAACCCAACGTGAAGAAATGCGTCTTACTCACGATGGATTAAAAATCTTTCTTTTATATTATGCTGTAATCCATTAAACACAATGCTTAATAATTTTTTCTGTGGTGCTTGATGCTCCCGGATAGCTGCCTATGTGCAATGGCAGCGTACACATTTATAGATTTACTATTAATAAAAAACTTTACCTCTGGCGTAATATGAATTGAAAAATATCACAAGACGCCGTTTTCAGATTATTGAGATTATACTTTTTAATACTTTTAGCATCAAGTGACTCTTAAAAGAACTTACATTATTTTTGTCATCAATGGCGTCGCTGCAATAATGAGCCTACACAAAATGGCTACAGCAACATTTAATTATTACGTAACTGAATAATATGCAGGATAGGTACTAGCTATTGACAAAAACACATATTAACATAATAAATTGCATATATATTGAACAAAATGCTATTATTACTAGAGATAATTGTATCAGTTACAGACCGTGAACAACAAGCGTCCGTCAGCTAGAACATTAGACTCGATAAGACAATGATACAAAAAAATACGCTCATTCTTCTTCGACAAATGGACAAAAATCGTAATAAAACTTGCTGTTCTCAGAGCGCAGATCACGCTTCCATCGTTGAGTGTCGAAAACTTATTTATACTCTTTTTTACCGGAGGCTATGCTATGCCATACCATACTCGCAGCTAATCTCAAAGTCAAGAGACACGCAAAAATTGTCATGTTAGTAGCACCTTTGGTGAAGCTTAGGAAATCCTTGTTCTAATTCACCTATATCGACCGAATGAGTAAACAGTGATACTGTCATCAATGTGACAATTTAGCCCCCAAGTTTCCCCAGAGTCTCATCAGTAGACACGCTTTTTATGTATCAGACAGGTAGTGCTGTACTGACAGTAGTCAAGCAGTACACATCGTACGCCCGACGAAGGTTATCTGCAATATTGACCGAAGCGTTGACAGCATCAATGTGTGATGTGGTAGAAAGCTTTACTGAGATGAATGAGAAAAATCAAACCTACACTGAAGTGTAATTTCCCGGTATACCTTCAGAATGTCAATAAGCTATATCAGACATTGGTGGAATAAGACCATACTAAAATATATTCTCAAGCTGTATCACAGTTTCCCTGTGCAGTAATCAGTGTTTTTTTCCCAGAAGGAGAAGACCGAGAGTTGCAGTATCAATGGCTAGTCTCAAACAAACCTATATCTTCGAGACAAAGTTTTGGCGAACGGTGTCAGCAAAGAGCCCGGATGCAAGAAGAGCAACGGGGCAGTTCCTTATCTAGACTAAGGAGGCGACGTTGAGCTCCCGCGGGCCGGAAGCGGTCCGGCGATTTATCAGCTGCACAGTGGCACAGTGAGAGCGGACAACAGAGTGCGTCGCTGCGAGTGTGTGGCGGAGGGTGGGTTGGTGTCGGGGCTGACCTGGCCGCGCTGCCCAATCGGCGAGCCTGATTGATGGCTCCTTCGGGGATAAAAACCGAGAGCTGCGCGGCCAGCCGGAAGGCGGCAGATATTGTGCGCGATAGGACAGCCAATATGGTGCCGACACAGCGCGCCCGCACCACCCGTGATCGATGCTCCGGAGCACGCACGGGCCGCCGCTTCCGTGGCAGCCACACACACACACACACACACACACACACACACATTCGCACTGACAAGGATGCTCACTCACGCACTGCCTCATGTGGACAATCCAGTACAGATACGCTTCAACTCTGCTGCTACATCAGAAGCCAGTCAGAGGTTCGTCCGTAACGTGTTGATAAGTCCGAATAATGGATGTTTCGTAAAGGACCTAACAATTTTGAAAACTCATAGCCATTTATTCATTTCACTTAGAGACATAGGTTTGGTGTCATTTTATAGCGAGGTAGACGAAGTTGTTTACCCTATACCTAAAGAGGTTCAGTGTAACCTCCTTGATTATGTGGCACATAGCCCATATGAAGTCACCGTAATATAAATTTTGGTCGAAGAGTAAATAATTAATAACATTGTACTCGGAACTTATTCCACATCTATCATATACATTGATCGTATTCCATGAAGATATGTTTCAACGCTAAAATGCGTCTCGCGTTCCTAGGCAATCCTGTCGATCCTCAACAACCATACCTAAGCTCATGCTAATCGTTCTAGCTGAAAGAGGATGACCGGCAAAACAGAAAGAATACCGTCTCGGCTAAGCGTGGACGCGCTCGGTAGGCTTAAGCTCTCCATTGACGTAACAGTCTATCTGTGATGCCTGCGAATACGACGATATGTTATATTACACCTATAATTCTACTTTCACGATTCTCTGCGCCCTAGCAGTACCGTGAAAATAGGGAAAATAATTGGCTTGAGATTAGACATACCACTGAATTAAATTCTGCACTTAAAATAAACATTTCCACTCTCTAATCGTGACATTTATTTTTATTTGTTTTATTCATTGATTTATTTAACGTGGCAAGATTAGCGCCATCAGGCCCTTTCTTACTTCTATCCAAGCATTCTACTTATTTCACTTTCATATGTTTTAGTAGGCATGTTAAACTACATCTAGTAAAAAAGGTGAAATAAACAATTGCAAAGGCACACTTGGAAAAATACATACATATACAGTTAATATTAGTAGATGATGAGTACTGCTATAATTAGACATTATGATAAAGACAGATTTTAGATAGGAGTGCTAGCAGCAGGTGGGATGAGGGAGACTGATGGTGAATAGAGGAGGAGCATAGGGACATGACAAAACATAATTAAAGACATATAAAGGAAAAGAATATTGCGTGGCTAATAGAGATAGATGAAGAGGAAGAAGATAAAGGATCAAATAGGAGACACTAGCTTTGGTATTTGACATAGGGGAAGATTGGCCTTGTACATTAAGTTTGTGGGTAACGTTATGAGGATGATAGTAGGAAATGCTACAACTTCTTAATAACAGGAGGGGATTGAATTTTGCGCAAGGTAAGGGGCAGTTTGTTCCAAAGGCGGACAGCGGCAACTGAGAAGGAGTTTGCAAAAGTTTCTGTTTTGTGAGTGGGCACAGTTAGGATTACAAATAACAGTGACATCGTGCTTCGACTATCATGGCATGAAAGACATTCAACCTCTGACATAGTCTATGCTCGTAATTAACAAAACGTTCCGGGCTGTTATGCCGTGATCGAATGGATTTCACATTTAAACACAACGTCTTCAAGCGGGACCGTAGCTTCTTTGAGTGTCCAATTCACATCTTGGTTCGCTATTCTCCACAGATGGGGACAAAAGGTTGGGCTTAAATGCGAAATCCATTCGACCATGGCATAATAGTCCGGAAAATTGTATTTATTGTGACATTTACGGCGGTGAAAATTTACATTCTACAGTAGTCTAAGCTCACATTCCTTGAAATAGAGATTACTAAGGCCTTCCTGTATGAGGTTTCCTTCATGAATCAGCCGCCAGAGATGTCAGACATGCAGAAAATTCTTAATTGTATATATACCTGTGAAATCCACTCTCCCAGCCCCGGGTCTCCAGTGCGTAAAACAGGTTCAAACAGCAGATTACTTTACAAATGAATTAGCACATGGGCGAGAAAAAGTTAAATAAAGACATGAATTTATGTTTGAAGTTTGTTGGAAGTTACTAAGTGCTCTCACATCAGACAATGGATCAGTGCAGTCTGCATTGACGTCCGTATGTGTGCGGTGGAGGGTAGCGGGAGGGGGGAAGAGAGGGAGCACTTGCCTTCTCCTGGAATGTGAGCACAAACGGTCATTACAGAATTCTCTAGAATTTCTACCAATCACCTGCAGCTCCGCTGAACTTCTGACGACTACTATTGTTGGTTTAGTAATTCCTGCGTATCTTGCGTTTTGGTTGTTGTCAGGCTGTTCAACGAAAATTATGCAGTTCGTTGGTGCGGCTGCGATTTCGGCGCTGATCTGCAGTCAAGAATGATGCGAATCTGCGCAGAACAGCGCCGAAAAAGTGCCTTCAGTCTGTCGCTTCCTCGTTCAGCTCTCATCGAGCTGGACGAAGTATCCCGTCAAACACGGTAACGCACAGATTCGGTCGCAGATTCCCAGAACACAAACATGACAGAAGTATTTGTGCCCGGCATCCGTCCCCGAGTCCATAAGGACCCTCGTTTTAATGGATGACGGAATCACAACAGTAGTTTACCATTTGTCTGTGGAAAAAGGAAACTCATGATGCCTTGAAGACTCTGAGTTCAGGCGAACACGACAGGGCTATTGTTGTACGCTTGGAGGAACGCACTCACGCTGTATTGCAGGTTTTTGATCTATACTTAATCACAAATACTTAAATCAACATAAATAAATAAAAATGGTTCAAATGGCTCTGAGCACTATGGGACTTAACTTCGGAAGTCATAAGTCCCCTAGAACTTAGAACTACTTAAACGTAAATAACCTAAGGACATCTCACACATCCATGCCTGATGCAGGATTCGAACTTGCGACCGTAGCGGTCGCGCGGTTCCAGACTATAGCGCCTAGAATCACTCGGCCACTTCAGCCGGCTAATTAAATAGAAATAACGTTTTCTGTAATAGAAGAGTGGGGAGGAAATCGTGAAATGAATATTGAAAAAATATGGTCTCTAGGACTGTAGCCCTCTCAAAAGCTACACGTACAACACAGCGTCACACCCAGTCACAATTACAGAGCATGTAATAAATTGGAGGAACTCAGACTAACCTGGTGCAGTTCTAGACTGCTGAATGTTGATTCTGCTGGACGATTCGACTACGGTTTTGCGAGGTTTCTCGGAGTCGACTAACGGTGTACTGAACCGGTCTGCACTTTACCCAACCAACCCAAAACTTGTAGCTTGAAAAATATCTTTTACTTATCATCAGTTATCCTAGTCACCCCTAAGAAATATTAACCATGAATGTAATCCAGTAAATATCAAAACATAAAGAAATGTGAAGGTTTAAAAACCAAGCCAAGTATTACAGATATCATCAAAGTTAAATAAGCATTTTTCAAAATTTATTCCCAGTTTCTCCAATCCGACATATATTAATGTGGAATTTTTCTTGATATCGAATAGATTTTCTTAGTAATTCCTACTTCTTTTCTACTTCACATTTTTTATTTAAATTTCAATAGTGTGAATAGACTATTTTTCTCAATATTTTGTAGTTTTATTGCACAACTCATCGGATAGCATGGATTTAGTTGTATGACAATGTAATTTCAGATCGTTATACCAAGAAGGAGTTATTCCTATTATTACTGACAGCTAAAAAGCTGTACATTGCATGTACTAATGAAATATTCTTAATATTTTATACCGAAGTAACCCACCTTACATTACTTAGTAGATAACTGTTAATATTTTGTGATACAGTAAGTTTTGACCATTTATTGTCCAATTTACTCCTTGGAGCACGGCACCTTTTTAAACTCATAGAATCAATTGATATTGAGGATGGCATGTTTTGAATCTTGTCCCGTCTTGGAAAAATTTCCATGGACACCCATAATAGTTTGTTATCTGCACACAGTTTTAAGAAAAAGCGTTTTATACAGATTTCAGTGTTTGTGACGTCATATGTCGTGTACTATTTTTTGTTCATGTCATGCATTGTGCAGAAATTTTACTGCATCGACAGAGAAAATGTAGCAACCTACAATTTTTTTGCTTTCATAATTTTATGGAAGCTGTCGGGGAGAAAAAGTTTCTTTGAGGTTTGAAATTATTTGTGAAGTTAGTTGGTAGTCTAGGTGCTCTCCTTCTCAAATACGGGTTAAATGTAGTCTGGTTGTTTTGCGAGCCGTGAGTTACGGTGCCTTAAGGCATATAGACTGTTTCTGTTGTAATAGACGTATTAATGGGTTAAGGCTTTAACGTAAAGAAATACCTTTTAATGAGTCGATTATGGCCTCGTATTAAATTTTAAATTCGGTCGATAACCACGAGACATATTGAAAATAAGATTTTTGTTCCCCTGGAAGTCGTTAGACAGACAACGTGCCGCTGTTGTTGTGCACCGAGCACCAGGTTAGCCGCTTGTGACATAAATTTCTGCCGCGCGGGGTAGCCGCGCTGTCCATGGGCGCCTTCTCACGGTGCGCGTGGCTCCCCCCGTAGAAGGTTCGAGTCCTTCCTCGGGCATGGGTGTGTGTGTTTTCCTTAGCGTAAGTTAGTTTAAGTTCGCTATCGGGCTGGGCCAGCACTTGGCTGGGTGACCATCCGGTCTACCGAGCGCTGTCGGCAAGTGGGGTGCACTCAGCCCTTGTGAGGCAAACTGAGGAGCTACTTGATTGAGAAGTAGCGGCTCCGGTCTTGGAAACTGACATACGGCCGGGAGAGCAGTGTGCCGACCACATGCCCCTCCATATCCGCATCCAGTGCCGCCTGTGGGCTGAGGATGACACGGCGCCCGGTCGGTACCGTTGGGCCTTCATTGCCTGTTTGGGAGGAGTTTTAGTTCAGTTTAAGTTAAATTAAGTAGTGCGTAAGCTTACTGACCGATGACGTCAGCAGTTTCGTCCCATAAGACCTTACCACTAATTTACAAACTTTCAATAAATTTCTGTCACTGTTTTCTGACATTCCCTTAAATTATCGCCCTTGCCTACCACTTGTGCTGATCACTCATACTGCTAAACCAGCATCCTTCAGCACAGTATAATATGCATTGTACATTCGTCATTTAGCAAACGTCTACATTCGTACAGAGATCTTTATCAGAGCACTGCCGACCAACCGAGTTGTGTTCGTCAGTTGTGCAGTTTCCGTATACGCTCATACGGCTATCACGTGTTCGGATATTTCTCCACCGACTGCCGGTGATCGTATACAGGTGTCGCATTGATCCCGCAGCTCACATGACGCCGTTGGTCACATCCCGACGAGAGGACGGCGCTGGGAGCGTCATTGTGGCGGTGCGGCGCGTTGCGGAATTAACGCGACGCTACGTTGGCTCGGTAGAGCAGCAGTGGAGTAGGCGGGAAAGGCCGCGGTAAACGCGTGCGAGGCATTTGTTGCCGCAATCACGGCGGCGCTCGTCCGCCACGCATAACGAGCTTACGCATTCCTCGCACGTGCCTCGTGCACGCACCGGATTTCAGTCATTATCCGCGCTATCTCTGCTCTCCTCATCCGTTACACGACAAGCATGTTAGGATCTTTTGCGTGGTGTTCGCAATGCGTTCTCGATGTATTCTTCAGCTTACTGACCGACAAGAGAGCAATGTACACTGCCGCCCATTGGAGCTACAGTACTGCGAAGGCTAGCAAATAACAAAATATTCCTTTTCGTGTGGCATACAGTACGGTAAGCAGAATACGCCAATAAATGTTTGGTGATCTGGGTAGGCAGGATAATACGTTTAGCAGATAACGGCAATCTCCGACAGCAAAAGTGTCTCTGATCATGCCGGCCACAAGCGTATATATACACTACTGGCCATTAAAATTGCTACACCACGAAGATGACGTGCTACAGACGCGAAATTTAACCGACAGAAAGAAGATGCTGTGATATGCAAATGATTAGCTTTTCAGAGCATTCACACAAGGTTGGAGACAGTGTCGACACCTACAACGTGCTGACATGAGGAAAGTTTCCAACCGATTTTATCATACACAAACAGCAGTTGACCGGCGTTGCCTGGTGAAACGTTGTTGTGATGCCTCGTGTAAAAAAAATGGTTCAAATGGCTCTGAGCACTATGGGACTTAACTTCTGTGGTCATCAGTCCCCTAGAACTTAGAACTACTTAAACCTAACTAACCTAAGGACATCACACACATCCATGACCGAGGCAGGATTCGAACCTGCGACCGTAGCCATCACGCGGTCCCAGACTGAAGCGCCTTTAACCGCACGGCCACACCGGCCAGCGATGCCTCGTGTAATGAGGAGTAATGCGTTCCATCACGTTTCCGACTTTGATAAAGATCGGATTGTAACCTATAGCGATTGCGGTTTATCGTATCGCGACATTGCTGCTCGCTTCGGTCGAGGTCCTATGACTGTTAGCAGAATATGGAATCTGTGGGTTCAGGAGGGTAATACGGAATGCCGTGCTGGATCCCAACGGCCTCGAATCACTAGCAGTCGAGATGACAGTCATCTTATCCGCATGGTTGTAACGGATAGTGCAGCCACGTCTAGATCCCTCAGTCAACAGATGGGGACGTTTACAAGACAACAACCATCTGCACGAACAGTTCGACGACGTTTGCAGCAGCATGGACTATCAGCTCGGAGACCATGGCTGCGGTTACCCTTGACGCTGCATTACAGACAGGAGCGCCTGCGATGGCTTACTCAACGATAAACCAGGGTGCACGAATGGCGAAACGTCATCTTTTCGGATGAATCCAGGTTCTGTTTACAGCATGATGATGGTCGCATCCGTGTTTGGCGACATTGCGGTGAACGCACATTGGAAGCGTGTATTCGTCATCGCCACACTGGCGTATCACCTGGCGTGATGGTATGGGGTGCCATTGGTTACACGTCTCGGGCACCTCTTGTTCGCATTGACGGCACTTTGAACAGTGGACGTTACATTTCACATGTGTTACGACGCGTGGCTCTACCCTTCAAAAAAATGGTTCAAATGGCTCTGAGCACTATGGGACTCAACTGCTGTGGTCATCAGTCCCATAGAACTTAGAACTAGTTAAACCTAACTAACCTAAGGACATCACACACATCCATGCCCGAGGCAGGATTCGAACCTGCGACCGTAGCAGTCGCGCGGTTCCGGACTGCGCGCCTAGAACCGCTAGACCACCGCGGCCGGCGCTCTACCCTTCATTCGATCCCTGCGAAACCCTACATTTCAGCAGGATAATGCACGACCGCATGTTGCAGGTCCTGTACGGGCCTTTCTGGATACATAAAATGTTCGACTGCTGCCTTGGGCAGCGCATTCTCCAGATCTTTCACCAATTGAAAACGTCTGATCAATGGTGGTCGAGCAACTGGCTCGTCACAATACGCCAGTCACTACTTTTGATGAACTGTTGTATCGTGTTGAAGCTGCATGGGCAGCTGTACCTGTACACGCCATCCAAGCTCTGTTTGACTCAATGCTCAGGAGTATCAAGGCCGTTATTACGGCCAGAGGTGGTTGGTCTGGGTACTTGTTTCTCAGGATCTATGCACCCAAATTGCGTGAAAATGTAATCACATGTCGCTTCTAGTATAATACATTTGTCCAATGAATACCCGTTTATCATCTGCATCTCTTCTTGGTGTAGCAATTTTAATGGCCAGTAGTGTAGCTTTGTAATCCTACAGTCCCGCTGGAAATGCCAAAATTGCTCCCATGGAATTTTATAATACAGACAAAGGAGTGGAAGGCATTTCATTCTCATTCATTACGCACGCCTTTAATATTTTATTTGTTTTCCAATTCCTTCATCATTTTATCATTGCAGTGTGAAAGTTCTATAGCAATATTACGCTTGCCAGTGAGTGGCGCAGGATATTTCTCGTTATTTCGTGAACCCAGTTTAGTAGTCTCCTTTGAGTGGCCATGATGGCTTCCGTTTTCCCTCTCTGATCGTTGCTGTAGGGAGCATGCGTGACCGGTTGCACTATGTAGTGGCCAAAGCTGTCCCCCTTGGTAGTCCCACAAGTTGTAGACCAGACCTGATGCCTAACTTCTCACTCCCAATGAACGCTGCAAAGTAGCCTCCCTGACGAAACTCTGACCGTCATCCGACGAATAAAGAGCCATTTTCCGGTGTTTCTACGGCTAACCATAACTGCGACGATTTTCGCGGCAATCACTTGTCCTCTCATGGCCGCGTTAGAATCGCGCCAATTCTCGCGACCCAACGCTCTCAGAATGTCTGTGGAGTCCATCGGTCAGTTCTGTCCTGTTTCTGCTCGCTGGTGGAGGCTTGACGTCACGATGTTGATATCGGTAAGCATGGGTGTACTCAGTGAATGGCAACTTAGATGGTTACAATACACTTCGAGCAGTAGGGTTTCTTTAGTGAGAGAGCTCTGTTTTTCTTTTTTAAGTTTCTCGTAGATTTTATTCGTAAATTCGATAAATCGTGAGTAATGTTGCTGTCTGACCTTTGTCCTTTACAAGCGAGAGGTCAGCTACAGGCCAGTTCAGGACAAAGAATCTGGTACTTAGTGCTGCAGTATCGCCTTCAGCACCTCTTCTTTAGTCTTTTTCTTGTGACACATGTGTGGATTTTGTTTCTAGATTGTAACCTTCCGAAATTGGCTCATGGTACTCTGTGCTAGAAAACGCGACCACGTGGCGAGTGGTTGGCCTTGCGTACTGCAAAGTCCATAGCACCTTCTTAACCTTGCAATGATTTTATATTCCTCTCTTAAACGACTGTTGCTAAGACGGATATTCACGTAGTCACAACGATCAGCACCGCTATTCTTCTTCCAGCTACTCCTGTTGTTCTTCGCCATTGTGGTTGGTTGGTTTGGGGGATACAAGGGACCAGACTGCGACGGTCATCGGTCATCGCCATTGTGGAGAGTCCAACTGCTGAATCGGTGTTTCCTTCTTCCCTCCAAATTAAGTTCAATGGTATTCGTATGAGCGAAAATAACGACATTATTTTCTTTGTATTTATGCAAGTTCTCGTTTACGCTCTTTTTATAACAAAGATGACATACTGATGTCTAACTGTATTCATCAATTCAATGAAACTCCACTCCCACGTACAATCAGCTTGCACCCCACATTAACCCTCATGATCAGCAAATAAACTAATCAGTAGATCGGTCTCCGTAAGGTCGTTCAGATCTCGCGGTTTTCTCTGTTGGGGCCGAGTTTGTTCTCGCAGGTAATTAAAACAAGTTCTTTCCTTCCGAATAATGGGAAAGTCAAGGCTCGCTGCGAGTCATGAAGAAAACTCCACTTGATGTGGTGAAAGTTAGTTGCCTTATCCTTAATAGGTGACAGAGAGATTGAATTAAATAACTATCGCCTATTCAATAAATTTATTTGTTGAAATCTTTCCGCAGTTCCCATAGAAAAGTACTTAAAATAAACAAGGCTTCGTTTTGTCCTCGGAGTCTTTCGCGACGGCATATGTGAATAAAACGTTCTCGGTTTTCCAGGCGCGTCAATTCGAATAAAATTGTGAACTCCTGACGACGATGGCGGAGATGGTCATCGAAAGCTCGTGCATTTTATTCGAATTGACGCGGCTCGAAAACCGAGAACGTTTTATTCAAGGCCTCGTTTTTACAGTACTAAAAACATTACTACATCAACTGTATTGATGAAAAATATTGAACACAGAATAATTTCAGGCGTCAAAATTACTGAAAAACTACACTGCTCATATTACATTTCGGCAATTTATTGACATCTCCAGATTTAATGTATTCTCTAACAGCCTCGTCACGATACGTAGGAAAATTCAAGTCATGCTCTCTGAATGTTATCCTGTGGTGTAAAATATGTCAGTGGGTTAAGTATCATACCGTCAGATAGTAAAAGAGACTAAAAGTATTTTCATGGGACATTTACGTAAGGCCTACAGAAAAGACTGAAGCTGGGAAAATTGGGGTGGGGTGGGGGGGTGGGGGGGAAGCTGAGGTCAGTGGCGAAGGAGTTGAATAGCAGCAATATGCTATATATAGTTCTTAAAGGTTATGCCTTAAAAGTACAAGCTAGAGGAAAAATATGGACGGTCTAAGATTTTATATATATATTTTTTAAAGTTTTAAGAAGAGGGAATATGAAGAATATGAATATGTCTATACCATAATACACACAAACTGTCTCTAAGCTAGCATTGAAGGTTCAGTTCTATGAAAATATTTTGTGCCAAACACTGCACTACATTTGGTGCTCCCCAACATGCAAGAAAATTCTTGCTGTATTAATGTTGTGCTTTATTGGATTTGAAGTGGTGTTTCTCTCCAGAAACATATTTTTACCTTTCTGTTCAGAAAATATTTTGCAATCTTATTGCTGATAAATCGTTAGAAAATACCTGTTTTTCACGCATTTTATAGAGTTTACTTTGTTTGCCACTCATGTTGTTTGCCGCATGCTGTAATTTTTGTCTCTCTTCTTGCACAGCGATGTCACAAGATTGAGTTCACATGTGTGGTTTACTACTATTTGTTTTATGGCATTAAGTATCTTATTCAATTCATGTTTGGTTAGACACAATTTGCGATTTCAAAAATCATTTTATGTAAGTGTATAGTTTTATGTCGTCGCTGATGATAGGATTGTGTATTAATAGAGTCATCGTTGGTCGTGGGTTTTCCAAAAATTCATATTTCGTGTTTACCCCTAATTTTAGTTAATGTAAAATCTATGAATTAGAGTTGTTGTTTGGGTCAATTTAATCTGTGAAAGACATCGTTGGATGAGTCAGGCATATAATGAAGATCTGCTTGATTAACTTTCAATAACATGATAGAGTCATCGATATAATGTTATTCATATAAAATTTTTATCTATTATTTGTGGGAATTTGTGGAAGAGTCTGATTTACAAATTATTTTTAAAATGTATTTAAGAGTGTTACAGATGGACTATTTCCCATACCAACAACGTCAGGTGGCTAATATATTTCGTCATCATATTTGAACACTTAAGAATCCATCATCTACTATAAAAATTATATCAATTTAAATATTTGCACTGTAGTTAAGTTTCCATTGCTAATTAAGTTCCTCTTATTGCGTCACTAATTAATTTGACTTAAATATTTGAAGACAGGCTTACAATATCTCATGACATCGAAGTGACTGTAATGCCTGTCATCATGTTTAGTAACCTGATGTTGGTTTTAATAGTGTAAGATAGTCGAACGGTGTACACTGTGCTGAGTTGGTCGTTAAATATCTTATTTAGCTTCTAGCTGGTGTGTCCAGTATTGTTTACATCTGACCATGTCGATCTTCCTGATTTATGCAATTTAACAAATGATTTATACTTGGTAGTTTGTGGGTTAATAACATTGTATTTGAATTTTTTGTTCTTATTCTCTTCCTGAAATGTTGCTGAATTTTTTAAAACATATTCTACTTACAAGTTCAGTAAGTCTATTGTCATTAAGAACTATTAGCGGTTTATTATTGCCATCATGAATGATGACTACTATTTCTCTTATCTGCCTTCGTTGTAATTACATTATTCTCCTGAAGCTCTTAATTCACCTTTTTAAATTTTTTCGTTTGGTTTAGGTTCTAATTTTTAATTTTAGATGTTTATTAGCGCTTTTTTTGACTTTAACAGTGGTGTTCATTTGTTGGTGTTTATTAATTTTTATTATTTGAAGGTGATTTTGTATTAAATTCGAATTTATGTTATGAAGCTTCTGTTCCCCATCAGAAAATAGAACAAGGGTTATATTCATCATTCTGTCTTTGAACATACACTGTTTGTCATTGTTGTTTGACGTTTGCTGAATGTCTATTCGCGATTCTGTTGTATTTTTGTGGTCATTCATTTTAAACTGAGTTATGATTTTTATGCAGCGATTATAGCAGCCTCTTAGATGGCCAATCTTATTCATTTACCAACAGTGGATAATCTCTTGTTCTATGTCCACGATACGTTTGATTTCCTGACTGATATGACCAAGTTGTGACTGTGATGAAATATTATCTAAGTAGTCTAAAATATATTATCTCCTTGGTAATTAAATCTTTCATTTAGACTGCTCTTTTTGATATATTGCGCCACACGCGGAATACACCAGAAATGCACATGTGCATAAATCTGACAGCTAAATTTTTCACAAACATTTCATAAGGTGGAATTGCATTTATCTTAGCTACTAGAAACTTCTTCATCTTTCTAGGTACCATTATTTTTTAGAAATGGCATGCTGGTAAATGAAAATATGCGCCATAATCATTTTTATATAATTATTTATCATGTCAAGATCGTTAACTAACTACTGTATTCAATTTATTACTTTCAGTAATGAGTTCCACTTTTGAGGTGTGATTTATCCACTAACAGCTTTGTCACCAGTTACAGTAACTTTTACGTAAACCCTGTGAACATCATAAAGCGATACAAAATATGTCTGTGAAATTTACATCATCTTGTCAGATTGTAAAGGAAACTGATCTTTCAACCTCTTTGTGTGATGTAGGCTACAATAAACGAGAAATATTTATTTTTCTGATGAAATGCTATTAATGTATGAAGTATTAGTCATAAGACTATAATTGTGAGTAGAGAAAAGTTTCTTTCCGGGAATAACTTTTTATGACAATATTTAATTCTCTTGCTTTGAGCGAAGCTCTCTAGTATATGCTATACAGCTGCCGTTCTCCAACCTACAATACCGTAACGAAGTAGCAGCAAACACTCCAATATTGACCATGAGCGAACAGTGTAGGAAGCAACTGCGTTAACTAAACGCACTTTTGCCTCATGAACCATATTAGCGGAGGACGCCTGTTCGGTAATCATCAGTTTTATGCGATGTTACTTGTACATTATTTATTTACAATATGGCAATGCAAATACAAAGATTACAGAAACTACTAAATGTCAACATTTAAACACGACTCTTCAGCATAAAATAACACAAATGACAATCGCTATCTATATATTTTGTCACGTCAATCGTCGCTGTCAGGAAATCTTCGAAACTGGACTTGTTGGCACGCGCAGCACATGTTGATACAACATGGGCAGCTGTCTGTCATTCCACGACAGAGTCACACGATGGTGACGCTGATTTGAACCACTTTTAAAAGAACAATCACTTCAAGGAAAGTATCTAAAAGCCAGAAGCAGAAGCAGTCAGATAATCTATCGGATCTCCTACCTAAAATGAATTCGCCACAAAATATGTGGCTACTTGCACAAAACGGCAGTATAAAAGGCATTGTCACAAAAAGATTATTATTAATCCCGGGACGAAGGAAAGAAATCTTTTCAATGGAACAGGATACAAACACGAGGAGTAAGAGAACTCAGGCACCTCCTCTGATTAATTTCCAAACGGTCGTTCTTTTCTGAGCCCATCCAGTAGATATTCATATACCAGTCGTGGGTTTTCGACGGGGAGCAATACCGTGGAACGGTATCGACATGTCATTTGGATGTCGCTGTTGGTCTACGGTTACCCGCGTCTTAATCTTCATTGTATATCGAACATAGCCAACTTTACTGCTACCTACTCAGCACGGTTAGCCTGAAATTATTTTCGTGTAAAATCATATCGTCTTTTGACATGGACATTAATTTCATGATAAGAAAAGTACATACTTTCATTAACATCACATATACTCGTACACGGTCCAGTCACGTGAATGGAACTACCACATATGATCGACGTTAGTGTGCCATAACTATTCCCAGATCTCAGGTGGCAGCACTAACAGTGGAGGGTACGTACAACGAGTGCTGTGGGACACTGAAGCAGTGCAGTGGTTGTCGTAACGCGGAAACGGAGCGATTTATCCGACGTCCGAAACGGCCTTATCATTGGCTTTCGAGCCAAGGATGGAAGCACTTCCGGAAGGACTAAGATTGTGTTTGGTTATAGCCGTGGATAAAGCATACTGAGCATGGCAAAATGGTGCTATGCAAATCAGGCGTTAATGCAAATGTTGTGCATCGCAGGCCATAGATGACAGGGATGATCGACGACTGCGGAAATGTTTTCAGGCGAACAGACGTACAACTATTGAGCAACTGACTTCCTAGATGAACCAAGGGGCTACCAACAGTGTCTCCTCAACGAGCGATCAGCGAACCTGGCTGCGTATGGGCCTGCATCGTAGGTGACTCGCTCATGCGCTTTTGGTGACTGCAATTCATAGGCGACGAAGGCTGATATTTGCACGCCAGCACCGCACCGGGGAGTCCACTTGAAACGTCCCCTTTGTAAAAATTCGCTTGGGCAGTTGGATGTGAACAGCGGGTAGCGTTACGCAGTTGGAGGTGAGCCCCCAGCAGTGGTGGATGTGGAGAGAGATTTGCCAGAGTTTTGAGCGGACGTTCAGGACGTGTGCCCGTCAGAACAACGAAATTTGTTTAATTGGATGTCACAAATACTTTTCAACATTATTAAGGTAGATACATTGTTTGTTCTCTGTCAAAAATCTTTCGTTTGCTAACTATGCCTATCAGTAGTCACTGTGCTGGTAAACTTCTACGTTATTTGATACAAAGAAAGACAGTCCTGATCATTCATCACAGTAGTAATCACATTGCACAAAATCTGATCAGTACAAGAAAATGCACACGGAAGTAGTGGATTTCCATGCAGCCTTTAAAAAGTTGTGTTTTCCTTCCAACGGAAAGACAGTGCTAACTCTTGACATGCAGACAGGTAATGGGCCACAACAGAGAAAATCCACAGCAGAGTCAGCCAAGGTTTTGAAGAATATTGGTAGGTAGTTCTGGTTATCACATTTAGCATTCAACCGCGATTTTTATATATATTTTAACAACGCGTTTCGAGAGACAATGCTCTCATCATCAGGTTGTAAAATCTATGTCGCGAAATTAAACGTACTAAAAAGACAAAATACCATCACCAATAGTTGGTGGTGATGGTATTTTGTCTTTTTAGTACGTTTAATTTCGCGACATAGATTTTACAACCTGATGATGAGAGCATTGTCTCTCGAAACGCGTTGTTAAAATATATATAAAAATCGCGGTTGAATGCTAAATGTGATAACCAGTATAACGACAACTGCTACCTCGACTCCATAATGGATTATATCAAATCGGTAGGTAGTTCATCACAGTATAAGAACAGTTTTTGCTTTTAACTAACATTGTATCAATAATTGTGTGCGTTTTACATATTTGTTATCGTTAATATAAAAACAAATCAGCAAACTTGTCTTGGCCACTGCCCAAAACAATTTGTAAATTTTTTTGTGGGGGCATGGGGGCTATATAAGTAGGCTGTTTAGGTTTTTATGTTGGTAACGCCACGTAGCGCTCTGTATGAAAATCACTGACTGTGCTGTGTGCAGTCTGTGGCTGCTTAGACTCATTGTTGGAATATTTACTTGTGTAGTGTTGGGCAGTTGGATGTGAACAGCGCATAGCGTTGGGCAGTTGGAGGTGAGCCGCCAGTAGTGGTGGATGTGGAGAGAGAGAGAGAGAGAGAGAGAGAGAGAGAGAGATGCCAGAGTTTTGAGAGGTTAATATAAGCGGACGATCTGGACGTGTGTCTGACAGAAAAAGTAAATTTGTAAAGATTGGTGTCATGATCTGATAGATATACATAAGATGACTTCTGAATACTACTAAGGTAAATACATTGTTTGTTCTCTATCAAAATCTTTCATTTGTTAACTATGCCTATCAGTAGTTAGTGCCTTCAGTAGTTAGAATCTTTTGTTTAGCTGGCAGTATTGGCGCACGCTGTATTGCAGTAGTTCGCGAAACGAAGATTTTTGTGAGGTAAGTCTTTCAAGAAAGGTACAGGTTATTGTTAGTCAGGGCCATTCTTTTGTGGGGATTATTGAAAGTCAGATTTCATGTCGCTAAAAATATTGTGTGTCAGTTTAGTGATGATCAGAATAAGTAAAAAGAGAAATGTATGGGTACGTTCAGTTCGAAAAGCAAATAACGTAAAAGGTTCAGTAACACAGTCATTCATAACTTTTCAAAGGGGACGTTTCACGCTGAGTGACGATAGATGGCCTTTCCAGATGAAACATGTTTTGTGCTCCGTCAGACAGATGGCCATTGACATGTTCGGTGTCAAACACCTGAAAACGAAGGATCCAGGCAGCAGGACGGTGCGTTACGGTCTAGGGAATGTTTCCGTAGTATTCCCTGGGTGATCTCTTCTTTCTGGAATGCACATTGGATCAACAAAAGCCTCGGCATGATGCCGTCTGCGAACAGAACAATGCAGCATGTTGGACAGCTAGCAGAAAACCAATATGTGTTTACCGTACTCCCCTAGCCACCATACCTCCGGCATTTAAACACCATCGGGAATCTGTGGGACAATCTCGTTTGTCCTGTTCGCACCACCGATACTCAGCCGAGAAACCTAGTGCTGCTGGCCAAGTCACTGGAGTCGGCACCATTCCATGTCCCTGTCAGTATCTACCAGCACCTCATTCACTCTCTTCCTGCACGTCTCGTAGCGGTTCGCGCTGCAAAAGGTGGTTATTCAGGCTTTTGACACGTGGTCACATTAATGTGACTGGACAGTGTATTAATGAAGGAAAGAATCTGCTCTTAGACATTGTCTGTGATGACTGATTTTACCTTGGCCTCCAAATGTTTGTCTTATACGTCCTCGGAGCTTCTGTGACATTGCTCCAAGTCGCAGGCTTGTCCACAGGCGAATCAACCCATTTCTAGCGAAACGCAGCGCGCGAGACAAATTACGTACGTTCTGCTACGCTGATTTGATGGGTAACGCTTATTAGCACACCCTGATTAATACCCTGCACTACTACATGTATCCCATCTGCATAACGGTCGCCAGCATTGCTTTCACCCGTCACGCACAGATAATCTTCTCAGTACTCTAAAATCAATAATTCGAGCACGGTAACTACGTGAAGCCTCTCAGAATGGTTCTGAGAACCAACCCCTGCATTGGAATTTGCTCAGTACTAACAATTTGTACATCAGTCAACATGCTCTCTTGGCCATTGTTGTTGATGCAGGAATACAGGATGGGACATATATTACGGTAAAGAATACTTCGGCGAAACTTGGAGGACAATCAAACAACGAGTTAAAAGAGTTTAGTGCAAAACGTAAAATAAGCTGTAGTGGTATGCCAAGAAGAATGTGACCCGGTTATAGATTTTAAGTACATACAGTGTTAGGCCCAGAAAGTAATATTTGCACATGAAAAGCCTGTCAACAATTTAAAATGTCGAAGAATGAGTAATAGAGATGACGGATACCGGATTCTCTCTTCATGGCTAGCCGCTTTCATAGCAGTAAATACTCAGGTTCCCCGAATGTGGAATACACGCAACTACCGTTAAACAGCGAAGACAGCACAGCAACAATATTTTAGAATCCCCCTTACCTCCAGTATCTGCTTTCAGTATTTACTCAATGACGACGGACCACTAACAGCAGCCTGAATATTTTCGTGCAGTAACTTCATTTCTCCAGAAGAGACTGGGAAAATAGTCTTTTATAAGTGGACCCGATACCGTCTTTCGCTTTTACATATACATCCTACCGCCTCTATTCCTACACATTCTCCGTATACTGTCCCAACGCAGCTGTAATCGACTCCCTCTCCGAGGCAATGAAACTGGTTCCGACAGTTATCCGTCCAACCAACTGCAACTTGTCCGCGCTTATCCCACTGAATATTAGGACTCCCCTCTCTCTCTTTCCCATCCACCTCTCCCCACCATCTCTCGCCTTGAAACCATGCGCCAGTCAACTCACCAGGCTCCTTCTCACCTGTTTCCCCACTATCGATCTCAACACCTACCGTCAACTCCGTAATTACTATTCCACGGTCACCTATATTTTTCCTAATCAAACTCTTTTTTTCTTGGTGCAGGTCCTGCAACTTTTGAATGAAAATGTAGTGCATTTTCATTTTTTTTTTGAAGAGCAATGTCATTTTGCGATATGTTTTAAATCTATGCGTTTTATATTTTATATTTTTTCCTCAGTTCTTAATTTCAAGAACAGGGAACAAACGGTCTCGATGTTTTGTGTAAACGCAAATAAAACTAATACTTTTTACTATTTTTAAAACCGTCACTTTGCTGTTTCTTGTTTATTTATGTTTAAAAAGATCTTGGCTGAACGGCGGTACGTTGTAGACCTTAAGCCCACCCCCCGCACATATACGGCCTGGGGCATTATACGTTAGAGAAAAAAGCTGTGTTTCTACTGTGCTCAACCAACCAAGTTCACCAGTGGAAACCTAAAGAAGACTGCAGCAGAGAAATCAAAATGTTGAATACAACGCTACCAAATGACTCAATCAGTTCTTAAAGCTCTTCCCACAGACTCCTATCAACTTTAGCCGAAAGTTTCTGCAATAGCCTAATTGGAATACAATTGAAAAGAAAAATGCCTAAAGTTACACAAAAGTTGCTAACTCAAAATTGTACAGAAAACAAATGAAATTTATGGGTTTTAGCTAACCGTCACCAAGTCTGCTTCGATCACTGAACACCGTTAGTCACTGGATCCGAGACGCACTACCTCTGTCCGACGATGACAGTTTGATAAACCGATCCATTCGGTGACAAAGAACTGAAAAATAAACCTAATTCCATGATGGCTCACAAAATGGAACTTCAGATATTCTGGCATTTTCGATTCAGAAAAGCAACTTTATTTATGACAAACGATCACATACTTCAGGAAAGATGACCCCGAATGCCCAGACTCGGGATCACGACGGCTGACGTTCCATTTTTCGATGCCATGAGCTATAACTAGCCCCACCAAGTAAAGTTGAACATGTAGCTCTTGCATCCAGTCATCCTTAGAATCGGAATTCAGGCATTTCCATTGGCAATTTCCTCCTCCTGCCAAGACAGATTCTCTAGAAGGTCACACTTCATGTCTACATCTCCAGAACATCTACCATGTGGCAGAAAACATAACCCGACATGATAAAATTACTCTGTCTTAAAATGAGACTAGTGGCCCAAGATCAAAATCCATCTACGATCATTAGGAAAACAGTTACCATAATCTCTTAGCTTTTTGATGCTCGCATATTTCACTTGGCCAGGAATGCCCTGTTAGCCAGTGCTATTCTGTTTTTTATGTCCCCCTCGCTTCGTTCGTCATGGGATATTTTGTTGTCAACGTAGCAGAATTCCTTAACTTCATCTACTCCGTGACCATTAGTCCTGAAGTTGAGTTTCTCGCTGTTCTCATCTCCGTTATTTCTTATTACTTTCGTCTTTCTACGATTTACGCTCAGTACATATTCCACTCTCATTAGACTATTCATTGCATTCAACAGATCCCGTCATTCTTCTCGATTTTCACTGAGGATATCGTCATAATCGAATCTTATAATTTATACCCTCTGATCTTGAACTTTAATCCCACTCTTGAAGTTTTCTTTCATTTACATCATTGCTTCTTTTTATAGATTGAATAATAGGGGTGAAAGAGTACATTTATGGCTTACACCCTTTTTGATCTGAGTATTCGTTCTTCGTCTGCCACTCTTATTGTTTCCTCCAGGCTCTTGTACATATCGTGTAGCGCCCGTCTTACTCCATAGCTATTTTTGTCAGAATTTCGAACATTTTGCACCATTTTACAAAGTCGAACGCATTTTCCAGGTCGATAACTCCTACATAAGTGTCTTGATTTTTCTTCATTCTTGCTTCAGTCATCAACCGCAACGTCAGAAATACCTGTCTTGTGTCTTTATGTTCCCCAAAGCCAAACTGATCATCATGTAACATGTCCTCAATTTTGATTTCCATTCTTCTGCATGTTAATCTTATCACCGTTGGAATCTTATCTGTAGTGTTTGTCTTGTTTGATTTTGTCTTCCATAGCTCTCGTAAGTTCTTATTCCATTACTGGAGCACATATCTCTTCTCCATTCACCTTTATTTCTTCTTCCATCACGTAATCAGACAAGTCCTTCCATTCATAAAGGCCTACAGAACACTCTGTACACCAATCAACTCTCTCCACTGCATTAATGAGTGGAATTCCCACTGCACACTTAATGTTAGCGTCCTTGCTCTTGGAAGGTCGTTTCGGCTTTTCTGTATGAGTCATTCATTCCGACGATCATTTGTTTCTCGATTTCTTTAGAGATTTACTGTAGCCATTTCGCCTCAGCTTTCCTGCACTTCCTATTTATTTATTTCTTAAATGACTTGTATTTCCGTATTCCTCGATTTCCATGAGCATTTTTGTCCTTCCTTCTTCCATTGGTCAACTAAAGTATTTCTTCTGCACCAATAGTTTCTTCGAGTTACGTTACTTGTAGCTAAGTTCTTTCCAGCTTCTGTGATGGTCCTTTTTAAAAACGTCCATTCTTCTTCTACTGAGCTGTATACAGAGCTATTCATTACTGCAGTATCTATAGCATCAGAAAATTTCAAGCGTATCTCTGCATTTCTTATTACTTACGTATACCACTTCTTTGCGGAGTGATTCTTCCTCTCTTAAATTTCAGCCTAATGCTCGTCACTACTAAATTGTGATCTGAGCCTATATCCTCCACGGTACACCTTAAATCCAATATCTGATTTCGGATTCTCTGCCTGACCTTGATGTAATCTAACTGGAAACTTCCCGTATCGCCGGTCGTTGTGGCCGAGCGGTTCTAGCCGTTTCAGTCCGGAACCGTGTTGCTGCTGCGGTCGTCAGTTCGAATCCTGCCTCGGGCATGGATATGTGTGATGTCCTTAGGTTAGTTAGGTTTAAGTAGTTCTACGTCTAGGGGACTGATGATCTCAGATGTTAAGTTCAATAGTGCTCAGAGCCATTTGAACCATCTTCCCGCATCTCCAGACCTTCTTCTAATATATCCCCTACTCTTGTTATTTTTGAACAGAGTGTGCGCTATTACTGACTGATATCTATTGCAGAACTCAACTGACTGTTTTCATTTCTTATTTCTAATATCGAGTCCATGCTCTCCTGTAATTTGTTCTTCCCCTACAACCGCATTCAAATTTACTTGATTATTAGATTTTCATCTCCTTTTACGTACTTAAGTACTTCTTAACAAAGTTATTGTTCATTCTACTGAATCGTGACTGACCAAAAGTAAAACGAGTGTAATCTTCTGTAAGTTCCCTAATATACTTTTTGTTATTCTCATGACCCCTTCGCAAGATATAGGATGGTGGCGGTCTTGTTCAAATACAGTTCGCAGAATTTACTCTACAGGTACCGTGAAAATATGTGTCACTGATTTGCCTTTAAGTTCCTAGAAAATTTCTCCATGGTGTAAACGATTATTGTTTACGACATGACTCAGTCGGTAGTGGGAGTTGAGACGAACAGTTCCATTTGGAACTCTTGTCGTCTATCAGGCCAAGAAATAATCTCAAACTGGCCGTCTAAAAGAAAATGACTATTATAAATGTTACACAAAAAATATAACTACGTTCATAATTCGGTGTAAAGCTATCCCTTTCAAGCACAGTAGTTTTATAGTAACTGGGCCCCACAAATAAAATGAATAAATTGTTAATCTATTTTGAGGTACAATTCACACAAAAATCAGTTTTACATTTTACGAGTGCAAGATCAAAGGATATTTAATATTCAAAGACTATTAAGTGAAAATAACGAGATGCGCGCATGATCTGCAGGTTGGGTGGTTTCTGTAGGCCAGTTTGAGGCTTTTTCCCATTCTGATAGACCACAAAAGCCCCACATCAATCTGTTCGTCTCGGTTTCACTTTCGCCACTGTGGGAGTTGCAAATAGTTATCGGTTGAACCCTGTGTTACAGTTTCGTACAGGCTAAATCGACTTATTACAATTTTAGCACCACGTCTCTGTATGTTGTGCTTTCTGAAACGTTACGGATTGTGAACAGAAAAGAAACTGAAACAGTGTTCCATAATTGATCGCACTACCGCCTTGTATTCGTTTAAGATGCACTACACTTTCCTATAAACCTTCCAACCAACCTTAGTCATCTGTTTATATTATGTAAGACTGATTTCACGTCATCCTCGCATTTCACTTCGCTCCTTACCCCTGAACACTTGCAAGAGGTGCCGCGCTCACGACTTTCGCCAACCATGTTGTAGTCGGATACTGTCGGTTATTGCGTGTTATCTTACATATTTTTACACCTGTAAAAGGAGCTGAAGCTATGACAAGTGAAAATTGTTTACAAGTCTACCTGCATTCTCAATCTGATAAATAGCATCTTTGTGGCGCACCACATGTTAAGGGGAAACAAAAAAGTTAATATGATGAAGACAACGACGCTGTGAAATATTAGGGTTAAAAAAATACGTTAGGTCTGATTTAGAGATAAAAAGAATTTCGTTGCAATTCATGAGATTCGAACACAGAACCTCCAACACGTAACGCTTATTAGCTGATCGCTACGCAACGCCAATAAACAGCGTTAAGTTAGTAACTTTATAATATTGGTTACCTGGTCGCAACAATAAATTGCAGCGTTCAAAATTTAAGCTTCTCGGAATGTCGTGCAAAGCTCACCTTACGTAGTCCAAACTCTGTGATTGTAATAACTGTCTGTGTGACGCTTATGGAGAAGGATCCAGCATTGTTTGGTTAGTGCTGTGTCTGAGAGCTGTGTGCTTCGGATGCATCGTTGTGTGTGTGTGTGTGTGTGTGTGTGTGTGTGTGTGTGTGTGTGTGTGTGAGAGAGAGAGAGAGAGAGAGAGAGAGAGAGAGAGAGAGAGAGAGAGAGAGAGAGAGAGAGAGAGAGAGAGAGAGAGAGAGTGCTTTTGGTGTCGCACAATAAACAGTATTTTTCCGTGTACTTGAAATTTAATAACAGCATGGCACTGGGCAGTCCAATGATCATGCCCACTTTTTGTGTAAATCGACAGTTGCTACTAGAGGAGAAGGTCCTAATATAGGGTAGCTAAGGTTATTACAAAGCAACATTCTCCTGTTAATGATTAAATTGTTGAAGAAACCCTGGGATAGTACAATAGCATGTGCCTTTCGATGTTATGAGAAAGTGAACAACTAACTTTAAATAATTTATTTCCACAAGCAGTACAAAAACGCCGATTTTTTTTCCTTGGGTTCAAATATGGGTTACGTTTAGCACAAAGGAAACAAATATTTGAAAACATATGTCGAGTGCAAGTTTATTTATAGTAATCACAAATATAATCTCCATTGTCCATCGCAGCACATTCAGTTATGTACCCACTGTTACGGCACTCGATGCACTGAATCGATATTTTTCCGTTGGCATCCGCTAAAAGTGGGCTGCTGCAAAATATGCAGGATACATTGGTCTCAGAAGGTGGACGGTCTTCAGACAGCTCCAAATCACTTTCCTCGTCGTCTAGAGTAGGCTCGTCCTCATTACGTAATCCGTCAGACAAAGACAGGCCTACTCTCTTATTCTTCCGTACATGTTTTTCTTCAGTGACCTGTCCAAGGAACTTTTGAGCTCTTCTTTGTACGGTGTTCCTGTAATCAAGCAAACTTTTCCAGATTTCCGACCTCTATCGCATGTTTTCTTTGCAACTGTGTGAGGTGGAGAAATGCGTCAGATCGCTACAAGATTTTTGAGCTTCCTCCTTACCAGCCAGATAATCGGCGTCTTTGAAACCTCTTGCTGCAATCTGACCAGCATGAACTTTCAGATAAACTCACCAGATCCATTATCTCATATGCTTTAATAGGTTTCTGACCATATAACATATACTCGTAAAAACGTGTAACATTTTCTTTCTTTAAACCCAATGCTCTTGAGAAAGAAGTGACGCAGGGCTTACGAATCGATAGGCTAGCTGAATAGCGATTCACAAAACGATCTCCCCAATTCCTACCAGTTGCGTTAGAGGTTAAAGGTAGGTTAATGCCATTTCTCTCTGCTAAAATAAACGCCACTCATTTCAAATCGGGGAAAGTGTAGCCAAAAAACATTTGTTCCATAGTCAACGAGCAAGAAACAAGCTCTGCTCCCAGACGTGGTCCTAAAACAGAAGGGGTAGCACAGACAGCAGCAGGTGCAGTAAGATCCGTTTTCTTACTTAAAGTTTGCAGCGTAGAGCGAGTTACATACTTTTGCAATCTGTAGAGTTCTCATTTTCCTCGCGTTTCACAGCAGTGTTCGCTTCAGCCACTTCAGAGGGTCCAAAGTATTCCTTTTGCCCCTGGCTTGGTATTTAGGCTCATTATGTGGCATCCCGAAAGACAAATCTTGAGTAACGGCGGTATTTTTTAATTACTTACAAATGAACTTGAGCAGTCACAACCACTGTTAGCGTTCGTGGAGTCGTAGTGCCTGCTCCGTCCAGCGCCTCCATCACGGTGGAAGGTCTGAAGATGGCCTCAATGCACCGAAACCGGTAACCTCATAAAAACAGAAGTTTCTTGCCGTTGTAGCTGTTAATGTTCATTTTTAAATCTTGAGTAGATTTCCAACTAAAATTATAGTAGTATAAATTGGTTAATGCTGTTTATCCCATAGTTAGACCCTTCATTGTCATCCAAATTTTGTCCACACTGTTCCTGCAAAACTGCCCTAATGGTCATTGCGAAATACAGACAGAATAATGAAGATTGAGAAACAGATACTTCAACACATTTCAGGCAGACTAAGTTAAACTCTAAAGAAAAAGGTTAAGTACATGCCTGTCGATAGAGTGCAATCCACAGAATGGAGGTTTCACGCTAAAAATCTCACTGCAGGCAAAGAACACGTGTTCGCATAACAAATTGTTTACAGTCGTCTACGGAGGTGGTGGGGTACAGACTTACACACGCCACGGACCATATTTGGACCTACTCCTCTACTAAATTATAAAATCCCGACTGCCGCCTTCGAACTGGAAGCGTGTTCTGCTAGCGATGGCGATTATCACTGAAACAATCGGTTCTTTCGTCTCCAGTTAAGCTGAACAAGCAAGATCGCTCAAAATAACTGGTTTCTGAAAAGAAAAAAAACATTTAAATTTTTCATTGCTATTACTTCCAGTAATATAAGTAGTCTTCGGACAAATTCTCATAACTTTTAATGAAGGTGCCTCAAACCCATATCGATCGATATCATCTACTCCTGTAGGTGACCTAGATCGATATGGTGTTGAGGCATAGTGTTTCTACTCTTTGGGTTGGGGCTATGTCAGAAATCGATCTCATTTTCAACATCAAAGAATGTGAAAGTGAAGCAAATGGACATGGCGAAGCGAGAGCGCTAGATCGCAAACTGACACCTCTGTATCGCCCCTTTCAGATGGAATAATTGTCGCACCCTGAAGCAACCACAAAATTAAGCGTTCAGTTGCCATCCCGAGTTTACAGTACGTCAGCTAAATTTACCTTTTCTTTGAAGGATAACTGAGAACCTTTTCATCTTATATGATGTCGCAAGTTTGTTATACCGCCTTGAGATTTTAATATAGCATTGTACTTCATTGCTACCCCATTGCGTAAAATACTTTCATTCAAGGGATGGTACCATTCTGCAGCGCAACTGATGTTCGTGGACGACAGCGAGATGCTGCTGTATACACCATGTGGAGGCACTTACATGCACGCCGTCTCTGTAACAGGTCATTATCGTCTCAGCAATGCTGTACCGATTCTTACATCATGTGTTTCTTGCTATTTTCTTACAATAAGTGTTATTCTTAGTGCTGAACGCTTTTCCCATATTCTATAATAGTCTACCATTTCAATGCAGTAGGGATTTTGGGAATACGTGTTACACCTTATCACAAAATTGTTACTTACAAATCAAAAATTTTAGCTCTGTTGCTATGGCTTAGCGATATGCCTGCTTTTTACCTGGTTATTAGTAAAAAAATGAAAGAAACTGTTATAACAGACCAAACAAATACGTAAAACTACCAGATATGCAGCACTAAAGCATCATTATATGTTTTGTTATTTATAATTTTGTACGCAACGGTAAGAAGATGTGGGCTACAAATTTGTATGACAACTGTCCTTATAGGAAAACTGAACAGGAGCAGAAATAATCAGCTAACAAGTTAACACAGTAAACCGATATTTACTTACCTTGTATTTCTTCCCAGTGTACGAAGACTCATTACAAATAATGCAGCGGGAAGTAAAGTCCTGCTAATACAGTAGCAACAAGGATTAAGCTCCTGTGCTAAAGCACGAATGATGAAGCTGGAGCCGCGACTAGGCGGCATCTGCTTAGCGCCACGTAACAATGTGGCTCCAAGTGCGAGTGGGCTATGTGGGTGCCGCCGGCCGTCCTACAAATAAATGTCGTGAGACTAGGGCCTACCCGTCAGGTAGACCGTTCGCCAGGTGCAAGTCTTTCGATTTCACGCCACTTTGGAGACTTGCGCGTCGATGGGGATGAAATGATGATGATTATGACAACACCCAGTCCCTGAGCGGAGAAAATCTCCGACCCAGCCGGGAAGCAAATCCGGGCCCTTAGGATTGACATTCTGTCGCGCTGACCACTAAGCTACCGGGTGCGGACGGCCGTCCTCTACTGCGACGGCAGAGGGCACTCTCAATCCACCACTGCTGGAGGCGTGGCTCTGCAGGTGGGCTCCATTGGCTCCGCCAGACAGCTGTCGGTGTCTGGTGGAAACTTGCAATTCCGTTACCAACTTTGAGCCATGAGATGCTAGTAGGATACAATCAGTAGGTAATACCACAAGTTTTAACCACTCGGTTTTTCTCATGACCTTGTCACTGTATCACATGAAGATGAATTGTTGCCATACTCAGCAAGGAATGTTGCACCGTTCTTCTAATTTAAAAGCAGAAAAATGATAATTGTTCGATACTACATACTGCCCATATGATATTATAAACTTTTACTAGCAAACCAAGAAAAAGAAACAGTTTTTAAGTGTATATTTTTGAAATGATAGTTAAAACATCATGACAACATGTAGGACTGCTTTCGATGATATCAGCATTAAAGGTGTTGCGAATCATATGTATTACTAAGCAATGATATATGTCATGAGGCTAAATGTGCTGTTTCACTAAAACCTGTGAAGTTTTAATATGGTTAGTCCCATATTTTCTTCCCCAAACGCAACTCGTGTTGACTCAAAAGTGTTCGAATTCCTCGTACCAAATACATTTTGTCACTTGTGAAGGTTTTCCTCTCACAGAGTCGGCAGTATTCATAAGCCTCCAATTCCTTACTTCTAGATATTTCGTTAGTCCTATGTACTCAAAGGCTGTGCACGAGCAATACATGATTCAGTCGACTTGTTCAGTAACTCTATGTCGCACACGACAATTAGTTTATTTGACTGAACTTTCTTAGACAATGTCCATCGCGATTGTAAAATTATATTGTGATCTGAGCCGGATGGAGACGGAGTTCTATTTTACAACGACTCACTATGCTATGCACATGATTTGAAATTAACAATAATATAGTAACTCTCACATTTCATAGTGCATGTACAAATAGTGAAAGAAAAGATACAGGTATATTTTTTGAGATAAGTGTAAGTAAATACAGAAAAGTGTGACTGATGTTGACTATTATACTGAGAGAAGGAGGGGGTGGAGGGGAGAGGGACAGCAAAATATTTGAAAAAATGAAAACAGGATTATATAGTACAAATGGTTCTAAGCACTATGGGACTTAACATCTGAGGTCATCAGTCCCCTAGACTTAGAACTACTTAAACCTAACTAACCTAAGGACATCATACACATCCATGTCCGAGGCAGGATTCGAACCTGCGACCGTAGCAGCAGCGTCGTTCGAGACTGAAGCGCCTAGAATCGCTCGGTCACAGCGGCCGGCTAATAAAGGAGTAGTATCAATATCTACAGTAACTGAGTTTCTACAGCAACGAGTAGATAATACTTTACAAGTTGTATGCTTCTTCATCTACATAACTTTTCTGCAACTAACACTGGTTTTGCAGAGAATTTATACATTCAGTTTCAGAGACTTTTCTCGACAGCCCCACCCTCGAATGAACATATAAATATTTGTGTGATTTCACTTATTGTATTTCAGTTGTCACCTCTCCATGTGTAGGTGGAAGTCAGAAAAAGTTTTCACTTTCGGAGGAGGAATTTGGTGATTTAAAGTTTGTGAAAAGTTCTCGCCACAACGAAAAACGGCTTTATTTTAACGATTGCCACTCCAACTCGCTTATCATATCTGTGACTCTCTTCCCCTATTGCGCGATAATGCAGAGTAGCTGCTCGTTTTGAACTTTTTCGATGTCATCCGTCACTCTTTCCTGAAGAGAATCCCACACCGGGCAACAGTACTCCAGAAGACAACGGACAAGCGTAATATTAACCACTCGGTATTTAATTGAGTCGGAAATCTTTAAATTTGTATGATTTATAGTGTAACCGAAATCTAAAGGAACCTTTTGTAGTAGTATGGAAGGCGTCCATTTTTGTAACGCGCAGATAACTTATGTAAATCTCTTTGTAGTTCGTTTTCATCTTTCAACGACTTCTATAGACTATAAATGGTGTAATCATAGGCAAACAGTTTCCTAAACTTGCTCAGATTGTTTTCTAAATCCATTTTATAGATTAGGAATAGTAGGGTGCTTACAAAACTTCCACAGGGAACACAAGTTACCTCTGGTTTCACTAGATGACATCCAGTCAATTTCTCTGAGCTGTGATCTTTCTGATAGGAAATTACGAACCCCGTCTCACGAATGAGACAATATTCCATAGCAACGTCATTGACTAGAAGCTGCTTGTGTGTAAAGGCGTTAAAGGCTTGTGGATCCAGAAATACGGAATCAACTTGAAATCTCTCGTCGATAGCACCATTTTCTCTGTGTGAAGAAGAATCACTTGATCTTCACAAGAACGATATTTTATGAACCCATGCTGGTTATGTGTGAATAGAGATCTTTGTAGCGGTATTTCATAATGTTGGAACACAGCTCAATGTTATTTATAGGTACCTTCAGGACTGCGGAAAACGACTGGGCGAAAACTAGAGCGAAGAAGGAAAACACAGGTATCACTGGATAGAGCGCCTCTCCATGTTCCTTAACTGTTATTTCAGGTGCTCATTATTGGCATAGTTCGTGATTTGGCGAACGTAGATTTGCCTTGGAAGGAGTATGTGCTTTGTAACGAAGTCGCTGCTGTTCCTTTGGGAAGACGTAACGGAAGCAGTCTGCTTTGGAAATCTGTTCATTTGCTTGCCTGTCTGCAGGCGCGAACTAATTCCGTGCGACAATGCGGAGCGGATGATCTGTCTAAGTGACGTGAAATGTATTGGCAGTGGCTAATACGAACCAGATCCAGCTGTATAATGGAACGACGAGAACGAAATTTGGCGCCGAACCGTGATACGAACCCAGATTTATCGCTTTACGCGTGCGAGCACCTTAACTGCTTCTGCTATCCGAGCACGCATCACAGCCAGACCCAAACTTCCATATGTCATCGTCCATATGTCATACTTGTACTCTTACATTCCATTAATGTTGTTTCCGTGCTGGGGAGATATTTTATTTGTAAGTCGCAGGCCCTGTATTAGCGATAAACACGAAATTGCAGTGACGGTGTTGCGAAGAAGGACGTCGTACTTCTTAGCAACACAAGCAACCCAACTTCGTGTTGTTCTAAATGTTCTGACATGTTTTACCTTACTGGTGTACTCTGTGGTGTCACCGCCAGACACCACACTTGCTAGGTGGTAGCCTTTAAATTGGCCGCGGTACATTAGTATACGTCGGACCCGCGTGTCGCCACTGTCAGTGATCGCAGACCGAGCGCCGCCACACGGCAGGTCTAGAGAAACTTACTAGCACTCGCCCCAGTTGTACAGCCGACGTTGCTAGGAATGGTTCACTGACAATTACGCTCTCATTTGCCGAGACGATAGTTAGCATAGCCTTCAGCTACGTCATTTGCTACGACCTAGCAAGGCGCCATTACCAGTTAATATTGAAATTATACTTTTGTATCGTCAAGAGCGATGTACACCGATTATGGATTAAAGTTAAGTATTCCAGCAACAGCGTACCTTATTGGCTATATTAATTACATTTAACTGTTCCAGACCTCACGCCAGTCTGCGTGTAATTAAACGCGTGCATTTCGGCCTCCTCTAGCAATACGGTGTTGGCTCTTCTGCCAACACAGCATACTCTATGGCACATATTATGAATCGAAACTTGGAGAAATGATCTGCACACAGAAGGGCGACTGTCTTCACTTCAAGACGTAGTTTTATGGATAAACCTACATATGTTCCATAATAAAGAAGAACGAGATACATAACAGTTAAATGTAATATGTGAAAAGGAATGGTTGAAATGGTTTAAATCTCTGTAGACTGATAACGAACGACTACGAGTTACTCTGTAGATCCGATAACAAATGCTATAAAATGTGATCAAAGAAACTAAAAACGAAGATCTTCGTGTGCTGATGACATAAACATGGAGCTGCTGGTCAATTAAAGCATAGACTTTTAAGATTTATAAATGTTTGCTGGCTGGGTGAACATTGTAATATTACCGAGCGAGGTGGCGCAGTGGTTAGACACTGGACTCGCATTCGCGAGGACGACGGTTCAATCCCGCGTCCTGCCATCCCGATTTAGGTTTTCCGTGATTTCCGTAATTCCGGGATGGTTCCTTTTAAAGGGCACGGCCGACTTCCTTCCCCATCCTTCCCTAACCCGATGAGACCGATGACCACGCTGTCTGGTCTCCTTCCCCAAAACCAACCAACCAACCAACCCAAACAAACCAACCAACCAACCAACATTGTAACATTAGTAATTTTCACCTCATAAATTTTAATATACGCCAATAGTACACTCCTGATGGCCTATAGTTATAGAAAGTTGTAAAGTAAAAGAAATGAACCATCGCATAGCAGCGACAGAATCTATTATTCTTTATGTGTGCCGTTCTTGCGCGGTGCCTGTAAACCTCTATGTACATGTATCGATTAATGATATAAAAAAAGAATTCTGTTGTTTCAAGGCAAATGAGGCATTGGGCGCCTCACCTTATACTGTTTGTATTCCATGAAAGGCGGACGCGGACTTGCTGCGTGCCGCATCAGTATTTTATATTTTAGGTGAAAATGTTGAGTGAATATGCTAATTGTTTTTTTTTTCAATCAGAAAACATGTAGTTTCTTGTAATTGATTACGAACAGACAGCATCAAGGGGACATTTTGACTGTTATGTATAAAGTATTTAACCACAATGGTCATCTATTGTAATTTCATATGAAAAGGTACGTAGCATTAAAAAGTAAAACGTGTATTAAAGATAAGTGTGCTTATTTTAGTAAATTAACCTTGATGATTTCCATCTCCTCACTTACTTGAATTATAATTATTTTGTGTTACTTCATCACCAGAAATTACGATCACGCTGATGGGCCGAACGCAGCATGAGGCAGAAGGAACATTATCGTTTTCCTATTGTTTCTGAATCAACCCTTTTTTTTAATTGTGTAGTGTTGCATTTCTTTTAAAGTCTGTAAATCTCCTGGTCCCTTAGTGTTGTTTCGAGTGTGACTACATCGCGACTGTAAAAATGCACAGAAATGATAATGTTTCTTCCGAACGATCTCAAATAAATCAATCTGCTGCTCTTATTCAGGTATTCACCGTATGTTATTATAATAGTGTAACCAATCCCTGATTCTATTGCCAAGTGGCCCACTGAAATATTCCCTTTTTCTACATTTTTCAAAACAAAACAAAAAATAAAATAAAATAACAGTTCTTTTTCTTTTCGCCCCCCAAGAGCAACGCTACAACATGGGCAGACGAATGGAATGAAACTTAGGTATGCCCTATCTATAAGAAAGGCGATAAGCTATAGTACTCAAATTACCGAAAAATAACGACATTGAGTTCCTGTTACGAATTGTATGCTAAAATTATAGACAAGAGATTAATACAGAATAGTGGAATCGCGAAAGTTAGGGGTACAACATCGTTTTAAAAACGGTAGATCATGTTCTGACTGTCTTTTCACTTTGCTACAAGTAACCAAAGAAACAATAGAATTTACACTACCAACTTATTATGGTTTTATCGACTACGAAAAGGCGTTTGAAAACGTAAAGCCGAAAATGCTATGAGAATCATTTCCCATAGCATCATTGAGAGTTCCAGCACATCAGATCACGGATATGCAGTCATTTATATAGAATTAAGTAAATTAGGATCCGTACTGTAAGGAATAGGCTTGTCTCACTAGGGGTAAGACAGATACTGCCTACAGGAAAATTAAAGAGACCTTTGGAGAGAAGAGAACCACTTGTAGGAATATCAAGAGCTCAGATGGCAACCCAGTTCTAAGCAAAGAAGGGAAGGCAGAAAGGTGGAAGGAGTATATAGAGGGTTTATACAAGGGCGATGTACTTGAGGACAATATTATGGGAATGGAAGAGGATGTAGATGAAGATGAAATGGGAGATAAGATACTGCGTGAAGAGTTTGACAGAGCACTGAAAGACCTGAGCCGAAACAAGGCCCCGGGAGTAGACAACATTCCATTAGAACTACTGATGGCCTTGGGAGAGCCAGTCAAGAAAAAACTCTAGCATCTGGTGAGCAAGATGTATGAGACAGGCGAAATACCCTCAGACTTCAAGAAGAATATAATAATTCCAATCCCAAAGAAAGCAGGTGTTGACAGATGTGAAAATTACCGAACTATCAGTTTAATAAGTCACAGCTGCAAAATACTAACGCGAATTCTTTACAGACGAATGGAAAAACTGGTGGAAGCGGACCTCGGGAAAGATCAGTTTGGATTCCGTAGAAATACTGGAACACGTGAGGCAATACTAACCTTACGACTTATCTTAGAAGAAAGATTAAGAAAAGGCAAACCTACGTTTCTAGCATTTGTAGGCTTAGAGAAAGCTTTTGACAACGTTAACTGGAATACTCTCTTTCAAATTCTGAAGGTGGCAGGGGTAAAATACAGGGAGCGAAAGGCTATTTACAATTTGTACAGAAACCAGATGACAGTTATAAGAGTCGAGGGGCATGAAAGGGAAGCAGTGGTTGGGAAAGGAGTGAGACAGGGTTGTAGCCTCTCCCCGATGTTATTCAATCTGTATATTGAGCAAGCAGTAAAGGAAACAAAAGAAAAATTCGGAGTAGGTATTAAAATTCATGGAGAAGAAGTAAAAACTTTGAGGTTCGCCGATGACATTGTAATTGTGTCAGAGACAGCAAAGGACTTGTAAGAGCAGTTGAACGGAATGGACAGTGTCTTGAAAGGAGGATATAAGATGAACATCAACAAAAGCAAAACGAGGATAATGGAATGTAGTCAAATTAAATCGGGTGATGCTGAGGGGATTAGATTAGGAAATGGGACACTTAAAGTAGTAAAGGAGTTTTGCTATTTAGGGAGTAAAATAACTGATGATGGTCGAAGTAGAGAGGATATAAAATGTAGACTGGCAATGGCAAGGAAATCGTTTCTGAAGAAGAGAAATTTGTTAACATCGAGTATAGATTTAAGTGTCAGGAAGTCGTTTCTGAAAGTATTTGTATGGAGTGTAGCCATGTATGGAAGTGAAACATGGACGATAACCAGTTTGGACAAGAAGAGAATAGAAGCTTTCGAAATGTGGTGCTACAGAAGAATGCTGAAGATAAGGTGGGTAGATCACGAAACTAATGAGGAGGTATTGAATAGGAATGGGGAGAAGAGAAGTTTGTGGCACAACTTGAGTAGAAGAAGGGATCGGTTGGTAGGACATGTTTTGAGTCATCAAGGGATCACAAATTTAGCATTGGAGGGCAGCGTGGAGGGTAAAAATCGTAGAGGGAGACCAAGAGATGAATACACTAAGCAGATTCAGAAGGATGTAGGTTGCAGTAGGTACTGGGAGATGAAGAAGCTTGCACAGGATAGAGTAGCATGGAGAGCTGCATCAAACCAGTCTCAGGACTGAAGACCACAACAACAACAACAACTGTAAGGTATGACAGACAATCTGTCGACATTAATGATGGAGCTAGACAAGACTGAACACAGTTTCCCACCATTTTCAATGTTTTTATGACTATATCACTGGTGAAGTGTGAATTTAATTAAATGACACATTACGGAGTTACTCTTTAGTTTTGTGACGATGCTGTTTGGTGAAGATCAGATAGAAATAGTGGAATTTGAAGAAGAAAATGTTCAACTTGCAGAACACAGATTGAGTTAAATTGCTGGGGCGCATCTCGACAGATAAAAAAAAGATGGTGATGGCATTCCAATGCCAGAAGTCCGTAGAGATAAAATTGTTATAGAAAGGATTAATATTTGAATGAGTAAGAGTAAATTTCCAGACAAATGATGGAAACCTAAAATTAGCCAGATTCAGACATTTCTGTGGAAGTATACACTGGGATGAAAAAAGAAGTCATGGGATAGTGATATGCATATACAGATGGCGGTAGTGTCACGTACACGAGGTATAAGAGGACAGTGCAATGGGGCAGCTGTTATTTGTACTCAGGTGATTCAAGTGAAAGGGTTTCCGACCTGATTGTGGCCGTACGACGGGAATTCACAGACTTTGAACGCGGAATGGTAGCTGCAGCTATACGCAGTGGACATGCCACTTTTTAAATTTTTAGGGAATTCAATATTTCGAGATCCACAGCGTCAAGAGTGTGCCGAGAACATCAGATCTCCGGCACTACCTCTCACCATGCAAAATGCAGTGACCGACTTTCTTAACTTCAAGATCGAGAGCTGCAGCGGTTGCATGAAGTTATCAGTGGTGACAGGCAAGGAGCAATGCGTGGTGTAACCACAGAAATCAGTGCAGTGAAATTTGGAGTTAGTGGACTCAACAGCAGGCGACCAACGCGAGCGCGTATGTCGACTTTACGACACCACCTGGTGTGTTCTTCTGGACTCTAAGACATTTCGTTTGGCGACTAGGCCAATGGAAAATATTAGCTTTCCCAATTTCTGTTGATGAGATTGTAGGGATTGAGTGTGGCTTAGCCCCCAAGAAACCATGGATTGAAGTTGTCAATAAGGCATTATGCAATCTGATGGTGCCTCCATAACGGTGTGGGTTGTGTTTTGAAGGAGTGGACTGTGTTCTCCGGTCGAAATGAACCGACCATTGACTGCTGATGGTTATGTTTGGCTACTTTTTCTCCGTTTGCCGCCATTCATGGACTTCATGTTCGCAAACAACTATGAAATCTTTATGGAAGACAGTTCGCCTCGTATGCGGGCCACAATTGTTCGCAATTGCTTTGAAGAACATTCTAGGCAATACGAGCGAATGATTTGGCTACCCTGATCACCAGACATGAATCACATAGAACATTTATGAGGACGGCTATAGAGGCAGTATGGCTCAATGTTTTTGCTGGGGACTTTAAACTACTAGCTCGATCCACAGCACGACGAATTGCTGCAGTACGACGGGAAAATGCAGATCCGACACGGTATTACGAGAGTTCACATTCCTTTTTTCACCTCAGTGTACAGCTTACACAAAAATGTAACGTAGGGAAAGAAACATTAAAATGTACAAAGTAATTGCGGTGCCTTTGCTGTCGTATGGCAACCAATGTTGGACTCATCAGTTAAGACGAATCGAATGTTTAGAGATGGAGGATCTTAGTGTTTAACGTGCCGTCGACAACGAGGTCATTAAAGACGGAGCGCAAGCTCGGGTGAGGGAAGGATGGGGAAGGAAACCAGCCGTGCCCTTTCAAAGGAACCATCCCGGCATTTGCCTGAAGCGATTTAGGGAAATCACGGAAAACCCAAATCAAGATGGCCTGAGACGGGATTGAACCGTCGTCCTCCCGAATGCGAGTCCAGTGTGCTAACCACTGTGCCACCTCGCTCGGTGAATGTTTAGAGATGAAGTTCGTCTGTTATGTAGCTGATGCTCGTTGTTGAACCATAAATGAAATACCGTTGCCGTAAAAGATACACAGGCTTCAGACTGGAACTTGATGTAGAACCTACTACAGATATGAAATTTCCTGGCTGATTAGAACTGTGTGCCGAACCGAGACTCGAACTCGGGACCTTGACCTTTCGCGGGCAAGTGCTCTACCATCTTTTTTTTTCATTTTGTTCGTTATTGATAGTTGTGTTTGGTCGTTGCGGACGTCGTAAGACATCCTGTTCAAGTTCTGTGGTTGATCCATCCACTCAGTTTTTTATTACAGAGGCCAACCGGCTCTCTGACTGAACACCATCTGAGCTACCCAGGGACGACTCACGCCACCTCCTCACAGCTTTACTTCTGCCAGTACTTCGTCTCCTACCTTCCAAACTTTACAGAAGCTCTCCTGCGATCCTTGCAGAACTAGCGCTCCTGAAAGATAGGATATTACAGAGGCCACAGCCTGTGGGAAGTTTCGATAATGAGATATTTCTCTCTGCAGCGTAGTGTGCGCTGATATGGCAGAAGTAAAGCTGTGAGAAGGGGACGTTAGTCGTGCTTGAGCAGCTCAGTTGGTAGAGCACTTGCCCGCGAAAGGCAAAGGTCCCGAGTTCGATTCTCGGTCCGGCACACAGTTTTAATCTGCTAGGAAGTTCCATATCAGCGCACACTCCGCTGCAGAGTGAAAATCTCATTCTACTACAGATATAATTCTAAAATATCGACTAAACTGTGTTCAGAATGGTTCAAATGTCTCTGAGCCCTATGGGACTTAACATCTATGGCCGGCCGAAGTGGCCGCGCGGTTCTGGCGCTGCAGTCTGGAGCCGCGAGACCGCTACGGTCGCAGGTTCGAATCCTGCCTCGGGCATGGATGTGTGTGATGTCCTTAGGTTAGTTAGGTTTAACTAGTTCTAAGTTCTAGGGGACTAATGACCTCAGCAGTTGAGTCCCATAGTGCTCAGAGCCATTTGAACCATTTTTAACATCTATGGTCATCGGTCCCCTAGAACTTAGAACTACTCAAACCTAACTAACCTAAGGACATCACACAACACCCAGTCATCACGAGGCAGAGAAAATCCCTGACGTCGCCGGGAATCGAACCCGGGAACCCGGCGATTAAACTGGGAAGACCTGGTCCTACGTGTGTTTAGTGGTAACTAAAGCTGCAATACAGTGTTACCCAACGATCAAGGGGCTTGCTAGACGTTCCTTAAACAGAGGGACTGATCAATTCTGAGGCAGAAGAGTGCAAAAGACCTCATCCTTGAAGACGATGATGATGATTATGATACAGAATCCTGCACTATCATTGATATAGGTCTGTAGCTCAGCGGTTGCTTTCATTTACTTTCTTATGCAGCGGCGTGACCTGTGCAACTTTCCAGTTTTCACGTACGGAGCCGGCCGGGGTGGCCACGCGGTTCTAGGCGCTACAGTCTGGGACCGCGCCACCGCTCCGGCCGCAGATTCGAATACTGCCTCAGGCATGGATGTGTGTGATGTCCTTAGGTTGGTTAGGTTTAAGTACTTCTACGTTCTAGGGGACTGATGACCTCAGCAGTTAAGTCCCATAGTGCTCACAGCCATTTGAACCATTTTTTCACGTACGGATTGTTCGTCTCGAAAATACCAGACACTTACGGCTTTAAATTTAGCCGTTACTTTCACAGCCCTATTGGATATTGCAGCGTAACCTCGTTTCCGATGTGGAACAGAAGTGGTAGCTCTATTTCTGGTGTCGTCGTCCGTAAATTGCGCACCATTTCGCCGGTGAGCACGCATCAGGATGCACGGCGGGCACTGCGGCATGGTAGGGCGCGGTGCACCGCAGCGGCGGCCTGGCCTGGACTGTTCTGCTGCAGTCGGCGGCCACACCGAGCCGCGGGTTTGCGGACGGCCGTGCCGCCCACTGCGGTCGCTCTGCCAATTTGCACGCCGTCCGCTAACGCCCCTTCCGCCCGCCCCCCGCGCGCCACTGGTGCTGCGGAGATAGAGGTTTTGTTTATGTTGGTCCCGCGCCAGCGCACCGGGCGCAGGTCGCACCGGCCGGTCGTCAGGATTAAGGCTCCCCAGTAATTTGCGCCGGCGCCGTGTCCCGCCACCCACTGTGCGGCCAAGTGGCCTTCGGCTAACGAGAACCTCTGTTAGTAGTACTGGTATCCACCAGCTTCCCAAAGAACTTCGCTAACGGCTATACCAAAATACCACCGTCACATGTTCCTTGATCTGATGAATGACATTTTCTCTTATGACTCGCTGCAGACGTGTTTATCTACATCTACATCCATACTCTGCAAGCCACCCCAATGTGTGTGGCGGAGGGTACTTTGAGTACCTCTGTCGGTTCTCCTTTCTGTTCCAGTCTCGTATTGTTCGTGGAAAGAAAGATTGTCGGTATGCCTCTGTGTCGGCTGTAATCTCTCTGAGTTTATGCTCATGGTCTCTTCGCGAGATATACGTACGAGGGAGCAATATACAGCTTGACTCCTCGGTGAAGGTATGTTTTCGAAACTTCTAAAAATCCCGTAACGAGCTACTGAACGTCTCTCTTGCAGAGTCTCCCACTGTAGTTTATCTACAGGGTGTATACACGGACAAAGAAAAAAACTTCCCGGATTTCTCCCGGATTTCCCGGTTAAAAATACATTTTCTCCCGGGTGAAAACATAGTTTTTCCCTGTTAACGGACAGTACATTTTCTCTCGGAACTGTATAACTTATCCATCCTTTGAATGTTTATGGTTTTATACACGGGTGTAGAATTTTCCGGTTCTTTGGAAAACAAAACACGCAGGGAAAAAAACATTTTGGAAAGATCTTTGATGTGCAGTAGCACGTACGCTGCATATTTTCGTATTACGAAAGTATAAATTCGAAATCCACCAAACAGCGCATGTTACTTTCCTTAACATTGAAATCGAGATTGCGATGCACTTTTGTAAGCCAGTCACACATAGCTCATGTCACGTGATTTTCACCAGCCGATGATACCAGGTATTCAGAGCTTATGACACGTGATGAAGTCAGCCAATAGCAACATCACTGTTAAGTAGCGCGAACACACAAACAGGAATAGTTAATGGTTTAAATTAATATACATAGTGTTGCTACACGAAAAGTAAAGCTTTCACTTATAATACTGAAGATTAATACGCTGGAAGAGAAGCTAAGCTTTCACATATAATGTTAGTCTTTTATGCGCGTATTACAATTTAAGACATATCACACAAATGTGACATTAAAATTTTTAATAACGATACAAATGTCTGTTCTTCTGGGCTCGAAATTCGTCTAAATGGCTCGTCATCAAAGAGTTTATTTTTAAATGAGAGTCAAACGCTCTTTGATTTAAGAAATTCATCGTACATTCTCGTACGCAGTTCAACTTGCGTAAAAGGAAATTTTCTCTGATAGTAACGCTTTTCAAACCACCATTCAGAATATTTTCCCGCGACCTGTTAGAAATAGGTTCGTTTCTGCAGTTGCCCGAGAGCGCCAGATGACAGGCGTCACCGTGCTTGCGCATCTACGATGTCGTAGGGAACCGTATGTTCGTAAGTGTAAAACATTAAAAGATCTTACATTAGGTCATAAAAGAAACAAGACATTCGAACCTGCGGCTGCTTACACAGCCAACAGCCACATTTCTGTAGCCAGAGGCGGGAGAAGGTACTACTCAACTGCGCATGCGCATAATTCCGCTTGAAACTGGTAAAACGAATGTAATGTAAAAAGTTGTGACGTCACGCTCATCGGAGGCAATTTTTTGTTACGAATCATTGCATATTCTTCCTAAAGCCTTTGACAAATTTTGCTGTTGGCAGACCCTTGTATGAGCACTTTTTTTTTGTTGATGTATATGGCGCATTTACTTTGCAGTTTAAGTTTTATTTTCGTTTTATCACTCGTTCATGTTTTATTGCTGAAGTATTATTCTGCAGTAGAGGGGTACAGTAATATTCTTTGTTAGAGTATCGGCTCTTACCAGTCAAAATTACAAAAATTTAACTGAAAACAATGAAAAATTCCCCTAATTCTAAAATTTTCCCGGGTTTTTCCCAGGATGAAAAAATTACCGGGTTTTTCCCGGATCCCCCGGTTGTCCCGGGTCGTATACACCCTGAATCTACCATCTCCGTAACGCTTTCGCGATTACTAAATGATCCTGTAACAAAGCACGATGCTCTCCGTTGGATCTTCTCTCTCTCTTCTATCGACCCAATCTGGTACGGATTCCACACCGGTGAGCAGTATTCAAGCAGTGGGCGAACAAGTGTACTGTAACCTACTTCCTTGGTTTTCGGATTGCATTTCCTTAGGATTCTTGCAATGAATCAGTCTGGCATCTGCTTTACCGACGATTAATTTAATATGGTCATTCCATTTTAAATCACTCCTAATGCCTATTGCCAGATAATTTATGGAATTAACTGGTTCCAGTTGCTGACCTGCTATATTGTAGCTAAATGATAAAGGATCTTTCTTTCTATGTATTCGCAGCATATTACACTTGTCTACAGGGTCACTAGCAAATATTATGAATATGGAAAGCACTATCGACACGCAATTTCCACAGAATTGTCAACGGGGGCACGTTCTGGCATCCAATAGACATATTTTGAGACGCTGACGAAACTGCAGTTTCTGACAACGGTTAAAAATTTGTATATAGGACAGTGCCTACAGACAGCTAAATCCTAAAATTAACGTACATGACAATGTCAGGGATGTTTGTCGCAGGGAGCTAGTGCAATTAGTTTACGAGTTACCGTACTGTGACCACTCCAAACACCGACATCTGTTTGTTCGTCCAATTGCTTAGATAAGGTGCGACAACGCTGTGGTTGCTTACAAAATGGTTCAAATGTCTCTGAGCACTATGGGACTTAACATCTGAGGTCATCAGTCCCCTAGAACTTAGAACTACCTAAACCTAACTAAACTAAGGACATCACACACACCCATGCCCGAGGCAAGATCCGAACCTGCGACCGTAGCAGTCGCGCGGTTCCAGACTGAAGCGCCTAGAAGCGCTCGGCCACTGCAGCCGCCTATGCTTGCTTACATTCTTTTGTGTGTACACTGTGACTGCATTCGTGTCACTTATTGTGTAGCAGTGGATGTAGCAGGACGTGCTTCGAAGGTGGCATTTCCCAGCGCGAAAAAAGGGGACATGCTGAAGGTTTATGGTGAATGTAGGAAGTATGCAGTTCGTTAGTGTACCCTCTACGCCGAATGCTATCCAGACAGACATCAACCTCTTGAAGCAATTACAGATGATATGAGACAGTGTATCACTGATGCCTGCGCTGCAGTTCCCGTTGATATGATAGAACGTGTGCAGAAATCGTTGCAAGGCAGACTGCGAGCTAGTACTGACGCTGGTTGCGGTCACTTTGACTAGAGACTTCGGAGTGAATTGGTTCTTTACTTGTCAGACCCCACAATTTACCTGCATCTGTCTTTCGTTTGCACTAGGCATTGTCCCATTTAACAGCACACCTCTGGAGATTTATTAACATCTGTGTAGGGCTGCACAGTCGCATCCGGTGTCTTACAACATAGGACAAGTCTATTAGCAAAGTTTCGAGAACCGGCTTTAAATGATTATTCTAGGAACAGACTACAACTCCCTAAGTGTCGGTCACATAGGACTCTTTAGGATACGATTAGAATAATTACATCAAGCACAGAGTGTTTCAATCAATTATCCTTCTGTCCGAGGCTCGTGGTCGTACGGTAGCGTTCTCGCTTTCCACGCTCAGGTTCCCGGGTTCGATTCCCGACGGGGTCAGGGATTTTCTCTGCCTCGTGATGACTGGGTGTTGTGTGTTGCCATTAGGTTCGTTAGGTTGAAGTAGTTCTAAGTTCTAGGGGACTGATGACCATAGATGTTAAGTCCCATAGTGCTAAGAGCCATTTGAACCATTTTTTTTAATCATCCTTCCCGCACTCCACACGTGAACGCAACAGGAAGAAACCTTTACACATGTTATGCACCACACGGTTGTTTGCAGGGTATAGATGTAGATGTAGTGAACAAATCATACCAAAGCCGATGCGTTTTCGAGAGATATACTCATACGACATACGTTACAATATAAAACTCACAAAATACAGGCTTCAGCTAAACCGACGAAACCCAATACGGTGTCTCCTCGGAGCTCGATGCGAGCACGAAAGTCGAGTGACTTCCCAATTGGCCGAAAGTTGGCGTGTACACTGTATAGTGAAAAGATTTCACCGCTGTGAGCCAAACGTCTCCCACATAAGGAAAGACGTACCGACTGATTTGAAGAAAGAGTGACATCTAGTCAATATACAGAAAACTAATTACGTGTTGCTTGAACCAAAATATTAGAGATGGCATTAGAAGTAAGGCTGGGACGATAAAATAGTTCCCCAGTTTCCTTGTTACAGTAATTTTCTTCTTAAAAAAATTTCCCCAAGAGTTCTGGCTCCCCCAAAATTTCGAAAAAAGACCAGATCTGGAGTCGCTGGCAAAACGAGTGGCGCCACTTCAGTTGCAGGTGGAAACATGTCAAAAACAATAAGCGGTGATAGCAGCTGCTAGTTTTGCAATGAGTTTCTCGATTGTACAGCTTCTAGGAGGACCAGTACAAATTGAAACCGCTGGTGGCACTGCGACTCATTTTCGGTAACGTCGCGACACTTTGCTGGCAACAAATTATAGCGTCCGCAGGGCTGACTTCATCCTGGTTGTAGCACGTCTTAGGGGTGCCTTGTGAAGGTGTCTAAGTGTGAATCAAGGAATTGGGTGGAGCCGTCAGGGTAAGGCCGATGAATATTCAGGAGAGCAGAGTAGGCAGCGGCAGAGGCAGCGCGCATGCGCCGCGCGTTGGGGGGTAGCCGCGTTTAACTAATTAGGCAGCCGCGGGGGTTCCCCGCCGGCACTGTGCGGAGCGACCGCTGTTTGTCTTGTGACGTCACGGGCTGAATGTCACTGCCACTGTCACCGCAGGTGCCGCGACAGATTCCGTGCAGTGCCTCGAAAAAAGGCCGCTCTCTGGCTTGTTTTAATTAATATCGGAGAGTTACGGAAATAAAAGCGCCTGTCGAGTGAATTTTTTCCCCACTAAATCCGCCGACTCAGTGACCGCGCAGGTGGGTCGCGAGAGAAGAGTGGTGCGCACATTTTCTGCACCTGCGAACCGCGGGCGACATTACCGCGAGCACTGGCCGACCCCAACATTTCCAGCTACTCCTCACTGTATAAAGCAGCCACCGATTTTAATAACGCCAGAATTATGTTAATGGAAATATGTACGGTCCCGGCAGCTCTCTTTGTCTGGAACGGTAGGAAAATACAGATTTTATACGCAGATAAGATTAGAAATTTTTTGACGAGGTTAATTTTTTGCTTTACATCCTAGGAATAATACCAGAAGTTTCATCATCTCACATGTTTCTTTGCTATACTTTTTTCTTAGTTGAATGTATGCGAACACTTGGTTGATCTCATTTAAGTAGCACTTCTGGATACCTTGCTATTGGGGGGGAAGCCGTGCCTGATAAGTCTAGTATCATAAATACGATCCATTTTCTGATTGTTTTTATCTTCAAATAAATATAAACTTCAGCCTCGAAATACATTGCATGAACTCACAAACGAGGTGTGCACGGATCGTCAGTTTCTTTCTGCGTTTCGAACTTCTTTATGCTGTGACTCACGCTTGTTTCAGTACTGGAGTTGTATGTACATCTACATCATACACCGCTAGCCACCGAATGGTGTGTGGCTGAGGGTACTTTCGGTACCACTATCTGATTCCTCCAACCCTGTTCCACTCGCGAATAGTACGTGGGAATAATGATTGTCGGTAAGCCTCTGTAATGGCTATAATTTCTCGAATTTTCTCCTCGTCGTCAATGAGCGAGATGTATGTGGGAGAGAAGTAATATATTGTCTGACTGTTCCTGAAAAGTGCTGTCCCTAAATGTCAATGGTAAATCTCTCCGTGATGCACAACGCCTCTCCTTTAACGTCTGCCAGTGGAGTTTGTTTAGCATCCCCGTACTTCGTTGGATCTTCTCTATCTCCTCTATCAGTCGTACCTGATATGGAGCCCATTTAGATGAATAACACTCAAGGATCGGGCGAACAAACGCCTATACTAAGCCACTTCTTTCGTGGATGAGTTAAATTTCCTTAAGATTCTTCCGATGAATCTGAGTCCGGTGTCTGCTTTTTCCCATGTCTGTTTTATATGGTCATTCCGCTTAAGGTCGTTCTGGATAGTTATGCCTGGATATTTTACGGCAGAAGCAGTCTCCATCTGTTTGTCATCAATAGTGTAGCTGTACAGCAGTTGATTTCTTTTTCTCTGTATGCGCAATATGTTATACTTATTTACGTTCAAGGTCAACTGCCAGAGTCTGCACCATTCATCAATTCTCTGCAGATCGTTCTGGTATAAACAACTACATCATCTGTGAATAGCCTTAAAGAGCATCCAAAGATTTCTACTAGATCATTTATACATATATTGTAAAGAGCAACGGTCCTACTGTCCTATCACACTTCCTTGTGGTACTCCGGATATTAACTTTAAGTCTGTCGATTTATTTAAATAAATGGCCTATGAAAGCTGGCTGTGATGTTGGGTGCCATTGACTGCCTTCCTCTCACACGACATTTATGTGCTGCCAGCACAGCAGGTGTAGCAGGAGATTGAAATGACAAGTGAAAGGAGCAAAATTATTTTTAGTTGTAACAGCGCATTTTGCATGGGCGGGTATCTGAAAATGTGGCATCAAAGATAAAAGCAAAAAAATACTGAAATATAATATATAAATCAGGTTGACACGTCCTGTAGCTTACAATGCCTCTTCTTCTACGGTCCTTGTCGGGTTATCGGTGAGGTGTGTAGGGTATATCATAACACCAAACAGTCGATTCTGTTACAATTCCTACAGTGTCCGTTATACACAAGCATTTACAATTATTGCTGAATGCCTGTAAATTTTTGCAGAACCCAGTGGCTCCTCCAAGGCACACGACAGCTTCCCTGGCCAGGGAAATCACCGGACCACTCATTCTTCGCTGTATGTAGAGCAAAATGAGTCTTATCATGTAAGCAGGATCTACGTGTTGTTTCACTACAGGTAATAAACTTCAGTATAATTACATTCACAATGAACGTCCCCCGAGAGATAAGTATGTAGGGTCGGGCGTATATTGATTGGATTATAGCGACTGCGAAAATTCAAATATAGGCCAGACGGACAGAAGATTCTAGACCAGGTTCAGGAAGCACTTGTTAACTAAGAGAGGTCAAATTGAACAAAATTCCGCATTTGCTGAGCATCTTAAGTCCAGCGGGCACCAGTCACTCATACAAGAAAACCAGAGTGCACTACACCTTGCTCAATGTTTTATCTACTAGAGGAGCTGGAAACAGTTAAACATCTGGAGGTTGAAAACGACAGGTTGATGAACTATCAACTGATTAGCAGTAATCAAATATATCATGATACAATGTTATCTGTGTTCCTAATGTTGCTGCAATGATTATTTTATGTCGACAGCGTCACTCTGAATTTGTTGGTTTCATGTTGGGGAGGGGGGGGGGGGGGGCGAAGATGGGGGAACCATATTTTAAACCATACTTTTCTCTCCTGTTTGTGATGCTTAAGACTATTCCCGACCTGGTATCTTGCAGTTTGCAGTTTTATCGATTCAAAAAGCATACGCTATGAATGTACTCGCGATTAAGCTGTTTTACTCGCTGTGACGGAGTTTTAATGGCACAATTTTTCATGCAATAATTGTACCTTTTCTTTATATTGGGTACTTTTATTTTTATTTTCATTATTTTTTTGTGTTTAATGTGTTTGCATTGGTTTGATTTATGCGTTTAAATTATTAGTTTTACGCACTTTTGCTTTTCGAAAACGTGACTTAATCGGGTCACGTGTGTCGTCTGCGTACTTCTTGGCGCACTATACGCGGCACTTGTGTCTCAATTGTCATAGCAATGTTTGTGTGGGCACCCATATAGACAGTGCCATAAGCGGCTTCTACCACAGTTTTGTAAGCGTGGCCCTATCTCGTACTGCGACAAGATAGGGTGCTCAAGGTAACATACGATAACTGTGGCAAACTTTACCACCGCCTGTTCCCAACTTTCTCGGTGTTATTCTGGCTGTTTCTCACCTTTCATGAGGTTGTTTTATGACGGATTGATTATGTATCCTGTATGGTGGTATCTGTTTTACATTATATGTGGTTTTAAGACTGACTGGTCACGTATCCGGCTACTTTTACTATTTTACATTTATGTGGTTTTATAACTAATGGGTCACGTTTCCAGCTAATTTTACGTAAGTTTTTATTATGTTTAGTTCACGTTGTGTGCGTGGCCGTGCAAGATATGACTATGCCCTTTTCGTCCATTTGCATTTGGTTTCTCCTTTTTGTAAACATTCTGATAATGCCCCAGAAGGGCGAATAGCGTCATTGACATTAAATAATTTCGCAATCGAGACTGTTTCTGTTCTGAAAACATTTTAAACCGGTTTGCTGTAGCGGCCTGCCACGATGGAATGGGAAAATTTCTTATGGTCTAAGTTTTATTCAAACAGTGTTTTTCTGGTTTTCATTCTCTCTGCTCTCTGGTGATAGTCCCTCTTGTTTATTGTCTATAATTTAACCAGTGAAGTAATTTCTCTCTGCCTTGTTCTATAGGCATGAGGCATACTCTACAAGATGTTCTATCTCCTCACTTAATACGCTCCCCACTGCGTGATTAGCTGCACTGCAAGGCCAAATAGATTCTTTTGTCATAGTCTGAGAAGACCAGCATGGGTCGCATTATTAATAAATCTCATAGCTGGTTAAAGAACTCCATCATACAGTGCTGTCCGACTGAATTTTTCTCCCTTGAGTAAATACGGGGTCGGCCACACAGTCCCAATGAACTTATGTAAAAATTTACAATAACACTTTGCTAGATCCAGGAAGTTCTAGAATTCCTTCTCACTGTGTTTGGTACTGGAAAATTCTGTTTCACAATTCCATTCTCTTCCCATATCCCAAACACTGTACCTGCTGTAACACAAAATGTCATTTCTCCATAATCAGTGTTAGAATCACTATGAGTAGCATAAAGTCCTGTATGTATTTCCAAAACACATCAACCTCTTCCAAATAAAAAACATTATTTCTGTTTTAAACTCACAGTACTCAATCTAACAAATTATGGAATGTGATTGGCATATCCCGTAATCCGAGCAGCATATTCGAATACTGGTAGTGGCGTGATGGGGTGACAAACGCAGTATCAAGATGATTTTCCTCTGCCACTTACAATTGACACTAGCCATTCTATAGATCCATCATTGTGAAGTACCGTGTTATTCCCAGTTATCCAAAGTTTCCCTGATATTTGGGATTGTGTATGCATCCAAAATGATCCTTTTATTCATATACCTTTAAACCTAACAAAATTAAGAGGCTTCCTTTCTGTTTGTGTGTATGCATCACCATTTCGCCACGACATATATTTATTCATTTTTAGCCGGCCGTGGTGGCCAAGCGGTTAAAGGCGCTACAGTCTGGAACCGCGTGACTGCTACGGTCGCAGGTTCGAATCCTGCCTTGGGCATGGATGTTTGTGATGTCCTTAGGTTAGTTAGGTTTAACTAGTTCTAAGTTCTAGGGGACTAATGACCTCAGCAGTTGAGTCCCATAGTGCTCAGAGCCATTTGAACCATTTTTTTATTCATTTTTAACTATGTTATTGTTGTGGTCTTCAGACCTAAGACTGGTTCGATGCAGCTTTCTATTCTAGTATATTCTGTACAACAAACTGCCTATTGGCTTCTGTCTCGGGTTCTTCGGCCGACGTTCATCTAATGATTTTTCTGACGTTTCGCCAGCACGAGTGGCTGGCATTGTCAAAGCTTCACCCTCCATTGCCGGTGGTGAACTGGAGGCGAGCTCGCGGCCGCAGACTATATGTACCTGGCGCGCCACGTCCGAGGGCTTCTCCGCGGTCATTTCCGGTGCGGTTCTCCTCTTGCTACCTGCGACGGTCGTTCGCTGCAGTACGGGAAGCCAGGATTTACCTTAAGGCTTTCCTCTTTCTTGTTGAAACTGGAGCCATAGTGAAGAACAGCTCGGTGAATTCCTGAGACACTTGAACAGCCTCCATGCCAACATAACATTTACCATGGAGGTAGAAAAGGACAGGAAACTGCCATTTCTAGATGTGCAGGTCACAAGGGACGGCGAAAACCTGGGACACAGCGTGTATCGAAAACCGACACACACGGACCGATACCTGCACAAACTGTCAAACCACCACCCGAGCCAGAAAAGAGGCATGATTAGTACGCTCGTAACGAGAGCAGGACGAATATGTGAGCCTCAACACCTCACACGAGAAATGCAACACCTGGAAACTGTTCTGAGGAGCAATGGGTACTCCACAAATTACATTAGAAGTGTAACAGAGCTAAACACTCGGCGAAGTAAGGAACCAGAAAAAGAAATGTCGGGTATGGCCTTTCTGCCATACATTCCCAGAGTGACGGACAGAATCGGCCGTATATTGCGCAAACACGGCGTAAAGACGATTTTCAAACCGACAAGGAAGATCAAAGAGTGTCTTAGATCGGCGATGGAGAAAAGAGACCCACTTGCAATGTCGGGAATATACCGTATACCTTGCACATGCGGAAAAGTTTATGTCGGAATGACTGGACGATCCATTAACACCAGGATCAAAGAGCATAAGCGACATTGTAGGTTGGGGCAGGTGGAGAAATCGGCCGTGGCAGAGCACGCACTGAATGAGACCGACCACGTAATAAAATTCGCCGACACGGAAGTTCTGGCTGTAGAGAAGCACTATCACACGCGCTTGTTCAGAGAAGCTGTAGAAATCCAAAAACACGCGAACAGTTTCAACAAGAAAGAGGAAAGCCTTAAGGTAAACGGATCCTGGCTTCCCGTACTGCAGCGAACGACCGTCGCGGGTAGCAAGAGGAGAACCGCACCGGAAATGACCGCGGAGAAGCCCTCGGACGTTGGCGCGCCAGGTACATATAGTCTGCGGCCGCGAGCTCGCCTCCAGTTCACCACCGGCAATGGAGGGTGAAGCTTTGACAATGCCAGCCACTCGTGCTGGCGAAACGTCAGAAAAATCATTAGATGAACGTCGGCCGAAGAACCCGAGACAGAAGCCAATAGGCAGTTTGTCAACAAGTGGCCACGAAAGCCTTAACAATTTTGTATTCTGTACAAGTCTGTTCATCTCCAAATAACCACTGCAACCTATATACTTCTGAATCTGATTACTGCATTCATCTGTTGTTTTCCCTCGCCAGTTTTATCCTCCTCACCTCCCTTCACTGACAAACTGGAGATAACTTGATGTCTTAGAATGTTCTATCAATGTATTTGTTCTTTTCATGGAGTTGTGCAAACAAATTTATTGTCTGCCCAATTCTATGCAGTATCTCCTCCATTAGATACGTGATCTATCCATCTAATATTCACAAAGTAGCTTCCCACACTGCTATAGATCATAAGGTATCCACCTAAATCTGTATTCCCTCTCATCGTCTTCTTCGTTTCTGTAGTTGTTACAATGTCAATGTTCCCTAGCTTCAGTTCTTTATATAGGGCAGTTTCTTTTAAGCGATAGCTTCTCACATTCTATCCCGCAATGTTGAGCTTTTCCACAATTCCAAATCGTTTGTCCTTTTCTTGCTTGGGTGGTCTTCTATTTAATCCATTCGGCAGATGATGACTGTTTATTGCCTCTGATGTGATGGGCCACCGTTCAGTGTGGGGACTTAGGGTCAATTAAAATTCACAAATAACTTTTGGATCAATCCTAACTTGGCAACCTCTTTCCAGAAACTTAGACCATTGTGAACTCTGGCCTTACCAATGAAAGTCGGTCTGACAACAGAGGATACACGCACTGTCTTTCGTTAACTCATATCTGGAACGTCAGCGATATTATATCGTAATACAACAGAAAACAGTCGGTCTAGAGCGCAAAAGGCGTTTATTTTTGGAGTACGGTATCGGTAACTGATTTCAGCTGTACATAAGCCATCTTCAGTCGAGTAATATCTCTGAAATTAATAAAGTAAGCCAGCAATAATACGCTATTTCGAATAACTGTCCCTTCTTTTATTACTTGAAGAAAAATCTTCGATGAAGTTAAATGGTACAAGAAGCCAGTAAATCTCAAGAAAATAGGTGTAAACAACAGAAAAGACCGGCAATATGCAATGTGTAACGAGTACCAAGAGCGAAAAATAAGAACGGAAAACCAAGAAAAAAGCGCATAGGTTAGGACGCTCAGAGCCATTCTGGCAAACAGTTCAAATGACAACTGATAGCGGCTGGAAATTCAAGAAGGCAAGATGGCGGTGGAAGGAAATAATAAAAATTCAAGATGGCAGTCGCAGTAATTTCATAAATGCAACCTGGCGCTAGTGGTAAATGCAAAAAGCAAGATAGTGGCGGTAGAAACTGAAAGGAAAAAGTTTCCAGTCTTTCAGTCCTAGAACAGAAATAATTTATAACCCAACTGACGCTGTAATCCAAAATGGCACCATGTTAAAGATCTGAATAATGTGAATTTTATGCACTGTTCAAAAGAATCCGAATGACGTGAACTATTTATCAGATATGCGTAAAGGTATTGACAGTACAAAAGTATTTCCATAAAAAGCACGTAAGCTTCACCAACGTTTTGCGTTAATTCACGCTATGTTCAAAAGTGTACGATTATTCTCAAAATACGTGAATGTATTGACAATACTGGTATAATCTCACACAACTGACCTTACAGGCGTAGTAGCACTTGTCAACCACGTCAGTTCAAATTTTGTATCACATTTGATGTGAGGCACAGTTCTATCTTGGCAAGCAATATACTTTGTCTGTATTATTTACCGAAAAACATAAAAATTATGATTACAAAACATATGCGTTAATACTGTCATAACCTAACTGCAACGTCAGAGAAATGGACATGACTCACAATATAGTAGTACTGATTCAGCTCTCATGTTAAACAGTGCTTGCTGTCAAGCATAGATCGATTATTGTATCCACTTCAAAGAGACTAAAAATTGTCTTCGTTAGTTATCAAAATACATAGTAATCTGATCCATAACATTACAAAATACATATTGCTTTGCATCTGACAGGAACAGTTAGCCAGTCGCTGCTGAACTGAGTTTTCCTACACCGACATGCTGAATTTTTCAGTGACTTCAGCAACGAGTAGCGACAGTTTCTAGAATTGTGTACCACAATGCCTATAGTAGCTCCTATAGGACCCGATAAGTAGTCATTCTCCCATACTGCTCATGTGTACACTGAAGATGCTGTGATCCAAATAAAAGTAAGGTTTCGGAATAAGACGAAAATTCAGGATGAAAGGATTTCCACGATATTCACTGATGGTATGCCTACCCCTATTGAAAGTAAATAGGAACTATGTGACCCCTTGAACAGAATAAATAATGTACGGAATATGGGTTGATGGTATGCCGAATATATACGATAATAGTGATGAGTAACAGAAATGTTCTTAGCAATAAATTTAATATAAAAATTCGTGACCAACAGGTAGATGACACGAAAGAATTTGGCTACCTTGGACGCATAGGAACATCTGCTGGACAAAGGAAGAAAGACAAAAAGCAGATCAGTAAAGGTTAAAAGGACATTCCTGGCCAGTTGGATTCTACGAGTATCAAACACCAACCTTAATTTGAGGAAGAGATTTCTGTGAATGTGTTTTTGGGGCACAGCATTGTATGGAAGTGGATCAAGGACTGTGGGAAAACCAGAAAGGAAGACAGTTGAAGCGTTTGACATATAGTGCTGTAGGAGATGTTGAAAATTACATGGTCTGGATAGGGCGGTACTCTGCAGAATCAGCGAGGACAGGGGCATATGAAAAACACTGAAAAAAAAAGAACGGACCATATGGTATCCAATCTTTGGTGGTTCGATGATAATTGAAGGAGCTGTGGATGGTGATAATCATAATGGGAATACAGGGTTCGTGTACATCCAACAAATAACTGAGGAATCTGATCGCAAGTGCTTCTCGGAGATGAAAACAGTATCATCGTAGATTATTACATGGTCGCATCAAACCACACAGAAGACGTGACTAAACAAAATTCAATGCAGTAAAAGTGTCATCAAACGGTGCAGGAACATTGCTGTAGGACAGTCTATTTAGGTTAGCGTTTAAAAATGCTCGAACGTAAGGAAGAGCTTAAAAAGTTACTGTGATCATCAGTTAAGTAACTGATTATCAGCTATAAGAAAGTAATTTTTATACCTGCAGTGTGTAGTACAGTATAAGATTATGCATATGTAAGGATAAAACTTGTCTTAAATATAAGCAGATTAATCAATACAACGCTTGAATCTAATAATTAATGGTTAATAGACAACATAAAAGAAATATAAAGCTACGAAAAATAGGGGTACAAAAAGTGTAAATTTTATCCCGTAGCAACATATTTTAGTATAATTTTTTATGTAAAACACCACTTACTTACTTACCAAACAATTTATGTTTTGCTGCTAAATATTGTGCCGTTGTTACCTTAGAGGCTATCAAACTTGTTCTGTTATTACTTTCGTGATGACTATATCGGCCCTTATGGAATATTTCGCTAAAGATGCCATTGTTTTTGTTTAAGTTGTTGATATGTTGGGATTGTAATTTTAGTCTTATATTGTTTAATCTATGTACCACTATTTGTAGCTTGTCATCACAGTGCTATATGATCACTTAGTCATTGGAAAAGAGCGTTGTATTTAGAAATCCATCTATCACAATTCTGACCATCATCCAGTCTCTAATCAGATCATTTACGCAAATGTTGAACATTGAAGGTGACCTACTACAGCCTTGTCCTATTCCCTGATAATGTCTATTGCAGGTATCAGCTCTTGACAGTATCTAATGGTATTTTGTTGTTTTTATATAAGCCTTGACACAACTTTATCAACTGCCAGGGGATATTTTCTCCATTATTGGTCAAAGGTTTTTTTCTGTGGCTGCTTCCAAATACTTATTCAGAGACGATAAACGCTCGATGTGCTTCCAAACTGATTTCTCGTCCTTTATCTTGTATAATTTGTTGTAGTGTGAAAAATCGCCAGCACAGTATTTTATCAAAGTCTGCTTGGTGTGCTCATAAAACGGAGCCACAGACGTTTCAAAGCCTTCCATTATTTATTTGGATGTAGGTCTTATAGGACGCAGTCAGAAGAGTAATTCCCAAGTAATTATTTTGTTACTTCCATCCCCTTTTCTAAACAGGCAAATACCTTAACGCGTCTCTATTCTTCTGGTATTTCAGTTATGCGCCAATATATATTATAGAGGAGCACTCTGTTTTCTCGAAACGTTCCACCATATGTTATCAGTTCTGACTTAATTCCATCTAATCCAAGTGCTTTTTTGCTTTTTTGTTTTCTCGATTACCAATTTTCAGTATGGCGAATCTATAAAGTCTGTCCAATTCTCCGTTTTTTCTTCCGTTATCACTTCATCACTTGGATTGTACTTACACTATAATTTCTTGTAATAATTTGCTAAGGCTTCTGAAGCAATCTCATTTACCTTTGGCCGGCCGCAGTGGCCGTGCGGTTCTAGGCGCTACAGTCTGGAGCCGAGCGACCGCTACGGTCGCAGGTTCGAATCCTGCCTCGGGCATGGATGTGTGTGATGTCCTTAGGTTAGTTAGATTTAATTAGTTCTAAGTTCTAGGGACTGATGACCTCAGAAGTTAAGTCGCATAGTGGTCAGAGCCATTTGAACCATTTGAACCATTTAACTTTGTAGTATTTTTATCAGCTCTTTTATCGGTTCTTTTAAGCTGTCTCATCAGTTTGTATAGTATTTCTTGTATTGCATGGATGTCATTTACATCTCCACTCATAAATATATCACATGAAAAGCAATGTTCCTGTGTTACCATTCTTTTGGCTTTAGTTCTGATTTCCTTATATTTGTCTTTAGAATTCTGAGTCTGATTTTGCAAGAAGATAGATGTTTTATTTTTCTTTTCTGCGGTTCTGGTGTCTTTTCGTTCCTAACTATAAATCCCCTCTTTCAATTTGTTTTGGATTTCTCATCCATCACTTCCTTAGCCACGTGTATTACGATATTTATGATAAATGTTTGTCAATGTTTTAGTTAGTTACATCTATTTACTGGAATAGCTTAGGAAACCTGCTCTGATACAGATTCCTTAATCTCTCCTCTTGGGGCAGATGAGTTTTTCTCATTTTTCTTTTTTTTCATCTTTACCACAGTTGGATGTTCGATTTAACACGACTGAAAGGTCTCTGTTGGATTCCTTTCATGTTAATTTCTTAAATCTGTTGTCACTTACGGCATAGATTCCTCTTCTAAATATACTGTGGTGTTTCTGACTATCTGGGAGGAGACTGAGCAGTGAAACGTGTTACTTTTACACATAAACAAGAACGATCCGTCACACTACTACACTTTAAAACACAGTTTATATGTAATTCATGTCACACAGTCTCATACAGAACCTACACCTGCTTTCTTTTATATACTGTATATGATAAGATACTGTCATCCCCCCTCCCTTCTGTGTGAGAGGATGAATGAGCAAATGTATTTTTAGTTGCATGCATGATGGTAGAAGACAAGCCTGTCTGCTAGAGAACAGTAGGAACAACGTTGGAACAGGTAGCTACACTTTCTAAAAGCAGAGAGGTTTCTATTCTTAGTATGGTCCTGTCTGTCCCTTGTCATGTTGGTATAGGAAGCTGCCTCTCTGGTCACTTCCGTTTGTATTTGTGAAGCACGCTCGGTAGGGGCCCAGGTCAGTCTGTCCGCGGCGAGCATCTGAAGTGGTAAGATCTCCGGCTAAGTGCATGTCTGCTAAGTCTGTAGGACAATGGATTTCTTAAGTTCAGCCTAATTCAAAATTTAATCACCTTTATTTCAGGTTTAACTCTAAAATATCTAATTTTATCTTAAATTGCAATGCAGTGTATTTCGAGTGTGAAGTTCAGAATATCTGCCACTAGTTGCTTTGTAACGACATTGTGAGTGAAGTGGAACCACGTGTTGATCAGTAGCTCTAACTAAGATCATCAATCTTAAATGAGAATGGCCGTGAGATTATAACGTCTCGTCGTGACAACATTTTTCAATATAGCGACTTTTCTTTATGTCCAACCCACGTGGGGTGTACTTTGTGAGATTAGTACCACGTGCTTATACAATTGTTTGACCCAGCAGGTTAATAGTAAGTCGACAGTAACCAGTCGAGGTTTTTCTTTTGTTAATTGCTTTTCGATAATATATTTCAATTATAAAAATTATTGTGATGTTACACACTTTGTGTAAACCAAGTTGACCATGTGAAGCATGTAGTGTAATCATCAAAGTAGCTCTCAGCTATTCTTTTCGGGAAGATTTCACAGAGAATTAGTATGAATTTAGTATACTAGTGTGTGGTAATTTTATGATGGACAGGATTGCGCTACAAATGTAAATTCTTTGGGTGAAAATTGAATTGGTTGGTTGTGGTTAATTTCCCCGTGCATATGTTTCAACGATCTTCGTGTGTTATTTTATGAATTCAGAGTTGTATGCAGTCTCTCAATCTTGGCTCCATATTTGATGTGTTCCATAAGATTACAAACTCACATTTTCACAATCCTAAATAAGGCACCAGTTTAGTTATGAATCAAGTTTAATATGCTGAAATTTCAATGATCAATGTTAAAATAAATTTCGAAATATAAACTGATTTATTTCTTTTTATTTAAATTATCTTTTATATATATATATATATATATATATATATATATATCTCACTGGTTGTCGTATGACTATTAAAAGATTATAATTAATGTTAGTCTGCTTGGGAATTAGGTAAGCTAGACTGGATACCTGGTGAAACAGTTGCTCAGTAATGCAAGGTTAACTTCCCCAGACAGCTCACAGCTTTTAACCCACTTTGATGGTCTTGAATATCAGCACGGAGAACAGAACAAATTAATGTTACAACATTACACATGGCGACCCTGCCAGGACACAGTCAACTGGGCCACTTCGGGAGCGCGGTCAACAACAAAAGAATGGCTGCATGGCGAACACTTTCCCTTGCACCTGGATCTAATGGCCGGCCACACCAGTGCGACACTATATATATATATATATATATATATATATATATAAATATATATATATATAAAAGAGAATTTACATTTAAAGAAATAAATCAGTTTATATTTCGAAATTTATTTTAACATTGATCATCGAAATTTCAGCATATTAAACTTGATTCATGACTAAACTGGTGCCTTATTTAGGATTGTGAAAATGTAAGTTTGTAATCTTGCGGAACACATCAAATATGGAGCCAACGAAGAACGTTGAAACATATGCAAGAGGAAATTAACCACAACCTACTGATTCAATTTTCACCCAAAGAAGTTATGTTCGTAGCGCAATCCTGACCGTCATGATAATACCACACACTGGTATACTCAATTCATACTAACTCTCTGTGAAATCTTCCCGAAAAGAATAGCTGAGGGCTACTTTGATGATTACACCATATGCTTCACGTGGTCAACTTGGTTTACACAAAGAGTGTAACTTCACAATAATTTTTATAACTAAAATATATTATCGAAAAGCAATTTACAAAAGAAAAACCTCAAACTGGTTACTGTCGTCTTACTATTAACCTGATGGGTCAAACACGTGGGTTGAACATAAAGAAAAGTTGCTATATTGAAAAATATTGTCAAGACGAGACATTATAATCTCACGAGCATTCGCATTTAAGATTGATGATCTTAGTTAGAGTTACTGATCAACACGTGGTTCCAATTTACTCACAAAGTAGTTACAAAGCAACTAGCGGCAGATATTCTGAACTTCACACTCGAAATACACTGCGTTGCAATTTAAGATAAAATCAGATATTTTAGAGTTAAACCTGAAATAAAGGTGATTAAATTTTGAATTAGGCTGAACTTAAGAAATCCATTGTCCTACAGACTTAGCAGACATGCGCTTAGCCGGAGATCTTACCACTTCAGATGCTCGCCGCGGACAGACTGCCCTGGGCCCCTACCGAGCGTGCTTCACAAATACAAACGGAAGTGACCAGAGAGGCAGCTTCCTATACCAACATGACAAGGGACAGACAGGACCATACTAAGAATAGAAACCTCTCTGCTTTTAGAAAGTGTAGCTACCTGTTCCAACGTTGGTCCTACTGTTCTCTAGCAGACAGGCTTGTCTTCTACCATCATGCATGCAACTAAAAATACATTTGCTCATTCATCCTCTCACACAGAAGGGAGGGGGGGATGACAGTATCTTATCATATACAGAATATAAAAGAAAGCGGATTTAGGTTCCATATGAGACTGTGTGACATGAATTACGTATAAACTGTGTTTTAAAGTGTAGTAGTGTGACGGATCGTTCTTGTTTATGTGTAAAAGTAACTCGTTTCACTGCTCAGTCTCCTCCCAGAAAGTTAGAAACACCACAGTAAATTTAGAGGAGGAATTTATGCCGTAAATGACCACAGATTTAAGAAATTAACATCAAAGGAATCCAACAGAGACCTTTCACGACTATTATCCGTAATCACGTTTCAGTCCCTACATACATGTTTAACATTTACCCCTGTAGCTACATATTTGTTTCCTTTAAAGTAAGTAGTAGGAGACCTAAGCCCTCCTACATCTCATGTATATTTATATATAGATATCTTTCTTTTTAAAAACTTAGTAGTTACTCTCAGTTCATTAAAGGTGACAAGCCCTCCCAGTTCTATCCCACTGTAATTTACGTTTCCTCTCCATCGCTGTAAATCAACTGTTGGATGGCATTTCTACCTACTCTCGCATTCAGGTCTCCCGTAAAAATGACAAGGCCAATGTTGTTTATTTTATACAAGCGTTTCTGTATTTCTTCGTTGTATTGATTCTCCCTTCCTTCTTTCCTTCCTCTGGCAGCCTAAATTTTAATAGGAACTTACTTCGATAGTTTATCGCTATTTGGTATCTGTGCTACACATACACAAAATTAAAATTTATTTAAAATACGATATTTTATTAGAGAAAGCAAATAGTGTACCTGGTCTAACAGCGTAAGTATGTTACGCCAGAGATGCAGCGCTCTTAATTTAAGTCCCTGCCGTGATTTTTCTCGCCAAGTGTGACTGGATAGAGGATGGAGGAATCTCGTTGTACAGCTACTGATCTCGAAAGAAGTGGAATTCTGTTACTAACTAAAGAGACACTAATATTTTGTACTCTGAGATTAAGGCGAAGACTGTTACTATTATTTGCCGAGCATTACAACAAAACAGACTATATTTAATTTTGTGCTACTTCACTACTAAATACACTCATATTCCAACGGAATTCACTTATTGAATTAAATGAAGGCAAAGTGAAAGTTAGCTCGGAAGACATTAAAATTCTACCCATTCCTAAACAGTTCGAATCTATTACCACTAGAATTTCAGTAACTTTTATCTCGGCGAGTGTAGTGATCGTTTTGGTGTTCCTCTTTTGTTTCAAACGCACAATTTCATATTTGGATTGGTTACGTATTAACATAATAAAACCCAGTAGGAAGGAACAACTATAATAGAGATGTCATTACCATTTCACTATAAGCTATTCTAATACCAGCCTTTATGTGTATTAGTGATGACACACTAGCATAGCTAGAGGACACAGTTCATCAAAAGCACTTTCTCAGTAAGTGCCACCTCAAATTAAGGGCGAAGTTTGATATTAGTAAACTTATTTCGCTTGGAATACTCTTTTCGCATTTGCTACTCTGCTTTGTCATGATCTACCTATTATTAATGATCACAAAAGTTTTCTGAAATTTTCTTATATTGTCAACCTATGACATCCATTGTACTGATCAGAAGAGACACCTTCAATTATTCAATCGGTTCTGGAATTCAGTGGACTCGATCTAGACCATAAGATCTCTAGCCTGCACCACAAATCCCTTACTAGATTATCCTGGATTGTTCGATGTTTTGTGAAATTTAGCTGTTGTTCAATATTTAAGTTATTATAATACTTGCGAGAATAACCAAATTTAATGGTTGTGAGCACTTTTAGCAAAACAAACATTTTATATTAGTAGGTTGTCTCATTTGAATGGAAGTAATTATCTATGCAAGTGGTCCAAGTTTTAGCATGATCACTAAACAATTTACGATGGTTCAGATATGTAATTTAACTGTAAAGTAGATTTCTTTTTGATAATTGTGTCCGGTCTGGTTTATGAAATCTGCAGTTGTGTCCTAATTAAGCGTGTTACGGCTCTGCTGTTGGTCTTAAAGAATGAACTGTAGTATAATAACTGTGTGTTATACACAGAAGAAATTTTTGAATTACCACCTATACAGAATGAGATCAGGACCACCGTGCGAATGCTCTGACCTATAACTGTAGCAGCCTCAATATTTGGATAAAATACTGTAAACTTGGAGATATAACGATTTTTCTTTCTCTATAATTTCCGTTTTGACCTCAGATGAAGTTATCCAATGACGATGTTTCCACACTACGGTGGTAGCTGAGGAGAAAATAGGTGAAAACGTCCTACTAGGCAATTGTACAATGCATTTCATAATCAATTTTTCTTTCTTCCTGCTTAGCTGAATTCGTTATCGTCCTTTCCTTCATGGCCATCAGTTTTGACGTTAAGTTTACCGCGAAATTCATTTCTGCTACTCCTCATGCATTTCACGTATTCATTTTTATTTCTTCGTGTGTAGCTGAACTCGTTATCGTCCGCTGCTTCATGGCCATCAGGTATGACGTTCAGTTTATCGCGAAGTTCATTTCTGCTACTCCTCATTACTGTCATCCTTGGTCGGTTTACACTTAATCCTCGTTTCCAGGGTTACCACAAATCCCTTTTTCTAGCACACGTCCTGTTTTTTGAGGCGAGAAAGTGTGTCCGGACGGATTTCATAAGAATATAAAATGTTTTAGGATCTTATAGAAAAGGAAATCAGTCGTCGCTGTAAATAATCGTAAATAGGTGCTACTGTACTAGTTTCGATAAAAATCTAGTATTGTAGAATTCTATTTTCGTATACGTAGTCGCAATGCTAGCACGGAACGTGTCTTTTCTCTTGTAAACTTACAGTGGACCAAAGTTAGGAAGAGATTTAAAACTATTTAAAAAAAATTCATGCACCTTAACCGCCTGAGATTTTATGAATACTTGTTGGCAAAACAAATAACTGTTACGAGAGATTTCTTCGTACTCTAAATGTTCTTGATATAATAGTTAAAAGGTAATAATGAGATTGTTGTGTGTAACGATTACGAATATATTGTTAAGGTACTACGGCTTCTTTAGTCCTAAAATAAACACGGAAATTCACTGCTTTGATTTAGGGTAGTTGTATGTGTTCATTTCTAAATTGCAAACCAAGTGATTTTGTCGATAATGTATGTCATGCTGGCATCATGAACATATGGTAACCCTACTTATTGTGTACTCAGTAGACTGTCCATTCAGTTAAACAGGTAACAGGTAATGTACATCATCTTTCCTTTAATTAAGATAGGATAGCGTTAAAGAGCAAATGACGCTATAGTGCAGCGGAGAGAGTCATGTCAGGCGGTGTGTGGATGATTGGGTTTTCAGGAGAGGGGCAGGGGGGATGGGCGGTGAGGAGGAGGCTTCGGAGACCAGCAGCGCCAGTAGACGGGTGTCGCCTGTCGGATTGCCAGGAGCCGCGCTGGTGATGTGGTGTGCTGTGGTGCGGCGCCAGAGAGAAATTTCACGGAAAATGGAATTAGTGTCACCCCGAAGTTGGCACGCCGCCCAGGCTGCCGTGCGATCTGCCAGCCACCGCCACAGCCTGGTGTACGACCACAGCCCCTACCACTACCACCGCCACGACCACCAGCCGCCTCCAACGGTCTGCACTGCTGACGCCAGCGCCCGTACGACCACAGCACGCCTTCCTTCTCACCTCAGCACTTGAGTCACGAGCATACGAAGTATATCTGAAGATCCTGTCATGCATTCAGGTAAACTTATTCCCAAGAAAAATACAGTTACCTAAATATAATAGTATTTCATAAAGCGATTTTGTATGGTCCACAGATATGGTTTATAATTGTCTTGGGTAGTTACCTTGATGACTTTTTTACGTCTGTAATTTGCGAATGGCTCTTTGTTGATAAATAATCTCAACTACATTTATTTTAAGCTTATTTTCTCAAAAATATTACATTGAACTATTAATATTATAAATCTATATGTGAAGGATGACAAAGTATATTGCATTCCATATTTTGCACTGAAAATACACTATATATTTTCAAAATAACTTGCTATTTTAAATCTTCAATTTAAAATGTCGCGTAAAATGTCTTAACAATAATTTTAATGAGATTGGAGAAAAGACATAACTGCAGTGTAGCGTATATATCGAAATTTATCTATTATTGGACACCACTACGGGTAAAACTGCATACTTACTTAGCTGTGAAAATACTACAATAGCTAAGGCGCCATTATGGTGCCGAGAGATTAGTGTATGCTGGGACATCAGCACAAGCCGCTTTTTGTTCCAATGTGACGCGACCACACAATGTGACTTTCGGTGATGTAAGAAGGATGTACACTCTTTGACATAAAACTTGACCGGCGGCCGGCCGCTTCAGAGGCTAAGTCCGCGCCGATCGCGACATGGGACAAAAAAACTGGCCAACTCGCTAATTCTCCAAGTCCGGTTATCTGCACAATCTGGCAACACTGTAGACTGCGGCACTTCCTGGAGGAAAACTTGTCCCATGATAGAGAAACTCTAGGCTGATTACGCCTGTGGTCTAGCGGTAGCGTGCGTTGTTTCTGTTCATAATGTCAGTGGATCGAGAGCAGCTGGCATAAAATATTTTTATAGCCTCTTCTGTCTGAATGCTGAAGACGTGAATGTAATGGTAGCGCATTCAATCTATTTCGCTTTGTGACACACCGATATCAAAATTTTATCCAGTAACGATTTTGCGGCAGATTTCCTGCAGACTGTCCTCCTCTGGACGCCGTATGCGGCAAAGCTCCGGGATCCATTTGCTGGCTACTGGCAGCGGCCGTGGCGACAGCAGCGGCGCTGCACTCCCCCGTTCTTTATCGAAAGCGCCTGCTACCGCTCATCGCTTTTGATGATTTAAAACGCTTTATTATTAAACGTTGCTCAAAAGCAACGGAGACAGACGCCCTGATTAGTAGGCGGGTATTATATTACATTAATCGGCAAGAGCTGAGTATGGCCCGAAATTAATTTTATAGACTGGGACGAAATTAAACCACCTCACTACATTCGATGAATCTATAAATGCTTCACACCTCGTTTCTTTTCCTTTCAAACTCAATTATTTGTGCAACTTTTGGTCAATGTTTGGATGTTTTCGTCAAGCCAGAGTGAGCGTCTGTGGTGTAAAGTGTATTACAGTTCTTGTTTCATTCCTTATGGTAAGTCTATGCGATAAACTGTGTGAATACCTTGCAATGCATGCTCTGTAGCAGTGCAGGAACACTGCACATTTGGAGTTCCATGTATGGGTTCATGAAGTATTTATTGTTGATCAGAAGTGATAGTTAAGGTCATCAGATTTAAACCAGAAAAATTTGTCGTTTTGAAGGTTTCAGAGAACGGAAAGGAATTGCTAACGCCGGTGTTAGAAAACGTCTACAGTTAAATGCTATTGCAAAAATTTAGAAGAAGGGAACTACATTAATGAACATGTGCACTTCATAAACAGCCTTCTGACATGTTAGACCTATATGACGAACAAAGCTCAAATTTATATCGTTGACAGTCGGTTTGAATCTTTTCAGGGTCTATTTTACAGTGAAGCACCTTGGAATTTGCAAAGCAGAAATCCATGATATTAACTTAATTTACTAAGTCGAAATCGGACGAAGATTGATGTTTAAAGGCATTCTTCAGATTTCGCATAAGAAATTTTTACTAGCAGTTTGCAACTCCATTAATTAAAATGGAAAATAAAAGGTTGCAGTCAGCGGCTTCTACCGTGATTCGAACTGCTATGTCTTATAGTACAATCACTGCAACGCACAAGGGAACCTCTGAGCTAACGACACACTGGCGGCCAGAGGCGGAATATAGTCACTGCAATGTTGCCTGAGCCTCAAAACGCAACCTTAAACACACGAACAGAGGAGGTGGAGATTACTGTTTTAACGTCCCGTCGACAACGATGTCATTAGAGATGGAGCACAAGCTCGGATTAGGGAAGGATGGGGAAGGAAATCGGCCGTGCCCTTCCTAAGGAACCATCCCGGCATTTGCCTGAAGCGATTTAGGGAAATCATTGAAAACCTAAATCAGGATGGCCGGGCGCGGGATTGCACCGTCGTCCTCCCGAATGCACACACAAACAGGTGTTACTTATGTGAAGAACGCCGTTCTTGGAGTCCAGAAATTAAATATACTTTCTAATTGTGTCATCTTGCAGTGGATTATATCGTACGAGTCTTCGATGTGGAAAACGAATGCCAAGTGAATTTAGCGAGGTAACGCCGACCTACACCCGGAAGTAAATGCACTATCAGAGTGTTGACAAATACTTGCTACGACGCTGCCATTTCTAGGCTCTCTGACGAGGCAGCTCTTCAGCGAAATGCTTGCCGTGATTCTCCGATACGGTTCTTCAGAGTGGAGACGCGCGCGCACGTTTGGTTTTTATGCGGCGTTCTCCCCTGATGGTTTCTGACGTCGCCTTGTGGGCTATGTATACATATGAGACATTCAATTATTATTAATCCAGAATGATACAAGTTTCAGCTTCCGGCGTGGAAGAAGGCTGTTGACGCCGACATTATATCATTTCAACGTAGGGAAAGCAAAACGGATCATTCAATGTTTCTCATTCAACATAAAGCATGTGAGATAATTTTCCGTAACGTTCATAATCATCTAAAAATACAAACGAAGTAAAAATACACCGGAAGCTTATTCGAATTGAATATAACGCTTTGCACCTCGATGTCGAATTTGTCCACTTGCAATCTTTTGCAGCATACACATAGAATGTCATGATTACCACGAGAATGAAGAAATATGTTGGTAAGGATGGAAGCAAGAAGAGACGCAGTCAACAAATATTCTATTCCTCATGGCATTCATTTCATTTGACACGTAAGAAGAGGTAAAGCGGGAATTTACTTTCGTTAACACGAAAGATATGCCGCACATATTGATAACGAGGAAGTCTGCGTCTTCATACGTTTCCTCCTTGAAATCTGTATGCTCTATTATATACTAAGTAGCCCGATCATTGTTTCAGTAATGTTACCCTCTTGTTTGACCCCGTAACGATGAACAGATTCCAAATGCATGTCTCCCTTCCTGGGTTGTTTTTTGTGTTTTATTGCTTGGAATTCCTGAAGCAGACCACTGTGCCTTCCCCCCTCGTGGGTTAGGTCTCAAAACTAAACCGCTTTGTATCCAATGGCGTAATTTATTCAGACAGCATCAGCATAAGACTATCAAACAAAGCCTTCCATTTACAGTTGCAGCACTCTAACCAGCACTGACCAAAGTGTAATCCACGGTCATGGTCCTAAATTACCAGCTGTCTGCTACTGTGGCAAAGTCCGTACTACACTGTCGATTCCGCAGCACCATTTTATCTGGTAACACTGTGTAGTTGCACAGTTGTGCTACCAGGTCTGTCCTCACACTGTCAACTTTATGTATCTCACTTCTCCTGTAGCGTAGATCACGAGGAGCCGAAGTAAATGAGTGTATTCTGCATGACGTAACATTCGGTATTCCCTTCTTTCATAGCCACTCTTCATGTGCATCGATACCAAATAGGAATGTGAAAACTCTTGCGAGTGAGAGAATGACAATAACAATCGTAACAAGAACAAGCAAATAATGAATGATGTTTATTCCAACGCAGAACGAGAATGGCTTTAAATATAAAAATCTGTATCTATATCTATATCCATATCTATTGATCTTTGAGTTGGCACAATGCAAATATATTCTTAGCATTTAGTTACTGAATTTAGTTCTGGATGTTTGCAGAGAAAAGGAAAAGTCGGTACTTCTCGCTGCTCAGAATAGCATCTTGAACTTAGTCATCTCGCAAATAGTTCTGTGTCTCACTGGGAGTTAAAAACGTCAGATATCGTTTGTGTTGACAACGAATGAAAATACATTAAAAATCAAAATTATTATCCACCAGCAGATAGGTGTTCTCATGATAGAGCTTGATAATACATAATTAAATCTTTAGTGCCGGGCCAGGATTCGATCCCATTCACGCGTAATATGTGAAGGTATTGAGGAATCTGCAGTTTTGAACAAACAACAAATTGTAGCCGAGCTGTATTGCCACAAAGGGATCAAATTCCGCCTTAAGGGCGGTCTGAGTTGCATTCCCAGTTTATAAACAATTTTATCGACATACAGAAGCTCAAATAAAAGATGGAATAAGTGTCCTGTGACCATACATAGCGTTTGTGTCGTCACTTGAAATAAATAACTAGTATAAGAAAGGTTACTGGTGATAGAGTTTCTACATGTCGCCACTCCAGACTTTATTGTGGTTCAACCTACCGTCTACTTGGTAAAGAAGGAATATCATCTTTGATGTGAATTTTCAGACCACGCAGCCATTATATCTCCTTCACTTGGTGTAGCCAGGAGAGAATGGAATCTGTCTCTCCCTATCTAAAATCATTGGCGGAAGTGGGAATCGAACCCAGACCATAGGTATAACAACCTACCATCCGTCGAACAGACCACGAAATCCTCTTCTCTGCGAGTCATTTTTCTATCGTAACGCAGTTGCGCCACACTGGATAAGAATTCTGACACACAGGCTCCCTGTAGTAATTTGCAGCATGTTCAGCAAATTCATTTACTTGGTTGACCGAATCACCATGAACTAGCTGCCTCGGCTACCCAGTGCATACATTCGACTATTTTGTAATCACAGAAATAAAATCACGTAACTGCCACCTACACACAACTGCCAACAGTGTAGGATGCAGAAGTTTAAATAGGAAGTGTTCCTTTCCACTTGAGCTATTCTATTGCGCTATCTGTTACTAGAAAACGTCGTTCAGTCCAAAAGAAAAGCTGTAACTGTTTGTCTCTCAGAAGTCAAGACCTGGCCATATGCATAATCTCACAGTGCTGTGGAATCCAAAAGTTCTGGAGGAATAGTTGCCGAGCTCTGGAGCTGCTGTAGCTACGTGTCAGCTTGTAGCATAGATAAGATGTCGCGAGTTCGAATACATTCAGTGCTACATTTTTTAAAACGCAATTCTGCTCTCTGCTGAAGGTATCAATCTAATGGAACTTTGAACATAATTCCCTTCACTTCTCAACCCAGAGTAGTCGCATGTGGAAAAAGGGCTAACTACTGTGACATTTTGTTATATTCAGGTTTAATAGACAGCAGGCAGCAGATGCATCTCGAAGATGTGCAGGGAGAGCGCATCGTGCCATAATATGTCAGAAAAGTATTTTCTACATTAGCCGTCGTGTGGTAGTGATATTTTATTCTTCTTCAAACTTTGTTTGACAGCTTTAACTCAGAACAAGTTTTCTACATGCATGTAATCAATAAACTGCATGTGCATTGTCAGACTGTCATAGGTAACATCTGAGAATTCGCATATATCGTTGATGATTAATTTCTCTCTCATGTTTACTATTGTTTTAACAACACTAAAGGAAACCTTACGAAAATTGTGCACTGTATTATAAGAAATGAAATAAAACTAACCATGATAACCTTACGATGAAAGTATCTGTACACAAGCATGCCTCTATCGACACGAATTAGTAAAATACTACTCACTTAGATTTTGATTGGGTCTGTGTTTAATTGGTATGCTGTGTCGTACTCAAGAGGTATGCAAATGTGGCATTTCATAAATATAGTTACGTATTCCTAGAAACCCAAAATTCGCTTGTCAGCAGCGGGAAGAGGCCTTACCTGTTGTGCAGCATTGTAAGTTTTTCAACATTGCACAATGAGCTGAAAGCATTTTCTTGCGATTTCCTTATTGATGTTTGATCTGACTGCTTGTAGCTCTTTCACAGAAGGGATAAAAACGTTACAGTCAGTGAGACTGGAACTGCGAACCGTAACAGACGCTTTTTCACAGGTCAGCACGTTACCACAGAGCTGGCGAGGAGGTATGGGTCTTAGCTTCCTATAACGAGGGCAATAGTAACTAGAACTCGTAAACCGCTATTTGAAGGTCGAGATTAGTTGCGGTTTCCACCTGCAACGACTTTCCTGGGCTGAAAACCGTAAATTTTCAATCTTTTGTTACCCTTCAAGCGATAATAACTCAGATTATTCAATGGAAATGACAGGTAAAATCAAGTGAACTTTGAGGCTTAATTCCGTGCACACCAGGAAGTAACTCGTCGATCACAGAGTTGCCAAACATACGTTGCCTTGTTGCCAAATCTCAGTTACAGTACCAGCAGGAAGAAGACGAACCGATGTGATCCTACAGCGGTCTGGGAAGTGACCATAGCTGGTGTCTCCAAGTCACGGCTGCTACGGCCTGGAATACGTAATGCGTCTGATTCGCTTTCTGTAACTAGGTTTAGGGACTGGAGCGTAGTTACTAATAATACCCAGAACTGACTGCAAACTGAGCATCATAAATCAGTAACTCTCATTGTTGTTTTTATATTTCTTTCGTAAGTGTACTCAAAACTAAGAAAGTCATTCACAGGCGTTTTCGTGCCTCGCCGATAGTCGAGCACAACATACAAATAAAAATAAAAAAGAATATGTGTGTGTGTGTGTGTGTGTGTGTGTGTGTGTGTGTGTGTGTGTGTGTGTGTGTGTTTGTGAGAGAGAGAGATAAATAAAAAGCAATGAGAGAGAGTGTAAAAAATTGCTGTAAAGAAATTGAATCATGGTATTTAAAGAAATCTTTCATTAAAATGACACGTTCCACATCATTACGAAATGTCGTATTCATGATCTATGGAACAAGAGTTAATCTAATGTAATCTAATCTAATCTAATCACATCATATTGATGATTAGCCATGAAGAGTCATGAATTACCGAAATTTTGGCCAATACCAGTAACCAAATCTGAACTTGAAAATAAAAGACGACAATTTTTGTAATAAACCGTGACTCCTATCAAGACCCTTTCGTCCCTGTTATCTAACCACGAAAGATGTCTCATATACCTCCATTCTGAAGTAACAAAGTGTGCATGCATTTAAAGATGAAGTGCATGATGTGAAGTTCTGTGACGGAGATACGAACCCAACACGTAATCCGATTGTTAACTAAGAAACATCAAATGTTACGTATCGGTTTTTCTTACGAGCCGCTAGGTGTCTGAATCTAAAATAAGGATACAAACTTTTGTGCCTAAGCGACAATCGAACTGCACACCTACCGTGCATCCACGAATATAGCTTAAGTATCAGTTGCTTACTCATGAACAGTAAGATGTGTGCGTGTTTGACCAGAAATAACGACACCTGTTGCGATTGTTGGAAACACATGAACAGACATTGAAATTGCGCGTTAATTTTCACTAGCAGGTGGGTGTGCACTTGATAAAGTTAGAAATGAAATTATGAATATTTTTGTACTGGATCAGGTTTCAGACCCACATACTTACCTTTGGAGGAGACCTAGAGAAGACTGCAGTCTTGGGAAAAGGAACGAAATGACTGAACTATACTGTTCCGAGAGATTCAGATCCTCGAAAGAGGAGATACGAATTCGAATCACAGTCCAGCACCAAATTTTTAAACGTCTCTAGTTCAATCAAGTACAAGTAAAATAAGAGCCCTGTCCCTTTAAATGGCTATCGGTTCATCAAATAAAATAAAATTTTCTAATGTAAGTAAGCTTACTGGCGACTGTATTTCTGTTTACCATGACTTCCGCTGTGTCATTTCCCAACGTAAACCGGCTCTGCCCAGTTGGTAATGAAGGAACGTGATGTTTAATGCGGATTCTGGATTATAACGTCTTTCTCTTGAGGTTACCAGAGGTAAAATAAATCTGTTTGTGCCTCTTAAAAGTAAATGCCTGAACCCACGCATTGCACCTGTGATAGCTCGTTCCACCATACCATTGTGGCCACATTACCCAGCCCCAAGAGTGTGCTGTAACGGATGATGTGCTTAGCTTACAAAATTAGTCACGGTGGGAAAAATGCGAGTCTATTAAATGGTCAAGTAGAAGCAAGCTTCTGACGTAGAGATTATGCTATTCTCATGTCAGCAGGATGTAAAGACTCTTCTAGGCATCATAGGCTGGATGTGAAGCCATTTTGATTTTTCACAAATTCAGCAAATTTCTTAGTTCGAGAAAATCCACTGTGAAGTGTGAAGTTGCCGGATAATTCGATTATTACTGTTATTATTAATATCATTTTATTCATACCGCTGCTGGAACACGACCGTAGTCTTCAGGTAAAACGCGAGACCAGCTAATATGACGTCTGGCGACCGAAAGCACATATCGACAAAATATTTATCGCCCCTTTCCTCTCGGTGCTGAAGCTATGAGTGTAATTCAAGCGAATCTACAATATCATATTAGCGAGTCTCGCGTTTTACCTCAAGACTACGGTCGTAGTCAAGAGTAATGTACTATGACTGGAGTCAAGACTTCCTCTGGGAAGTGCCGCAGTCACATGTTGCTAGATCGAGCATATTGCCAGACGTAGAATTCTGAGAGGAACACGACTGTATTGTCCACCTTAGGTGAACGACTCGGCGGTCAATTTTTTGGTCTGAGACTGTATCTACAACACATATTGCACGCTGAAGACTCATAGCTTCAGCACCGAGAGGAAAGGGGCGATAAATATTTTGTCGATATGTGCTTTCGGTCGCCAGACGTCATATTAGCTGGTCTCGCGTTTTACCTGAAGACTACGGTCGTGTTCCAGCAGCGGTATGAATAAAATGATATTAATAATAACAGTAATAATCGAATTATCCGGCAACTTCACACTTCACAGTGGATTTTCTCGAACTAAGAAATTTGCTGAATTTGTGAAAAATCAAAATGGCTTCACATCCAGCCTATGATGCCTAGAAGAGTCTTTACATCCTGCTGACATGAGAATAGCATAATCTCTACGTCAGAAGCTTGCTTCTACTTGACCATTTAATAGACTCGCATTTTTCCCACCGTGACTAATTTTGTAAGCTAAGCACATCATCCGTTACAGCACACTCTTGGGGCTGGGTAATGTGGCCACAATGGTATGGTGGAACGAGCTATCACAGGTGCAATGCGTGGGTTCAGGCATTTACTTTTAAGAGGCACAAACAGATTTATTTTACCTCTGGTAACCTCAAGAGAAAGACGTTATAATCCAGAATCCGCATTAAACATCACGTTCCTTCATTACCAACTGGGCAGAGCCGGTTTACGTTGGGAAATGACACAGCGGAAGTCATGGTAAACAGAAATACAGTCGCCAGTAAGCTTACTTACATTAGAAAATTTTATTTTATTTGATGAACCGATAGCCATTTAAAGGGACAGGGCTCTTATTTTACTTGTACTTGATTGAACTAGAGACGTTTAAAAATTTGGTGCTGGACTGTGATTCGAATTCGTATCTCCTCTTTCGAGGATCTGAATCTCTCGGAACAGTATAGTTCAGTCATTTCGTTCCTTTTCCCAAGACTGCAGTCTTCTCTAGGTCTCCTCCAAAGGTAAGTATGTGGGTCTGAAACCTGATCCAGTACAAAAATATTCATAATTTCATTTCTAACTTTATCAAGTGCACACCCACCTGCTAGTGAAAATTAACGCGCAATTTCAATGTCTGTTCATGTGTTTCCAACAATCGCAACAGGTGTCGTTATTTCTGGTCAAACACGCACACATCTTACTGTTCATGAGTAAGCAACTGATACTTAAGCTATATTCGTGGATGCACGGTAGGTGTGCAGTTCGATTGTCGCTTAGGCACAAAAGTTTGTATCCTTATTTTAGATTCAGACACCTAGCGGCTCGTAAGAAAAACCGATACGTAACATTTGATGTTTCTTAGTTAACAATCGGATTACGTGTTGGGTTCGTATCTCCGTCACAGAACTTCACATCATGCACTTCATCTTTAAATGCATGCACACTTTGTTACTTCAGAATGGAGGTATATGAGACATCTTTCGTGGTTAGATAACAGGGACGAAAGGGTCTTGATAGGAGTCACGGTTTATTACAAAAATTGTCGTCTTTTATTTTCAAGTTCAGATTTGGTTACTGGTATTGGCCAAAATTTCGGTAATTCATGACTCTTCATGGCTAATCATCAATATGATGTGATTAGATTAGATTAGATTACATTAGATTAACTCTTGTTCCATAGATCATGAATACGACATTTCGTAATGATGTGGAACGTGTCATTTTAATGAAAGATTTCTTTAAATACCATGATTCAATTTCTTTACAGCAATTTTTTACACTCTCTCTCATTGCTTTTTATTTATCTCTCTCTCTCACAAACACACACACACACACACACACACACACACACACACACACACACACACACACACACACACACACACACACACATATTCTTTTTTATTTTTATTTGTATGTTGTGCTCGACTATCGGCGAGGCACGAAAACGCCTGTGAATGACTTTCTTAGTTTTGAGTACACTTACGAAAGAAATATAAAAACAACAATGAGAGTTACTGATTTATGATGCTCAGTTTGCAGTCAGTTCTGGGTATTATTAGTAACTACGCTCCAGTCCCTAAACCTAGTTACAGAAAGCGAATCAGACGCATTACGTATTCCAGGCCGTAGCAGCCGTGACTTGGAGACACCAGCTATGGTCACTTCCCAGACCGCTGTAGGATCACATCGGTTCGTCTTCTTCCTGCTGGTACTGTAACTGAGATTTGGCAACAAGGCAACGTATGTTTGGCAACTCTGTGATCGACGAGTTACTTCCTGGTGTGCACGGAATTAAGCCTCAAAGTTCACTTGATTTTACCTGTCATTTCCATTGAATAATCTGAGTTATTATCGCTTGAAGGGTAACAAAAGATTGAAAATTTACGGTTTTCAGCCCAGGAAAGTCGTTGCAGGTGGAAACCGCAACTAATCTCGACCTTCAAATAGCGGTTTACGAGTTCTAGTTACTATTGCCCTCGTTATAGGAAGCTAAGACCCATACCTCCTCGCCAGCTCTGTGGTAACGTGCTGACCTGTGAAAAAGCGTCTGTTACGGTTCGCAGTTCCAGTCTCACTGACTGTAACGTTTTTATCCCTTCTGTGAAAGAGCTACAAGCAGTCAGATCAAACATCAATAAGGAAATCGCAAGAAAATGCTTTCAGCTCATTGTGCAATGTTGAAAAACTTACAATGCTGCACAACAGGTAAGGCCTCTTCCCGCTGCTGACAAGCGAATTTTGGGTTTCTAGGAATACGTAACTATATTTATGAAATGCCACATTTGCATACCTCTTGAGTACGACACAGCATACCAATTAAACACAGACCCAATCAAAATCTAAGTGAGTAGTATTTTACTAATTCGTGTCGATAGAGGCATGCTTGTGTACAGATACTTTCATCGTAAGGTTATCATGGTTAGTTTTATTTCATTTCTTATAATACAGTGCACAATTTTCGTAAGGTTTCCTTTAGTGTTGTTAAAACAATAGTAAACATGAGAGAGAAATTAATCATCAACGATATATGCGAATTCTCAGATGTTACCTATGACAGTCTGACAATGCACATGCAGTTTATTGATTACATGCATGTAGAAAACTTGTTCTGAGTTAAAGCTGTCAAACAAAGTTTGAAGAAGAATAAAATATCACTACCACACGACGGCTAATGTAGAAAATACTTTTCTGACATATTATGGCACGATGCGCTCTCCCTGCACATCTTCGAGATGCATCTGCTGCCTGCTGTCTATTAAACCTGAATATAACAAAATGTCACAGTAGTTAGCCCTTTTTCCACATGCGACTACTCTGGGTTGAGAAGTGAAGGGAATTATGTTCAAAGTTCCATTAGATTGATACCTTCAGCAGAGAGCAGAATTGCGTTTTAAAAAATGTAGCACTGAATGTATTCGAACTCGCGACATCTTATCTATGCTACAAGCTGACACGTAGCTACAGCAGCTCCAGAGCTCGGCAACTATTCCTCCAGAACTTTTGGATTCCACAGCACTGTGAGATTATGCATATGGCCAGGTCTTGACTTCTGAGAGACAAACAGTTACAGCTTTTCTTTTGGACTGAACGACGTTTTCTAGTAACAGATAGCGCAATAGAATAGCTCAAGTGGAAAGGAACACTTCCTATTTAAACTTCTGCATCCTACACTGTTGGCAGTTGTGTGTAGGTGGCAGTTACGTGATTTTATTTCTGTGATTACAAAATAGTCGAATGTATGCACTGGGTAGCCGAGGCAGCTAGTTCATGGTGATTCGGTCAACCAAGTAAATGAATTTGCTGAACATGCTGCAAATTACTACAGGGAGCCTGTGTGTCAGAATTCTTATCCAGTGTGGCGCAACTGCGTTACGATAGAAAAATGACTCGCAGAGAAGAGGATTTCGTGGTCTGTTCGACGGATGGTAGGTTGTTATACCTATGGTCTGGGTTCGATTCCCACTTCCGCCAATGATTTTAGATAGGGAGAGACAGATTCCATTCTCTCCTGGCTACACCAAGTGAAGGAGATATAATGGCTGCGTGGTCTGAAAATTCACATCAAAGATGATATTCCTTCTTTACCAAGTAGACGGTAGGTTGAACCACAATAAAGTCTGGAGTGGCGACATGTAGAAACTATCACCAGTAACCTTTCTTATACTAGTTATTTATTTCAAGTGACGACACAAACGCTATGTATGGTCACAGGACACTTATTCCATCTTTTATTTGAGCTTCTGTATGTCGATAAAATTGTTTATAAACTGGGAATGCAACTCAGACCGCCCTTAAGGCGGAATTTGATCCCTTTGTGGCAATACAGCTCGGCTACAATTTGTTGTTTGTTCAAAACTGCAGATTCCTCAATACCTTCACATATTACGCGTGAATGGGATCGAATCCTGGCCCGGCACTAAAGATTTAATTATGTATTATCAAGCTCTATCATGAGAACACCTATCTGCTGGTGGATAATAATTTTGATTTTTAATGTATTTTCATTCGTTGTCAACACAAACGATATCTGACGTTTTTAACTCCCAGTGAGACACAGAACTATTTGCGAGATGACTAAGTTCAAGATGCTATTCTGAGCAGCGAGAAGTACCGACTTTTCCTTTTCTCTGCAAACATCCAGAACTAAATTCAGTAACTAAATGCTAAGAATATATTTGCATTGTGCCAACTCAAAGATCAATAGATATGGATATAGATATAGATACAGATTTTTATATTTAAAGCCATTCTCGTTCTGCGTTGGAATAAACATCATTCATTATTTGCTTGTTCTTGTTACGATTGTTATTGTCATTCTCTCACTCGCAAGAGTTTTCACATTCCTATTTGGTATCGATGCACATGAAGAGTGGCTATGAAAGAAGGGAATACCGAATGTTACGTCATGCAGAATACACTCATTTACTTCGGCTCCTCGTGATCTACGCTACAGGAGAAGTGAGATACATAAAGTTGACAGTGTGAGGACAGACCTGGTAGCACAACTGTGCAACTACACAGTGTTACCAGATAAAATGGTGCTGCGGAATCGACAGTGTAGTACGGACTTTGCCACAGTAGCAGACAGCTGGTAATTTAGGACCATGACCGTGGATTACACTTTGGTCAGTGCTGGTTAGAGTGCTGCAACTGTAAATGGAAGGCTTTGTTTGATAGTCTTATGCTGATGCTGTCTGAATAAATTACGCCATTGGATACAAAGCGGTTTAGTTTTGAGACCTAACCCACGAGGGGGGAAGGCACAGTGGTCTGCTTCAGGAATTCCAAGCAATAAAACACAAAAAACAACCCAGGAAGGGAGACATGCATTTGGAATCTGTTCATCGTTACGGGGTCAAACAAGAGGGTAACATTACTGAAACAATGATCGGGCTACTTAGTATATAATAGAGCATACAGATTTCAAGGAGGAAACGTATGAAGACGCAGACTTCCTCGTTATCAATATGTGCGGCATATCTTTCGTGTTAACGAAAGTAAATTCCCGCTTTACCTCTTCTTACGTGTCAAATGAAATGAATGCCATGAGGAATAGAATATTTGTTGACTGCGTCTCTTCTTGCTTCCATCCTTACCAACATATTTCTTCATTCTCGTGGTAATCATGACATTCTATGTGTATGCTGCAAAAGATTGCAAGTGGACAAATTCGACATCGAGGTGCAAAGCGTTATATTCAATTCGAATAAGCTTCCGGTGTATTTTTACTTCGTTTGTATTTTTAGATGATTATGAACGTTACGGAAAATTATCTCACATGCTTTATGTTGAATGAGAAACATTGAATGATCCGTTTTGCTTTCCCTACGTTGAAATTATATAATGTCGGCGTCAACAGCCTTCTTCCACGCCGGAAGCTGAAACTTGTATCATTCTGGATTAATAATAATTGAATGTCTCATATGTATACATAGCCCACAAGGCGACGTCAGAAACCATCAGGGGAGAACGCCGCATAAAAACCAAACGTGCGCGCGCGTCTCCACTCTGAAGAACCGTATCGGAGAATCACGGCAAGCATTTCGCTGAAGAGCTGCCTCGTCAGAGAGCCTAGAAATGGCAGCGTCGTAGCAAGTATTTGTCAACACTCTGATAGTGCATTTACTTCCGGGTGTAGGTCGGCGTTACCTCGCTAAATTCACTTGGCATTCGTTTTCCACATCGAAGACTCGTACGATATAATCCACTGCAAGATGACACAATTAGAAAGTATATTTAATTTCTGGACTCCAAGAACGGCGTTCTTCACATAAGTAACACCTGTTTGTGTGTGCATTCGGGAGGACGACGGTGCAATCCCGCGCCCGGCCATCCTGATTTAGGTTTTCAATGATTTCCCTAAATCGCTTCAGGCAAATGCCGGGATGGTTCCTTAGGAAGGGCACGGCCGATTTCCTTCCCCATCCTTCCCTAATCCGAGCTTGTGCTCCGTCTCTAATGACATCGTTGTCGACGGGACGTTAAAACAGTAATCTCCACCTCCTCTGTTCGTGTGTTTAAGGTTGCGTTTTGAGGCTCAGGCAACATTGCAGTGACTATATTCCGCCTCTGGCCGCCAGTGTGTCGTTAGCTCAGAGGTTCCCTTGTGCGTTGCAGTGATTGTACTATAAGACATAGCAGTTCGAATCACGGTAGAAGCCGCTGACTGCAACCTTTTATTTTCCATTTTAATTAATGGAGTTGCAAACTGCTAGTAAAAATTTCTTATGCGAAATCTGAAGAATGCCTTTAAACATCAATCTTCGTCCGATTTCGACTTAGTAAATTAGTTAATATCATGGATTTCTGCTTTGCAAATTCCAAGGTGCTTCACTGTAAAATAGACCCTGAAAAGATTCAAACCGACTGTCAACGATATAAATTTGAGCTTTGTTCGTCATATAGGTCTAACATGTCAGAAGGCTGTTTATGAAGTGCACATGTTCATTAATGTAGTTCCCTTCTTCTAAATTTTTGCAATAGCATTTAACTGTAGACGTTTTCTAACACCGGCGTTAGCAATTCCTTTCCGTTCTCTGAAACCTTCAAAACGACAAATTTTTCTGGTTTAAATCTGATGACCTTAACTATCACTTCTGATCAACAATAAATACTTCATGAACCCATACATGGAACTCCAAATGTGCAGTGTTCCTGCACTGCTACAGAGCATGCATTGCAAGGTATTCACACAGTTTATCGCATAGACTTACCATAAGGAATGAAACAAGAACTGTAATACACTTTACACCACAGACGCTCACTCTGGCTTGACGAAAACATCCAAACATTGACCAAAAGTTGCACAAATAATTGAGTTTGAAAGGAAAAGAAACGAGGTGTGAAGCATTTATAGATTCATCGAATGTAGTGAGGTGGTTTAATTTCGTCCCAGTCTATAAAATTAATTTCGGGCCATACTCAGCTCTTGCCGATTAATGTAATATAATACCCGCCTACTAATCAGGGCGTCTGTCTCCGTTGCTTTTGAGCAACGTTTAATAATAAAGCGTTTTAAATCATCAAAAGCGATGAGCGGTAGCAGGCGCTTTCGATAAAGAACGGGGGAGTGCAGCGCCGCTGCTGTCGCCACGGCCGCTGCCAGTAGCCAGCAAATGGATCCCGGAGCTTTGCCGCATACGGCGTCCAGAGGAGGACAGTCTGCAGGAAATCTGCCGCAAAATCGTTACTGGATAAAATTTTGATATCGGTGTGTCACAAAGCGAAATAGATTGAATGCGCTACCATTACATTCACGTCTTCAGCATTCAGACAGAAGAGGCTATAAAAATATTTTATGCCAGCTGCTCTCGATCCACTGACATTATGAACAGAAACAACGCACGCTACCGCTAGACCACAGGCGTAATCAGCCTAGAGTTTCTCTATCATGGGACAAGTTTTCCTCCAGGAAGTGCCGCAGTCTACAGTGTTGCCAGATTGTGCAGATAACCGGACTTAGAGAATTAGCGAGTTGGCCAGTTTTTTGTCCCATGTCGCGATCGGCGCGGACTTAGCCTCTGAAGCGGCCGGCCGCCGGTCAAGTTTTATGTCAAAGAGTGTACATCTAATAATGTTAGAAGGTAAGTTGTAACCTTGCAGTTAGTGTAAACAGTGATTATATGCAACTGTATGTGTTTGAGCCACATCCAGTTGGGATGTTTGAATTTGTAACTTTCAGATCCTATGATGACAGGGTAAGTCTGTCGAAAACGGTAATTGCGATGTTACCAACCTAGATTCTTCGACAATAATGCAACCTTCAGGTCGCCCCCAGCGACTGACGCAGAGTCAAACATACCGGATGATCAAAAAATCAGTATAAATTTGAAAACTTAATAAACCACGGAATAATGTAGATAGAGAGGTAAAAATTGACACACATGCTTGGTATGATATGGGGTTTCATTAGAACAAAAAAAAGTATTGCTAGACGCGTGAAAGATCTCTTGCTAGCGTCGTTTGGTGTTGATCTTGTGCTCAGCTGCCATTTTCGCAATGCTTGGCCTCCCAGGTCCCCAGACCTCAGTTTGTGCGATTACTGGCTTTGGGGTTACCTGAAGTCGCAAGTGTATCGTGATCGACCGACATCTCTAGGGATGCTGAAAGACAACATACGACGCCAATGCCTCACCATAACTCCGGACATGCTTTACAGTGGTGTTCACAACATTATTGATCGACTACAGCTATTGTTGAGGAATGATGGTGGACATATTGAGCATTTCCTGTACAGAACATCATCTTTGCTTTGTCTTACTTTGATATGATAATTATTGCTATTCTGATAAGATGAAGTGCCATCTGTCGGACATTTTTTGAACTTTTATATTTTTTCGGTTCTAATAAAACCCCATGTCATTCTAAGCGTGTGTTTCAATTTGTACCTCTCTATCTACATTATTCCATGATTTATTCAGTTTTCAAATTTATACTGACTTTTTGATCACCCGGTATATGTTATTCCTAGAAGCCTAGTTTCATGATCGTTGAACCTTCGATTCCTTGGTGAAATGCTATGAACTTTGAGTTATGATGACATTTTCTTAATTTATTTGCAACCACAAATAAATTTAGAGAACAAATTCGCTTCGTTTCTTAAATACATGAGTAATTAGTGACAAAATCGTACTAACGAGTGTTCGGGAGTGACTGAAATGTCCCATTGGCCACACGCGGTCTAATTATTCGCCCTCCATGCAGAAGAGATATTTACTGAAGGGTATAGATAATCTGATGATAGAGGCGGATAATGTAACTCTTGAGGGGAAATAAGGTAAAAAGTGACACATCTGGTGTTGGAAATTTTGGTTGTCGTCACTTGACTGAAACAAAAAGACCTGATTTTGTCAAAAATTTTACAAAACCCAAAAAGACGGATGATGTCCTCGGAGCACTAAAAAGTTATCTTATGGGGCATTGCCGTTAATTCTTAGCGCACAGTTAATCTTACTAGAAGCAGGATTCCCTGCTAATAGCGAGCGGTCGCCTTATAGTTAGGTCGTCGGATCACAACTCACAGCTGGACCCAAATTTTCATATGCCGTCAAGCATGTGTCTACAATCTGCACTCGTATATCCATTATATAAGTCCCGTTCAGGGGATACCTTTTAATTGTACACATGCATATATGCAGGAACTGGCATCGCCCTTCTGAACAAAAGAGGAACCGTAATATCGTATTTATCCGCCGACACCTGCCAAGCCACTTTGAATTAAAATGTTTCCCCTTGACGGTAATATGCATAAAGAAAATACGAGTGCAGATTGTGGCCATATGGCTGTCGACACATAGCAGTTTTGATCTGGCCGTGCCTCGTCCTAGGATACCCTGATGGTAAGACGACCGCTCGCGATAGGCAGGAATTCCGGGTTCACTTCCCGGTGTGGCAATAATTCCCATTGTCGTCATACCAATACACACATGGTGGTTGTCCATATTCGCAACAGTGAAAACATTTCATTAAAAATATTTATCAATCAGTAAGAACACGTACAAGAAATTGAAATGCATCGCGCAATTTTCTAGGACAACCTTTTCTTGTGTTTGTCAAAAATCTGTTCAGTGTGTAACAAACCATTATTGTTATAGATTAATCCTTATGCAAACTATCAAAGCAGTACTAAGATTACATACAAAATATGTAAAGCAAAAAACAAAAAAATGGGCTCTGGACACCCATATCAAAATTAAACGAGCACTGCAGTTTAATTAGGTGTTTTAAGTAGCGTAAAATGTTTCATGGCTATCCAGAAAATTTTGACAACTTACATAAAAAAATTCTATCCATTCAAATGACTGAACTTAATTCCATTAAATAAAATTTGAGATTTGCTGCAAGTAATTAAAACTAAACAAATCTTAAATAGGCTATTCTTACAACTATTTCAATAATGAAAATATTGAACAAGAGCTGAATTTCACAGTGCATCGAAAAACATGCAGGATACATAAGTAGGAAAGCTGTGGTGACTGGCTCACCTGTCAGTGTAGGACTGAGACCTTAACGCCCTGAACTGTGTACAGGGAGGTCATGTTCGAAAATCTATTGACTAAGTGCTGGCGTCTTTTCTATTCGGTACAGCAAATTTCATTGGTTAATAATATAGTAGAATTAGCTTCAAAAACTGATTGTATTCGAAAAGAAAACAGCAAAATTATGAGGCATTACGGTCATCCCATTCAGTGGCGGTGATTGAGGCGGATTACTCTACAAGGTATTGTTTAGTATGCTGGTCCTAAGACGAGTAACATTTAGTGCGTGGTAAAGTAACCTCTCTCTCTTCATGTTGTATTTGAAGCTTAACTTTTGTACGCGTTAGATTTCATGTATATAATTATGGGCCGGCCATTGTGGCCGAGCGGTTCTAGACGCTTCAGTCTGGAACCGCGAATCCTGCCTCGGGCATGGATGTGTGTGATGTCCTTAGGTTAGTTAGGTTTAAGTAGTTCTATGGGACTGATGACCTCAGATATTAAGTCCCATGGTGCTCAGAGCCATTTGAGTCATTTTTTTATAATTATGGAAACAGGGTTCTGCTTTGAGTGGAATTAATGATGTTTTATAACACCAGTAAATGTTTCGATGAAGTTTCACCATCGTTAATTGTTTGATTTTAATTTGTTGACACTATTTACTGACCTTCGTGTAGCTCAAGGCGCAAACCTATTTCCATAGACACCATCTCTCTTATCTCAGGTATAGATAAGTCTTCCGAATCAAGAGAATAGGACTTAAGAATCATCATACAAACACTGAGATACGTAATTCATATTATTGCCGAAATCACAGATTCTCATAGTACAATTTTAATTATTTTTGCGTTTACAGACCTTATGTTATCGAAGTCTTGTTTTTACTTTCCGGCCGGGTTGGGGATTTTCTCTGCCCGGTGACTGGGTAAATGTGTTGTCCTCATCGTTTTATTACATAATTCGTGTGAGTGGCTAGATGGGATGAAAAAATTGGACTGTGTAAAAATTGGGACTTCGTACGGGCGCTGATGACCGAGGAGTTGAGAGCCCCACAAAACAAACATCATCATCATCTTATTTTTACAGAGTCATCATTTACCTATGGAACGTGTTCTGCATCTACAACCAGTGCGTTACCTTTTCATAATACAGTTTCGTTACTGTAACATTTACTGTCAATATGTCACTATCATTAAAAAGTATGGGTTCTTTGGTGATCTGCAACCACCGTTTTACATTTCCGTTAGAGTTCGAATTACTACTACTTTTGTATTATCATAATACAACTACTGAAAACTGAGCACATAATTTATAATAGACTCCCATATTTCTGCAGTGCCTCTAGTATCTCACAATACAACTCTTTCTAAACTAAAGTCTTCTCTTTAACCTCATCTAGGAGCCGCTTGCTGTCTTACAATAATAATTCCAATGTTTATTATTTTATAGTGCAAAGTGTTGCATCGATCGAACTAAATATTGAACTATATTTTTATCAACATCGTTGAAACACATTATCAGTAAACATAAACGTTTACTGCTTTAGCCGAAGTTGCTTTTCCCTCTTTTCCTCTGAGTGTTTCATGATGTGTTTGAATGCATATATTTCTGATCTCAGTGCAATGAATTATATAATCCTGCCGTCGATAATTCATCTTTCTGTAAATCCACTTTCACTTTATTGGTACATTGAATTTTAATGTTTTTTTTCGTGATAGCCCATTATATCATGTAATCGAACAAGTCATTTTCTTTCTCAGCCGGCCGAAGTGGCCATGCGGTTAAAGGCGCTGCAGTCTGGAACCGCAAGACCGCTACGGTCGCAGGTTCGAATCCTGCCTCGGGCATGGATGTTTGTGATGTCCTTAGGTTAGTTAGGTTTAACTAGTTCTAAGTTCTAGGGGACTAATGACCTCAGCAGTTGAGTCCCATAGTGCTCAGAGCCATTTGAACCATTTTCCTTCTCAGACATCAGTCCTCTGACTGGTTTGGAGCAGCACGCCAAGAATTTCTGTTGCTTCAGCTTCTTCATCTCAGGGTATCAGTTGCACACTACTCCCTTTGTTGTATTTTGGATATGTGTCAATCCCTGTCTTCCACTGCGGCGTTTATCCTCTACGGCACCCACTACTGTTAAGGAAGGTAGTCCCAAATTACTTACGTGTTATCGGCTAATTCCTTCTGTGTGTCGATGTTTTGCGGAGAACCCCCTTCTTTCGTTATGTTTTAAGTCTACTTAATTTGTACGTCTCTGCAATGAGCAAATTACGACCCAAAGAATATCTAGGAAAACACGTACATGGAAGGACTGGATCCCAGGTTATTCAACGGCACTCACCATTTAATTTCTAACACAAATGCATGTTTATAGCATCCAATCATAAAACAACAAAAAAATGGTTCAAATGGCTCTGAGCACTATGGGACTCAACTGCTGAGGTCATTAGTCCCCTAGAACTTAGAACTAGTTAAACCTAACTAACCTAAGGACACCACAAACATCCATGCCCGAGGCAGGATTCGAACCTGCGACCGTAGCGGTCTTGCGGTTCCAGACTGCAGCGCCTTTAACCGCACGGCCACTTCGGCCGGCTATAAAACAACAATTAAACAATCGATCAGATAACAGATGGTTACTTTCAACCGTCAATTAATCGTAAATTTCGTTTACCAGTCTCAAGAGTATGTGACACTAATTAATAACATCAAAATAAAGATTCATAGTTTGGCTAATGTTCAGAATAAAACTGTACAGTAAATTACATTTCCTTTAAAAAACTTTTGATATTAATTGGCAACGGGGATCAGCACCTTAAAGGCAGCTAAATGACTAAAAAGTTTCATACTTTAAGAAAATTAACTGGATAAAAATTAAAAGAAAAATCAACATTTTATCAATAATATTGCCTCAGAGAAATAAGAGTCAGACCAATATGCAATTAAGGGGGGACTAGGCCCGTAAAACTATTAATCAACTTAGTGACAGACCAGATGCAAGAAGATCAAACACTACTGTAAGAAACTTGTAGAAAAACAAACAAGTCTCATTTATTACATTTAAGTCCCAGGCCAGTTTTATCCACCAAGAACAACATCTTAACTTAGCCAGATACATGCGTAGACAAGACGCACAACATATAGACAGATTACCTCTGGAATGGTTACACACAACATGTCTAGATGGTCCATCCGGATCGCATATATGCGGACTGGCAGCGCTACCCTCTGAGCGACCCAAACCTGGGCGATTAACGCAAACAAGGTAGCCCCGCGCAAGTAAGTACATTAACAACTAGGATGCGAGGCAGACCTAAGACAAAAAAACTTGGTATTCGGGTTGCAAGAGGGAAAATTCGCGTTAACAGCACAGAGAGGTAGGCCAAATTGGAACTACAATATGAATATTAAATTTTCTTTAGAGAAACCTTGCATCAGGTCATTACGCTTGGGACTGACATGAATTTAAGCAATCACCAGAAATATCTGGGCTTTATTTCCTTGGAATCTCAATAAGAAGCTTACAAACACGATAAAATGCCCTTAATCTGCTGACTACGCGGCACAAGAAATTTATAGATATCTTTAATACATAATCTCGAAAAAAAATTTTCAGTTAGATCTCAGATTTACATAAACAAGACGTGCAATGTTGCGCAGCATGCTATGCATGAAATTCCAGAACTTAGAACAAGGCAAATCAGGCTTTAATAGCTCACATTTCCAGCAGTGAGCCCACGAGTAAATAACAGGTCATATAGAACCAACGAAACAGCCGTCCATTGACATAACCATAGTTTAAATTTAGCAGTCAATGTGAGCAGCACTAGAACACACCATAATTTCCATCAGTTTTCAATACAGATAAACGTATGCATTAAAGAAAAAAATCGCCCACACAACCAAGATAGTGACCAATGCTGTGCGCTGCCAGTTCCCACAGCCAGCAGAGCTACAAACTGTGTGCAGCACGCCCAGTCTTACTCACTTCCTCGTAAATGGTCATTCCAAGCTAGGTACAATCGCCTCACTGCCGCTACTCCAACTCCGCTTCGCTCACCATCAGCCCTGGAGCGCCACCTAGCCACAAGATGCGGCAGCCAATCAAAGGTACGCAAGCAGCGATGAATCGACTCGAATCGAGCCGAAAGGAGCTCAGTCTTTCTATTCTTCCACATCTTAAATGCTTGAGTTCTACTCTTACCCCGTTATCCCTCTGTCCATGATACTCTACTAAACAAGGCTACGTACCAAATGTACGTATTTACAAATTTTTCGTCAAATTAAGACCTATGCCACACGCTGCTAGACTTATTTTGGCCCCAAATGCCTTTTAGCCTGCACTGATCCCTTTTTTACGCCCTTGCTTCACCCACAGTGTCTTACTTTGCTTCTAAGGTACGTGAATAGTTTCACTTCGTCTACTTCCTGGTCACCAACTTTTGTGTTAGGTTTATCGTTAGTGTAATTTCTGCTGCTCTGAAATACTTTTGTCTTTCTTCCGTTTACTCGTCTATAGTGTGTGCTCGCTAGACAGCTCCGTGCAACAGATCCTAAAATTAGTCCTCACTTTCATTGATGATGACAATGTCTTCAGCGAATATTTTCGTGGATACTCTTTCATCCAGATTTTTAATTACACCCTTGCAATTTTCTTACATTTCCGTCATTGTACCTTCGATGTATGGCTTGAACATCAGGAGAGAAAGATCGTATCGATGTGTAATACCCAATTTAATCTGAGCGCTTCATTCTTGGTCTCCCATTCTTATTGTTCCCTTTACGTTCTTGTACATTTTGAGTATTACCCACGTTCTCTTGTAGCTTACTCCTATTTTTTACTCGGAATTTTCAACAACCTACGTTGTCGAATGCCTTCTATAGATCGAGAAATCCTATGAACTTGTCTTTACTTTTCTTCACTCTAGCTTCTATTCCTATAACTTAAGGCTTTCTACATTTACTTCACGTCTCATTGCCGTCTGTCCAAGCAAAATCAATAGGCTTATCATTAGTCGACGATCTGTGATAACACGTTGTCCCATCTGTTTTCCTTATCTCCTGCAAATTATTTACTTAACCACTGTGGCACAGAGCTGGTCGAGTTCACTGTATATTATAAGCACCTTCTAATTTTTTAGCATAAAATCTCAGAACAATAATCACACATAAAAAACTGAACCGTAAACACCGCTGATTCTATTGAATGATTACGACCGAAATATCGGCGTTTCTATTACAAATGAGGGAAATCCATATCCACTACTTTTGGAAATCAAGAGCACGAACACATCTAAAGTTGATTAGCTTACCTCATATCATACGTAATTATGTTAAATAAAACCAAATCTAAGTAGAATTATTTAATCCATTATACGCCATGTTAAGGAGAAAATTAGAAATTTTATACGCGCAGACATTGAAATCGTGATTTTTTACCATTTTACGGCATTCACATGCTCCCCTAAAAGCACTGTGCTCTCAGCTGACACAGAAGAACTCTAGCGGAGCGCACAAAAATAACTCTTGCATTGCTTTATTTTGGCTGTACATGTTGAAACTGGAGCTCGGCGACCCGCTCTGTTTCAGTAGGAGGATTCTCTGTGAAATGTCAAAGTACTACGGTGTTACTGAAATAAGGATTATTTATTAATCGCGCAGTATGGCGTTACGCTTGAGCTGTAACGTGCAAACAGACAAACGAGGCAGCAGACCTGCATCAAATGAATAGAACTGGCCACGAAATATGTTCCAACAGATAATATAGCACAACTTACAGAATAGAGCTTATAGGCCCTGTAATTCACAGAGATTCCAAGCTTCTGGAAATTGGAAATTTGCGGTAAGGTCTTATGGAACCAAACTGCTGAGGTCATCAAGTCCTAAGCTTACGCAGTACTTAATCTAACTTAAACTAACTTACGCTAAGGTCAACACACACACACACCCGAGGGAGGACTTGAACCTCCGACTGGGTGAGCCGCGCGAACCGTGAGAAGGCGCCATAGGCCGCTCGGCTACCCCGCGCGGCTCCAAGCTTCTAATGACAGTGTCGTCAAGGGCATGATTCGTGATCACAGAAGACCTGCCAGCAGTGAATACTATAGGGTACATATTACTATAAATTAAATGAGGAACTATTTTATCAAACAAAGGATTATCTTACATCAGTCCCTCCAGTTTATGATGCCCACTATTGCAGACCTCTGTTCGTGACTAGAGAAAATGTACAAAGGTGCCTCACTCTAGAATTCCTATTGAGAGAATCAGAAAAATCACGTTGGAAACGCTGTTGAGAAGTATTGTGCAGCATTAAGAAATTTTCCTGGAGCTTTGGATTCTCCGATACATCCCACGCTACCTTGCGCTGACCTAAAAGGACGTGATATTTCGTCTCTTAGGACTGCAGTTGCCGGAATACTCTACCTAGTTGCTTTGTTTCTGAGGCCGAGATTGACAGTCTGAAAACTTGCTCACACTCGCTAGTGTCATGCACGAGTGCCGAGTGATAAGTTCTTGGCCTGTTTCGAAATATTTAATTGTTTAGGGCAAACGTACGTTTATTTTTCAAGGTATTTCACAATTCTACACAGACTGGTCAACATTTATTACAGAGTAAAATTCCTGAACTGCGACTGTGGTAAATTTGCGAAAGAACGATGTATAAATTCCCTATCCTCTTGATAAGATACAAAATGTTGTCCATATACAAAGATCTTTTCCGAATGAATTATAGAGGGAGGAAAAAGTGCCCTGTTTGATGAAAAGGGTGAACCTATAACTGGAATTCGTACTTCCATCAATTCACACGTAGGCACAGCATCTTTATAGGCCAGAGTACTGTTGTGATGCAAGGTGATTTTTTTATGTTGCTGTAGAGCCATCCTCCCATGTAATTTTTCAGTTAGTTGGATCCGAAGATTTAAATCTTACCTTTATCCTATAAAATTGCGAGGCTACCCTTCAGAAAGACGAAAACGCCGTCTTGCCCTGGTGCAGGGAATTCACTTCAAACACACTGTTTATGTTGCTATTCTGTTGTCTAATCAGTAGTGAAAATGTCGGTGTAGAAAATAATATTTTCTTAAATTGTTTAATCAGTTGGTAAACTGCGAAATATGTGATTACATATTTCATAACAACAATACAGCCATATATTGCTTTTATGTAAAACGGTGACTACATTTGGCAACAGCTTATACTTTCACGCCCAGTGATGTTGTTTTCATAATTCTTAGGTGTTTTATATTCAGTTTCCTCAGCATACCATATATTTCAATTATTTTCAAACATAAATATTATTCACAATTTTGCGATTCGAACCAATTTTTTAAATTCGATATTTCAATCCTATTTTACCCAATAACAATGCATTGTCAACCAATATAAACATTTCATTTACGAAATCTGAGATCAGGACTGAGGATGCTATTAATAATGCTCGGATTCGACCCACGTTTCGATTGTTTGGCGAATGCGAGTGTTTCGCGATACTGCGGGAGAGCAGCAGAGCCTGCCATGCGGTAAGATTGACCGAAGCCTGCAATCCCCGTTTTTATTGCCGAATTATAGTTCTCATGGTTCAATATTCTGTCTACTAACTGTTCTCGAGCTAATCTCGTGTAGTTACAGGTTAATACTTTCTATGAATATGTCTACGTCAATGGAGGGTGTCCTCATTTCCGAAATGCTGTTCTGTACTAATTTCAAAATACGTCTCTTGTGTTATTTACCATATCTTTTATTTGTGTTGCGACTTATAACATCATTGAGGCAGAAATTATTCAAATCAGTAGCTCCCTGTAAGTAGGGTGGTAGTCTATACCGTCCTATGGTCTGGACAGACTATTAACACGAGTGTAAAAGTAGTCTTCCGCTGCCGTTGTCATGGTCAATAAAATTCTTCTGGGTTTGGGACCGCAATGTCACCTATAAAATTCCGACGTTTCGGCGACTATTTCAAGACGCCATCCGCAGGGTGTATTGCTAACTGCCGACCAGCGCTAGTTTTATTAATTATATAATATGGAGGAGTGCTTTCATTGGATATGGGGGTGAGGAGGAAGGGTATTAGGTGTTCTTCTATTGGTCTTAGCATTGCGTTTTGTCATTGGCGGAAATAGGCGTTTCCCATTGGAGTTTCCTTTATTGCTTGCCATTGGCGTAAATCGGCGAATAGGATACTGAGCGGCGGCTGCGGCATAGGGCTGTTTACTAACTGCCTAGCATCGGGTAGGGCGAGTCAGCACCCTTCTGTACCCTCCGCCGCTGTGGCCCACCGCGCGCTTGTTGCAAGTACTGTCTTTCCGCAAAGCTGTTACTGCTGTCTGCCAGGACCCTGGGAGTCGGTACCCGTCGTGTCTATTGATGTTGTCTGGTCGCTTGGCTATTTCTATAACCTATCTAATCTTCCTCCTCAAGCTAAACGGCTCTTTTTCCAGTACTCGGGCCTCTCGAAATTTGATCTTCTTCCTGCACTGTTCCTGGTGTTCTGCCACCGCTGATTTGTTGTATCGCTTGAGACGGATATATCTCTCGCGTTCAGATAACTTTGTGCTTATTAGACACGCCGTCTCGCCTATATACACCAGTCCTCATTCACATCTAATTTCGTAAACTCCGGCGACATGTAACTGGTCAATTGTATCCTTCGTCGAGTCCAGAACTTCTTTTATTTTCTTGTTGCTACGAAAAATCAGCTTAGTACCAGCCCGATGGAGAACTGTACCCAGATGTTCAGTAACGCCTTGTACGTACTGTATGGTAGCAGGATACAGTTCCGTGTTTCGTTATGCATTTCCTTATTGCCCTCCTCCTTTGGCGCCATGTATCACCCTCATGTCACTGCCATTAGCTCGAAAAGTGGATCTGAGGTTCTGTAGTTCAGTTTTGAGATTGTGTTCATCGCTGATCGTGTAGGCTCTCTTAATTAAAGTTCGCAGGGCGATTCCTTTTTCGTAGGATTGTGGTGAGAGGACAACTTCGTCAGGGTGTGTTAATAACTGCTGAATAGGCACTTATATACTATGGAGGAGTGCTGTCATTGGATATTTGGGTGAAGAGGAAGGGTATTAGGCGTTCTTTTATTGTTTTTTGCATTGCGTGCTGTCATTGGCGGAAATAGGTGTTTTACATTCAGAGGCGGTGTTGGTGGGCTTTCTGTAAACATAACATCTTTTCTTCCCTCCCCTCCTCCCCCCCTCATCCAATGACAGCACTCTTCCATACCATATAAGTAATAAAACTAGCGTCCATTCAGCAGTTAGCAATATACTCTCAGGAAAGCGTCTTGCAATAGTCGCCGAAATATCGCAATTTCATAGTTGACAATAAGGTCTCATACCCACAAGAACTTTATTGACTATTAATACGAGATCCAATGGCCCACCAGTATTTATCACGCCCTCTACGTGAGGCAAGCTCTTTTCATTTATGCCACCAGCAATACGAAAACTGTGGCAGGCAGTTCATGTGTGTTAGAGCAACAGCCCGCAGCTACCGAGTGAACTATCAAGGCACCATGGTACGTCACGCACATCCTGTGTCCTCGTGTGTTACCCCTCACGCGACAGTATCGTGGTGTCATTTTTCAACAGGATAATGCCCATTGCTGCATGGCACCTGTCTCTTCAAACTGTCTACTTCTTGTTGAGGTATTCCAGTAGGCAACGGGGTCCCCACATCCTTTTCCACCCCAGTGTCAATATCAAGGATATCAAAGACCATTTACGACAGTTGTGGTCCAGCTTACCTATGGAATGAACACAAGGGCGTTATGAAACCTTCCCAACCTAATCAGTGTATGCACCCAGGCAAGAGACTGGAAACGCCATACTGATGACTGGATTCATAATTCGACGTACTTTACAAATTTCGATCGATTTATGCAATCACTGAATTAACGTAAGATGACACCTCAATCCTTGAACTTTTATTTCGTTTCCTTCTCCCCTTCACTTTTTTGGTCGGGCAGTCTATACTCGCAAGACAGTCGTGAGAGTGGCAATATCGTGAAATGATAAACCGTAGCCTCCGTGGATCACAAACTTACCGTTGCCGAATTCCGACTCGTACTGATAAACTTTTGTTTTCCTTGCCCGAGGCATGCAGTTTCTTAATAAGAAACGCACTGCGTAATCTTTACTTTTGTACCAAATACTTATGGCATTAGTCCTACACACTCTCTGTGGCTATGCTGCAGTGCTAATCACTTTCATATCCAGAGATGTCGAACGCTTTCTTCAGATCGAGGTATCCTCTGCACTTGTAGTAATCTCGTTTCCATTATCATCCGCAAGGTCAGAACTGCATCTCCGATTCCCTTACCTTTCCTAAAGCCAAGCTTTTCGTCATCTCATAGATCTTCAGCTTGTTTCTCTATTCTTCAGTATATTTTCTTGTCAGCAGCTTCAATGCATGAGCTCTTGAGCTGATTATGCGATAATTACAGCTCTTGTCATCTCTTGCAACGTAAAATGGTGCAAGATATTAAAAATTTTGAGTAAAATAGGGTTAAGCTATAGAGAAAGACGAGTCATATACAGCATGTATAAAAAAAGAGAGACCAACACGACTGGAAGACCAGAAACGAACTGTACAGATTAAGGAGACTATAAGGCAGCGGTGTAGTCTTTCGCATCTGCTATTCAATCTATACGTCGAAGAAGCAATGATGGAAATAAATAAGAGGTGAAGGAGTGGAATTAATATTCAAGGTGAAAGAATGGCAATGTACATTTTGCCGATTACATTGCTATCCCCAGCGAAAGTGAAGTATCACAGGATCTGTTGAACGGACTGAGCAAGGAGGACATCAAAAGCAGACCATCACTGGCAAAAACGGCATTCCTGGCTAAGGTAAGTCTACTACTCAGACATAGGCCTTGGTTTGAAGAATAAGTTACTGAGAATGTACATTTGAAGCAAAGCACTTTATCCTAGTTAAGTATGGGATGTGGGACAACAAATACAGAAGAGTATCGAAGCATTTGAGATGTTGTGCTACGGGTCAATAGTGAAAATTATATGGACTGATGACGTTCTCTGCAGAATCGGCGAGAAGAGGAATATATAAAAAAATCACCGACAAAAAGAAGGGATAGGATGATAAACCAAGAATTAACTTCCAAAGTACAACATGGAGCTCTAGAGATCAAAAACTGTAGAGGAAGACAGAGGTAGGGACAGCCAGAAAATAATTGTGGATCAGCAATCAGCACCTTAGTTCGCATCTCGTGTTACATTGCCGCTGCAGCAGCGCTCGAAGCTTGTCTACGAATTCTCTAAAAATCACACCTAGTCAGAAAATTATGATCTTGGCTAGTGTGGGACTGTTTTTTATGTAAACGTAGTTCGCTCATCATTGTTGCAAGTAATTCAGCTTCATGGTGCTGTAATTTTAATTGCTCGTATAGTTTTTGGATTATCTGATTATGGAAGGTATAATCAGCACAACCTCTGCGGTAGCAATCGATTTAGAGGTAGAAAATCCTGTTAAATCAGTGGCTAATTATCTGATTATTCCCAAAAGTTAATTCGTGGTGGAAAAATGAGCCTCTGTGTTAGCACGGAAATGTATTCCAGTGAGTGGAAATCCTAAGGTATGATAAAATTTTACGAGCACTAGATGTATATTCTCTACGCGCGGCTCTAAAAAAACTGTTATGGCCCCTATGTGGGAGTAGTATTACATCTGCATACCTAAAATATGCTGTTCCGTTGGAAAAACCAAAATACGTCTCGCGGCTCATGTTTGCACGAACGCCCCTGCCGCCGCAGCTCCTACCGGCAGCTGGCTGCTTTGGCAAGGTTCAAATGGCTCAAATGGCTCTAAGAACTATGGGACTTAACAACTGAGGTCATCAGTCGCCTAGAACTTAGAACTACTTAAACCTAACTAACCTAAGGACGTCACACACATCCATGTCCGAGGCAGGTTTCGAACCTGCGACCGTAGCCTTTCGTAAGGATAGACATGATGGAAGTACAGCTAGCGTCTCGAAAAGACCAGCTGTTACATATACAAAATGGCAATTTTAGTGTCTCACATGAGGCCATAACCCCATGGCCAATAAACAAAATATTATAATGAGAAACGCAATTCCAAGTTAGCCGTTATCTATTGTGCTACGATACCTTGCATCTGGCAATTCATACGAAGACCTAAAATTTACAACTACAGTTTTATTTTAAAAAAATTGCAACATAGTTGCGTTAACGCGTCATGCAATAAAACGTCGATTAACCCTCCGTTGCTCGCGCGGATGACATCCGTCTTCGACATGACTTTCTTGCTTTCTGTTAACTTTCCGCCTGTTAGCTCCAATCATTGTTGGTTTTCAGTTACGAAATGTACGTTGTTTATGGAACATTATTGTAGTCTGGAGGACACTTGTCATCCGCGCGAGCTCTGCTGCCACAACCTGAAACAAAGGAAGTCTGTATTACTTTATTGCTTTCTTAGATTCAATCGATCTTTCATGTGTGTAAATTTAGACGTACTGATACTGATTGCAGTTACCTTCCATGTTACCTAGTATTCTCGTTATTTTTTACATTGTGGAAGGAATGTCAATGACAAACAACCTCGAACAGAGTTTAGTAGAGATCCTAATGTATGGTTGGAATGGTTCAATGAGCTGAGTGATGAAGATGCTCACAGTGACAGCGCTGACTCAGGGACTGAGGATTCTGTTTATGAAAGCTGTCATGATTCTTCAACAGAACAAAAAGTGTCAGAAAACGATGAATATGAATCACAGGAAGAAGTAACACGTGAGGATGCATTTTTTTAGGGAAAGATGGAGTAACTAAACGGAGGAAAAATAAATATCCTACCAGCGTTAGAAGCAGAACTTCTAATTTTATTACGCATTTGCCCGGACCAAAAAATCAAGCTCATATAAAAAAGACAGAAATAGAAATTCAGAATTTGTTCTTGGATGAAAAGATAATAAGCACTATCGGAATATGCACTAATATATACATCAATTAACTTCGTGGCAACTTCTCTGGGGAAAGGGACGCTAAAGAAACAGATGCGATAGAGATCAGAGCTTTCATTGGTTTGTTATATCTATGCCGATCTTTGAGATGTTCTTGAAAGAGTACATCGAAATTGTGGGATAACTCAAAGGGAAACGGACTTGAATCATTTTATTTATGCATAAGTAAAAACCGATTCCGGTTTCTGTTGAGATGCCTCAAGTTTGATAATATGCGTAATTGAGGTGTTCGCAGAGAGATTGGCAGGTTAGCTGCTATCAGAGCTATCAGAGAGCTACCTGAACTATTCACGAACAATTGCCAAAAATATTTTTCACGTAGTGAATATCTTACTGTTGACGAACAGCTTTTGGCATATAGAGGAAACTGCCCCAAATTTCAAATGTTTGTGAAATCTTATGGGACTTAACTGCTAAGGTCATCAGTCCCTAAGCTTACACACTACTTAACCTAAATCATCCTACGGACAGATACACACACTCATGCCCGAGGGAGGACTCGAACCTCCGCCGGGACCAGCCGCACAGTCCATGACTGCAGCGCCTAAGACCGCTCGGCTTATCCCGCGCGGGGCCGAAACTGACCGTTCAGGAAATATATTCCGACCAAACCAGCAGAGTATGGGTTAAAAGTGTTGGCTTTGGTTGATGTAAAAACAGCTTATACTAGGAATTTAGAACCGTACGTCGGTAAGCAACAAGAGGGGCCATCTGATGGCAGTAATTTAGTTGAAGATATAGTTCTTCGAATGGTCAAACTGTTTCGAACGTTAGAATATATTATACTGTGTACAAATATTAAATGTATTATATTTAAATTTAATAAAAAATTATAAAACCACTCATAAAGACTGTTCAAAGTATACAAATAGACCCCTTGCTTTGTGGATGATACCAGTCACCAGCGCAAGTGACGATGTCACGAATTTTCGCGCATTTAACGGAGAGTTCAAGTATTATATACACTTCAGTAATCAATACTCTCACAACAGTCTTTCATTCATAACTTTTCATTAATACTTAAGAAATTTACATGGTGTCAGTTGTTCAGTCTTCCCTGTATTTGCGGGGTTTAACGCGCTACTGTTTGGAAAAAGGGAATCGCCAAGACCGAGAGACTTGATCATAATGAACTTCATACCACAGATTAGGGACATGACAGTGCACAAATGCACTGTGAATGTGGACATTCAGTACGGAGGTGCGCCACAACACGCTGCAGTCACAGCCGCTGGACGTCGTGGTATGGAATCAAAGACCGCCTGAATCTGCTGCTGGGAAATACTCTGCCACGTGGCTTGCAGGCGCGACCACAAAGCATCAACTGTCGCTGTCGGAGGACCCAAACGAACAAGTTGCCGACCGATCATATCCGAGGTATATTCGACGGGTGACATGTCAGGTGGAATGGCAGGCTAGGGAAACAGTGGAACCGTTGTTCTTCGAAGAATCCTTGCTCTTCCCTCACCACATGTGGCCGGGCGGTCTCCTGTTGAAATATGGTATATGGATTGGCTTGCTGGAGGATCAGTGCCTTGGGCTGTAAAACCTCCAGGACATACCGGTAGCTGTTCAGGTAGCCCTCAAGATGTAGGCTGCGAGATGGTGTGTTATAAGCAATTGCGCCCCAAACCACCACATTGGGCGATTGTTCGCATATGCCGTTCAACAATACAATCTGCCCAATTGCGTTCACCACGGCACCGTCGAACGCGTATGTCCCCAACCCGAAAACACTGAATTACACCACTCAGCGCAACATTGTCGGAGTTCAAGTGCACATTGCAATCTGCAGCGTCATATGGTTCTGGTCAATGGACACACACGCAGAGGCGTGCATGCCAACAGCGGCATTGAATCGTCGAAGCAGACATGTCCACTCCCTCTGCAGTACTCCGACGTCGCACAAAATCTACGGACGAAACTGTTCTCTCCGTTACCGTCAAGCAGACAAGATGGCGGTCATATCGTACTGTCATCACATCGTGTCATCCAGTACCCTGTCGACGCTTTGTGCGGTCCTCTTCTCTCCACTGGTTCCACATTTGTCTCACTGTTCGAGCTGCGTGCTCTGTATCAACGGCCTCCCGTAGACCAATAAATCTGCCCTGTTCGAACGAACTCCCATGGCGATATTCCAGGCTGTAATGTCGGCCAGGCATAGTGGCACTTCCTTACATGTTTACACATTGTATGAAGGCTCTGCTTAACACTGAAATTCGGGTCGTACTAGAGTTGGTACTGTATGGCTCACGTGCACGCCATCTCATTCCCATTTAAATCACCTATTACGGTTCTCTGCTGTACACGTCCTATTATCGTTCCTTATGAGTGTTTCAATTTTTTTCAGACTGCAGTGTACGACTCAATCTTGATATTCGTTTTCTGTTTCCTTGTCCATCTGCCCTAATATCCCACAATGCCGTTACTCGTTTTCAACACAACAGCGTTAAGGACACTTTGAGGAACCATTTGCACTCGAGCACAGACTATATTTAATTTTGTTAACTTAGATTATATGTATCGATTTTTTAAGACAAGAGAATGCAAAATAAAGGAATTAACACCGCTCTCTTGTCGCAGCCAGTAGGCATCTACACACTCTTATGTCATTCGCTGTCCTAGAAGGACGTAATATTTTCTGTGGCTCCATAGTAAGCCATTTGATATATATTTGCAGAAAAGAGGCGCAGAATTAATAAGTCGCTCTCATTTGTGAATTATCTGCAATTATTTAGATAGAATTTTACGTAAGTGTCATTTATATCGCAATGTATATGTTAAAATGAATATATGTTTTATTTAATCGTATGCTTTTCTTTGTTTTAGTAATGTTAGTCACTCCATTTTTATGACTGAAGCTGAGGTCAGATATGAGACTTTGTCTACAAAAAAAAAAAAAAATACATAATGAGCCCTGGCTACGTTCCGTACATCTTCGGACGTGCGAAGCTCGATAAATTCACGGCATAAATTTTAATCTCTCAATTATCTATCGAAACAATAACAATTATTATTATGTATTATTATTTTATTTAATTTTTTATTTGTTAAACGGGCGACTGTGTGCCGGAACTCATTATCGTATCTGTACTACAACTAATTGTTCTTTTTCATGTACATCCTGACCGGCAACAACCTATGTGACGAGTATATTCAAGAAAACGAATAAAATCAGGAGACAATTTGGACTGGAAATGCAATCTTAGCATCAAGACGATATGTACGTTAAGACGCAGCACTCGCGCATCCACAATTGATTCCAAGCACATTTTTCATTAAAAATTATTTTTCTCAGCATTAAATTCAATATTCAGTTTCCATTCAGTAATTTTTTCCAAATTACGCCAAACCTCATTATTCAGACGGTTGCATTCCGATCCAACAATACACAAGTTACATTGCACAATGGGGCCGACATTTTACTAGATTAAAGCAACATGGCTAGTCACTATTAACACGTATGCTACTTTCGATATTTAAAGTCATCTCTCAATCATTCTCAGTCATTTAAACACTCACATAGGCAGTACATTTTCACACTACGCGTTTAAATAATTTTTTTTCTTGCACACAATTTATTCACGATATGGTAAATACTCGACACCAGTACACAATGGAACAACAACCAAGTAATGCAAACATGGATACACAGACACATTCACACACAGAAATTAATACAGACACGCAAACACATCAAAATAACCCGCTACACACACACACAAACGCCGAAAGGAGCAATTCAGAACCAAACCTGAGAGACCACGTCACGTGTAATGACGCGGCGGGGGCAAGCTCATTTTGGAATCAAAATTTTGCCGGTATACTGACTTCAATTTTGGAAGGCATATCCAATATTAAGCAAGATAATGACGAAAAATTCACACAATTAATGACAGACAATGCAGCTTTCAGATATGAGATAAAATCAGAATTCACCACATTGTCTCAAAAGGTAGATGAAATTAATACACTTCTTTCCAAACAGGTCGACGATGTTACGGAAAAATTTGAAAATTTAGAGTTACGACAAAACGACAATGCCAATCACATCCATGAACGGACAAAAACCTGTGAAAATCTTAATTGCAAGTTAGAATCAAAGACGCACGCATGTGACGAAGTTAATTTAAAGGTGAATACAATAGAAACAGACGTAGCTGACATTCACAAACAGATTCACACAACAATGCAGAGAGAGGCTGAACCCCATTTCTCTCGCATAAATACACAATTTAAAGAATGGACAGCACACAAAGACCAAATTTGTGAAGAATGTATACAAAAGAAATTGCCACATATTGTGCACGATTCTGTAGTGGAATACATGAACAACAGGCAATTAATCGATGACGATATGCAAACAAAGACAACTCATTGCCAAGCACATCAGAATAGTACATCCACTACACATTTTAACACACACACAAGAAAATCTCGATTCGGAAATGAACACATGTACACACACGAATTTCAACACTCAAACACACAATACACTGACACGCATAGCAACAGATACCCATCACCTGAAATACAGTACCATTATCATTCTGACGAAGAACCATGTACACACAGGGAAGAATTCAATGATTACACGGAAAGAGACAGACGAACATGTAACAAAGAAGAAGATAGTCTATTCAAGCACCGTAAATTCAAACTTTTTATACCAGGCAAAAACACTGTACACCCTGTCATCTGCTTAAAAGCTTTTAGGAACCCATTCCCACGTTCGTGGAGCGACCACAAACGCGTTGCACACGTTGTGGATTACATTCAAGGGGACGCTGCTGTCTGGGCTTACCATGGAAGCGACAGATGTGTAACATACGAGCAGTTTGAACGCGCCTTCTTGAGTAAGTTTTGGTCACCCACTGTGCAGGAACGTATCCGCAAACAAGTCACTGAACGCGAACACTTCAATCCTAAAAATGGCAATCTGCGCCGATATTTCGAGAAGTACCTAAACATGATACACTTCCTTAATGAACCAGTGAAACCAAAAGATGTGATCCGATCACTGAAAGCTAGGCTTCCTTTTAAAATTAAAGAGAAATTACTGTACTTACTGGACGACGATCTTGAATATTTTTTGGAAAAGCTAGATGCTGTTGATTTACTATATGAAGAACAAGAACCAACACACAACTCACGCAATAGGAATCAACATGTCTACATTGCCACATTACCAAACACGCAGCAAATTTCATATCAACTCACAGTAAACATGCAAAACAATCACCAAAACTCACAGCTGCACACAAACAACTGTAACTACAGGGTTATTACAAATGATTGAAGCGATTTCACAGGTCTACAATAACTTTATTATTTGAGATATTTTCTCAATGCTTTGCACACACATACAAAAACTCACAAAGGTTTTTTAGGCATTCAAAAATGTTCGATATGTGCCCCTTTAGTGCTTCGGCAGACATCAAGCCGATAATCAAGTTCCTCCCACACTCGGCGCAGCATGTCCCCATCAATGAGTTCGAAAGCATCGTTGATGCGAGCTCGCAGTTCTGGAACGTTTCTTGGTAGAGGAGGTTTAAACACTGAATCTTTCACATAACCCCACAGAAAGAAATCGCATTGGGTTAAGTCGGGAGAGCGTGGAGGCCATGACATGAATTGCTGATCATGATCTCCACCGCGCCGAAAACTCAAAGCGTTTGACTTTGTCATCGGGTGTCAGGGCTTGTAGCAACTGTAAACGGTAAGGCTTCTGCTTTAGGCTTTTCCGTAAGATTTTCCAAACCGTCGGCTGTGGTACGTTTGGCTCTCTGCTTGCTTTATTCGTCGACTTCCACGGGCTACGCGTGAAACTTGCCCGCACGCGTTCAACCGTTTATTCGCTCACTGAAGGCCGACCCGTTGATTTCCCCTTACAGAGGCATCCAGAAGCTTTAAACTGCGCGTACCATCGCCGAATGGAGTTAGCAGCTGGTGGATCTTTGTTGAACTTCGTCCTGAAGTGTCGTTGCACTGTTATGACTGACTGATGTGAGTACATTTCAAGCACGACATACGCTTTCTCGGCTCCTGTTCCCATTTTGTCTCACTGCGCTCTCGAGCGCTCTGGCGGCAGAAACCTGAAGTGCCGCTTCAGCCGAACAGAACTTTATGAGTTTTTCTACGTATCTGTAGTGTGTCGTGACCATATGTCAATGAATGGAGCTACAGTGAATTTATGAAATCGCTTCAATCATTTGTAATAGCTCTGTATACACAGGGAGATAACCCGTACAAAAAACGAAGAAACGACAATTTTAATTCAAGAAGGAGTAACAGAAACAACAACGGACACGAAGCGAAACAGAAACACTGGCAAAGAAACAACAACACAGTTTACACAAAGAATGGAACACCTACACCGCACTTTAACCAGAACAACAACCAGTATTATGTGAGACAGTGGCAAACAGAGCAAACGCCACCACAAAATCATATTCAGATGCCACAGGGGAATTTTGCACAAACAAGCAACACAAACCAACAAATGACATCAGCCAACGGAAAACAGACAGGCGCTGGGCAAAGACAATGTCCTAATGTAAATATTATTGAGGTAGATAATGAAATTACAACTACACTTACCAATGACTAGACAAACCAGGTAAACTAGGACCAGTCATTACTGAGCCCCAGGTCGTGACTGAGGCACATTTGGGGGGCCACTTCAATTTAGAAACTATGTTTGAACACACACTTGCTAGTGAAACAGTGAAACAAGAAAAATTTACATTTACTCAAGAAGAGTTGCCAACACTGTTCTTAAGATATAATGAAAGTGGAAACTTAGCTGATGATCTGATAAATGACAACACACATCACAATGTAAAGAAAAGATTTGTACTGTCTTCCACCTCAGGCATTGTAGGAGGTGTACCTACTAACATAATTATTGATACAGGAGCTGCTGTCAGTGTGATTTCTCACAATTCTTATACTATGATGAAGAAAACTTCTAAGATACCAGAGTTCCTAGTTCAAAACTGTTTAATCTTAACTGCATTAGGTAATAAGTCAAGTAGAGTCAATAAGCAGGTATTTGTGACTGTTAATATTGGAAATGGAATCGTACAATGGTCTTTCCTAGTTGTCCAAAACCTTGCTGCCAATTGTATATTGGGCATTTATTTTTTTTTTTTTTTTGCGAGAAGGACTGCACTATAGACTTCTCCAAAGGCGTTATTCTAAGTATGAAGGCAGAGACATAGTTTTGAACTTGGACACTCGACTAGTAGACCATAACAAGCACTGTTCTGGCTACAAGATACAGATTATACTTAAGACTGGTGTAGATTCCACATAACAACCTGTATCACACAGTAAGGTAGTGAATGATGTACTTACACCAATTAATTCTAAGTTATCAAAATGTGATGCTATTAATGAAGAGGAGAGATCCCAGCTTAAACATATTTTACTTAAGAAAAAGGATGTTTTCACTAGTAAGCCAGGTAGGATCAACACATGTATGTATACGATTGAAGTCAAGCCTCACCAAATCTATTACCACAAGTCATACAATGTACCTCTAGCTCTGCGATCTGCGGTTTGGGAAGAAGTAAAGAAAATGATTACATGGAATATTATAGAACCATCAACATCTCTGTATTGTAGCCCTTTGCATTTAGTGAAAAGACACAATGGAAGTATCAGGTTAGTATTAGATGCAAGAGCTATCAACCAAATTATCTTACCTGTGAGGACACAACCAGAAAATCTTGACGACCAACTTCAGAAATTCTTGAATGCAAAATATTTCTCTACAATAGACCTTAAAAATTCGTTTTGTCAGATGCCAATAAGCAAAGAATCTAGAAAATATATAGCCTTTATGTTTGGTGGTAGAACTTATAAATTTTGTGTATTACCATTTGGCCTAAATGTAAGCCCAGGAGTGTTCATTACTGCAATAAACTCGGTACTCGGTGATGATTTACTAGAAACTGTTACACACTATCTAGATGACATACTGATTGCCTCAAAAACCTGGAAGGAACACAATGATACCCTGAACAGTTTACTATGCAGTTTCACACAAGCTGGTATCACTGCCGATCTTTGTAAATCTAAATTTGCTTGTTCTGAGATCAAATACCTAGGACACATCATCAACACACAAGGCATTAAACCTGATCCTTCAAAATGAGATGCTTTCAGACATTTCCCGAGTCCCTCTACAAAGAAACAGTTAAAATCATTTCTTGGTCTATGCTCATTTTTCAGACGAGTCATACCTAAACAGTTACTCAATAGCAGATACTTACTAAACTTACTAAACAAGAACCAGATATGGATTTGGAACCAAGACTGTGAAAATGACTTTACTAAAATCAAGGAAGCCTTAGTAAATTCTAACATGCTGGAACATCCAGACTTCAATTTGAACTTTTGTATTGCTTGTGATGCATCAAACATTGGTTTGGGATGTTGTTTATTTCAACTTTTTAAAACAGAAACTTGAGAACATATTAAGATCATTGGTTTTGCCAGTAGGACTTTAACAGGATACGAAAGATCTTACTCCACCACATAATTGGAAACATTATCTATTATATTGGAATTTAAAAAGTGTAATTATTATCTGTATGGAAGACACACCATTACATACACTGATCATCAAGCACTTACCTTCCTTTTGTCATGTAAACTCATTCATCCTAGGCTTACACGATGGGCACTTGCATTACCGAAATACTCTTTAGAAATCAAGCACATAAAGGGAAAAGGCAACATAATAGCTGACACACTTTCAAGACTACCACAAGGATTACACAGTAACAATACAGACCTTGAGAACACACATGATTACTCATGCAAGACAAACAGTTTACACAATACTGCAAAGACCTATGCAAGAACATGGGAACACTACAAGATTCAGATGCACACTGGTACAAAATAAAACAAATCATAGTACAACAACACTACAACACTTCACAAGACAGATACATGTTACACAACAACATACTTTTCTACAAAAGACACAAAAGTGCTACTAAGTGGTGCGTTTGCATACCACAAGATTCTGTACACAATCTCATTGCACACACTCACACAGTTTAGGGACTCTACGGAACAAAGAAATGTCTAAACAAGTTACATACATATTGCTATTTTCCAAACATGAGAAGAAAAATACATGATGTTATCAGCAAATGTCTGATATGTCAAAAATCCAAGTCACAATATCAATCCACCAAAACAGATTTGCACTCTATCTTACCCACTGCACCTAGAGAGATACTTTGTACAGATGTTAGTGGACCTCATCCAACTAGCATCGGTGGTTGTAAATACATTATAGCATTTTATGACATATTTTCTAAGCACATCAAACTTTTGCCATTAAGTCACCCACAGCAAACACCATTATCAGAAGATTCACAAATGATTACATGCCATACTGTGGAAAACCTAAAGCCATTCTATCACATAACGCCACGTATTATGCAGGATTCATCTGGAGAAAATTTCTAAAGGACAATAACATTAAGAGTATCTTTATTTCAAAGTTTCATGCATCAGCCAACCCTTGCGAGAGAATTTTTAGAGAATTAAACAGATTCATGAGAACTTATACCTCAACACAGCACACAAACTGGATACATTACCTAGCACTTTTTAAGGAAATACACAACAATTTAAATATATACAAGACGCCATATACTCCCAGAGAAATCATGTTCGACACAAAGGAAACTAATGAATGGAGCAATCCACTACCAAAATTTTCTGACATCAAACCTTCACACGTGGAAAAGGTAAGGGAAGTACTCATTGCGATTTCTGAATAAGCTGACATTAGAAATAAGAACTATGGTGCTAATCTTAAAAGAAGGCAAAAACTTTAAAATAGGCATGCAAGTTTTACTTAAGGCCCACTACAAAAATCATCATCGCCTCTAAAATATCATAAAATGTCATACATATGTTTAGTGGCTTCCATTACATGAAGGTCCTTACACAATCATTGATATACCACACCCTGCAGCATATCATGTACAAAACCCCAAGAATAAGAGAATCTTAGGTTTGTACCCTCACAAAGATTTGAAAACTTTTAGCCCTTAGCAGTGTATGCTGATACAACAACAAGGTAACTCACATCTGGTACTTCAAGTTGGAAGAAGAAGAAGATATAAGTTATAATCTTAAGTATCTACATTTTACAGCACCAGCAACAACAGCAGCAGCAAGAAGATAAGACACTGGAAGAACTAACGATTTTCATGCAAAGCACAGCTACTGATTATATTTATTAATACCCTGTAGACAAGCTGACAGACTAAATGACTGGAGACAATTTCTGCCCTGAACCTGATATATTAATTGGCATGATAGACACATTATTTGCTATTCACACTCACACCACAATCCACATGAACACATCATGCACGAAAAACGCTCTACAGGAAATGATAAACGAGATTAATTGAGCAAGGCTATAAACTTTATTTTATTTGTAAATGATATTTCGTGTTTGTGCTAATTTGGAATTGATTGTGGATGTGACGTGTCGTGTCTTATTGCAATCATAACTTTTCAGGACAGATCATCTCCAAGATGTTTTCCAACCAAGGAAACATTTAATGAGGAAGAAAAAAATGGTTCAAATTGCTCTGAGCACTATGGGACTTAACATCTATGGTCATCAGTCCCCTAGAACATAGAACTACTTAAACCTAACTAACCTAAGGACAGCACACAACACCCAGTCATCACGAGGCAGAGAAAATCCCTGACCCCGCCGGGAATCGAACCCGGGCGCGGGAAGCGAGAACGCTACCGCACGACCACGAGCTGCGGACTAATGAGGAAGACCACTTCTTGTGTAGTACTGATGTAAAGGAAAATATACTTAAGAGGAAAACTTGAAAAAATAAAAAATAAATAAAACTCTGAACCTATAAGACAATTTTTTCTATGTCTGACCCAAATGTATTTGTAAATATCTAGTTTAATGCAATTGGAAATGTAAAATATGTATAGCCTATGTATTACCAAACAATGTAAAATAAATGTATAGGTACATGTTTCACAGAAAATTTTTTATATCTATGTAAACATGTAACAGAAAACTGTACTCAAAGTGAAGTGATATTTGTTATGTTTTGTGCTCTCTCTTGTGAACGAACATTTTGTTTTGCAACGAACAATGTATGAACAAGTTGTGTGCAAATTAAAAAAAAAAAAGGTTCACTGCGTTCATGATGGGACACTATAGGTGACGTGAGTCGCAAAACCACGGCACACTTTTCGACGAAACGACGACACAATATCCAGGAGACGACATACTTCTTTTGGAAGACGAAATAGGAGGTTATTGAGTAGATGTAACACGGACTGGTCAGTATGGAACCACTGACACCATGTATTCCAACCAAGACGAAACCACATTTTAACTACGTCTTCCAAAGCACACTTCATTGGGGTATTGTCGATATCCGACTTATTTCTTCAAGAACTTCCGTCTCAACGTAAACTAAACATGTGACACGTGTTATTTATTTGAAAGTACAGAAACTTTAGCACAGTATAAACCTTTTGTAACAAGTGACATTCTACAGAGAATACGTTCACATATATCTGAATATGCACAAAAACATTAATTACTTTTATTTATTGAATGAAAATGTGTAATACCATTTTGAAGTGAAAGAGAACAATGGATTATATTCCCAACAATTTTTTACAAAGTGACTAAGCACAAGTGAACACGAACTGTGAAATGAATGTAACAGTCTATGTCTACGTAATACCGAAACATATATCTGTTCAAGCAGTAATAGCTTCGTGCTAACGCACTGGCTTCTGGTACCACACTTCGTGGGTTCAACTCCGCTTGGATTAGAATACTTTTATTTTCTCTTTTCACTTTCATTTAACTTGTATGTAAATCTTTTTTATGTATTTGTATATATGTATGACATTTTATGATATTTTATGCATGTTGAATCTGTGAAACATGATACGTAATAACTTATGAATCAAGACATGACAAATAAAGAAAATACGCCAACAAATTGCTCAGCTGCAGGTGGTACGCCTTTGCCTTCGCAATTTGGGGCGCAGTTTAAGGAACCATTTGCACTCGAGCACAGACTATATTTAATTTAGTTAACTTAGATTATATGTATCGATTTTTTAAGACAAGAGAATGCAAAATAAAGGAATTAACACCGCTCTCTTGTCGCAGCCAGTAGGCATCAACACATTCTTATGTCATTCGTTGTCCTAGAAGTACGTAATATTTTGTGTGGCTCCACAGTAAGCCATTTGATATTTATTTGCAGAAAAGAGGCGCAGAATTAATAAGTCGCTCTCATTTGTGAATTATCTGCAATTATTTGGATACAAATTTATGTAAGTGTCATTTACATCGCAATGTATATGTTAAAATGAATATATGCTTTATTTAATTGTATGCTTTTCATTGTTTTAGTAATTTTACTCACTCCATTTTCATGAATGAAGCTGAGGTCAGGAATGAGACTTTGTCTACAAAAAATAAAAAAAATACGTAATGAGTCCTGGCTACGTATCGTACATCTTCGGACGTGCGAAGCTCGATAAATTCACGGCGTAAATTGTAATCTCTCAATTATCTATCGAAACAATAATAATAATAATTATATATTATTATTTTATTTAATTTTTTATTTGTTAAAATACCCATCCAGAGACTGTGAAAAAATATATCAGAACCTTTTGATTTCCCGAATATTATTGCTCACCCTCTCAACCTCATCCATACACATCCAGTAATCTAGCAAATCAAACAAACATCACTTTCTTTTGTAATGCAGTGACAAGTCTGTCGCGTTACTTTATTCGAATTGTCTCAAATTCCATCTGTACTAACGCCACAGGGCCAAATGGTATGATTTCGTAGTTGATGCCTTCGCTATCAGTCATTAGCGTATCTGTAGCATGTGTGCCGATATGACACGTTATTTTACCTGACACAAGGAAAGCATGTTTGTTTCATCCGTAATATATCAAGAAATAAAAGAATACAATAGTGTTTTCTTGGTCGTTGGCTCCGCGGGTACCTTCTAAATTGTAGATGCCGATACTAATGTCGACGTTACTGCAACAGTGAAAGATAACTGAGCAACGTATCCGCCGTAACAGCTTGAAAAATGATGACAGTCCTTACATTTTTCTTTTTCAGTCATTATTTTTTTTCAATGTTTTCATGAGGCCCGCAACGAATTCCTCTCATGTGCACCCTAAGTTCTCAATTATTCGCTGGATTGATTGCAATCTCTGTCTTTCTTTACAGTTTTTTCCCTCTACCGTTCCCTGTGTTGCTCTGAAAGTCTTCCCTGAAGTTTTCATAGATGTCCTGTCATCCTGTCCCTTCTGTTTCTCAGTGTTTTCTATATGCTCTTTTTCTCAGCGACTGTGCCCAGAACCTCCTCACCAATTATCTTACCAGTCCACCTCATTTTCGACATTCGTTTGTAGCACCACATCTCAAATACTTCAATTCTCTTCTGTTCCGGTTCTCCAATACTCCGTGTTTCACTACCGTACAATGCTGTGCTCACAAGTACATTTTCAGAAATTCCTTCCTCAAGTTAAGGCCTATGGTTGATACTACTAGGCTTCCCTTGTCCAGGAATGACCTTTCTGACATTGCTAGCCTGCTTTTGATATCCATCTTGCTCGGTTTTAAAAGAACTGTGAACTTTCTGTTTCCAGCGATTATATGTATATGTTGGTAACAGTGCAGGTTTCTAGTGTCTGTAACTGACTATCTTTGCAACTATTTACTTTTGTTTTGCTGAAGCAGTTTGTTCATGTGTTACTGAATGTTTGTTGCCCAATTGCTACATATATTTGTGGGAGTACATATCCTTTAGTGTGCAATAAATAGTAACTATGCAACGCATAAAGAAATTCAGTAAAAGGAAATTCCATGGTAATCAGTTTACAAATAAAGCAAGCCACACTGTTGAAAGTAACCTATGTATCATTCTTCAGGGAAGAAATTCCCACTTCGTCCGCCTCCTGGTGATATAAATTTTTGTGTTAACAATGACGCTGTTTGTAGTGGATTTGATGTTGTTGATGAGGGCAACTTATTTTCGTTTGTAAAGGAAGTATCGAAATGTAAACAATGTGATGGTGTAGGCTGTCTGGAAATTACTAAACAACAAAGTAGCAGCAAGGGTTTAGCGTCAAAATTAATTGTTCTGTGTAGATCATGTAATAAATCTACCTCGAAAATGACTTCGAACATTGTGCATAATTCCCATGATTTGAATTTCCAGACAGTGTATGCGATGCGTGCAATAGAAAAAGGAAAAAAAGCTGCTCAAACGTTTTGTGGTTTGATTGACCTTCCTCCTCCTCCCAGTAGGTTCAGAAAGTACACAAAAATACTTTTAGCTCCTTGACGGTTGTGCCTAAAGCGTGTATGAAACGTGCAGTAGAAGAAACTGAAATAGTAGTGGAACCAGGGACATTGCTGCTGCACTTGATGAGACATGGCAATGTCGAGGACAACGTTCCTTGAATTGTATTGTAAGTGCTACTTCTCTGGAGAATGGAAAAGTTATTGATGTTGACTGCTTATCTAAGTACTGCCACACCTCCTGTGATAACACTGAAGGACATATTGAACATCAGTGTTCTAAGAATTATGATGGTTACAGTGGAGGTATGGAGTGTGATGGAGCTCTAAAAATATTTCAGAGGTCGGTGCCAGTTTATAACGTTAAATATACGATGTACCTGGGCGATGGTGACTCTAAAGCTCTCAATAATGATAATGAGTTCAATGTTTATGGTGATGCCTTGATAACAAAAATGGAGTCTTTTGGACATGTGCAAAAGAGGATGGGTGCTAGATTGAGGAAGCTACGAAGAGAAATGAAAGGAAAGTTGTTATCTGATGGAAAATCTGGGTCTGGCCGAGGCAGATTGACAGAAACTGAAATAGTCCTTCTTCAGAGTTATTATAGACTGGCCATTAGACGAACTGCACCTCTGAATGACACTAAAGCAACGAGAAAAGCTGTGTGGGACACATACTTTCATACGTTGTCCACAGATAGCCACCCTGTACACGGTCTTTGCCCTAAATGAGTAGATTCTTGGCGTGGTTACCAAAAAGCAAAAGAAAGTGGGCAGATATACCATCATAAGCATTCTCTTCCTGAGCCTGTTATTAATGAAATAAAAAAAATTTTTAGAGCCCTGAGTGACCCTGGTTTGCTTAGTAAATGTCTTCATGGGGGCGCTCTGAATACAAATGAAACTTTCAGCCATTGCATAAGGGAAAGATTATCCAAGAATGTTTTTGTAGGACTAAATACATTAAACGTTGTTGTAATACATGCAGTGATATGTTTCAATGATGGAGTGATAGGAAGGTTGGAAGTCCTGAGAAATTTAGGCATAAAATGTGGCTCTAATATAGAAGATCAATTGATTGCATGTGACAGGCAACGGGTGTATAAAGCTGAAAGATATGCTCTTCAAGTTACCAAGGAAGCAAGAAGTACTGAGAGGAATGCAAAGAGGAAGCTTGAAGATGAAGAAATGCTGCAGGAATATTGTGAGGCACAGTTTAATTGGACTCGTGTGTTCATTCGCAATTTCCCGCAAATAGTATTTTTCAGAATTCAGGTACAAATATCCCTAGGATTTATGAAGCATTGCCCTAAGTTTTTTCTCTAACTTGCAATAGTCCATAATTATGTCGTGGACCTACGTTTTATTGCAGAATCAACAAAATTATAGAAAAAGTATTATTTTTATTAGGAAAAAAATTATAAAAATTAAAACGAAAGATGTGATACCTTTTATCCTTTCAATATGCATAATAGGTGGAATTAAATACATCTAGTAACACAGCCATCATGTCATGCATATCTGGTAAAAATCTGGTCCGCTTCAAATGTATAACATTAGATTGAATGGTACCTCAATTTGAGGAAGACTTTGGAAAAAAATTGAATCATTGTTTTTTGTAATTTTAATAACCCTAAGCAGGTTCAAAAATATTCAAAATACTTATAATTTGTTTAGAAAGTGTGCTGCATTTCTTGACATCAATTAAAAATCCGTAAAACATATACATTATAAACAGTACCTGAAAGAAGTAGGTGTTGATTTTTATATAATACTAAACGAGCAAAGTACCCTGAAACTTCTCGCTGTTCTCATTTCTGCTACTTGTCACTACTTTCGTCTTTCTTCAGAATACTTTCCATCCGTATTCTGTACTCGTTAGACTGTTCAATCTGTTAAGCAGATCATGTAATTCTTCTTCACTTTCACTTAGGATAGAAGTGTCATCAGCGAATAGTAGCATTGATATACTTTCACCTTGAATTACCCTTTTTAATCAGAGTTCGTTATTGCTCGCCCACTCTTATTATTCCCTCTTGGCCTTTGTACGTGTTGTATACTGCCCGTCTCTCCCTATAGCTTACCACTATTTTTCTCTGAATTTCGAACATCTTGCACCATTTTACATTGTCGAACGATTTTTCCAGGTTTACAAATCCTATGAACGCATCTTATTTTTACTTTAAGATTGCTTCTATTGTCAAGTGCAACGTCAGAATTGCCTCTCGCGTTTCCTAAAGTTATACTGATCGTCGTGTAACACATACTCAGTTTTCTTTTCCATTCATCTATATAATATTCTTAGGAGCAACTTGGAAGCATGAGCTCTTAAGCTGATTATGCGATAATTCTCGCACTTGTCAGCTCTTGCAGTCTCCGGAATTGTGTGGATGATATTTTTCCGAAACTCAGATTGTATGTAGCCAGACACATATTCCACTCACCAACGTCAATAGTCGTTTTGTTGCTATTTCACCCAATGATCTTAGAAATTCTGATGGAATGTTTTTATATGCCTTCTGCCTTATTTCATCTATTTCCTCCAAAGCTCTCTTGAATTCTAATTCTCATACTGAATCCCTTGTCTCTACTAAATCGACTCCCTCACACTGGCTTTCAGTGTACTCTTTCTACTAACTGCTCTCTCCTCTACAATGAACAGAGGAGTTCCCTCTGCAGTCTTAATGTTACCACTCTTGCCCTCAATTTCACCGGAGATTGTTCTAACTTTCCCATGTTTTGAATCAGTCCTTCCGACAATCGTTTCTTTTTGATTTCTTTACATTTTTCCTGCAGCTATTTCGCCTTTGGTACCCTGCAGTTCCTATTTATTTCATTCTCTTAGCGACTTGTATTTGTGTATTCCTAAATTTTCCTAAACTTTATTTGTACTTTCTTCTTTGATATCTCAACTGAAGTAGTTCTTCTGTTATGCATGCTTTTTTCACAGTTACCTTCTTTGCACCTATTACTTTCTTCCTAGCCTCTGTAAGTGCGCTCGCGAGAGATGTGCACTCCTCTTTAACTGTACTGCTGCTGAGCATCTCTACATTGGGATCTGAATCTATATCTGCTCCTGAGTACGGATATCTGATTTCGGTGTCTCTGTCTAACCACGATGTAATCTAACTGAAATTTTCCCACATCACCTGGCCTTTTCCAAGTATGCTTCCTTGTCTTGTGATCTTGAACAGCGTGTTCGCTGTTACTAGCTGAAATTTATTAAATAGCTCAATTAGCCTTTCTCCCATCTCATTCGTTGTCAGAATCCATATTCTCTTGCAATCTGTTGTTCTACTCATTCCCCTACAACTGCATTCCAGTCCCTCATGACTAATAGATTTCCATCTCCCTTTACGTACTGTTTTACCCTTTCTATATCCTCATATACTTTCTCTATCTCTTCATCGACAGCATGCGATGTCGGCATGTATACTTGAAGTATCGTTCTCCATGTCGGTTTGATTTTGTTTGCAATAAGAACAACCCCATCACTGAACTGGACAGAGTAACACACTCTCTGCCGTAACTTCCTATTCATAACGAATGGTACTGCCGTTATACTATTTTCTGCTGCTGATGTTACCCTATACTCTTCTGACCAGTAATCCTTGTCTTCTTTCCATTTCACTTCACTAACCCCTCTATATCTAGAACGAGCCTTTGCGTTTCCCTTTTTCAGATTCTCTAGTCTCCTACCACGTTCAAGCTTCTAACATTTCACGCCCAGACACGAATAACGTTATCCTTTCGCTGGTTATTCAATCTTTTTCTCATAGTCACCTCTCCTTCGGCAGTCCCCTCCCAGAGATCCGAATGGGGGAGTATTCCTGAATCTTTTGCCAATAGAGTGATTATCATGACCTCAAGTTTATGAAAGTAGAAAACGAATTACATGGCGTTGTCTCCTTGGAAATACCTGGAAAAAAGCAAATGGTTCCTAAGGTACTTCCACATCCAAGACGGAAAGAAACCAAATGTCTCGAAGTAAGAAACGTAAAAATACATAAATATTGAACTATAATTTGTAGGCGATGGAATCTTTGTAGATTTCGCGTACCTAAGGCATCAGCCGTGGAAATTTCGCGTAAAAGGTTAGCTTTCTTTCTAGAACTGCTTATCACTGTTTGACCTATCTATCCCAACGTGTCTAGTCGCGAAAGTAGCTTCGATATGAAGTACACTGACTTCGAAAATAAAGATTTACTATTCACACATACATAACCAGTTCATTTAGGCAGAGGTTTCCTTGCAGATTAAGCGCTCATGTTCTGCAGAAGGGAAAAACCGAATAATGAATTAAGCAAAGGGGAAAGTGGCTGGGTGAAAAGCGGTTTCCTAGATATTTTTGATTGCGTTGGCAAGACCATTAGAAAGCAATTTCTAAGGACTACGGAGAGGCACAAGGGACCCTTAATCGGTAGTAGTATTACAACGGAGGAAGCACTTCCAGGGGTCTCTTTTAGATAGCATTGTCTGATTTCTCGCCAACGTGCTTCACGCAAATAGGACAAGCCCTGCGGCAAAGCTTCGAGAGAGGAGGGACGTTCAAGACTCTGAGAAGACCTTGGTAGGAAATAACGACGCTTCCCTCGACGAAGAGGGGCGGTAAATGAGACACTAGGGTGCGACCCCTCTCTGCAGAATAAGGGGGAGCTAAAAAGTGAGCGACGACAGAGTTTGAAACCTCCGTTTTTCGATATTCACGATTGCGGGCAACCACTGAATATTTTTCACTGGTTTCTTCTACGATCGTTACAGTTACTTGGAATCATCTTTTACATCGCCGACATTCTCAAATTACAACTAATTTTCCAATGTATTATTCTGTATCATTCCAGCTGCTTCACGTATTTAATTGTATTACTGAGATTCGTATTCAGTAGCTCATGTATCCAGATATGTACAAACACACAGAGCTATTTAATTACTAGGTTATTTAATGACTAGTGACTGCGTTTAAAGCAGAAATCTTTCTTTTTGGAATGAGTGAATTTGTAAGATCAGACACCAAAAACGTATCGTAAGCAATTAGAAGCAGGTGAGCAGCCAATACCAAATTTAATGTTGACATTTCGTTCAGTTAATGTTCCAGAACAAGAGCCTGTGACATATCAACCAGTTTCTGGGACTAGGAAACCCTGCTCATTCTCACGTGATATGATTTCTTTCTTCCCTAACTAGAGTTTTAGAATAACCCATCTTTATGAAGAGCAGGGAGTTTACCATCCACACCGGCCACCACTTCCAACGACAACTTTCATAAATTCTTCCGTACAAGGTAGTTGTTTCTGTTGGGAGTAACTGTAACCATCGTGGAAGAAACCAGTGACAAATATTCAGTGGGTGCCCGCAATCCTGAACATCGAAAAACGGAGGTTCCAAACTCTGTCATCGCTCACTTTTTAGCTCCCCTTATTCTTCAGGGAGGGGTCTTAAGTACTTCGAGGAATCATACTTTCAAAGGTTTCAGTGTAATTAATCCATTTTGAATAAATACATTGCGGGAAAAGTGAGTACACCCCTTTAGACCTTGTAATGTTGTTGCATTAATTTGTTCTTATGTGGTGCTGATATTCAAGACCATAAAAATGGGTTAAAAGTTGTGAGATATCTGAGGAAGTAAACCTTGCATTACTGCGCAACTGTTTCACCAGGTATCCAGTCTAGCTTACCAATTTCCCAACCAGACAAACATTAATTATAATCTTTTAGTACTCATCTTACGATAATTTAAATAAGAAGAAATAAATCAGTTTATATTTGGACATTTATTTAACATTGATCATTGTTCCGTTAAAATTTCAGCATATCAAACTTGATTCATAACTAAACTGGTGCCTTATTTAGGATTGTGAAAATGTGAGTTAGTAATTTTACAGAACACATCAAATACGGAGCTAAGATTGGGAGACTACATACAACACTGCATTCATAAAATAACACACGAAGAACGTTGAAACATATTCAAGAGGAAATTAACCACAACCAACAGATTCAATTTTCACCGAAACAAGTTAAGTTCGTAGCGCAATCCTGTCCGTCATGAAATTACCACACTCTGGTATACTAAATTCATACTAACTCTCTGTGAAATCTTCCCGAAAATAATAGCAGAGGGCTACTTTGAAGCTTCCAACACATGCTTCACGTGGTCAACTTGGTTTACACAGAGAGTGTAACTCCACAATAATTTTGATAATTAAAATAAATTACATCAAAACGCAATTTAAAAAAGAAAAACCTTGAACTGGTTACTATCGTCTTACTATTAACCTGATGGATCAAACAATTGTATAAGCACGTGGTACTGGTCTCACAAAGTACACCCAACGTGGGTTGAACATAAGGAAAAGTTGCTATATTGAAAAATATTGTCAAGACGCACATTCGCATATAAGATTCATGATCTTAGTTAGAGTTACTGATCAACACGTGGTTCCACTTTACTCATAAAATAGTGACAAAGCAACTACCGGAAGATATCCTGAACTTCAAACTCGAATTACACTGCGTTGCAATTTAAGATAACATTAGATATTTTAGAGCTAAATCTGAAATAAAGGTGATTAAACTTTCAGTTAGGCTGAACTTAAGAAATCCACTGTCCTACGGACTTAGCAGACTCGCGCTTAGCCGGAGGTCTTACCACTTCAAACGCTCGCCACGGACAGACTGACCTGGGCCCCTACCAAGCGTGCTTAACAGATACAAACGGAAGTGACCAGAGAGGCAGCTTTCTATACCAACATGACAAGGGCGGGACAGGACCTTACTAAGAATAGAAACCTCTGTGCTTTTAGAAAGCGTAGCTACCTGTTCCGACATTGGTCCTACTGTTCTCTAGCATACAGGCTTGTCTGCTACCATCATGTATGCAACTAGAAATACATTTGCTCATTCATGCTCCCACACAGAAGAGAAGGGGGATGACAGTATCTTATCATATACAACACCTAAAAGAAAGCGGACGTAGGTTCCGTATGAGACTGTGTGACATGAATTACATATAAACTGTGTTTTAAAGTGTAGTAGTGTGACAGATCGTTCTTGTTTATGTGTAAAAGTAACATGTTTCACTGCTCAGTCTCCTCCCAGATAGAAACACTACAGTAAATTTAGAAGAGGAATTTATGCCGTAAATGACAACATATTTAAGAAATTAACATGAAAGGAGTCGAACAGAGACCTTTCATAACCCCTACACTCCAGGAAAAGACTGTGCACGGAATTTTCTGGCCATGCTAGGACATTCCCAAGAAGGCTTCTCACACCCAACTTAAACCAAAAATGTAAAGAAAAGGCAAAAGGTCACCAGCTACTTGCTAAAACACAATAATTTCAACACATCTTTAGAATCTATCAATTTCAAAGAGAAAAAAACTATCCGTGACACCTATTTAAAAGATAGTGTAGACTTCATTCGGTCAGCAAGTAAAAACAATGGTTCCTGTGTCATTAATATGGAAACAATTTCTTGTTGTCATCCTTATGGAGTTCATCAGTATTTGCTCATTGCAAGACCCAACAGATCACAGGAAAATTAATGACTGTTTATTAAATAGTAAAATATATGAAAATAACAAAGGTGCCACATCAATTTAAAAAAAAATATGAAAATAACATCAGTATTATAAAGCAGAACATTACAATGCACAATCCTCAAAAGCAAAAAATAAAAAAATGAAAAGAGAAAAAAAACATGTTTTACAAAGTGGTTATCGCAAAAAAATTCTATATCTTATAAAACTAATAATTTGTAGAATTAAACTAACTTTGTGGCACTAATTTAATCACTCTACTATATTTCAGTTAGTTAGCAAACAATGATCACTGCATCATTATACTGAAACTACAACTAATTATGTGGTTGTTACCCTTAAGGGGTTCCTCACTATAAATATGCCCCATGCAAAGGCTAATCGATCACAGTCGAATGAGAATGAATAGCTATCTGACTGATAAACGAAGTAATGCCACAGGAATGAATTTACAAAACAAAATATCACAAATCTAATACATCACACAAAAACAAACATTGAGAAATAAAACAGCTCTGAAAGTAGAGTAGTCAACATAAAAAAAATACCAATAAATAAAACATCTGCAAAATACAAAATTCAGTCTAATAAAAAAAAAAAAAAATCGAACCCCTGCAAAATACACAATCAAAGTTTCTCTGAAGGGACACATGTATATGTATTTGAGTAAGAACTGTATAATCGCTGTACACTGTCACACTCAGTAGTTCCAGTGTTCCGAGGTACAGTATAAGAGGGGGGGGGGTGTGTGTGGCGCCGCAGCTGTCAGTTGGGATTTTTTCTCCATCTGTTGCGTGCAATCCCGCCGACTCTGCCCTCTCATGATGTTTCTCTTAGTGGCCCGTGTCATGTACTTCTCGATTTGGTTGCATGTTTGTGTTGTAAAATTCGTGCAGTATCCTCGTTTGACTCGCCGGGTTGATATTCCTGGGAAAGATGACACTTAATGGCTCTTCTTTGTGCCACCCTTAGCGACCAGAGAACATCGACCTATGATTTACTGTCGCTTGACAGTGGGCATCCGTCAGGAAATGTTGATAGGTGTCGTTGAACCTGCAAGTTTCTCTGGACAGTACCTGTGAAAAGGCTCCGCTCCCTTTATCCCCTGTCTTCTGTCGTTTCACCGCAGCCATCTCGTCACGGTTGCGTGCGTGTGGTGCGTTGCCAGCAGATGGATTTCCGCGCGGTGGACTGCACGGGCATCTCAGGTCATCGCCTCCACGAAGGGTCGCACTGGTGCGGCCGGCCATTAGCTCCGGGTGCAAGGGAACTTGTTTGTTCTGTACCCTTCTTTTGTTGTCGACCGCGCTCCCGAAGTGGCCCGGTTGACAGTGTGTCCTGCTGGGAAACCCAACTGTTTACAACTAGTCCTCCTCCTCGCTGCTCCCACTGTCTCGTAAGAGTTTAGCCGGTTCGCTTTCACGTTCTCAACTGCATTCACAGAAATTGTTCATCATAGTTATGTGATTACAAAATGTCATACATAATACCACTTAGTATTGTCTTTCACAATTTTTAAGAACAAAAGTGAGACTTAATTTATTTTAAATAGAAAAGTTAGATGAATCGACAATATAAAAATAAAAGGATAATGACTTGACAATATAAAAAATAAAAGTGAAATGACTTGACAGCATAAAAATTAAATGAACTGACAATATAATATCTAAATCCACATCACTAATGTGGTTCACTTGCGTTTTAATAAATCATATGCTACTTATTAATTCACTAAAATGAATAGGACTATGCCTTATGCAAGTATAGGTCAGGACAGCATAGGGTTCACATGTTATTTACTCACACACATGCATACCTGTTGTCTATTCTACAAACTAACTACCCATAAACATGAATTACTCAAAATGTTACTTCAATCCACTGCTAGTTAATCCAACAAGCTATTTCAATGCTACTTCAACACAGTGTTTACACTACTACAACATTGTTCTAATTCATCCTCTTCCTGACGCTCGTGGCATATGTCTTGTCACATGATAAATATGGAGAAACTTTCCTTAAACATACACAGTAAAAAGAACAATGGTTATTTACACGCCAAAACATTTATACCAGTTGACACACCTGATAAGAGACTCGCAATTATACATTTATCACACTCGTGAGTTCATACATAAAACAGTAAGACAATTTCATCTAAGATTACGTTATCACACGAATTAATCACACAGATGACTCTCAGAAGGGTAAGATATTTTCATTATACAGGTTATACTACATTTTCTAACCCATTTTGCTCCAATTTAGTTCCTTCTTTAAGTTACCTATTGCTTCCAAATCAGTTATTTCGCCTGTGGTGGTTATTCTGGACTCATTTCTGATGAATGGCAAAATTGGGGTCTCCTCTATTCTGTAAAACAGTTTCATCTTAACATGCTATTGAACTTACAACTGACACAATAGATCCGAATCCTCCTGTTGTGTAAGTGACAAATGTTCGGCTTCATCCTTATTACCATAAACTAAGTTTTCCTTTGGTCCCATAATCAAAATTATTTAATCTTCCTCTACCTTCAAGAGGGACATTTCTTCAGTTCAACTCATATTGGCTGCAGTGCATCGCTCGCCTGCGAAAACAGTAAGCTGTAATGGTCACATCATCAGAAAAACACATAAACGTCACTTTTCTAGGACAAGTATTAACGCAGAATAATTTTTCAGGCTCTGGCTCAACATCAGTCAAGACTACAAAAAGGATCCATATTTCCGTTCCATTTTCCATTTGCTGGAGAACTGCTCGTCATTTGACTGCCATAATACTATTTCAGGGCCACGTAAATTACACAAACCACAACTCTTCTTTCACCTTGAAGGGAATCAATCTACTTACGAAATCCACAGACAGCACTTTACATACTCAGCTATAAAGAACAAAAAAAGACATATATCATCAATATTAACATATTAGCGCATATTGGGATGCCACTGGTTAAACAATCGTATTATCGCATCCTCTTTTCAGGATTCCAAACTTACTCATTCCTTTCTCAGAATTCTCCTATCTTAAAATATTCATACAGCACACATACTATAGTAAGAGATCCTCATTTATGCTAACAGATATAGAATAGTAATAGATAGATAGTAGCACTGAAAGCAGAAAATCTGAAACAAGGCTACCAACAGCTGGGGACCTGGGTTTGCCAGACCCATAATACCCACAGATCGGATATTCCCCTGAGTTTTGCATCTATTCAACACAGATCTCGCTTCCCTCAGAAGCGACTCTTCTCAGTTTACACAAAAAAACCATAAACAGTATTTCACTCGTTCACAAAGAAACCTTTTATGTTCACATTTTAGCCAACCTAAATCCTAATTGCACAAGGAAAGAAAAAAAACTAGAAACATCACTTCAATCAATCACATAGAAACATCTTTATCATTATTTTTACCAAGATATTATTCAAAATGCATATGTCACAAATGTAAACCAATCAATTCGTTCTCCTCTCTATACACCCTATGTAGTCATTTGCCATGTCACTCATTTGTTCCGATTGGGCGACTTCTGCGCTGATCATTTGTCATTGCCGCTTTTGTTCATTTCCATTTGCTGGGTTATGTCTTGGGTTAGCCGGCCGAATTCCAATATCATGTGGTGCTCCGCCTACAATCCTAGCCGGCCGCGGTGGTCTCGCGGTTCTAGGCGCGCAGTCCGGAACCGCGCGACTGCTATGGTCGCAGGTTCGAATCCTGCCTCGGGCATGGATGTGTGTGATGTCCTTAGGTTAGTTAGGTTTAACTAGTTCTAAGTTCTAGGGGACTGATGACCTAAGATGTTAAGTCCCATAGTGCTCAGAGCCATTTTTGAACCTACAATCCTATTCCCACTGTGTAGTATCGATTCTGGTTGCCATACCTGTTGCGTTCACGATATTGTCGCCGTCCTCGATCATTCCCGTTGTTCCACCTGTGTTCGCGACTGTTACCCCAGTTTCTAAACGGCCGGTCCCGATTATTGTTCCGTTGTGACGATCAGTCACGCCGTTGATTAGTACTACGGCCACGACTGCGGTCGCGCTGCTGTGCCCCGTAATAACTTTGTGCCTGATTAGGCAGGCATTCTCCTGTATTGTATTCCAATTCTTGGAGAAGTGTCTTAAATATTTCCACGTCCTCTTTGCATCGTCCCGCAAGAATGACGTGGCGCAAGTGCATCGGCAATTTGGTAATGCATATCCTAATTAGTTCTGCAGACCCGTATGGGTCATATAAAAATTGATTTGCCTGCTGCATGTGGTCTAATAGGCGTGCTGGGCTGCTGAAACCAGACTGGTTCAAATTTGGCAGCATAATTATGCCATGCTTGACCCTATCTTGTGGCGCTTCCGACCAATAGGCGGACAGAAAGGCTTGTCGAAACTCCCGAGTGGAGTTGCAGTGACGTGCTGCCGACCTCATGCGAATCGCCAGTTCGCCTTCTAAATAGCCACACATATATTCTATCTTATGTGAACTTGCCCAGTGGGGGGCGGGGGGGGGGGAAGACAGAACTCAATTTGCTCGAGCTATGCTTGTGGATGTATTCCTTTTTGCGAATTTCAAAATATCTCAAACTTTCTAACCGTAAGGAAATGTTTGAAATCAAATCCCCGCATTTCCTCCCGGTGAGGCCCTTGAATGTTTCTATTTTTCTCATGTCTGCCCCTCAAAATACATTCTTCCCTGTCGTCAAAATCTCCCTCGTGGCTGGGGTCCCTCTCTGCACTGTTCGTACAGCTATTTTTAGTGCTATTGGCGAGTTCGGAATCACACCCCATGTGGCTTTTCAAATGCACCACGCGCTCTTGTAATTCGACGGTTACAGCTTTGTGCTGCCTGTTCACTTCGAACTGTCCCTTCTGAAATATAAGAAGCGAATGCACTTGTTCGGTCTCTACAACCGCTACCAGTGTAGTATTGTTATCACTCTCCATCACCTTCATCGTGTGTACGATGTCCGCTAATGCGGCAATCTTATCATGTATTTGTCTGTTGTCCTCCACCCCAGTCTGCTTCAATTGTTCTACTTGCTGTTCGAGTGCGTGAATCGCTTGACTGTTGTCTGCTACTGTGTTGCTAACGGACACGGGACAATGCGTTTCCGCCTCCTGGACCCTGGAGAGCACCTGCTGGTATTCCCTTTGGCATTCTTCTCTCAGCGCTAGGAAATTCCTAAGTAGCTGTTCCTCGCTCTCTTTCGATTCCACATCACGACTCCGCTTGCCCTGTTCTAAGCCATGCAGACGATCATCGATTTGTTCAAATGTACGGCCTAATTCTTTCATAATATCACTTTTTATTTCACTTGCCAGATTGTTTATTCTTTGTGAGATGTCATTGGACACTCTGTGCATCGACTTTATTTGTCTGCTGGATTAGTTTTTCGTCTATTTGTTCGCCTAACTCGCAGAGCGATTTTTCAGATTTTTGCGTCAGTTGATGTTTTAGTACTCATCTTACGATAACCGTTGATATATATATATATATATATATATATATATATATATATATATATATATATATATATATAAAGACAATTTAAATAAAAAGAAATAAATCGGTTTATATTTGGACATTTATTTTAACATTGATCATTGTTCCATTAAAATTTCAGCATATGAAACTTGATTCATAACTAAACTGGCGCCTTATTTAGGATTGAAAAAATGTGAGTTTGTAATTTTACGGAACACATCAAATAGGGAGCCAAAATTGGAACACTACATACAACACTGCATTCATAAAATAACACATGAAGAACGTTGAAACATATGCAAGGGGATATTAACCACAAACAACCGATTCAATTTTCACCCAAAGAAGTTACGTTCATAGCGCAAACCTGTCCATCATGAAATTACCACACACTGGTATACTAAATTCATACTAACTCTCTGTGAAATCTTCCCGAAAAGAACAGCTGAGGGCTACTTTGATGATTACACCACATGCTTCACATGGTCAACTTGATTTACACAGAGAGTGTAACTCCACAATAATTTTGATAATTAAAATAAATTACATCAAAAAGCAATTTACAAAATAAAAACCTTTACTGGTTACTATCGTCTTACTATTAACCTGATGGGTCAAACAATTGTATAAGCACGTGGTACTGGTCTCACAAAGTACACCCCACGTGGGTTGAACATAAAGAAAAGTTGCTATATTGAGAAATATTGTCAAGACGAGACGTTATAATCTCACGCACATTCGCATATAAGATTGATGATCTTAGTTAGAGTTACTGATCAACATGTGGTTCCACTTTACTCACAAAGTAGTGACAAAGCAACTATGGAAGATATTCTGAACTTCACACTCGAATTACACTGCTTTGCAATTTAAGATAACGTTAGATATTTTAGAGCTAAACCTGAAATAAAGGTGATTAAATTTTCGGTTAGGCTGAACTTAAGAAACCCATTGTCCTACGGACTTAGCAGACACGCGCTTAGCCGGAGATCTTACCACTTCAGACGCTCGCTGCGGACAGACTGACCTGGGCCGCTACCAAGCGTGCTTAACAGATACAAACGGAAGTGACCAGAGAGGCAGCTTCCTATACCAACATGACAAGGGATGGACAGGACCATACTAAGAATAGGATCCTCTTTGCTTTTAGAAAGCGTAGCTACCTTTTCCGACATTGGTCCTACTGTTCTTTAGCAGACAGGCTTGCCTGCTACCATCAAGAATGCAACTAGAAATACATTTGCTCATTCATCCTCTCACACAGAAGGGAAGGGGGATGACAGTATCTTATCATATACAGTATCTAAATGAAAGCGGATGTAGGTTCCGTATGAGACTGTGTGTCATGAATTACATATAAACTGTTTTTTAAAGTGTAGTAGTGTGACAGATCGTTCTTGTTCATGTGTAAAAGTAACACGTTTCACTGCTCAGTCTCCTCCCAGATAGAAACACCACAGTAAATTTAGAAGAGGAATTTATGCCGTAAATGACAGTATATTTAAGAAATTAACATGAAAGGAATCCAACAGAGACCTTCCAACCTTCCCAGTCAACTTAATATTTATTGTAGCGACTATTCATATGGAGTACATAAAATGATCCCATGGTGATCAAATTTACAGATCAATAGCACAGGCGGTTCTCAGGTACCAAGTATCGACCCATTTTAGTACATGTGTAACTTCCACGGGCGACAATGAAGTCATTGATTCTGGCATCTGGTCGATCGTATATGTGGCGAATACTGTCTCGGAATACGTTATTCCATGCCTTCTCGACCTGTATATGCTTAGTTCTGTAAAAGTTCTTGGATGACGAGTTACACGAATTACTTTTTGCCCAATCACATCCTACACGTGCTCGATTGGAGAAAAGTCTGGACATCATGCTGGCCAGGGATGTTGCTGCACGTCTTGTAGAACCCACTGACTTTCACGGGCTGTGTGTGGGCGAAAGAACGGGTCTAATAATATTCAGAATGAACCGAGTGGTGGTTAGTGTTCCCTCCAGAAACTCCAAATGCGAACGAGGGCATAATCTACTTTCATCGCTGAAGGCACGGCGCGTCATTTCATCTTCCAACTGACGGCACCAGTTTAGCCATGTACGTCGTCACTGCCATGTGACTGGAAAACGGGATAGAGACGTGCGTGCACGTACTACCACTGCTAATAAGCGGTTCGTAACAATTGGTGCTGATACGTGTGGGCTGCCCGCAATCAGGTCGCTCTCAGTCTTTTACTACCTGTAGCTGGGGGATGCTTATCAGAGGCATAGTGCTGGCATCGTTGTGGGATATGGATGCTACGAACAATAGCGGGAATCGGATATTATCTCGAGTGGGTGGTAAGCACTAGTCTATCAAGGCACGTCGCTCGGATTTCGTGAATGACAGCCCTAGAACTTAATCTGCTAATTATGGCTACGGAAATCACGGCCAGAGTGAAATTACTCAGTCGTATGCGCTGACGACCGCTGGACTTGCTTGGTGAACACAGTAGTGTGTCGACAGTACGGACTTTCGGAGCCGTCGACGGGATCGTTGGGTTCGTTATACTTTCATTTATTATGTTTAAATTACAAGCTTAACTGGCGTTTAACCTACATTATTCAAGGTTTCTGACTGTTCATGGCATAGTCTTTTTTGTTTAGCAGATATGAGCGCAGTTTTTAATTTATCACTATTCTTGTTGCCTTTGTGTGATTTAATATACTACTTAGGCTTCATTTATCTGCTTGCTGTATGAGAACTACCTGAGTCTTTTCCATTGTACCTGAATAGTTGAAGTAATATTTCGTGGGTTTAGCTGAGCTTATATTTTACGATCGTCCATTTTTTCATTTCATCCGATTGGCTTATGGGTCTCAGCTGATGTATTGATTACTAATGCGCCTTTTAATATGTAACAGGTGTTAACTGTCACGTCCCTGGTGTGTTCTCGGAAGGCTTGGACATCATTCTGGCCCATTTGAAATAGTTTTGATAGAAGGTCCTCGCTATGTAGTTCTTACAAAGCACAGCTGAAAGTTTCTCAGTTCTCATTTACTAAATTTTGCGTTTGTTTTCTTACATTTAATTATTTTTTTTAAGTTTATACGCTTAAAAGGAAAAGACAATATTTAATTTGTTTATTAAATAAGATCTCTTCTGTATGATGTATTATGATTTTGTGGTCTGGTACCTTATCACTCTCATTCTTGCTTGCTACAGCATTCCGATTCACTACACGAAACTAAAATACGTGAAGCTCGATTCTCGTCTTACATTTATAACTGACATAAAATATATAGTTTACTCTGAACTGAGGACGATACTGAACACCAGCATTGCCTGAAACGATTACTAACGAGATCTTCCAAATCTGAAGCATATATGTTCTCAATCTTTTATTGTTCTCTGTTGGTGCAGTCATTCTTTCTCCCAAACGTATGACAGCAAAGTTGCGATAATTGAATTAGTTAAGTGGAGTTTAAACTCTAAGCGGAACTGATTTTGGCCGTTGTTACACCATTCACCACAAACGGTAAAGTTTTGTTGCGAAACGCGGTTAACTAGGGTAGCGCTCATGTATAAATTTTCAGTGCGAACTCCCTATCTCGACTCTATAGATGTCCCTCTAGTAATTAAAATCCAACAGCTTATAATTCATGAGAACGGCTAAAACTTGGTCCAAACGGGCCTTCGAAGGCTCAACTGTATCGACCGGCCGCCATGTCATCCTCAGCCCACAGGCGTCACCCGATGAGGAGTAGTAGGTGCATGTGGTCAGCACATCGCTCTCCCGCCGTATGTCGTTTTACGGGAGCGGAGCCTCTATTTCTCGATCAGGCAGCTCCTCAGTTTACCTCACAAGTGCTGAGTGCAGCCCGCTTGCCAACAGCGCTCGGCAGACCGGTTTGTCACCCATTCAAGTGCTAGCGCAGTCCGACTGCGATTAACTTCGGTGATCTGACGGGAACCGATGGAGATGAGCGTACGGCATTGTGCACCGGGAGTCCCCCATTCGGAGAAGTATGGCCGCCGAGGGCAGGTACTTATAGCACTCGACGCCACATTGGGCGACTTGCGCGTCGGCGATGGGGATCAAATGATGATGAGGACAACACAACACCCAGTCCCTGAGCGCAGAAAATCTCCTGCACCAGCCGGGAGTCGAATCCGGGCCTCTTAGCGTGGCATTCCGCCGCGCTGACCACTCAGCTAATGGGGGCGGACACGGGAACCGATTCTACCACAGAACAGCTCACGCACTCTTTTGTGCGAGGAGGCGGCACTCAAAATTAAATTACACGTATGGAAGTGAAAGTGATGTAGGACTTAAACTGCAGTTGCCTCGTCAGATCTTGCAGCTATTTACCAAAGAGCATTGCTTTCCTCTATTACCTTTCTGCCACGTCGTGAAAGGAAATTCACTATATTAATCTGTGCGGCGTTCTCGCTATAACATGCTTTCTACTCTTCTCTACTGACACAGCTGCTTTAATTTAATTTTTTTTTGTTTAATTCTCAGTAACTAAACCTCGTTTGTGTGTCATTGCACGTAACCAGTACTCACCTTATTGTCAGAAAGGGTATTAATTTTCGAGGCAGAAATGGTATAACGAATTTAAATCTACTGGTGCGCTGGCAGAGTGCATCTGCCACAGCTAACGTTTCTTGTAGCAGTACGGCTCCTGTGCAACAGAGACTGCCACTACCCAACGTGGTGTGACGGCTGCTGCTCGGATGGGGCGAGGGCCGTCGGACGGGGAGCCTCAAGTGTCCCGCCTCATGAATATTCAGTGCGTCGCTAAACAAGTCTCCGATCCTGTTTACCTCCGATAACCTGAGGTGGCCGCCGCCAGCGGTAGCGCTGTCGGCCAGGGCCTGCGTCGGGGGCGTCCTCCGCTTACAGGAATAATTAATCCGCCCTCTGGCTAACTTTGCAACAGCAACTGTAGGGCAAGCTAGTCTCTCTGTAAAGAAAAGATTTTGTACCTGGAGACATACTCTACTGACGCCACGGAGCTACATTGAGATGACGTGTTATAACTACTAATACCACTGTTATTATTACTATTATTCACGACAGGGCACTATTGGACCGCGTGATATACAACGAAACGCATTTTCGGAATTTAGCTTTAGCATTCCCTTGTGTGCACAATTCTTTCATTGTCTCAGAACGGGCTCTTTTGCTCTCGTGAGACCAGGCTGTTTTGTTGTTACTGTGTTTTTCCGCCAAGTTCCATCGAGAACTTTCTGCCTAAAACCTTTTCTACCTGTTATTTCAAGCTGTGTCCTTTCTGCATTCTTCTTGTCTCCTTTTACTGCTCCAATCAATTTTATTGTTTTGATTTTAGCATTATGGCGATCTTGTCGTAATTCCACAACTTGTCCAATTAGTCTCGTCAGTTCCTTTCTTTTACTATGTCTGAAAACTTCAATTATGGATTAATGGATGTAAGGCGAAAGGTTAGGACCCAAGTAGCATTATGTGTCTTTTCCTGTACTACCTTACTGACATAAACACATATGAAAGAAGTAGGCCTTTGGCAATCACAATCTCAGTTAATTACAACGCATTTTATATAAGACACCGGATCTCAATAATAGGGCAATAAAAACAGGTAGACCTCGATTAATAAGAGTTCCAGCTAACCCAAATTATGACATAGTTCTCAATTTAGTTAAAAAGGAACATGCAGGCCTTCAATTATAACAGCTTCAATTGAGTAAAACTGTTTTTGTTGTTGTTGTGGTCTACAGTCCTGAGACTGGTTTGATGCAGCTCACCACGCAACCCTATCCTGTGCAAGCTTCTTCATCTCCCAGTACGTACAGCAACCTACATCATTCTGAATCTGTTTAGTGTATTCATCTCTTGGTCTCCCTCTACAAATTTTACCCTCCACACTGCCCTCTAACACGAAACTGGTGATCGCTTGATGCCTCAGAACATGTCCTACCAACCGATCCCTTCTTCTAGTCAAGTTGTGCCACAAACTTCTCTTCTCCCCAATCCTATTCACTACCTCCTCATTAGTTATATGATCTACCCATCTAATCTTCATCATTCTTCTGTAGTACCACATTTCGAAAGCTTCCATTCTCTTCTTGTGCAGACTAGTTATCGTCCATGTTTCACTTCCATACATGGCTACACTCCATACAAAGACTTTCAGAAACGACTTCCTGACATTTAAATCTATACTCGATGTTAACAAACTTCTCTTGTTCAGAAATGCTTTCTTTGCCATTGCCAGTCTACATTTTATATGCTCTCTACTTCGACCATCATCAATTATTTTGCTCCCCAAATAGCCAAACTCCTTTACTATTTTAAGTGTGTCATTTCCTAATCTAATTCCCTCAGCATCACCCGATTTAACTCGACTACATTCCATTATCCTCGTTTTGCTTTTGCTTTTGTTGATGTTCATCTTATATCCTTCTTTCAAGACACTGTAAAACTACCGAATAGAAAAAAACAACTTCTGAGTCAATAACGCCACCAGAAAGGCAAACACTTTCATAAAGAATGAAAAACGATTTTACGCAAATACAACTCCAATCACAGGCATGGAACTACACGATAGCCGACCACCTGCGATGCCACAGGCACGTTTGTAAACTTACGAAGAGCAGACGGCACCACGAAGACATCGGGTACCACAAAGCATCCTTTTCGGAACAATTCGGAGCACATGATGAAGCGTCAAGGTTAGGCAGGCAAGAAACGGAGCCAGAACGTAACAGGGAAATGGAATGGCGCGAAGGCTATAGCGTAAAGCATACCGACACCCGCACAGAAGTCATTGCGTTCCATTGCAACGATATCATGCAAGACTGGGCGAAAGTTACAATGGACAATATCCAATAGATTTACCACAACCTGAAAGAATGACACGCGAAATTATCGAGAACAGAAGTTGACAGGGCTCCCCAATTTCGTACGGTGCCATGACGAGGCACGACAACGATCATTTCAACGTAAGGAAGTTTCAGCATTTCCGTGAAGGAAACTCACTGCACCCACGAACCTTCATTGATCAATTCAGATTATGACTACCAGGCCATTGGACATTAGCACACCAGTTAGACATTATATGTGCCTCTATGTGTGCAACAGTAGCAGAAACGATGCAAAACGTAGCAGCTACATGTTGATCATATGAAGATCTCAGAGATAAGTTCCTCTCACACTACTGGTCGAGTGAAGCGCATAATAGAGTGAAGTATGAGCTACAACAAAATCCATACCTCCTGAATTCCGGAGAGAAGAGCCCTGTAAAATTTTTCGAAGCAATGGCCAAGAGAAACCAATGTTTGGATGTACCATACAGCTAGGGAGAATTGATTAAAGAGTGGACCATACGCTGGCACTAAAATATCAACAGTCATTGGTAGATCATGCGGCCAATGACGTAAAAGCCTTCAAAGGAATTTTGAAAGTATTAAAATTCATATCCCCGGACGATGAGGCAAAAAAATGGTAGCCCGCGAGAAAACGCGAATGAAAGACTGCAGAACGCGCCGGAGAAGGCACGACGGAATGTGAGTTATTACGAACCGCGTGATAAAAATGGTTCAAATGGCTCTGAGCACTATGGGACTTAACATCTGAGGTCATCAGTCCCCCAGAACTTAGAACTACTTAAACCTAACTAACCTAAAGGCATCACACACATCCATGCCCGAGGCAGGATTCGAACCTACGACTGTAGCGGTCGCACGGTTCCAGACTGTAGCGCCTAGAACCGCTCGGCCACTCCGGCCGGCCCGCGTGATAACTTCGCGCAGAGAAGTGGCAATAGATTTCAACATAGAAACGGTTATGGCTGCGGAACAAGAAATTGCAACGGTTACCCACCCAGGAATGAAAATAACTCTTACAGGGGGAATAACAGTAGACGCAATGGATGTTTAGGACAAACAGGCCGACAAATTACCAGCAAACGAAACCTGTGTCACCAGGTCGAACAAAGACAGAAGGACCGAAAGAAGACGTAGAGTTAAGTCTATAAACGTTCGAAAAGACGAGAGAACGCCCAATTAAGGAGAATAGCGTACCTACCCAATCAACAGGTGAAACGTAATGAGAGAAATATACGCCTTATCATGAGACGTGAAAGATGAAGGGACAGATCCGCAGGGATCGAAAGAAGTCTAGATACCGCAAACAGCTGGTTCGACAGGAATTCGTTCAAATGGTTCAAAGGGCTCTGAGCACTATGGGACTTAACAACTGAGGTCATCCGTCCCCTGGCACTTAGAACTATTTAAACCTAGCTAACCTAAGGACATCACACACATCCATGCCCGAGGCAGGCTTCGAACCTGCGACCGTGGTGGTCACGCGGTTCCAGACTGAAGCGCCTAGAACCGCTCGGCCACACCGGGCGGCAGGAATTAGTTGAGAGGATTTAGCAAGAAATGGACTACCGGAACAAAATGAAGCAAACATAACGGAATTCGAGGTAAGAGGTAAAGCAGTTAGCATTGCAGAGTTATTTAATACGTAAACTAGGGACAGCCGATTCAAAGAGGATAACGTACCGTCTAGAGAAATAAACATTTTGTCACGACGACGTTGCATCGCAGGGATCAAACCAAGGCAGGAAAACAACAACATCATGCTGAGGAGAAATTAATTGGGACGATACCGACGAAGAAAACGAACTGCCAGAGGCAGACACAATGGGAAAAGAGAATGCGGTCGAGGTAATTAGAATTGCCGAATTGTTTGAGTCTGAGACCAGTTTAAACGAACTCAAGGAGGATAACGCGAAGTCGACAGAAGTTAACAACTGGGATCGGGTTCCAATGTGAACAATGATGGAAGTTACAGAGATATAATAAGGGCATTTAGATGCGACTATTTTGGAGTTTCCACGAAGAAAGAAGAGGCAGATCTAGTTGAGTTCAGGGAAGATTAAGTTAAATGCGAAGGCGAAGCGCCGGCTGGTGTGGCCGAGCGGTTCTAGGCGCTTCAGTCTGAAAGCGCACGACCGCTACGGTCGCAGGTTCGAATCCTGCCTCGGGCATGGATGTGTGTGATGTCCTTAGGTTAGTTAGGTTTAAATAGTTCTAGGGGACTGATGACCTCAGATGTTAAGTCCCATAGTGCTCAGAGCCATTTGAACCATTTGATGGAGTAGCGTAGAAGAGGGAGAGATAGTAGTCGATGAATATCCGACAGAAGGTTCGAATTCAAGGTTGAAATTCCTGAAATGACTCACACATGATTCAATAGAGGATCCTTTAACGCAGGGAGGTGTGGAAGAACAGAGCAAACGGGTCGAGATTCGACCAGTTGTGAAGGCCATGATAGCTAAAATACCAGTTAATGTAGTCACAGACAGCGGAAGCGATCTAACCGCGGTTTCGGAAAACATACTTAACCAATGCAATGGAAACGAAGAATTACCTATCTTGGAAACAAAGAAGATTAAAGTCGAAGTCCCAACAAAAATCATGCTGCGGAATTCAATAAACGAACAAGGTAAGCTCCTTCGTGCCGAGGTCAAAAGATCGAAGCCTATTTCGTTATAATACCTTAATTAAGGGTAGACATGATAGTAGGTGGGGAATATCTGAATGAAAGACAAGCAGTGATAAACATGGGAACTGGTAGCGTCACTTTTGAGAGCACTACAACTCACTTTGAGCCAAGTCTGTACCGTGTCAAATATAGGTGGAAGACTCCGTAGTAGCCGACCGAGCACAAGGCATAATGCTGCTGAGACAGTTCAGGAAGAAACGGAGACCGTAGCGGGTTCGTCTATGCACGGGGAAGTCAACGCTCCTGCAGTCCCCGTCGCACCGGCATTCCATACACAACTGTTTGGTTGGCACTTAGGCGTACCGTCCGATGCTGCACGTACAAAATCCATCGGCATCATGAACTGTTACCTGGCGATTTAGTGAAGCGGAGGGCATTTGCGGTGTGGGCGTTTCAAAAGATGGCGGAAGATGACGATTGGTTGAGTAACGTGTTGTGGACCGACGAAGCTCATTTCACGCTCCGAGGGTCTGTCAACGCCCACAACTGCAGAATTTGGGCTACCGAAAATCCTAGAATTGTCGTGGAAACTCTATTGCACGACGAGAAAGTCACGGTATGGGTTGGATTTACCACATCTACCGTTATAGGGCCTTTTTTCTTCGAGGAAATGCGTGATTCTGATTTTGTGACTGCTACCGTGACGGGTGAGAGGTACGCTGGTATGTTACAGAATCGCATCATCCCCAGCCTGGCTGATAAACACCTGCTGGAACGTACGATGTTTATGCAGGATGGCGCTCCACCCCGTATTGCTAGACGCGTGAAAGGTCTCTTGCACGCGTCGTTTGGTGATGATCGTGTGCTCAGCCGCCACTTTAGTCATGCTTGGCCTCCCGGGTCTTTGGGGTTACCTGAAGTCGCAAGTGTATTGTGATCGACCGACATCTCTAGGGATGCTGAAAGACAACATCCGACGCCAGTGCCTTACCATAACTTCGGACATGCTTTGCAGTGTTGTTCACAGCATTATTCCTCGACTACAGCAGTTGTTGAGGAATGATGGTGGACATATTGAGTATTTCCTGTAAAGAACATCATCTTTGCTTTGTCTTACTTTGTTATGCTAATTAATGCTATTCTGATCAGATGAAGCGCCATGTGTCGGACACTTTTTGAACTTTTGTATTTTTTTTGGTTCTAACAAAACCCCATGTCATTCCAAGCATGTGTGTCAATTTGTACCTCTCTGTCTACATTATTTCGTGATTTATTCAGTTTTCAACTTTATACTGACTTTTTGATCACCCGGTATGATATGTAGAGTTTCCAAAGGTGATGATCTAATAGTATGACATACCAACATGCCACAGTACGACACCACACATCACGAACATAACGAGTCTCACTAACTCAAGATATCAGGAACCAATTGGAACCTGATGGAGACACTAGAATTGTAACGCAGAGATAGTACTCCGAACTATGTAGAATTTCTTAAGAGACGTAAATTAGGAATTAGACATAAGGCACATTACAAGAAAAAATTTTTGTGCTCGACCTCCTGCAAGAAACAATCGTCAACTGCCCACGACAATGCGGCGGCCGGCAACTGAAACGCGAATGGACTAGATCAAAGATTTTCTACGATGCGGAGGCGCTAGAAAGGGCATAAAAATGATAGCGACTCTAGAAAACAAACGAAACAGCAATCCGTGTGCGGACTAAAACCAAAACACCTCGCCGAAACGGCTTCTTGGTTAAGGCACAATTTGGAAAAAAATTGTAGAATCGCACTGTCGCCACCAAACTGCGTTATTACATTGAACTACAGAGCTGAAAGAAAACCAGTCAATCAATACTGACCTACTCATCCTAATTAACGATTGTAACACTGAATAAAGTAAAACTTCAAAGATACTAGTAGTCAATAATTTCCTGTATCCTGTCCAGAGAAGTGACAAGTTGCAAGTCTGAAGAAAGTAAGATGCTGGGAGGAACAGAAGATGAAGACTGTGGAAGAGAGAATATGGGCGAAAATTAAAGAACCGTTTGCCCGAAAACCAGGTCTCCATTACATGTGTGTAATTCATGTTTACGCTCACATCATTCCTAACATGCCACGGTTCTAAACTTTGTGCCACGCGCTTACTTTCACTACACGAGAACATATATTTCTTTAATTCTCAATAGTGCCCCCCGGACGTACGCAATTACGTCGCTGAAGGCCACTTCTTGAGCAAACAAAACTGTTACTTAGATCTCAACAGTGTTCTTAAGTAAGTGAAACATGCCTGTTTACATTCACACTCCGAAAAATTAATTAACAGTCACGATTACGCATTGACACATCGTACGCACTCCTATAAGTACTTGGTCATATTATTAAATCACACCATTCTCTTACTTACAAAAATTTCTTAATCACAAAAAATGCAAAAGAAAAAACCTTAACCTACTATATACACATAAAATTGAAATCTTTCTCTTAGTTATAGTTTCAATGCAATTATTTATTGCTAATTCTACTTTGCTTCTGCGTCAGCGTCACCCTTAAGGCTGAAGGACTTATTAATGCAATTCCCTACGATAAAATTACAAACTATCCATGATATTTAACACATGAGTATAAAACTTCATTGCCCACTCAGGTGTTTTACTATTTACATTACATTTCAAGTACAAGCATCACTTTCCTCGACTGTTTATCCTTCCCTGTATGTACATTTTTAAATCATGATGTGGGTATAACCTGCGTGTTTTGTCTGACTCTGGAACCCCAGAATGTACCATCCTTCATTCGAAATCATTATTCTCTAAGATCCTGTATACATCATCTGCCATACTCGATTTACTTTCCTCAACGCCGAAGCTTTCGGGTGCGTCTTTAACAACACGAGATCTTCTCCTCTATATTGTTGAATTTTATTTAATTGTCGGTCATGTCGTCGTTTTCTCAGATTAGTCTTTTGACTCAATGTCAGCAGTCCCTCTTTCATTTCATCCTCGTTACTTTCTATTCTAGGTAGATGAGGTAGGGTTTCAAGCCATTCATTTTTCTCAGGACGATCAAACGTCAGTTCCTCATGTGTAAACAAGTAACGTCATGGGGCACGTTCTTGTATATTTGTAAAAAAATGTTAGGGTATTCGTTCCATTTCGTATCCTTAGTTGCAGCATATGTCCTCATGAATGTATTTAAGTCACGAAAAATTATTTTTACCGGACTTGGATGTCGATTAAAGCATGATATGAACATGTGCTTGGTCTCCTGATCTCTTAAGAACTCTTTCCATTTCGTACTCTTAAAATAAGAAGCATTATCCGATAAGATAGTCACCGGTTTGAGCACTTGTGGAACAAATTCCATTATTATGTACGTAATAATAGGGATAGAGGTTGTACGTTTTAAGGCATACAATTTGACATACTTCGTGAACAAGTTATACTTTACACCTCCTCGAGCAGTGGGTAGAGGTCCCGCTACATCGACTGCTACAAGACTTAGCGGTCTATTGGGTATAATAAGCTGCAATTTCCCTTTTGTATTTTTATTCATTGTCTTGACTTTTTGACATACGGTACAGGTGCGTATTAACTTCCGTACGCGTATCTGTAGGTTCGGATAGTAGCAATACGTAGCAATTTTTCTTGTACACTTTTTTATGACGACGTGTTCCCAGCAATGGTGTGTATACCAGATTAAATTTTCTAACCTTCCTTCTGCAATACAAACAATCCATTATTCATACCCAGATTTCCTTCGGTAGAACACAACATTATCCTCGTTATTATCATGCCTTTGTAATTCACTATCCTCCCTACTGTTAAGAATTTCTCGCACTGTTTTCCATGGCGGATCCGCCTCTTGCGGATTCGCTATGTTCTTACACATGGACAAAATAATGTCGTCCAGTTTCTATTCTTCAACAATAGTACCTTATATTGGGATGGTTGTTCCACTAGTTGAGCGAACTCGCCAAGCCCCCTGGTAGCCTCGAAAATGCATCAGCTACCACATTTTCACTTGCCTTCACATGTCTCATCTCAAACAAATATTCCTGTAACGACAAAATCCACCGAGCTGACGTAGCATGTTGCAACTTACATGACAGTAGGAAACTATGTGCTTGGTGGTCATAAAACACTAGTATCTTCTTTCCATAGACATAGTAGTGATACTTACCGAAAGCCCAGACTGCGACAGCTTCTAGCTCCGCGGCTGAGTATGCTCGTTCACATGGTGACAGAACGTGACTATAGAAACCAATAATCTTAATTTCGGTAGTCCCTGATGTGTCGTCCACTTGTAATAAATACGCCCCCAAGCCTGTAGAAGAACCATTCGAGCAATACAAAAATCCTTCGACATATCGTGCTTGCATTGGTCAGTATACATCCACTGAGTATTTTTTCTCAACATGGGTAGTAAGGCTGTACTGTTCATCAGCTGTGCTGGTATGAAACGTCTAAAGAGAGTAGCTAAACTCAGATATGCCTTCAGCTGTTTACCGTTTGTAGCGTATGGCATACTCTTCATTGCTTCTAATTTCCTGGTTGTGGACGAATACCCATCGGTGATATTATATGCCCCAGGTACTTTAACTGGTGTCAAAAAGATATGCATTGTAACGCCAGCCTGTGACAATTTATCCAAAACTCGCTTCGTTAGAGTCGAATGTTCCTCCCAGGTATTTGTGGCTACCAACATATCGTCCACATAGGGCGTTATTAGATCTAACAACTCTGGGCCTACCACGGTGTCTAATGCTGAGGTAAATGCTACCGCGCTAACATTCAAGTCCAACTGAAGCACACGAAACTGGTACGTCCTTCCACCAAAAATAAAGGCAGTATATTTCCGACACTATTCCATTAAGGGCATCTGCCAACATGAAAATTTCAAAGTTTTCTGCCCGTATTCTTACCGATATTATTATTTTATTGATATCTGTAGCATCAAATACCAATCAAATATTCCTGTCCGCCTTTCCCACAACTAGTAAGGAACTACTATCCAGCTTTTTCTATATTTCCTTCAACACAGCCCCTCGTTTTCTGCAAAGCATGGAATAGGAAGCATGACATAACGTCTTGTGCGGATATACCTGCATATCATTCACATATCCTCGAATTATTCCGGGTTTTTCCGAAAATGTGCCTACATAGTTACTCAATAATCGAGAAAGCTCATGCTGCTGTTCATTAGTTAAATATTCTGACTCCCTGACTTTTTTTGGATCTCGTGTTGTATTTTGACGATTTCTTCATGATACTGTTCTTTTATTTCAGGATACGCTTTCAATGGAACATTATCCCGTATATTAAGTACAAAGGGTTTCACTTCTACATGTTCGAATTACCGACAGTATCTATGGTACTTTGCCATGGTTTAGATCAACCGTAATTGCAAATTCTTTGTAGGCGTTCATAGAAAGCACAAGCTCCGAGGCATGTCGATCATGGCGCTTCTTTGCCTCAGTATGTCCCATCCCAGGATGCAAGTTGCAGTTAAATTCTTAGCAGTGTGCTGCGAGCATAGCGTCGCATCATTTGTTGTTTCTTTTCATGCCTGCACCTGAGCTTTGCCATCTTGCGACTTTCCCTGTATTACACCTGTAATTTTACAATTTTGAACCGGCAACGTAGGCAGTCTTTTATTTTCTTTAATGTTTTTAAAAAAATTCTCAGACATCACCGACACACCCGCTCCTGTGTCAATTAAAACCGTAGCGAATACACCATCTACTTTTACAAAAACCGTAGCGAATACGCCATTTACTTTTACAAAAACCGTAGCGAATACACGATTTACTTTTACAATTACCGCAGCTTGTATGACCTCTGTTTGTTGGTCAGAACATCTACGCGGTTCTGTGACTGATTCCTCCCGCAAATCCTGGCCGTCATTATAACGCAGCATAGCAATCTGATTATTATCGTTTTCTAGATTGCCTTCACTTCCATTCCTTGTGGCCGAGTGCCGAAGGCTTACATCGACCCCCTGTAGTTCGTTGGCCGTTTATCATCCGTAACTTTCATTATTCGCACATTGTGCTTTCTATTTGTATTATTCTGTGTGGTACCCCGGTTATTAACCCATGTAGTATTTGCAGGCATGGGAATGGCTTCGACATTACTTATCGGGACTTCCTGTTCCTGACTATTTGACGGTGCCGACCAGTTTGCAGCCACACTCTGCTGCCGCTGGCCACCTTCTTGTTTCATACTTTTGGGCTGAAAATTTCTTCCGTAATTCTCCTCCTTCTTCCTTTTCCGATCCATCATAACGCTTCTGATCTTATTATGAGAGCAGTTACCACTGGACATATCATTTACGCTGTTTCCATTCCCTGCTTTTTGTCAGTTAGATCTCTCATAGCTATTACCAACACATTCGTATCCCCAATTATTATTCCGGTGTTAGTTTCCATAGCTGTTATTCCTGTGTTTGTGGTTATTACTTGCCCCTTCACCGTTATTATTTTGCTGTCGTGCATCCTCTTGTAACAAATCCAAAGAATCCACGACCGACACGAAGGCCTCTAAATCATTGTCAGGTACATATATAAACTGACTCCGTATTGAGATAGGCAACTTGGATTTCAATATCCCAAGCACGTCGCGTGTGGCGATCGGCTCTGACCACTACCTCGTTTTGTACTTCTCAAATATTTTCAGAGCGTTGCTAGCTTGAAATTGTGCCTCTCAGGGTTATATACCTATTTCCGTAGTCTTTCTTGTATACTAATTCACCAAAACCTGTCCAAAAAATGTTGCTAGAACTCGCTAAAAGAATGACCTCTGTGCCACCTCTTATGCCCATAATGCGGCATCTCCGGTAATACATGAGATAAGAAACTGTGTCTTCTCCCTTTCCTACCAAGATGCAGGTACCACATTCTTAAAACTCTTTATGAATATCAATCGGTGAATAGAATTCTTTTCTTCAGAAAACAACTGAAATTGCATGTGCTTCAACAATGACGCTTTATGTTTCAGTATAGCAAGAGTGGGTACGTCATTGCGCACATCTATCGGATTATTTCTACAAGCATTCGTTGCGTACGGACTAACAGTCACATTATTTGCTGGAGATTATCCGAACGTGTCCCGATTTGACACATTATTTCCACCCTGCTGTACATCAAATGAACTACTGCAGCTTGGACTAGGTGCGGCACAGTTCATGATTCTATGATCACGGTCACCCAATGGTTTTCCGATAATCTCGGATCTTAAAGGTTCGTGGTTTATGCTTGTACCTTCCTGACTCTTATGTCCAACATCGTCAAGCATAACTAACTTCAGCTTCTATCTTTCGTTCTACGTTTAAAGAAATATCCTAGATGCCCATGGTTAGTTGTTTGACCTTGGCATCGAGAGATTCCTGTGCCTCTTTGATCTGGAGTACTTCTCCGGCCAAATTATTTACTTTGTATGGTAAGTCTTTCAAACTATTCTTAACTTCAGATACATCTGATTCTACCTTTTCTATTTCCTTATTAACGTGTTCTAATATACGCTGATCCCTGTCATCTAGAGCACGATTGAGCTACTGTACTAACGCTTGTTTGCGTTTGACTAACATCTCGTCCACTTTAGCTATTATGTTACTCTCAACCTCTTCAAAAAACTCATTTTGGCCTCGGATATCTTCCTTGTGCTCTCTTTTTATCTGCGTTCCATTTCTTCCAATTTCTGGAACAGTAACACAAGCATGTCGCTTCGATTTGCTAGCTTTGCCTGCGTTCGTTCACTTACGGCTGCACTCTCGCAGCTGATTTTACCCGCGGGTCCGACAGTCTCTTGTCCCCCCCCCCCCCTCAGCCCCTCCCCCATCGATTGCAAACTTTGTTGACAAATATCCATCTGCGATTCTACACTGTCAGGTGGGATCGTTGTTCGTTGAGTTTCACTAACTACAGTCCCTCCTACCAACGATTCTCCACCTGGTGGTCGGTTTCATAATTTTCGAGTTCCAAACGGTTGCGCCTTGTACTCGGTCTAACCATGGTGCTAAGTAATGTAAGTAGCGTCACACGCGAAAATCAGACAATAAATAAACAACACTTCCTGCACTAATAGCTATAATCGAAATAATAGAAGTGGATAGTTTGCTATTAATTGCATGCGCCCAGATACTACTCACTAGCTTCAATTAGAACCCTGGTCATGTACATTCGATTCCTTACCTCACAGTCTATCTTGGATGTCAGGAACAGTGTGGGTCTGCGATCACTCGCCCAGAGTCTCAGTCATCTTGTCGTCGTTCCGTTGCGTATAATACAGGTAACGGAAACGTTTTAGTCATTAATTAGGATTCACTATATGCTTTTATACACACATTTAATCAATGACAACAATGAAACTAGGTCTCAAAATTCTGTTTTCCACTTCGGCAGCACGAGTAAGTGTTCAGTGCAGTCAGCTGTTGGCGTATATGAACCGAGTTGTTTAAATGCAAAACATAAAATCTGTAGTGATGAGGTTTATCTTTGAAAATTCAGTTACACACACTGCAGAACACTTACTGCCGGCGCCAGGATAATGTCAATTAATTTAATTTATATATACTTTGATAGTTTTTAATTAAGGGACGTCAAAACAAAATAGAAATAACTCTAATGATACTATGAACAGTGTAATATAATTTAATTTGTCCCAACGCGGATCAGCAATCAGCAGACCAGCTGAGGACTCAGGGTGGTTACAGCATTATAAATAATTAATTGTTTCTCTCTTGAATTATCACTGATATTCCTCAATATATGTCAAAAGTATAGTTAAAGCTCATGTGCTTATAGCAACAGATAATATTGCGTATGTCAATGCAGTGTGAAGTAATAAAATCTGTAACTCCAGATCGTGGTTTCGTGTCGAATACCTAAATAAGATAACAAGCACAATCTTTTGCAGATGAAATCTTATACTAGAACTAGAACCCTGTGACCAGGCCTTTCTGCCTGGGATATAATCTCGCATCCTTGAGAAAATCTGAAAGTGAAATATTTTAAACTATACATAGCGGATGCATAGCTCGTGGGATCTGAAAGAAAACTTAGTGTCCTAACTGGGGCAGGTCTCAAAGATGAGCTGAAAGAAAACTACTAAATTACTTACTAGTATGGCGCCTAGAAGTGGTCGATGTTCTGTTAAGGCCACGTCTACTCAGGACAAGCAAGGTTTAGGTTTACAAATAATTAAGTACCGTACACAAATTTAAGTAATGAACAACTATACTTTAGTATCGTTTACAACTTAGATAGACTCTTACTGCAAGATGAACCTCAGACCATCGTTCTTTCCTATTCGAGTCCGAGAACAGAAGAGGACCGAAACGAAAAGAAAGTTCAGTCCCAGAATGTCGAGTGTCCATGGAATATATTGCAACACAATGGATTTGTTTATTCTCTGGTGTAGGAGATATAGTACAATGTAAGACTAATATGTTTTAGAATTTTATATATATATATATATATATATATATATATATATATATATATATATATATATATATATATATATATAAATGAATATTGTTTGTGGTTAGAATATTTTCTGAATTTGCATAAACCAGTAACAGAAACTTTTAAAATTTTGACCTGATTATGAATTGGTAAAGAATTATTTTGATGCTTACGTTACTTGTTAGAATAATAATTTTTGTAAAACAAACAGCAGAATGTAAACACTGAATTTATGGATTACATATAATGTATTTAACTCTTTAAGCTGATTTAAATAGTAATTGGTAGATAAAATAGCACTAAAATATCGATGTGAGAGGCTACTCATCTTCGATTTAAAACGCAAAACAAGCACAAAACTTCTAAGTAATTAAGAAAAAGAAATTGATATTAGTATAAAAATTTATACTCTTCACTTAAAGAAGACAATTAAATCAATAGCAATGTTAACCATGTTAAAATTTAAAGTATACTAACCAACAAAATTAAACAGAATAAGGACTACACCAGGTGGCTGACCAATATTCAATGCTTGAGAAAAATTATAACTTCTGATTAATTTAGACAGTGCCTCAACCATTGCCTAGCTCCAGTATAAAAATTATTGTGGATGGGTGGTGATAAGTAAGCTGTCAAGCAAATAACACACCTTACGTTGAATTTCTGAAACAATTCCCATTAACGCGGTATGTCACACAACATAGTTACATAAAAGTGTACGAATTTTATTGGTAGGCAAAGCAAAGCGAATAAACAAACAGACATTTTGTGAATATAAACCACTAACACACACTAGTAATCGCATGCAAGTTATTTGTCCGATGGAGCTACAACACGGATTTTGGAGGGATGGGAGAACTTTACAGGGGCACGGAATCTTGTGTGGCTGAAGCCCTCAGCATGGGACACCTAGCAGACACAATGAGAGGCTGCAGGCATAAGACTCGCATGAAAGTAAAAGGTGTTTATCTTAGTATTACATAGCAGAATTTAAACTCTGCCCTAAGAAAGAAACGATGCCTGTGATAGGCTACAAAAACTCTGGTGGATGGATTTATAGCAAGTACACATGCCCTGCATGGCCAGAAAGAAAACGCATGGCCACCATCTTTGATATAGGCAAATTGCAGACCGATTAATTGTCTTCTTCTCATGCACAAAATCGACGAGTGTTTGAGCAAGGCGACTCGTGCTGCGCTGAGACGATTGCAAGAGTCATTATGTAAACACTTGTTCACAGGCTCGTCGTAACTCGTAAGAAGTTAAACTGCAAAGTCTGCTAGTATGGAGAACCGCATCGAGCACTGACAGTTAACGCTTGTGAGCGATTTGAAGGCAATGACAAATTTGCTTTTCCAGCCAAATAACGTGTACCATTCCAACTAACTTAGCTAGGGAATAAATAGGAGTCTCAGCTTCACCAAAGACTTAGGAAATGTATCAGAATGGTGTTTAACACTCAACAGAGATTTGGAGTAGATTCTCAGATTCACAGCTCGCGCCGACAGCCGCCACTGCCGTCGCCGATGCAAGGTAACCACACGTGCTCTCGCTATGATAGCAAGTGATATTCGATTGACACTCAGAACTGGTGTCCTCTCCGTCTCTTCTAATTTTCGTATATTCAACCATGACCTGTAGTTGAACATGTTCACGATTGTTGGACTTAACTGAAGCAGTCACGCAAGATGTGCTAGCTAACGGAAAGGACTGATCAGCCATTGCAGAGTTATGAATTGTTTTAATTGTGTACTTCTTTCTGAACGCTCTTTACAAACCCCCATTCAGTTTTGGGTATTTTCATTGTGCATTTTAGCATAATTGATATCTCAGGCACCGATTGTACTTACTTTTTTTTAGATGTTATCTACCCCCAGACATGGCCATCAACCACCTTATCACTAAAGAACCTCGTAATAGTTAGGAACTTCGCTTCACTGTTGTGAAAACCCAGTATCAATATTTTACCATCCTGTACGTAAGATTTCTAACATTGGTGTGTCATGTAAACAGAATAAACACAAACCTTAATAAGGAAGATCTAAGATTTCCATTTCTGCTAACATATAATTACGCCTGAGCCTGTACACTAATTTCTGTTAGCAATAACATTTCTTTACAGGCACTGTAATGGAACTAACATTCAGATCATTGATTACATCACTGTCAGTACTCGTGCACTCTTCTGAACTCTGCATGCATGTGATGATATCCTACCTAAGTTCAACACCAAATTCTTAAAACACTCACAGAGCATACTTGCGCAACTGTGGTAGGAAGATAGATCAGAATCACACAAACATGTTAGAACTGATGATGGTGAATGAAGAAAGCTGACTAAAGATTGTGATTCTTTCCCTTGGGAGAAGATGCTTGGGGATAATAGGGCATTGTGTGTAGATGCTTAACAGCATTGCAAAACTAAAACTGCTTGTACTGTTTGGATTTCTCTGCCTCGTGATGACTGGGTGTTGTGTGATATCCTTAGGTTAGTTAGGTTTAAGTAGTTCTAAGTTCTAGGGGACTGATGACCTCAGAAGTTAAGTCCCATAGTGCTCAGAGCCATTTGAACCAATTGACTGTTTGGACATAAACGCCAGAGCGTTATCGGTAACAAGAGTCTTAGGAGTCTATAGCAGCTGAAGATGTTGGCCAGATGTTCAGTGGTAATGGCCACCATCACCACGTGACTGGGATTTAACCATAAAAATCTTGAAAAAGCGTCAACAACCACCAGAATATATCGGTTCCCCATCTTGGTACGAGGAAGAGGCCTTACGTAATCGATAAAGTGTTTGTAGATAGGGTTATCCTCGCGCTTGGAATGAAACAACCCTGTCAGAGGACTATTGCAGGTTTTAGCCTTATTACAAGCCTTCCACCACCGACTAATCGTCGGTTGTACTTATACAATGTTGGCCAAATGAGGGGAGCAGTAGCATTTTCCTAGGTTTTATTGCGGCCCAGATGTCCTACCACTAAACAGTTATGAAAGTAATGGAAAATGGGAGGCACCAGCTCTGACTTCGTTAATGCGTTTACATGGTATTCCTTTCATGACAGAGTAGTCCCTAACCTCACCAACAGATAATACGAGGGGCGTTCAGAAAGTAAGCTCCGATCGGTCGCGAAATGGAAACGACTATGAAAATCCGATAAAGCTTTGCACAGACGTGTTGGGTAGTGTCTCTAGTATAACTCCAGTTAGCATCACGTCGCTCTTCTCATTTCTGAGCTCGCAGTGAGTGCGTAAAGATGTCTAGAAAATAGTGTCTGCCGCCAAGTACGAGGGCCTGGTGAGAAATTTCGCCTGAAGCTATGCAGCTAACATTACATAACTGTAGTGCTGTTTCTTCTTCAAGACAATTCTCAGCCGCATTCTGCAGGGGCAATGAAGATGCTCCTGCATCGTTTTCAAATGGAAATGTGAGATTACCCACAATACGGTCCGCAATTGTCTCCCCCTGAGTTTCATCTCTGGTCACATGAACCGCTGTCTTTGAAGACAACATTTTGACACAGACAACGAGGTGTAGGCCAGCGTGGAGAAGTGGCGGAAAGCACTGGCGGCTGCCTTCTATGATGAGGCTATTGAAAAGTTGGTACAACGCTATGACAAAAGTCTAAGTCAGAACGGCGACTACGTAGAGAAGTAGCTGAAAGGTGTAGCTAATTGTTACAAGTAAAACATTTCTGATCTTCACTGTGGTTTCAATTTGGCAATCAATCGGAGCTTACTTTCTGAACAGGCCTCGTAGTTGCTTTCTTAATGGGTCCAACAATGGATCTTGACCCTGTTTGGTTTTAAGGTCCACAAACAACTAGGAAACTTCAGCTAAAATGGTAAACACAACTGGGTGAGACTCACTAACGCCCTTGTTTTCGACAGTCCCCTTCTCCTCAAACATGCAAGTGAGGGCGTTGGTGACTTGGTTGTTAGAACCTTTAAGTGTTGCACCTTGAAATGAAACTTGCGAGTTGCGGACTGCCTACAGCTTAGGGTGAGATCAAATTCCCTATGCTAAAGATAGAATTCAAACATATCTAAGGCGAAAAGCATAGCCAGCGCTTCGAACTGATAAAGGGAGTAATTCATCTCGGGACTAAACAACTATATGCGAAATCTAACGGGCATCTTCTACCTTGATCCCCACAAAACAACACTCCCGGCATTGGAGGCATCAGTTTGAACAATAATTCTATTGCCCATATCCGGGGCGACTAAGACCAGCAGGTAGGTGATAGCGGTCTTGACAGCTGTCAAAGCTGCCAGTTGGCTCTCACCTCAGACAGTTTTCTCCCCCTTCACACGTATTTTATTCAGAAAACAGACCAAAATTAGGAAAAGTCAGGGCAAAACTGCAAAACCAATTGGCCATCCCAATAAATGTGGCTTTCTTCTTTCTATTGCGAGGCTAAGAAATTTTCTTCAACACTTTAGTTCGTTCGCAGTTAGTCCTAATGCTGTCCTCGGAAATTAAATGGCCAAGTAAGGACACCTATTTCCTAGAAAATGTAATTTTGGGTGGCATGTCGGTCAACACCGCATCCAGAAACATGGAGAATTCCCAAAGATGGGAAATACGATCGTCAAACGAAAGACTCTAATCGTCATCATCTAATTAATTAAAGACATAAGAAAACTTCCAGTCGCCTAGGATATGATCTAACAAATGGGACAAAACCGCCACTCTATGGACAAGCTGAACGGTAGACCCGGTTGAACTCATAAAGATTCCAATCTGCAGAAAGTGGTGACATATTTAGACTGTTCGTTAAGAAGTATCCGACACTAAGCTTGGCTGAGATCAAGCACCATGAACCACTTAGCTCCCTAAAACCCTAAAACCAGGTCAAGGAACTGTGAAGATCCGGCAAGGGGACAGATTCTACGACAACCTTTTTATCAAGCAGTCTGTAATCAACAACCGGCCTGTAGTCCTACGCCTGAGCTTTAGGAACGAGAATAATCGGTGACGCGCAGGTGGATGTAGACTACCTAATGACCCCCTCCTTCAACACATTCGCCAATTTCTGTCCCAAGATTTTCATTTTGGGTGGCGAGAGGCGATAAGGAGACTGTCGCACCGGAATATCCTTAGCCGAACCTATGAGGTACTGTATGACGTTTGTGACCCCCATCTAATTAGAGAAAACCCGTGAAAAGTTCCCTAATAAATTCAACATCTGCCCACCCAGACCCGTCTCAAAATGGGCTATATCAAATTCACCGGAGTTACAATTCACCGAATTGCGGGACACGGCACAAGATATCAACTGAAAGCTCTGAAATACCGTTGAGCAGGCTAATAACTGCGTTGCGTGGTCTAGCAAAATGATTAGCCAGAGAGCTACATACACCTTGGGCGCTGGACGCCTGATCAAAAACTGATCCGTAAGGGTAGCTGCTGGACTTGCTTCCGCTTCCTGACTTTCCAAACTTAAGGTCGCGTCTTTCACTTGCAAATATCTCTCTCGATAACACAACTGCCCACCCTGGTAACTTCAGGCCGTCTAACTCCAAATACGCTAGGTCGGCCCGAATTCTACTGATTTGCCGAACGGTAGATTGGCTGTCCTTCAGAAAGGACAGATTCCGCCGTACTTCATCCAATGCCGCGGATATATTATCAAGACGACCACCTGCCTCCCCAATGGTGTTCGCCTAAACGCAGAGTGGGATGCATAACCCGCGCACAACCTTTCCACGAGCTCTGGAATACTACTCTCGGTACTAAGCTGCCGAATTCTAAGTTCAACCTCCAAGATGCCCGATTCCGGACAGCCACTTGAATAAATAGCAATCTAGCTCCTGCGAACGCCGGAATAAATTAATACAATGTACGTTAGCCAGTAAGAGATCCTTATGCTCTAGTGAAATTATCACAGGAAATGACAAATGACCAGAAAAAGGGGAGACAATTCTAACCTGCTCCCCCTGCCAACAGAACGCCACCACGGTCTGTGAATATTAGTTGAATGCTACAGTTAAGGATAAACGGATGTAAAGTGAAAGGTTAAGAACCACGTACCATCATGTGTCATTTCCTGTTACTACATTATTGACACAAATACCTTTGAAACTGGTAGGCCTTTGGCAATCGCAATTTCATTTAATTACAACAAAGACTGAGTAAGATATCATATCTTAATAATACAACAACAAAACCAGGTAGGCCTTTATTAAGAAGAGTTTCAGCTAAACCAAATTATGAAATAGACCTTAATTTAATTAAATGGAACAGGCAACCTTTTATTAATAACAATGTAGTAAAATTACCAAACAGACAAAAGAAAGGCCTGTAATGATAACAGCATCAGTCTGTTCAAATGGTTCAAATGGCCCTGAGCACTATGCGACTTAACTACTGAGGTCATCAGTCCCCTAGAACTTAGAATTACTTAAACGTAACTAACCTAAGGACATTACACGTACCCATGCCCGAAGCAGTATTCGAACCTGCGACCGTAGCGGTGGCACGGTTCCAGACTGTAGCGCCTAGAACCGCTCGGCCACAATCAGTCTGTTAATTAGAGTTGCCAAATAAAAAATAGGCAGAACTTCAATAATAACAGGTTCATTGAAGGAAACCATCAAACAGAAAACAGGCAGCCCCTCAGTTTTAACAGCATCAGTTAAATGAAGTTACCAAACATAAAAAAGGCAGGCCTCTTTAACAGTGGCTTCAGTTCAGTAATACTAGCAAATTAAAAGAAAAAAAAACAGCCAGAGCTTCAGTTATGTAAAATTACCAAACAGAAAACACAAACTACTGCCACTTGTGACGGGAAGAAGAACGCTAAGCTAATAGCCCGGCCGTTCACAATTTCATTTCGTGGTTTACATTTAAAACGAAAAAAAATGAACCATAAACCTCTGGTTTACCACTTCGCTTCCTCCTTCGCGTACACTACTCTGTGCTTTGTGCTCGCTGGTAGTACACCGCGTCCTGTACTCGTCCATCGTGGCGCTCGGGGTGACAGCACGAAGTGTCAGCGTCCTGGTATTCTTGAGTATTCCTTTACCCAAGCAGTCGCGTGTAGTACTTTCTGGTGTCACTTTGCCAATGACTTAGGTTTTACAGCACCTGCCCAGCAGGTGGTTTCTAAAACGTTACATGGAATTTTTTTGTTTCTCTATGAATAGTGTTGCGTGTAAAAGCTGTTATTATCTCCCGTCACTAGCTATTTTCGGTATAATACCTGATTATGGGCGTATAAGAGCCCGTAACCGGTAGTGTTCTACATAAAAGATCCTTACAACTGTAGCTGTACTTTCAACCTCTAGTATAATCCTCAGTTGCGAATGTTCCTCCGACAAGATTGTTGAAGAAAATATCCATTAAGACTTCAAAATCCAAAACTTAAGTTCACGAGTCGAAGCAGACGTTCGCCGGTTCCAAAGGCGGCCCAGAATTCAGATAAGCGGTACTGGCTTCAATTCCTTCAGCGGTGTGCCACGTCCAAGAGATGACTGGCCAGACTACGCTCAAAGATGGCACTCGAAGTCAGCGACAGATTCAAATCGGCCCACGAATATGCCCAGCAACCACTGGCCGGACTCCGAGCCCAAGACGCTTGCGCTAGGGCTCGCCTTACTCCCCGGGCGGACCTCTCACACCGTCCTCGTAGCTCCGTTATCACTCAGCAACTCGTCACGCCGCAGCACAACCCGTCACCATTAACAACCTCGAGCCAAGATCTTAGTGGTAGCAAACCAGAGGGACATCACACGACAGATCGAGCTAGTGGCGCCAGGAATACGAAAGGCGAGACCAGCAACCCCGCCACGGCTCAATGACAGTAGAATTCTTTAGTAACTTTTTGTTTTTCATCTCCGAATAAATGTTGATTGTTGATATTTCTTTCTATTACTTTATTCTCTGTTAGCCTGTATGTTATTCGTGGAGCATAACTGGGACCTAAAATTACCCTGAAAACTTTTCAATCCCTATTTTGAATCCTTCAACCTGTCTCTTTGTGTTTAAAATGTGCGTTTCAACCCATAAAGACATTTTGGCTTAATGACTGTCTCACTTTTAAGTATTCTGAGTCACAATTATTTTGTAGATTCTTTTGCAGCTCCGAAAGCTGTTTCCACTTCATGAGAACGATTTACATAACCAATCATTTCCTGACAAGATTCAGAAATTATTTTGCTACAGCGTCTGAACTAGAGAACTGTCTCGATATCCTTGTACACTCTCGCGAGAATAAGCTTCACAAACTGAGAAAGTCAAATGGCATCGACTGACAGAGTTTTTCGATGCCCACGTAAGGGATTTCGTGCCCAACCCTGTGGAAGTGGCACGACATACACACGTTATATACCGATTGTCGTCGCATTCGGATAAATATTTCATGGTACGTGTTTTTTTTCGTCTATTTATATTTATTTTGTGCTGTTCGACCTGATGGAATCGCCGTGTCGTCTAAAAAAGCTAAGCACTCTATGCTAACGTTATTGATAAAATAAATAGCAACGAGCATATACAAAGGCTTTGGGTGGAGTTTTTATATTTTCACCATAACCAATCTTTTCCTGGATTCATCATTAAGTTCCGGTATTAGTACTTGTATGCTTCTTACATTCCTCATACATTGGAGAACCACAGTGTCCTGCACTGCGGCCCCATGATTTTTTGAGCACAAAACAAGTTCTTCCTAATGTCATTTGTCTTACTCTCTTACCAAATACCACAGTCTGTTAGATTAAATGCTTTGTTAGAGCTATCTGTGTCAAATTTCCGCAGTGATCGTGCAGAGATATTACAGCACAGGATGACACGCAAAGCTTTGACGTATTTAGTATCTCGTGTGAGACCACGTCACCTGTGGCTATCTGTAATCTGCGTAATTAGAGCTAATATACCTCACTTTTAACCATGTCCCTTTATGTCACTTTATTTTCCATTAAGCTCATTTGTTTCATTCTCACCTGTTTGGTTTATCTGGTCTTTGGCTGTAGCGTTGCTTGGTGAAAACTTATTGCTATCTCAGCTGTCATGATATTGTTTGGCAGTGTTATTCTTGTGTATACATCTGATTACGGTGATTAGCGAAACCTGAAAGAAAGTTTGAGTTATAAAATGTGGCGAGATGTAAAATGCTGCAGTGAATCTGCATCAGCACGTGCCTTGCTTTGTAAGTACCTGACATATCAAATTTGTGTACTGGGTCTGTAATGAAACCAGAAATCTATTTTTTAAGTTCCTTATTCCCCCCCTCCTGCAGCCTTCCTTTTCGCTCACCACTCACTCGTTCTGCAGCCTGACTTATCCCTCATTAATATATGTTATCAAAGAGCTTCATTCACAAGGGATTTACCATAACTTGCGATCGCAGTGGCAGCTGAGTTGTGGTTCGTGTGGATAGGTTTGAGGTGCTAATTACAGACATGCATAAACTAAATGCCAACCCCAACTGCGCTGTAAGCTACGAAGGTGCGATATTGCGCTCACAGTGCACCATACATAACATGTCAAGACTTGAGTAACGGTAGTCATCGTAAACAGTGTCCCTTTAGCTAATGTTGTTATCTGTAATGTGTGCTATGGTCGACACACGCCGCGCCGTACCGTTCTCCTGACGTACCGAGATCAATGTCACATAAAGGTCAGTTGTACAATCTCGGGATAAACCCAGGGCTGGCTAACCGAGGAACAGGCTAACTAGTGATGAATTTGGATTGCGCGTTGTACATCGCCATTTTATTCCTCGGGTAGTTATTCCCGGAATAGCTTTCATGCTAAGTTGGGAACAACTGAAGAGCACTATGGGGATTTTCGCGTAATCGTCGTCTGCAGTCTTTTGTTTGTTGATACTTTGAGGGTGGTAGATACTGCGAATGAGTTCAACAGTATAGTAGAAAACACGAAAACTGTTGCAGTCTCATTCAGCGAAGATATTGGTGCAAAACATTTAACTAAACTAGTAGGGTGCATATAAGTATAACTTCCTATCGTGAATTTAGTTAAATGATCAAGTATTTGTTATTTGACCAACAAGTGATGCTTCTAGATATCCGAATAAAGTATACGAAAAAATACGCAATAGTTTCCATTCACAAACAACTTCACATATATCGACAGAGCAGTCACAATAGACATATGATTATATATTATTACTATTATTGTTATTATTTAAAGAATGAAACACGTAAATAATAAGCACAGGAAAGGTAGCAGAAGCTGTAGATTGATGGCGCCCCATATGGAGAATGTAAGTTCCAAACCGTACACAGTGAAATACCCGATTTGATGAAGTTGTCAGCAGAAGGATACCACAGTCAGTTCGATTCAGATGCAACACTTCTACACGGTAGTATTCTATCAAACGTAGATGTAGGGTAGATCGTGAATTATAAGTAGGTTCAAATGGTTCAAATGGCTCTGAGCACTATGGGACTTAACATCTATGGTCATCAGTCCCCTAGAACTTAGAACTACTTAAACTTAACTAACCTAAGGACATCACACAACACCCAGTCATCACGAGGCAGAGAAAATCCCTGACCCCGCCGGGAATCGAACCCGGGAACCCGGGCGCGGGAAGCGAGAACGCTACCGCACGACCACGAGCTGCGGACAATTATAAGTAGGCACATAAACAGAAGCACCTGTTAAATGCTGTCTTCTTTGTGAAATAGTTGTCTTTACAGTCTCTCCAACGAACTGTGACAACATAGACATCATGGATTTGACTGAAAATTGTGGAAGATGTTACTGGCTAGCTTTCTGTTGTATTATCGTCTTAGAATGATTCACTCATTACAGCAGCAATGGGTATTATACAGGAAATACTCTTGCAAAATTATTGAACAATATTTGTGATACAGTTTTGCAGATCTTAGGCATATATGTCATGTTTCTGTGATGTAACAGTTATTAATTATATTAGGTTTATATATAAGAATAAGATGCCAACATGTGCAGTAAGCATCCATTATCTGTTTTTTTATTTTTTTATTTTTTTATTTATTTATTTATTTTTATAATCTTGGGGTGGAAACGTACCTATGGTACATACCAAACTGGAGGCTGCTGTTATTGTATCCCACCATTAATGGTTGAGACCCTATTTCATACATAATTTAGGGTTGTACAATCATCTCTAGCACCCATATATAATCTGGAAGGGGAAGGGGAAGTAACCAGAGGCTTGGCACCTTCACTGTGTTTTTCATTATTTTCTTGTCATCTCAGCTTAGAACTGTCAGTTTTGCTTTCAGAATAAAAATACTTGGTTTCAAATGTGAAAGAATTAGCAGAGTTGCTGCATATGGTGCCGCTTCAAAAGTACCGTGACAAGAACCAGAAAACGCAGAAAGAACTGTATTGGTTAAAAATGGACCATAAATCTCAAGACTAGGATCAGATAATAAAAATTAGTGCGTATGATTCCAGAATAAAAATATATAAATCCATATACATTTGTTTATTTTATTTTGTTTTAACTGCGTCAGAGAACTGAAATAATTAAAAATGGTCTCTTTTGCATGTTGTCCAGTGTAATACAGATTCTTATAACAATCATGCTGGCTGTTCCTTTGCCAGTACCAATAAAGTCTCCAATTGAAAGAAAGAAATCACGAGATGCAAAATATTTGTGTGTCTGCAGTAACTGGTTCATTGGTAGAACAGTCGTTTCTGAAAGAAAGGTAAGAATGACATGAGACAATTCAAGAGAAATTTAAAAACATGACTTGCAGCCACTCCTTCAACTGTTATGATCATGCTGATCCACTAACTAAAGATTCCTGTAAACAGAATTAAAGGTACCTACGTTATCATCACAAAGAGATAATTACTTTATGATAAATATGTATGTTATTATATGGATAATACTAATAACTAAGAAATACGACAGCTATCTGTTATAGCTTCCCATAATTAAAAAAGCACTTTACAATTAATTTTGCTGTGTTAAACGTAGCTTGAGTGGACACAATTAATTTACATGTTTATGGCAATAATGCTAGGTAGTGGACTATTTTGTTGCTCTGAAGAAATCGTTAATAGATGGAAAGTTACTGTCCAATTGGGATATAAGAGTGAACAATATTTTCTGCTCTACATTTGGCTGAGTGAACTAGGGACATTAGTGTTCTATCAGACTTTCTGTTACATTAAACAATTATAAGAAGTCATCAATTTCAGAAAAATTGTACTTCGTACAAGTACAATAGAAGTTATTTCACTTTAAGTTACCTTCAACTAGCTACAGTTTGACATAAAGGAGAACACTGACAATAACTTGATATTTTAGGAAATATCAAAACATAGCATTCCAGCCGCTCCTTCCAGATAACTAGATTCCTGTTCTGTTCCTATAGCATACAAATGCAGCTACTATTTTATGATACATGTAGGTGGGTTTTTGTGGATAGTTCCAATAGCAGAGAAACAACAACTTTGTTCTATAGCCAGGGAAACATCATTTATAAAAGTAAACCTTTCTTTCTACGTAATCTTACACTGTTAAACTTAGACTGAGTGAGAAGAAATAGTTCACTATCTTCAGTGAATAATGGTAGGTAGGAGACAATCTTTTTCTCTGAAGTATTATTAATAATAATAATAATAATAATCGCATCCGTCCATCCTTGAGGGATGATGGTGTAGTATGCTTGGTTCAGAGTCTGCAGCGTCTGCTGTGGCTAAAAAGTCCCACTCGAGAGTGGCCGTCCCTACTGCAGTTTGGACATGTGAAATTTGAGGGACTTCGAACAGAAGCCGCTCTGTGTCTTCGCTTTGTCCTCTTCCTGATTTGTTCCTGTGTGCGTTCGTCCTCTGAGAGCTTGACGCCGTTGCGCACAGTTACTCGCCACTTGACACGGTCATATGCAATGCTTTCCCAGCGACTTGGATTGATTGTGGTCTTGGTCAGGTCTCTCTTACAGACATCCTTGAAACAAAGATGCGGTCGTCCCACTGGCCTCACACCCTCCTGAACTTCTCCGTACAGCAGTTGTTTCGGTATCCGTTCAGGATCCATGCGCCTGACATGTCCCAACCATCTTAAAAGTCGATGGCTCCGGAGTGCAAAGATGTTGGTTGTGCTTGCACGATGAAAGACTTCGGTGTTGGGTACTCTATCTCCCCAAGAGATCTGAAGGATCTTCCGGAGAAAGCGGAGATGGAAGCTGTTGAGTAGAGATTCATGCCTAGAAAGAGTTGTCCATTTCTCACAGCTAGAGAGAAGGGTGCTTATAACACAAGCGTTGTACACTTTTATTTAGTTTTTGTGGTAAGCAGTCCGTTGCTCCATATTCTGTTTTTCAATCTAGCCATTACAGATGATGCCTTTGCGATTCTGTTAGTAATTTCAGAGTCCATGGACAAGTTGCTACATATTGTGGATCCCAAGTGGGTAAACTCATCAACTACCTGGAGAGGATTGCCATCAGTGCTGATGGATGGAAGGTTGATAGTGCTCTGCGCCATGATATTGGTCTTTTGAAGGCTGATGAGTAGACAAAATTTTTCACAGGCATTTGATAATTTGTTGATTATATACTGCAGCTCATCTTCTGTGTTCGCTACTAGAGCTGCATCGTCCGCATACAGCAACTCACGGATAACAACTGTATTTACTTTAGTCTTGGCCTTGAGGCGAGCAATGTTGAAAAGATTTCCATCAGACCTCGTATGTAGATACACTCCCTCCTCACAGTCTTCAAAGGCAAAGCTGAGCAGAAGGGAAAAGAAAATCCCAAATAATCTAGGAGTAAACACACACCCCTGTTTCACACCGCTATTAACAGGGAATGCTTCTGATGTTTTACCGTTGAAGCAGATTGTTGTTTGTGTTTTCTCATGGAAAGAGACAATTATCTGTAGTAGTTTAGGTAGGCATCCAATCTTCCGCAACAGTTTTAAAAGCCCATTTCTGCTCACTAAATCAAACGCTTTAACAAGGTCAATGAAAGCAATATAAAGTGGCCTCTGCTGCTCACGACATTTCTTTTGTAGCTGTATTAAGGAGAAGATCATATCTACGGTTGATCGGCCGGGCCTGAAGCAACACTGAGATTCTGGGTAGATTCTGGAAGCTAAGATTTGTAATCGCATTAGGATGACTCTTGCATAAGCTTTCCCGGCTACACTTAGTAATGAAATGCCTCGGTAATTGTTACAGTCACTTCTGTTCCCTTTCTGTTTGTATAGACTAACTATCTTCGAATTCTGCATACTCATCGGGACATAACCTTCTTCCCAGCTGGTTGTGATAAGTGAATATAAATGTTTGAGAAGAACAGACTTGTCAGACTTAATAACCTCTGCAGGGATCCCACCTTCACCTGGGGCGTTTCCGTTAGCAAGAGAATCTATTTCTCTACTAAGTTCTTCCATAGTAGGCATTGCATCTAGTTCCTACATAACTGGCGTTTGTTTCATGGCGTCACATGCACCCTTGCTAACTTCATTCTCGGCTGCATACAACTCGAGGTAGTGTTCAACCCAGCGTTCCATTTGTTAGCCTTCATCAGTAATAACTTCACCCGTCTTGGACTTCAGAGGAGCTGTTTTTTGACAGTTGGTCCAATTGCTTTCACAATACCATCGTACATTAATGGGCCTGTAATCCTAATATTTTCAGTAAAGGGTAAAAAGTTGTTTTGATACTGCTGTGGTGTTTACAAAAAGGGCCATTCCCAAAAGGAAACAGAGTGGAACAATATTTTCTGTTGCTGATGAGATTGTGACGCTACTATTTTGTTAAAACGTTTCGCAACTCGAAAAATCGGTGTTTCGCCAAATGAGAAAAATTTTACAGGCAATTGGCTTGGTTTTTCGATTTGGTTAAGCCTAATATGGCACTTTCTGCTAAATAAAACGAAATAGTGCTTTTCGCTACTGCAGCAATTTTAACACAAGCCAGATAAGCAAGACTATTTTGTCACGAATCATCATTTTAATACGCGGATCTTACATGAATAATACAACGGAAGGCATGAAATATTGAAAAAATGCACATTGCAACAAATAACAGTATTATTTTAGAATTAGTTTCACCCGCCTTTCGTATGCGCCAGTTTCCCACGCACAATATCGAAAAGGCGAAGGACGGCATCCTTTGACAGGCGAAATTTGCATATAAATTCCGAATCGTCGATTTCTTCTCTGTAATCGGAGCGACATCTTAGTTTCTTAGCCCTCCTCATTCTGATGTGCAGCTCCGCCAAGATCTCGTCATCTCTGTCAGAATGTATCAACATTTCTGCCATCTTGAAAAGTTATTCCACGGTTGAGCTCGCTAACAGACCATAGATCGCCGGTTAAATTATCCCGAGTTTATTCTCTGGTTAGACGATATTCGGGATTCGTACAACGCGTTTCTAGCGCTATTCCCAGAATAGCACTTAACCGGCTGCTAAGAGGTGATAGTACAACTGGCCCTTAGGAGAACCGGACGGACGTCGCGTGTAAAGTCAGTCACGCACCGGCATTTTTTCCATCGACGCGACTAAAAACCGGCTGTCGGAGAAGTACACTATGGTTCGCACACAGCGACAGGAAAATCGCAAGTACTCTCAGTAGCGCCATGGATTTCAGCAAGTTGGGTGGCACTTTTTTACGAAAAAGAGCGAAAAACAACGCAATTACCGTTACTAGGTGGATCCAATTGTAAATCGAAGACTGATGAAAGGTCATATTTGCAAATTACGTGAAGAATTGCGAAACTACCGAAATAAATCCTTTCAGTTCTATTGAATGAGTAAGAATAATTTTAATGCACTGCTTCGAGCAATAGGACTGAAAATAAAATCACAAGACAGGACATGGAGGAAGTGTGTACAACCTGAGGAGCTATTATCGGTGAATTTGAAGTAAGCACACATAATTTCATTCGGCTGTTTTTATTGCCCTTTCACATTACTGATTACTTTTACATTACTGATCAGATAGATCAAGAAAATCACTACTACAAGTCGAAATTGGCGAACGTGTTTCCTGTGAAAAGTGCAAAACCAAGTTGCGCTTAGAAGTTTCTGAGTTGTTTCGAAATCAGCAGAGGGGCACAGGAACACAGTTTGTAGAGGTCCCATTTCGTTTAATATATTTGACGAATACGGCTAAACGAATCAATTTTCAGGGAAATAAGTTGTCTGCCGCTGTGGCCGATCGGTTCTAGGCGCTTCAGTCCAGAATCACGCGGCTGCTACGGTCGCAGGTTCGAATCCTGCCTCGGGCATGGACTTGTGTGATGAGCTTAGGTTAGGTTTAAGTAGTTCTAAGTCTAGGAGACTGATGACCTCAGATGTTAAGTCACATAGTGCTTAGAGCCATTTGAACCATTTGGAAATAAGTTGCTTGAGTGGTGTTGGTATGACACATGTTCGATGTTTTTGTTCTTCGTTTAACTTCGCCAGCATCGGCATCAGCATTAAAGTAAAGTTTTAGTCCTCGTTAATTTCTTCCCTTTTTTCTTTACTAACACATTTAGGAGAGATTCCTCTTTCGGAGTAACGATCCTGGTTTCACTTTTAGTACAATGTGCTACCTTTGTGCTCTGTGCTGCGTCGTTGTTGCTGTTGTTTTTGAAGATAACTGGGGGATGAACCTACATCCTTGTTTACAATGGTGTCTGCCTGAATTTCGATGTTGCTGGTGGCCAGTCTCTCTTCCATTTGAGGTAGCAGAAAAGACATTGGATCGAAGTATGGATACTTTCTCTGATTTCTTGCAACCTCACCATCGATAGACTTTTTCTGTGAAGCCAGTTCCCTCGCGAAACGGTCCTTCAGATTCTTCCACTTCTTTTGAATTTCTTTACCTGTCATAAAGCAAATTAACACTGTGTGCACACTATTGTAAGTATGTAGCTCAATATACCTATAATTAAATATTAATTCTGTTACTGAATACTATTTCTTCCAGATGTCGTCCTGCTGGAAATAGCTTTCGCTCATTGGACTAGAATATCTGCTATGAACCACTCCAGAGATATTGCGAAGGATACATGCAAACAGTTGTGGAAATGTGACTCCTCTAGTTTTCCTGGCGGATATGTTGTAAGTAGCCTTCACGGGGGTGCCCGAAGGATGACATTGTGCAAATTCCACAATATTTCCTCTGAGCAGCTGCCAAACATCTTCAAGTGGTTCGGCCTTGCTAGTGACTAGGTAGGACTGCCGGTATGCGCACTTCGATTCTCTGTATACAGAACACGCGCTCGAAGAATGCGCAGGCGCGGCAGTCACGCATGCGCAATGATTTGCCAGTAGATGGAACCATACTAAAACGTTCTCTGCCGAAAATCGCAGAGCGGCCCTGCTGCGCGTGCGTTGTAGGCAATGTTTACTTACAGTGCGGCCAGGCGTCACTCTCTAAAAAACAATACTAGACCAATGTTATGACGAGTCTGTAACCGAAAAAATTTTAATTTTCTCGTCGTGATTAATAGCAGCCAATGCAGAGTTCCAGGCTTTGCTCAATTGAAATCCGGCAACCCTGTTGATGAGATTGTGAGCTGAACGGATATTCATTACTTCTTTAATGACGCAATCCCAGAAAGATGATACCGGGGTAAAACTTCCGTCTTTTCATAAATCATGCGATGTCCTGTATTCAGACCGTGTTTTGCAATTGCCGACTTTCCCGGTTGACGCTGACGTGTATGAGGCGGATGTTCATCGCAGCGTTCTGTGCGACATTGGCCTATACACGCTGCCCCACATTGACAAGGAATATTGTACACTAATGTTTCCTCAGGCCAAGATAATTCTTAACCGAACCCAACAGGTTCCTCAGTTTTGCAGAGGGTCGAAAAATACGCTTAATGTCTTACGATTCTTGACGGCATGGCACAAAAATACGGCAAATAGGCCAAGGTGGTGGGTGTCTTTGTATCTCCATTCTGCTCCATACATTGAACTCGCTTCGGCCTGAATGCATTGCACATGTGTCTTTCAGAATAACCGTTTTATCAGAATACTGTCACCAAATGCAGTATTTCACTCGAGAGGCTTTCAGGGTCATATACCACATGCGCTCTATGAACTAACATACATAATGCACTACTGCATTGTGCAGGATGATGGTAGCTTGTGCCTGCAAATATAGATATATATGCGTTGGCTTACGGTAGACGCTTCGTCCCAAGGTTTCATCTGCTTTCCTTCGTAACAAAACATCAAGGAAAGGTAAAATACCGCCTTTTCCACTTCCATTGTGTAGTTTATTTTCGGATGGGCCGAATTTAAAAGCTAAAGAAACGGAGGTAGAGTACCAAGTTTATGTGGACACACGACGAATGTATCATCCTCATACCGCAGAAAACAAGAGGGTTTGAGAGCGGCTGACTGTAGAGTTTTTTCTTCAAAGTCCTCCATAAAAGATACCTGGCCACCACAGAAGAGAATATGAAGTACGTTGAAGTAAGCACGTGATGAAATGCCACTAAGTCCTCCTCAAACGTGTTTCTTATGGGCCCTAAAGCGTCCTGCAAAGGCACTTTTGTAAATAAACACACAACATCGAAACTTACTAAGAGATCCGATGATTTCAATCAACTGAGCACAGCCTGGAACCTGCGTTGGATGCTATTAAATCAAGACCAGAAAATTAAGTTTTTTTTTGGATAACAGACTCGTCATAACTTTGGTCTAGTACAGTTTTTAGCGAGTGATGTCGGGCCACACTGTTGCTAAACATAGCGTGCAGCGCACGCGCAGGAGGGCCGCTCTGCGATTTTCGGCGCCATCTATCTGCCAATCATTGCTTATGCGAATTTTTCACGTGCGTGTTCTACATACAGGGAGTTGACGTGCGGATCTCGTCAGTCGTATCTAGCCAACAGCAGCGTTAAACCACCTGGAGATGTCGGACAGTTGCTCCGAAGAATTATTGAGGAATTTGCACATCATCCGGCGGCAAACCCGTGACGATTATTAACAGTTGTGGAAATGTCTGTCATGTGGCAGAAAAAACACAGAATGACGGGAGGATTATTGTCAAACAGTTTTTAGGTAGAACTGACTTTGCAAATTGCATCGGTGCTTTGGACGGAAAGCGTGTAAGACTGAAGTAACTTGCTAACAGAGGCACAGAGTTTTATAATTACAAGAACGTTTTTTTGACAATACTCTGACTGTTGCATCACTGTGATAGACGTAATCTCACATGACGCTAGTTCAAATGTATTCAAGAAATCCAACTTCTACCAGAGACACAAAACTTATTAATTAAATTTCCCAAATGCTAAAAATTACCTCTCTACGAGGAAGAATAACTTCAGCCTACTAATTTTGTAGGAGATGAAGCATTTGCACTATCTAGTCATATTCTGCGGCCTTATTCTGAGAGAAACCTGACAATGAAACCGCGTGTTTTCAGCTATGTACTTTGTCGTGTTCATGGAATGGGATTTTGGATAACAATTGGAGAATGTTTCATAGGCCTATCGATGGGGATGTCGGTTATTTGGACATAACATGTTGTATTTTACATAGTTTCGTAGGAAGTAATGGCGGTGTACGAATCGAGGGCGAGTCATACAAATGCCTTTTGCATCTCTTTGAGCCTATAGGAATTAGAGCTGATATGTGTGGTGCGCAAAATAGGGATTGCTTTGCAAACTGCTTAGTGACGCCTCAACGATCAGTATCCTGGAAATATGACAAAATATACATTCTGGTAATGACATTGTCTCCATAACTAAATAAAATTATTAAACTTGTTGTACCTTCCTGGTCCAGACAATTCTGACCAGTTCCGAATGATGCTGCAGCACTCTTCACCCTACAGTTTCTCTTTCAAATTGCGATTACTGTATTCTCTTAAGTTACCACTGCAGAGAGCTGCCATTTTTTCCACTGCTGGAATTACGTCCTTCTGAACCGACAACACAACTTACTATGTCTACCGTAGTGCAACTCTTCTTATCAGACTTGCTGCTGGCGCACAGAAAGCGTCTACCCATAAACACACTGCGCGAGCGACTGAGAAACAGCGTCCATTCAACATCTGCGACTATCGCTCCCACTTGAAATAGAGCAGGTTGCGTTTTTTAAATCGCCGCTACTGTTTGATCTCACGTGCGCGAGCTCGTATTGCAGCCACCATGTTTCATTCTTGCGACAAACTAATCACGCGACGGAAAATCGCCTTTACGCGCCTAGCCTGAGAGCAAGGAAACCAGTATATTAGTTACCCCTGTCTGTGTTGCATCAACTTCGGCAGTTAATCCTTCCAATTGTGCTGTTACCGATTTCATAGCGCGTCACAGTTCTCTCACGTCCCAGGTAATCGCGTGGTAATAAATCCTGCAAATATAGTGAGAACGATTATCATCCATTTAAAACACAAAAAAGGTTTCACAGAAATTACAGTAAATGAGAGAAGCGCAGCTACACTCAAAATCGATACGAGAGATGTAACAGTCACAACCAATGGTAATAGCGTACGTCACGAAAATACGAGAGACTATACTGAAGGTCATGAATACGCGGAAGAACTGTCTGATTGTGACAAACTGATGGATGATCCAGCACCTGATAGTGATCAAGAGTTGTTACGAAGTGATTGAAGTCAGCTGCTTTTCTGAAAAGTCCACCGATGAGGAATAAGCGGAATGACATATCTTTTGGAAAGGCAAGGGAGAGATTGCGTTCCATGATTCTGGGAAAACTACAAGATAAAGCTTCAGTACGGTACAGAAGCGATATCGTATAGTGCAACATGTGCACCATCTAAGTTATTTACGTCGCTTGGTAGAGAAAGGGGAGGAGGGCTAGTGCTCAAAACTTCACGTTGTTGACTGTTACGTAGTTTAAAAGTTCAGGTTGGCGAGAATTGTTCCAGGCGCTAATATTAACGACACGGATATTCGTACTTGGTATCTGGAAAGGGCCCGAGAAATAGGACTGACATGATTCACTGGATCTATCCACGTATAGGTGTCATGGTTTAAACGGAGACACCATCTTGGCTCATGGGCGATAACGGAATGTGTAACCACTAAAGCCTGGAAAGCAGATGGTAACGTGAATGAAGATGTGACGAGTTTCGCAAAGAGGTAATGTCCTTAATGCTGCTGTTGTGATCGGGTTTATATGACTCGAAACTGTTACAAAATGGCTCTGAACACTATGAGACTTAACTTCTAAGGTCATCAGTCCCCCAGAACTTAGAATTACTTAAACCTAACTAACCTAAGTACATCTCACAGATCCATGTCAGAGACAGGATTCGAACGTGCGACCGTAGAGAACGGTTACAAATTTCGTTTCTTATTATTTAAATACCAAAACAACTTTATGCAATTTAGTGACTTTGTTTGAAAATGCAAGGGCAGTATATGTCTCAAAAAGTTTTGAATTATTTTAAACTGTCTGGTCATAAGCCTTCAGAGTTACATACGTCATGTTCGGGTCATTGTGACCCGACATTAATGTGATTGCTCTAAAGTCAAATACTTTCTGGTTGTCTCACATTTTGTAGTAGTAATGATATGCATTGTTCGTACTTTCCTTCAAAATTCAAAAAGTCAAAAAAGACGCTGTGTTTACGACAATGGACGTGTCATTAGGACTTGTCAGTGTTAGAATTATCCACTGTTTCTGCTCAGTTTGTGTTCTCTATCGATTATGGTATCATGGCGATTACATCACTGACTCACAGACTTCCGTTTCTAATAACGGGAACACAGAATGGCAGTTGAAACCATCTGCATAACACGGCCGCCTACCTCCTTCGAACGTCACCAGGTTTACCCTGAGAGTTAGCAGGTATGCATGCAGCAAAGTAAGTAATGTAAGAAGTTTATTTGAATCGTTATTTTATACAGCACTTCAGTATGAAAAAAACATGGATGTCAAACATTAAAGTTCAACGAGTCTATGGTAAACACCGAGCGAGGTGGCGCAGTGGTTAGCACACTGGACTCGCATTCGGGAGGACGACTGTCCCATCCCGTCTCCGGCCATCCTGATTTAGGTTTTCCGTGATTTCCCTAAATCGCTACTGGCAAATGCCGGGATGGTTCCTTTAAAAGGGCACGGCCGATTTCCTTCCCCATCCTTTCCTCACCCGAGCTTGCGCTCCGTCTCTAATGACCTCGTTGTCGACGGGACGTTAAACACTACTCTCCTCCTCCTCCTGTGGTAAACAATGGACAACTATTGATAACTCTCTATTTCACCCATACTTAGGACTCCTATTCCTTGTGGGTGTATATCCCTCACACAGGAAATCTACAAAAAGTTTGTGGGATAAGGATACTGTGCGGAGCATATTTCGAGCAACCATGTCCCTAGAAATATTCTGTACCAGATCGCTTGTCTTGCGATTAGGTAAGAAATCCACAACAGAGGAAAGCGACGTACTGATAAACTCACAGCAGTTTGTAGTATCTGGGAGAAGTGTTTTGAAGTCCTTCTTGAACTGGATAAACAAAAATGGTTCAAATGGCTATAAGCACTATGAGACTTAACATCTGAGGTCACCAGTCCCCTAGACCTAGAATAATTTAAACCTAACTAACCTAAGGACATCACACACATCCTTGCCCGAGGCAGGACTCGAACCTTCGACCGTAGCAGCAGAGCGGTTCCGAACGGAAGCGCCTAGAACAGCTTGGCCACAGCGGCCGGCCAACTGTATAATCGAGGGCAAAATGTGACCGTCGACGAGCAGCTGGTAGCGTTTAGAGTCCGCTGCCCATTAAAGCATTACATCCTAAACTAGCCGGTAAAATATGGGATCAACATACGGACTCTGTGTGACAGAAAATCTTCATATGTGGTCCGCATCTCGTGGTCGTGCGGTAGCGTTCTCGTTTCCCACGCCCGGGTTCCCGGGTTCGATTCCCGGCGGGGTCAGGGATTTTCTCTGCCTCGTGATAACTGGGTGTTGTGTGATGTCCTTAGGTTAGTTAGGTTTAAGTAGTTCTAAGTTCTAGGGGACTGATGACCATAGCTGTTAAGTCCCATAGTGCTCAGAGCCATTTGAACCATTTTTTTTCTTCATATGTACTGAAAGCCCAGATTTATACAGGAAAGGAGAGTGGAGCGGCATCAGAAAAAAGTCAGAAAATGAGAGAAGTTGATGATCTTACCACCGATTTGCGACGTCAGAATGTACAATGTCACAGTTTTCTTTGCGTCAGACAAGTTTGGACAGCTGCTCGTGCAAAGGAAACTCGTAATGTTAGGAACCACACGTAAAAATAAGCCAGAGATTCCACAAAATATGACCAGCAAGGAGTTTCATAGCTCTTCATTTTACTTCACAAATCACACCAGGGAGGTCAACAATAAGAATGTTGAACTAATAAGCTCTCTTCACCATGGTGGGGAAATAAATGATAGGGTTGATAAGAAGACTAAAATGATTTTAGATTATATTTCAACCAAAGAGGCTGAGGACACACGCGATCAGCTGAAAATATACACACCAACGGAGAACCAGTAGATGGCCCATGATAATTTTCTACAAAATGTTTGATGTTGCTACTTATAATGCATATGTCTTGTGGAATTCGATTGAGCCTTACTGAAATTCAGGAAAACTGAATAGAAGGAGAATACATTTGGAATAATTTGGTAAGTCACTGGTTGCGGAGCACATTGTATCAAGAAAGCATTTCCCTAGACCAGAAGATTCCTTGTGAATGGTCAGCAGCATCCGAGACCCTCAAGAAGTGGCAGGTGTGGCTAAATCAGTAACAACAAGAAACTCTACTAAACGTGCATGTGACCTTGAAGCAATGACAAAAAAACAACCACGTTGTGTGGAAAGTATAATAAACATGTACGCAAAACACACGTCACCTACCTGTGGCGAAACTGCGGTATGTAAGAAGGAAACAGAGTGATATGGGCAGACGGACAAAAGGTTGTTGAGAATGACTTTTTGGTGGAAATGTCTGTTGTTCCTAATATACCATGTATAAATATTACAATAATAAATTTTCTGTAGTGAAGTTCTGTGTGCTATTATGATCATTAATAATATATTGCTGTATAGTGCAATATAACAACAATATCGATGGCTTAAAACTGGAAAATGTACGTGAGAGTACAAGTTTCCTTCAGCATTTCATTATGTCGGTCATATTGAACCGAACAGTATGTGTGCATGGTAGAAGTGAACAGAATAGCGCTGTTAAAGAGCGCCACAGAAGATAAACAGATTTATAATACCGATGAAAGTGGTAGACGGAAAGAACTTCACTTTGAACTTCAAGGGAGAGAAGTCGCTAAGAAGTACGGTGTAGAGTGATCATGCAACAACTCATTCTCATACCATCCAAGTCATTATGTCGGCAAGTCAAGACGTGTTTCCAAAGATGCTGGTAATTTGTCAAGATCCTAGATGACATTTTTGAGTGGAAATAGTGCAACACATGCTGAAACTGCAAAGTCTGATTCAAGTTGCATCGAAGTCCAGCCGAGTCACGAAATAAATCCTGACACAATTCCTTCAAGATGTCTATTGCCCATATGCAGCGAAGGAGTCTCATCTTGTGGTTGATTCGCTCGCTATATATCGTTGCAGGACTGCGAAACAGTTACGACCATCGTTCCCGAGTGCACAGCTCGCTTCCAGTAATTCAAGGCGGTGCTGAAACGGATTGAAGATTGTAGTATCCATAACGACTATTAGTTTACATCAACTTCGAGGGATTTAATGCTGTTGATGATGTGTATTGTACACCATCAGTTCTGTTCAACAGTCTTCGCAGATTTTGTTCGGTACATCTGTACTGAATGTGGATATGGTGACATCAGACTAGAGTCATTTCAAACACCACCCGAACGCTATTTTAATTTTCAAATGCAGTGTGGCTCAGAAGACTGCTTCATGCAGGCATTCTTCAAGTGCTCCTACTGTGAGTAGCAAATTTGTATTCGCCACTTTATATTCTGTGGTCATGTTCATCTTCGTATTCTTTTACCAAGAGCTGCCAACAGTCCATTTTCTGAACTTGGTGACTAAACATGCAAATGATTGTCAAGTGAAGGTGTAATTGTCGATGGCAAATGTTGCAAGCATATATATAACGTACGTGTAATACTCTGACATGTAAACCATAAACTTCGTTGCAAGTGCGATCGCAGCTTATACTAACTCCCTTGTCAGAGCAGAATAACGTCTTCCATGTGTTAAAACATTTTGGTAACATAGGTTCAAGAGTGACCGCGAAAACAGGGACGACACGCGATGGAGACGCGACACGCACCTGCGGCAGGTCCCGCTGCGTTGTGGTTGTGGCACAATTTCTCGCGCCGCGCGTCATTCTAGTTACGGAAGGGGTGAGGCGGGGAGCGGGAAAGCAATCCTGCCATATGCTTACTTTGGCGTGGTACATATGGGCAGTGGTAGTACGGGGCATCCGAAAAATATAGCCTTACTGTAAACTGAATTTTATTGTTATTTAGCAGTGACCTGTTTTTCGCCATATTAGATCTTTTTTCATTAACACACTATGTTTTTCAATATTTATACCTCTGTACTTTTCCTGTTTTGTTTCGTTATTCCTTTTCTTTGTTAAGAGCAACATATAATTTAGTGATTGGTGAGCCATTAGCGGCTGGGATTATATCTTAGCCGGCCGGAGTGGCCATGCAGTTTATAAAATAAATAAAATATTAATTATTGTATATGTATGATAGTGATTGGTTGTAATTAATATTTGCTTATCTGGAACGTGGACGTTTAATTATTTGGTATCAGACGCTTGACAATGGCTTTTTCGTAAATGCAATGTTATTCGTAGTTGACCGTGAAATGTGATTCAAATAATCGGACTTCGTATTTAAATCATTTCCAAAGACTGCTGCGGTAGGTGCGGACTCAAAATCTAAATCTCAATATTAGAATAATTTGCCAGCCATGTCAATACGTCGTACAGAGGTGACTGTCTACTAAACATAAAAAAGTTTACACAGTTAGTTAAATCAGATATATTCAACGAATAAGCCTACAGTTAAATAATTCTACTTACTTTCATAAATATAAATTCTTTACAGAATCGAGTGCCTAGTAAGATTGCAACTCGCAGTGTTCTTATATAACTTCAGATATGGCGGTGTGCCAGTTAATAAAATATACGTACTTCCCGCACCATTTGTTCTGCAAGACCTCCCCCTCTTCTTAATCAAACATAAGAGTGTCCCAATTGTATTTTGTTTTATCAGCGACATAGCGCTGCAGTTCTGTGCCATAGGCTTTATTTATTTGTCAGAGATTAATTATTTAATTAAGATTTCGCGTTTCCGAGGAAACTCACGCATGGCATGCAAATGTGCCTTTATATTGCCCCCTGAATTGCGAGGCGAAAGGACACACCTGCAGGCGAGCAATTCACCTAAAGGCACAAGAAAATCTAAGTTATCTACAACTATTTACATGACATACATTATACAGTATGTTATATACAAAATTTGAATGACGCGCGTGCGCCGTAAAAGTTCTTATGTTGGCAAAATAGAGTGCGCGCATGCGCAGAAGCGTCTGTGTGACTCCGGCACTGCCGTTATATCGTAAATTTAGATCACGCGGCACAGTTTTGCAGTTCATATTGTTCGTGTGCGCGCGCGTTTCTTAGTCGTTGCATAAAGGAAATATTCCACCAAGATTACATATGAAGAGTACATTCTATGACAGGTAACGTAGTTTTAAAATTACAATATTTGTTATAATACAATACAACTTTAGATTAATGAATGTTCTTAGTTACATAGTATTGCATTGAAATGCTTCAAAGAAAAATGTCTTTTTGTTTCAGGTGCGTTGACCTATACACATCGTGTCGTTATTACAGTTCATATTCATCTGCTGCACAATAATTTTTCACAGGTTAGTGTCGTCATGGTAAAGTTTTTTGATCACAGTAACATCGCTGTATAACAACGTAATTGATACATAAGCATGTCCATTTCCTATTTCCATTATAGTCGTTGTGATGCAGTTCGTTGTGACAAAAAGCATTGTTTATTACAGATCAGACGTGACCCATCGAGTAATTGGTCCATATGCAGTTCGTCTTCGATATTCCGTGGAAGCTTGGTTGCAGAACCTCGGACGGCACATAGCTGGCGTCGATCCTTGGACAGTCCAGGTAAGTGTGTCCGTCACATTTCGAGAACATTCCATTCCCTGAAGTTCCAACCTAAATTCTTCCACTCGTCGTGTCGTTTTCTGGACAGGCACGTTGTGACCATTTAGTCCAGTTAACATCTTAAAGTTAGGTACTGTAGTAATGTCACTAGACGATGCACCAATTACGCACTCCACATTTTCAGTTTTTTGCTGAATATAGCTCACCTAAATGTTCGTAGTTACTTATCAAAGAAATCGTTCATCGCGTTTACAAAGGTATGATGCATGATGAATGGCATTAACAGTTTCTTTCACATAGGTTTCTGCGTAGTTGCAGACTTAGTAATGTACGTTAATGTCCGTGAACAGTGGTTCACTACGCAATTTTTTTTAAAGTTTTTCACATTTTGGCACTCGTTATCGTTCAAATTTTCACATAGTAACAGTTACATTATACATCTTTTTTAAAAAAAAAACATAAGTAATTATACATATACATGTCACATATTTTCTTAGCATAAACATAATACAGTTACACATAAACATGTTTACAACATCATTACATAGCTATAAATTATTCCATTGTGTCACATTTGATTACATGAATTGCAGATATTTACGTTCTCTTTAACGGTTTTGCTGGGATTTTATCCATGTTTTTTGTGATGTCATCTGAAATTAAGATAGGTTAGACACAACATTCATTACATCAGTAGGCAAGACCAGGCGTTTCAAAATAATGAGAGAAGGAAAACTGTTAGATTCCTCCCGTTTTGTGAGTGTGTTTATAGTGTATGTGTGGCCTTGGCTACTGGTACATGCTTTTCTTGCTGAGAGATGTGCGTCTAATCTAATTCTCGAAGTAAAAGATCGCTTCATAGATGACGTCTGTCGGTTCGTCAGGTGTCATACCAAGTCAGTGATACCTACAGTCACATATGTTCCGTGAAAAATTAATATATCATTCACTGCTACGTAATCATAAATTTTACCTTAATATTCAGTCTTCTTGGTAGTGCCGCGGCGTTGAAAGAAAAGTTCTTCTGTCTTCAACTGCGTCACTGGTACAGCTGAAATGAAAATTTCTATACTACTTATAATCTATGTTGTAATTTGTTTTAGTTCTTGCCACACAGCAGGTCGTTGAGCTAACGGCACGTTACATGTCTTGTGGTAGAAGATCTTGTGAGGCTTAACTTCAATCTTGTACACATACGTGTTGACAACACCTAATCGTTTGGTAAAAACTTGTAAATATTTGGATAGCACTTCCTGCAGTTTCATACGTTCATGTGCACTGAGAGCTGTAGCTTCATTTATCTTATGATCAAGCAATGTTTTCAAGTCCATTAGCTCTGTGTCAGATGAGTGTGTGTGTGTCTTGAATGTCTTTGTCAAGTACTAACTGAACCTTGTACCCTGTACAGTGTTTGTCATGCTTTAGAGTTTTCTTGTCCAAATCAATAATAATTACACTGCCTTTATCATTTAAAATACATTTACCTTTGGAGAAGTCTATAATGCAGTCCTTCTCGCTCATAATATCTAATCCTAATATGCAATTTGTCACAAGGTTTTGTACAACGAGGAATGGCCATTGTACTTTTCCATTACCTATTTTAATGCTTACAAAAACTTGCTTCTTAACCCTACATGACTTATTACCTACAGCAGTAGTTATTTTACAGTTTTGGGCGGGAAACTCAGGCACAGGCTCCAATTCACACATCTTTTTATAGAAATTAAAAGACAAAACGCTCACAGCTGCACCTGTATCTAAGATAATAGTAGTTGGAATCCCACCTACTACACCAGTTGAACGACATTGTGTACTGTCTTGCAAAAGTTCATCTGATATATTCTCATTGTGGTTGTATCTTATAAATAAAACAGGTAGTTTTTGTTTAGAATTATTAGGCAAATCAATATTTTGTTGTTCAATGGTGGTGTCAAATAACTGATTAACATTGAAGTCGCCCCCCCAAGAATTCTTCAGCCACGACCCGGGGCATAGAAGTGACTGTTTCTAGTTTGTTGGGTTAGCATTTGTATTAGGTACTGACAGAGATTGAGGTTGTGTATCAGGTGTCACTTCTATTATATTCACATTCGGATATTGCCTGTTGTGATCTCCAAACTTTTGCAGTTGTTGTTGCTGTTGCGCATTATGACTTACCTGTCGGTCGTAAGGTATACTCCAATTTTGTCCTGGTGGCTCCTGTGGTATAGCAGTGTTTGAATGAAAGTATTGATCGCTACGATTCCAGCCATGATGCTGTCTTGGCTCGTAGTTACTATTATTTCTATTTCTGTTTGTGTTTTTGTTGTTACATTTGTATCCGTTGTTACCGTTGTTGTTATTACCGCGGTGCCTTTTGTATGGATTGCCGCATGAAGTGTTATTACTGTTGTAACTGTTGTTTGTATTGGAATACGCGTGTTGATTTTGATTTCCGTATTGAGACGGCATGTGAGTTTGCTGTTTTTGCTGTACCGCGTATCCAACTGTGGGCGCGCCAGAATTGACTTGGCAAGCCTGCATGTTCTGCATACCACTAGTATAAACATTGTGGCTGCTGTTTTGCCGCGCTAAGCGCTGATCTTCTAGTAACATGTCAACCGAATCTAAAGCCGTTAAAAAATAATCTGGATCGTCATCCGGAATATGTAAGAGTTTTTCTTTAATGTTGAAAGGCAATCTGGCCTTCAACGCACGGAGTATATCACGTGTTGCGACTGGTTCGTCCAAAAAATGTCCCATGTTCAAGTATTTTTCAAAATATCTGCGTAAGTTACCATTTTTACTGGTAAAAGTTTCAGGTTCTAAAATTTGTTTTCTGAGTCGCTCCTGGACGGATTGCGACCAGAATTTGTTCAGAAAGGCACGCTCAAACTCACTGTACGTGGTACATACGTCAGCTTGACTGTATGCCCAGACAGCTGCATCACCTTGGATGTAACCGACAATATATGAAATCTTTTTCCGGTCACTCCAAGTGCGTGGAAATGCGTTACTAAAAGATTTAAGAAAAATCACCGGATGAATGGTTCGTTTTTCTGGGATAAAAGTCTGAAATTGCCTGTGTTTTATTAAGCTTTCTTCTTCCTTTGCATTATGATATGGATTTGTTCCACTGTAATTACTGTAATGTTCAGATGGCGAGTAATTACGATAATGTTGCTGTGGTTTACCATGATAATAGCTTGTGTTTGTGTTTGCACGTCGTGGTATGTGTTGTAGTCGTGGTGTGTTTTGTTCTTGTGTGTTTGTCGTGTGCGGTATGTGTGCGTTATACTCGAATGTATATTGGTTTCTGAACTGTACATTTTGACTGATATTTTCGTTACATTCAGACTGTGGTTGATCGGTGAATTGTCTCATGGGTGCAGTGACGGATTGTACTGCGTCACTAATCAGCTGTCTGTTATTAGTGATGTATCCTGCTACGGAGTCGTGCACAGTTATTGGTAAATTTTCACGTATGCATCTATCAAAATGTTTGTCTTTGTTCTCTACCCAATCATGAAATTCCTTATTAATACTTTGAAAATGAGCTGTGGCATCGGATTGTAATCTGTCAGTCTGGTGTTGTTCAACATCGTCAAATTTATTCTGCACGTCAGTAATTTGTTTTACAAGGTAGTCATATACTGTAGGATATGTTTGAATTTGTCCAGTAAGAGCTTCACACGTGACATTAAGGTTTCTTACTTGTGCCTGTAAAAGTGCTACGTCATTTGTAGTGTTTTCTTGTATCGTATTAAGCTTGGAAAATTTCGCACTGAGTTCAGTCATCTGTTTGGTCAGTGTGGCGTCTATAAGTTCCACACGTTTACATAAAGTGTCATTACATGCCTTTATTGCTATGAGGTCAGATTTAATTTCGTCATTTTGTGCCTTTAACTGTTCATTTTGTGTCTTTACGGTTGTCAGGTTTTCCGCGTTCTGCATCCTTAAGGTTGCCATATTTTCTGCGTTTTGTTTCATTAGCATTTGTAACATGTTGGCAATGTTTACTGTTTGCAAGGTCTCTGCCCCCGCCGCGTCATTAGACGTGACGTCATGTATTAACATGGGCTCTGACTGAGACTTTGAAATTTTTGTGGTGGACGGCCCATTGTCAAAATTTCCGTTAACACTTGCGTCAATATTTGATGAATCGTCACTACCGGTTGCTGTCGTAAAGTCATTTTCTAACATTTGTCTCTCGTCCGAGTCGGATTGCGTCTGAACAGTATGTCTTTGCTGTTCCATCTTTGCGTATTGTTTTCTAGTTATGACCATGCCACACGTATGGTATGCTTCAAGAAAATAAAGTTTGTCACTGGTTTTAAAATAAAATGCAGTTGAACATGAATCGCTCGTAGCAACAATGGCTGTTTGTTAATTTAAAAATGTAAACTGAATATCGGATTATTCTTAATGGCTGCTGGCCATGTTACTACGTATCGTACAGAAGTCGGCCATATTGTACACTCGTGTATTGGTATTGTTGCAGAAGTTATTGTTTAAGGAAAAGCACTGAGAATGAAATTTATCACTGAAAACTGCTACGCGCGAAAGAAATACTACAGAATCTACTGAAGAGCTAATACACTGAATTATGCGTCTGGGCAAGCCTGCCAATGCAAGATGCTGCGTCTTACCTTATTTTGCTGGAAGCTTCGTTGCGTCTTCCCGCAAAATTTTAGAATTGGAAAATATCTTCAGATTTTTGTTATTTCTCGTACATTCACGTCCAGGTCCAGAAAGTTGATTTTTCACATGAAACAAAGAGAACAATGTAACAAATGACAAAATAACAAGTCCGACACGCAGTCGCCAATACAAAATAAATAAATATAATATAAAATATTAATTATTGTATATGTATGATAGTGATTGGTTGTAATTAATATTTGCTTATCTGGAACGTGGACGTTTAATTATTTGGTATCAGACGCTTGACAATGGCTTTTTCGTAAATGCAATGTTATTCGTAGTTGACCGTGAAATGTGATTCAAATAATCGGACTTCGTATTTAAATCGTTTCCAAAGACTGCTGCGGTAGGTGCGGACTCAAAATCTAAATCTCAATATTAGAATAATTTGCCAGCCATGTCAATACGTCGTACAGAGGTGACTGTCTACTAAACATAAAAAAGTTTACACAGTTAGTTAAATCAGATATATTCAACGAATAAGCCTACAGTTAAATAATTCTACTTACTTTCATAAATATAAATTCTTTACAGAATCGAGTGCCTAGTAAGATTGCAACTCGCAGTGTTCTTATGTAACTTCAAATATGGCGGTGTGCCAGTTAATAAAATATACGTGCTTCCCGCACCATTTGTTCTGCAAGACCTCCCCCTCTTCTTAATCAAACATAAGAGTGTCCCAATTGTATTTTGTTTTATCAGCGACATAGCGCTGCAGTTCTGTGCCATAGGCTTTATTTATTTGTCAGAGATAAATTATTTAATTAAGATTTCGCGTTTCCGAGGAAACTCACTCACGGCATGCAAATGTGCCTTTATAGGTTCTAGGCGCTACAGTCTGGTACCGAGCGACCGCTACGGTCGCAGGTTCGAATCCTGCCTCGGACATGGATGTCTGTGGTGTCCTTAGGTTAGTTAGGTTTAATTAGTTCTACGTTCTAGGAGACTGATGACCTCAGAATTTAAGTCGCATAGTGCTCAGAGCCAATTGAACCATTTTAGATTATATCTTTGGCCTCCACAATGTCTTCGGATCGCATGAAGGGACAGACCATTCATCATTAGAGCAGTGAAACAGGAAGTAATAAAGTAAATAAAATCATATGATCAAGAAGCAAGGTAGGAAATTTTAAATATTATGCAGTGAAACAAGGATACCTACTTGCTACTATTATGCTGGCTTATCTGTACGACGTGTTACAAAAATTCGAAAAGTAGGAATTTCTATAGATTTGCTCGTGCTGAAAGGCGTCCAGGATCTGAAGCATATACGTTTCACTGTGATTTCTTGAAAATGGATGTAAAAAGAAACACCATATTACATGCACGCAGACATCACAGTTTCACTGCAAGCTAGAAATAGCCGAGAAACCCCCGCGAATGAAAATGTTTTAATTGTCGCGCAGTGACGAGAAAAAGCATTTCTGTGGTTGCATACGCAGCATGGATAAACTAATTACTCAACAGGCTTCACAAATGAAGAATGGCTCAATTGTTAACTTTTCTCAGTAATAACTATTTAATTCGCGAGTCACACATCGTCAATTTAGCAAACCGTGGGTAAGTAACCAGCGTGGGGCATGTGCGCTTCACACACCTGAAGGCCACACTAGTATTCCTTTTCATATTGCTCAAATGAAGAACGGGAAGAAAATCTTTTGTATGTTTCTATTCCAGTCGCTCAGTATTAAAAATAGATGGGTCACAGGGATTCGCTCAAAACTGCAACAGAACTGGCGATTTTAATTTGTGTCAATTGTTAATCGTTTCTCGTTCGAATAAGCGTCATCATTACGAGCAACTGCTACTTTTTTCTTGTTGATGGTTTTAACTGTGCTTCTTTTGCCAAAACGCAGTGAAATTTGCGCAATCCCGCGTTGCAACAGCTGTTGCGACAGAGTTCTAAAACAGAGAGTCCCGTTAAATAAGCAATTGGCGGCCATAGGGGCCAATAGCTTATGAAAAAATCCCATTAGGCCGGTTTGCAGTAACACGTTTATTTTCATACTGGGTAATTCTCTTCTCAGTAGTTGTTGATAACTTTCAAAATATCAGAGTACTGGACTAAAAAAAATTAAAATGCTGTACATTTTGCTATATCGCCGTAGATTCGAAAGTTCCGGGTGTTAACGGTTTTTCAGTATGCGCCCCTCCTTGTGCGATATCATCTGCCAAAATCTCGTTTCGATATCTCGAACGGTTTCAGAGATATGAGGGACAGTATGAGTATCTCATTCTCGAGCGCAACGTAAGATCAATTTTCTCGAGATTGGAGACAAATAGAGGCCTCTTCCCAAGTCAAAAGCCAAAATCAAAATGTTAGCTAAATTTCACAAGCAGCAACATATGGTATAATACGCACCAAACACATAATTATAGCAACCCCTATTTTTCGTCGCAAACTTCTCAAATTACTTTAGTTGGTATATCACAATAAGTGAGACCATTGGCGAGATAATGGGCACTTCGCGACGAAGATGGCATATAACGCCAGAAGTAAAGGAAAAATCAAATATTTTTATTGAATAGTTTCAGTAAATTTGTTTCAGGAAGATTATGGGGTGGACGCGCTTCGATTCTGTCAACGCAGTGCCTCACCAACCGGCGAGTGTAAAGAATGTGTACGCGTCTCAATATGCACAGGACCAGCGTGGCACGTGCGGAACGTGCGCGTCGCGCTGTAGCGTCGTGTCACGTCACATGTGCTAAACGCATCTCAATTAGCGCGTAGCACACTGTATCTCAGTAGTGGCAGAGAATTCGGTTTGCGGGCCGTGGGCCAGTCGGGGTCCCTTTGCGTTCAGTTCCCCCACCGTCACGCCACGCTTACTAAGAGGGAGGGGTAGTAAACGGTGAATGCACAGTAATTAAATGGCAATGCAGTCGTACTGCACACGACTTGGTATCACATTTCATATTTCCTAACGACACAGATCGCAAACGAAACAAATTTTCAGTACCTATTTAAATATTTTTGGCACGCTGAAGACAACACAATTTTGCTGTGGTACATAACGTCGGCGTGTAAACAGAGGGAGACAGTTTCACAGATTGTTGCACTTAGACTGCCACGACGAAAAAGAAAGCCTTTCGCACACATATGCTGATCGAAGTAATTTGTAACGTTCGCAAACTCATTATGGAGACGTAGAAACTCATCCTGAGGAAAATAAATTAGAGGTCCTGGGAGTCCCGTTTGTCCTTAAAACCGGACTCACATTAAAGATCAGTCATTTACATTAGCTCATGAACCGTTGCGCTTTCAACTGAAACGGTAAATTGGCTCGAAAACTACCCTTGTAATTGTAGGCCGCAATGAATTCTTCAAACATTGTTTTTTCCTTTACGCCTGTGATCTTATGGAACTGGACTGCATTTTTGTCAGAATTTGTCCCTTCTTCAGAATGAATTTCTTTTTAAACGCATCCGTATCAAATCAGAAACACACGGATCAGCCGAACATTATGACTACCGGCCTTCTACACAAAACCCCATCCAAGCGATGGTTGCGCCAACAGGCGTGGAATGACCGCTAATTTCACATACACGAACGGTGCATGCAGTATCAGCGAGAGTGCCATCCGCGATTAGTTTGCGGAATGCCCGCCATCTATCTGAGTTTGCCCGAGGGCAGGTCGTGATGGCCCGCGGGTTCGGCACGAGCATTTCGGAAACTAAACGACTTGGGTGGCCGAGGATTTCTGTGGTGAGTGTATCCAACACGTGGTGAAACTATGAGGAATCGACTTTCAGATGTCGGCGGGTTGGAGGGCACCCTACATTGCAGATATTGGACGCCGTAGGCTGGGAAGACTGGTAAGACAGAACAGGACGCGCATTGTGGCAGAACTAGCATCAGACTTCAATACTGGGCAGAGTACAAGTGTGTCTGAACATACAGTGCACCGAACACACCTAATGATGGGCCTCCGCAACCAACGACCCATGTACATGCCAATGTTAAGATCACGACATCGGCAACTACGACTAAAATGAGCACGTGACCATCGACAATGGCGCAGTGCCAGAGCGTTGCATGGTTTGATGAATCCCTTCTTGACCATGCCGATGAGAGGGCGCGAATCCGTCCTTGACACCTGTACTGTGGGAAGATGACAAGCTGGCGGCGGCTCCATTATGCTCTGGGTATGCATGGGCCCAGTGTAGCCCGCACAAGGTACAAGACTTGATAATGGATATCGTACACTTTTTGCAGACCACGCACACCTCTTCATAACTATCATATTTCAATACAGCAGTGGCATTTTTCAACAAAAAAATGGTTCAAATGGCTCTGAGCATTATTGGACTTAACATCTGAGGTCATCAGTCCCGTAGAACTTAAAACTACTTAAACCTAACTAACCAAAGGACGTCAGACGAATCCATGCCCGAGTCAGGATTCGAACCTGCGACCGTAGCAGTCACGCGGTTGCGGAATGAAGATTTTTCAACAAGACAATACGCCATGTCACAAGGCCAGGAGTCTGATGAAGGAGTTCGAGGAACGCAAAGGCGATGTCCAATTAATATGCTGGCTCCCCTAACTCGGCAGATCCGAAACCAATCGAACACATCTGGGATGTGATTGAACGCGGCATCAGAGATTATCGACCACCTTCCCGGAATTTAGGGGAATTAGAGACTCTAGCGAGCTGTCGAGACCACATTGCTTCCGTGTCACGATGCGTGGCCGCTGTTATCCGTGCTAAATGTGGACATACCAGGTATCAGGTAGGTGGTCATAAAGTTCTGGCAGGTAAGTGCAGGTTGCTACCTACCTTGCAAAGTCTTGCAATGGGTGTTGTGCTGACAAGCCAACTTAAAGTGCGAGGTTTGCATTCTATTCCGGATGTTCTACACGTCGTCTCACCACTGGTTTTTCCTTCATAAATGCAATAATAGTGGGTTTTAAACAGGAAAATCATTCCCGGCGGGACCCATGACTTAACCAACGTACTTTTCTGTTATATATAAAGTCTCCACACTCTTCGTTCATTTCCATCGAAATAAAGAGACAGTGGAATAAGGCGAGCAACTTCGAAAATTCAATTCAGTTGCGTCAAGTGCCCCGTGACTCCAAACTTAGGAATAAGTGTTTCTCGATCTAAAGCACCTTTACCGCTGTCTGTCTATCTTTAGAATAATTTGCTCTTTCATTGCCAAAGGTCTTTTAATCCGTTCTGCATAGTGTTATATGTCATTTCACAGCAAATTTGCAGTACCCATCCATTATGAAAACGCAAAATAGATTACAAAAATTCTCATCTCTCCTTCTGTCACAGTCATTTTTAAAGGCTTGTGACGATAGATCGCTGGACTGCCTCTTTTTGTGCAAACAGCTCCTGGATCTGTGAACGTCCATCATACCGCCAACAAATAGCGAATGGTAAATTGCACTGACACGACGCCGACTGAAGACAATGGTGCCGAACGAAAAATGGCGCACCGCAATGCTATATACACACATCACAAAAGTTTTGCATGACCTAGGTTCCGAGAGTTTCGGAACCAGTACAGAAAATTGGAATAGAGATCAACATAAGTTTCATTTCCAACCTTTTTATTGCTCATGAAAACCACACACTGCATGTTGTACCATCATACAGCGAGACCTTCAGAGGTGTGCTCCAGATTGCTGAACACAACGCTACCTCTAACACCCAGTAGCACGTCCTCTTGCATTGATACACGCCCGTATTCGTCGTGGCATACTATACACATGTTTATCAAGGCACTGTTCGCCCAGATTGTCCCACTCCTCAACAGCGATTAGTCGTAGACCCCTCAGAGTGGTTGGTGGATCACGTCGTCCATAAACAGCCATTTTCAATCCATCCCAGGCATGTTCGATAGGGTTCACGTCTGGAGAACATGCTGGCCACTCTAGTCGAGTGATGTCGTTATACTGGAGGAAATCATTACAAGATGTGCACGACGGGGGTGCGAATTGTCGTCCATGAATTCGAAAGCGTTGCCAATATGTTGCCGATATAGTTGCACAACCGGTCGGAGGATGGCATTCACGTATTGTATAGCCGTTAGGGTGCCTTTCATGACCACCAGCGGCGTACGTCGGCCCCACATAATGCTACCCCAAAACAGCAGGGGTAGCCCTTGCGCGTCCTGAGCGAGGCATGTCATCGATAGGTCCCGTTTCTCTATATCTCCTCCTTGTCCGAACAAGATCGCATTGGTTTACTCAGAGACGCCTGGGCGCTTTCCTTGTTGAGAGCCATTCCTGGCACAAAGTAACAACGCGGACCCGATCGAACCTCGATATTGACGGTCTAGGCATGGCCGAACTACCTACAACACGAACCGTGTACCTCCTTCCTGGTGGAATGGCTGGAACTGATCGGCTGTCGGACGCCCTCCGTCTAATAGGCGCTGCTCATGCATGGTTGTTTATATCTTTGGGCAGGTTTACTGGCATCGATGAACAGTCAAAGGGACTGCGTCAAAGTACTGTGTGTGTGATACAATATCCACAGTCAACGTCTATCTTAATGAGTTCTGGAAACCGGGATGATGCAAAACTGTTTTTTATGTGCGTAAAATGTAGCGCTGTGGCTGGTTCTTCCGAGACAGTCTCAGCAAAGTCAAGACAGACCAAGCTTGACCAGTTTATTAGGCTGATATTTTCAGCTGATTCTGTATCCGTATTTTGTATTTCGCAAGCTCACTTACTGTAAAATATTCATTGTGGAAAATCTGCACGAAGTCAGTTAAGGATGCATTTCTATTAAGCGCTCAATAATGTACGATACGTATTTGCAGGATAAACTCGTGGTAGCACCTTTCCCTAATAAGCAAAATGTCCTGCACCCACAGTCGAACCAGCCACTGCTTACACTCGAAATAAAGAACCATCAAGAAAAGCGGTCAAAGAAGTCCAGCATAAAAATTCATACTCGTTCTACCAATGGCCTTGCCAAACTGGGCAAAGGTCCGGTCGGAGGTTTATGGTAGCCTTTTGGGTTTGGACTGGGGAAATTGCCCGAAAAGGCGAATGACTCAGCAGCTATCAGTGGTATGAAGTGCAGAAGGCAATGCAATCCACTGCACTGAAGGCCACAATGTGTATCCAGGGAATGCTATAAAGGCACATAATGTTTATCTACAGGATGTGTGGCCCGTAAGTGGAGTAGTGTCCTTATGAGCCGGCCGGAGTGGCCGAGGGGTTCTAGGCGCTACAATCTGGAACCACGCGACCGCTACGGTCGCAGGTTTGAATCCTGCCTCGGGCATGGATGTGTGTGACGTCATTCGGTTAGTTAAGTTTAAGTAGTTCTAAGTTCGAGGGGACTGATGACCTCAGAAGTTAAGTCCCATAGTGCTCAGAGCCATTTGAACCATTTTTTTTCATGATCTCTCCATTGTACAAGATACCGGATTAGTCAGCATTAGGATTTCCGAAACGGGTCTGCGAAGGGGGAGGTGACCATAAGACAAACCAACAAAATGTTAACACTCTACGAGTCGCTGTTTGGAATATCAGAAGTTTGGACGTTGTATGGAAGATAAAATATGTAAAAGGGGAAACGAAAAGACTGAGTCTACATATAAGGAGGGACAGTGAAGCGTAATGGAAAGAAGGTAAGAATTTATGAAAATATAGGTCAATATGAACAGCTGCAGAATATCGTGTATCAGGAGTAGGATTCGTTATGAAAAGCAACGTAGAGCACAGAGTGATCTAATGGGAAAAGATCAGTGACAGAGTTTCTCTCATCAGATATGACAAAGACGTATCGCTGACAACGAGACTTTAGGTATGCATGACGACGACGCAGGCAGAAGATGAAGAGACAGAGAAATTAGGAGGATACTGAAAGGGTAATTCAGTATGTAAAGGAGATGATAATCTAGTAGTCCGGTGGGAGGAATGCCGTTGTAGGGCAAGAAAAAGAGGAAAGAGTTACAGGAGAATAGTCCTTTGGTAGCACGAATGAGAGAGGAGGAGAACTAATTGAGTTCTGCAATAAATTTTTACTGTTAACAGCAAAATACTGTGTTCAAGAATCACAAAAGAATGAATGTAGTAGGAAAAGGTCCAGCTCGATTGCATCATGATCAAACACAAAATCCGAACTCAGATATTGGATTGTAAAGCTTACACAGGAGCAGATATAGATTCAAAAAACAATTTAGTGACGATGAAGAGTGAATTGTGGCTATGTCCACAAGACACTGTGGGGAGGGAAATGGAATACTGATGTACTGAGGAATGATTAGACGTGTTTGAAGCTCGCAATTACGATAGGAATACCAGCGTAGCCAGTTTAACTGAAGACTACAGGACATCTCTAAAAAAGCGATCACAATTGTTAGACAAACGTAGGCACAAGAAAGGAAACTGCGAAGAAACCTTTGGTAACAGACGAAATACTTCAACTGTTTGATAAAAGAAGATAGTGCACAAATGTTCAAAGAACGATAGGAGTAATATAAATAATATAAATAAATTGGGAGTGGAATAAGCACCAAGCGAAAGGGAACCAAGATAGAATGGCTGCCTGAAAAATAAATAGTCGTCGGAAAGACTGATTCAGCATATCGAAAAGTCAAAATAACCTTTGGAGAACTGAAAAACATCGGCGGGAACATTAATTATGAGAATTCGTCGGTTAAACGCAGAGGAGAGAGCGGATAAGTGGAAAGAGAACATTAAAGGCCTCTATGAGAGGGAGGAATTATCCATTGTTGTGATAGAATAAGAAATTGAAGTTGACATGGAAGAGACAGGCTGTTCATTATTAGGGTCAAAATTTAAAATAGCTTAGGAGGACTTGATATCAAATTAGGCTGAACAGATAGAAAACTGCCATCAGAATTTCTAATGTCACTTGGAGAAGTGCCAACTGAACGACAATTCGAGTTGGTGTGTAGAGTCTATGAGACAGGCAACATACCATCAGAATTTCGGAAAAATGTCGTTCACAAAATTCCGAAAATAGCAAGAGCAAAAAAGGGAGAGAACTGCCGTAATTTGAGCTTAATAACGCATTAATCACTGTTTCTGACCGAGCGAGGTGACGCAGTGGTACACTGGACTCGCATTCGGGAAGACGACGGTTCAATCCCGCGTCCGGCCATCCTGATTTAGGTTTTCCGTGATTTCCCTAAATCGCTCCGGGCAAATGCTGGGATGGTTCCTTTCAAAGGGCACGGCCGACTTCCTTCCCCATCCTTCCCTAATCCGATGAGACCGATGACCTCGATGTTTGGTCTCTCCCCCCAAAACAACCCAACCCAACCCCAACTGTTTCTGATAAGAATAATCTACACAAGAATGGAAATTAGCATCGAAAATCTCTTAGGGACATTGTTCTTGCCTTAGGAAAGTTAAAGGCACCAGATAGACAGTTCTAACGTAGCGCTTGATAAGGGAAGCAAGACTGAAGAAAAATCAAGACATGTTCATAGGTTTCGTCGATCCGTAAAAAGCCTTCTAGAATGTAAAAAGGTGCAAGGTATTCGAAATTCTAATAAGGGTAGTAGTACTAAGCTGTCGGATACGACGATTGATATACAATATGTGGGAGAGCCAAGAGAGGCTCAAATGGTTCAAATGGCTCTGAGCACTATGGGACTCAACTGCTGAGGTCATTAGTCCGCTAGAACTTAGAACTAGTTAAACCTAACTAACCTAAGGACATCACAAACATCCATGCCCGAGGCAGGATTCGAACCTGCGACCGTAGCGGTCTTGCGGTTCCGGACTGCAGCGCCTTTAACCGCACGGCCACTTCGGCCGGCGCCAAGAGAGGACAATAAGATTCGAAGGTAAAGAACTAACTCCACAGATTAAGTAGGATATAAGACAGGAGGCCTGTCTTTCGCTGCTACTGTTCCAACAGTACATAGAAGAAGTAATGACAGCAAAATTACAGTATCTGTTGGGTGGAATGAACGGTGTAATGACTGCAGAATATGGATTGAGAGTAAACCGAAAGTGATCAAAGTAAAGAAAGGCAAAAGTAAGGGGACGTAGGGGAAATGAGAATAGCCAGAATCTTATCATCAAAATTGTTGACCAAGAAGCAGACGAAGTTAAGAAATCCCGTTACTTTCCAAGCAAAATAACATATGACGGACGAAGCAAAAAGGATACTAAAAGCAGTCTAGCACAGCAAAGACGGTGTTCCTCGCCAAATATAAATGTATTAGTATCAATGGACCTTAAATAGAAGAAGAAGTGTCTGAGGACGCTTTTTCGGAGCACAAAACTGTAGGATAGTGAATGACGTACTGTGGGAAAACCGGAAAAAAAAGAATCGAAGTGACTGAGATGTGGCGCTGCAGAAGAATTTCGAAAATTGGATAGATTGATAAGTAATGAAGAGGTTCTCCACAGAATAATCGAAGAGAGGAATATTAACCAAACTATGACGAGAAGAAGGGACAGGATGATAGGACGTACGTTACATCAGGGAATAACGTCCACTGGACTAGAGGAAGTTGTAGAGGAAGACAGAGATTGGAATGCATCCAAAAAATAACAGAGGACGATGGGTGCAAGAGCAAATGTGAGATGAGAGAATGGCACGTGGAACATATTAGTGGTGGGCTGCATCATACCAGTCCAATCAGAAGAGCAATGAATAATAAAAAGAAGGAGAAATATGCAGTCCGACCTTGTGTGGTGAATGTACAAATACAAAAGAAAAAAAATGCTCGCCTAGGAGAATTACAAATTAACTCTATGACAGAAACTGTTTTCAAATTTCGAGAGTAAAGATGTTATAAATGAGCAAGATACCGGCAACAACATACGAAAGTGAAAGACCACTCTTTAAGGGTGCATGGTAACTGGTGATTGGCACTACAACGGGAGTGACTCTATGGATGACATTAGCGCGAACGACATCCTACCCAAAATACAACTAGTTACCACTATAGTTCCTACAACATTTTATGGCAGTATCGCCGACACATCGAAAACCACAGCAATATATTAGTCAGCGTCTTTTACACCAACATAATTGAGGCCAGTGTCGACATCGCAGCGCGCTAGTTGGTACCCCCGCCGAAGTCTTGTCACGGGTGGCGCGTACACGTCCACTTCTGCCAAGGCGAGGACCACAGAGCCCTTTATATCGCCCAGTGGTCTCGCTCGGCAGCGCTGCGGGATATTAAAGCTGAATTCTACGCTTCCCTGTAACACATGTTGAAAAGTGCATCTAAGACTATACTACAGCCCCTACGTCATGCTCCCATAGGGATCGCGAAGAGGAGAAGAAATGACAGCGTGCACACAAGCATTTAAGCAATCGCTCTTCCCGCGCTCCACACGCCAGGCAAGTGCGACAAACCCATAGTACTTGGTGCAGTCGGAAGTACCTTCTGCCATGCACTTCTGAGGGGTCTGCAGTGCAGATGTAAACATCTTGTTAGTTGTTTTTTCAGCGGCAGCAGACATAAGGTAAGTATGACATTTTCTGATTTACGTTTATAACTTTCTAGTTGCTTGTGGACCGGGCTTCCATATGAACATCTCAAATGGCTGAGTGCAACCTACCCACACTCTCCGCTAGTTACCGACACGTGTGACGAGCGTTCTGTAATTTTCAGAAAACGAATCAAGTTAGAAATTATTTTTGCGGACTGAGTCATGTAGATCTACTACCAGCAATTATAGTGCCAACGAAAGGAATCTTCTTAATCATCAACTTGTATGTAGTAAATCTGTAGTTACTGAAGAAATAATGGACTCGTCAGTCCGCTTAACGAGAAAAATTGTGAAACTGATTATACTGCATAAAATTTGAATCTGTCTAACAAATACTGAATTTTTTGTAGGGGATAAGTGTCAGTGCACGCATGAGACCTCGGACGATATTGGAAGAGGTTATTGAATATTTAAAGGTTAGTTATTATCATACTGAACACTTCGTAAAGATTCAAAATCGTAAGTAATATACCAACTGCAACACGTAATGTAGTAACAATGGAGAAATGTTAATTCACTATATTGTCCATAGTTTCTCGGTTTTACTTTTTGTCATAATCAGAACCCATTAGCAGAAATATAGACATTAATCCCAACTAGCTATAATTACAACACACAACGCCGGAAGTACAAAAGCCAGGATCATGTAACACACAAATAAATAAATAAAATTATATACTACTGCTGAATTACTTTGTCAGACAAATTAACTCTGATGCATAATAGTTTTCTTTCTCAAACTAGATAATGAAAGTAGCCAAATTCACAAAACTGGTATAGTACTTTCCGTTGATCCATACAATTTCTCTTTTCACACAAAGAGTACAGATTAATGTTTGATTCCTGGTATAATGAATATTTTCATAATAAACTTTATCGCTATTTCAACGACGTGACATATGACGATCACAACGATAGGGTCAGTTTCTTACTGCTGGTGGTAACGTCGAAGGGATGTTATAGACACTGGGTAAGGAACAAAGAAGACAAGAACCATAATATTCTGTAACTGACTGCACTACACTGGTCTTTTTCAGATTTTTGAACTTCTGAAATGGCACAGTCCCACTTTGAGGTGGAGATGCTGTAGGCGCGACGTATTTAATGAAAACAGTTACTAATCAAAATTATTCCTGTTCCATTTAAGAGCAAAGTTTCATACTATCGACCAAAAGTGCTCTTTTTGCTTTAATATCCAAGAACTCTTCTCAAGTAAGTATTATTCCTTGGTCCACAGCACCGATTGCTCATTACCTCCACAATGCCTTGTCTAAAATTTTTATCACCATGAAATTCAAACCCGTATTCAGCGCGTGGTGTCACATTTACTTACGTCCGACATCATACAACATCTTGTTAGACTTCTCAGCGTCTGCGCTCTAGCGTACCAACGATGTTAGAACCATGCCGACCAGGGAAGTATAATAACATGAGATGAGACTTGACGCGGTATGTTTGTTTGTAGCCGGCGCCGCCTTTTCAGGTGCCCCAAAACATTAGCAGACGATTGCTCCTTGTTCTTATTTCAGTTGTGTGAACGAGGCTTTGCTCGAAAAAGAAAATCGTATATTTTTGTCAATACCACAGTGTCAGGAGAGCAATTTCAGTCGTTTTTCTGGTCTTAAGTGCATCTTTCATTCAGAAGTAATACGAACTTCGCATCGATTTTCCGTAAGTATCGAATAAACAAGAATATGCTTCAAGGAGTTCACTTTCGAATCAAATACGATTTGCGTACACTTAAGTCTACAGTAAGCATGATTAGCACACTCGGAAACGACGCAGTCTGGCATTTTTGATCAAAACACTTCCACCAGTAGCTTATGTTTGGAGCAACTAATATGGCGAACGTCAGCTTCAAATCTTATCAGCGTGTCTACTACACACCTTACAAAAAACGTTTCATGTAGTTTGCAATAAGTTTATTTTGTAATCCTTCAGGTAATTATACTACTGGACACTAAAATTGCTACACCAAGAAGAAATGCAGTTGATAAACGGGTATTCATATATATATATATATATAGGGCTATTACAAATGATTGAAGCGATTTCATAAATTCACTGTAGCTCCATTCATTGACGTACGGTCACGACACTCTACAGATACGTAGAAAAACTGCTGTTTTTATATGAGAAATCGGTTGGAAACTTTCCTCATGTCAGCACGTTGTAGGTGTAGCCACCTGCGCCAACATTGTGGGCCCGCATCTCGTGGTCGGGCGGTAGCGTTCTCGCTTCCCACGCCCGGGTTCCCGGGTTCGATTCCCGGCGGGGTCAGGGATTTTCTCTGCCTCGTGATGGCTGGGTGTTGTGTGCTGTCCTTAGGCTAGTTAGGTTTAAGTAGCTCTAAGTTCTGGGGGACTTATGACCACAGCAGTTGAGTCCCATAGTGCTCAGAGCCATTTGAACCATTTGAGCCAACCTTGTGTGAATGCTATGAAAAGCTAATCATTTGCATATCACAGCATCTTCTTCCTGTCGGTTAAATTTCGTGTCTGTAGCACGTCATCTTCGTAGTGTAGCAATTTTAATGGCCGGTAGTGTAGCACTGACAAGAAAATAATAAAATATATATATTTATAAACTGAAAATATTGGGTTGGTGTGTAAGTTCGTGACGTTTTCCCAAACGAGATACACATAACAGAGACTGGTCGTCAGTAATATATTTCTTCACGACTTACACCAGCCTGCAAACACTGTGGTAATTCTTCGATTCGGAGACTGTAGAAGTCACATAGTTTTGAAGACAAATAACACGTCGAGCCAAACACGGAACGCTTTTTCAATCGGAAAGGAAGTTCCCTAAAGGTTGTTCGATAGAGAGCGGAAAATGTGAAAAACTTAAGGCGCAAGATTAGTTGAATAAGGTGGTCAGCCTAGCAGAATGCGGACGCACGTCATTGTGTAGTAGCATCACTCCACGCAGTCGTCCTGGGCGCTGTTCTTTGACTGCGCCTGCATGAAGACTCAGTTGTTGACAATAAATGACAGCAATTATTGTTACACCTCTCGGAAACAATTTGTAGTAAACCACACCGTCTCTGTGGCACCAGATTCTTAATATTATATTTTGCGAATACGCACAGGTCTTTTTACGGAGAGTGGCTGCTTTGTTTGGGCTCAACCACTCTTTTCTTTTACTTACGTCAGCATTAGACACCATTTGTCGTCACCAGCAACGACACATGATACGAGTGTCCGGTGTTACACACGAGCCAATTCATAACGAGCAAACCAAGATGTGCATATGCCCACTCGCTTACTTTCGTGATTTTGTCTAAGAAGGTGCGGTACCCATGCACCCGATTTTTGAACCTTCTCCATTGCATGCAAGCGTCACACGGTAGTCCATCCAGTTTGCCAGTTATCGAGTGTCCTGATGTGGATCATTGTCGATTAACGAGTTGAAAAGGTCTTCGTCTAACACTGAAGGTCTTCCAGACGGTGTAGAGTCACAATTAGAAAACATCCTTCTTAAAACGAGGAAACAATTTACTTGTTGTGCTCTGTCCAATGGCATCATCCCGACACACGTTGCAAATGCTATTGGCTGCCTCCACTGTTGTCACTCTCCCATTGAAATCAAACAGAATGCCGGAAATGTTCCGATCTCTGCTCTTGGCACTATTTTCTAGCGTCCACACCTCCACTCACTATCTCCAAATGAAGAAATGAAAATTTGCGAACTCAAATAACAACAATGAACTACTTAAATGATGACAATCGACAAATAAACACTTAGCAACAGGAATACCAACATGCAAAACACAAAACGCTACGAACTTATTCATCAAGCAATTCGAGTATGCGAAAGGAAACAAAAGTGATAATTAAAAAAAAGATGTTTCAAATGGATCTAAGCACTATGGGACTTAACATCTGGGGTCATCAGCCTCGTAAAGTTAGGACTACTTAAACGTAGTTAACCTAAGGACATCTCACATCCATGTCCGAGGCAGGATTCGAACCTGCGACCGTAGCAGCATCACGGTTCCGGACTGAAGCTCCTAGAACCTCTTTTCTTTTTATAAAAAAATTTATTAATGAAACAATGTTACACATTTCAAATACATACTAAGTACATATACTAACCATGTACACATGTTATACATGAAATGATTTAAACAAAAACAGTTTTATTATTGCAATTCTGCTGATGTTATAGAAATACAACAGGAGATTGTGTTGGTTCAAATGGTTCAAATGGCTCTGAACACTATGTGACTTAACTTCTGAGGTCATCAGTTGCCTAGAACGTAGAACTAATTAAACCTAACTAACCTAAGGACATTACACACATCAATGCCCGAGGCAGGATCCGAACGTGCGACCGAAGCGGTCGCTCGGTTCCAGACTGTAGCGCCTAGAACCGCACGGTCACTCCGGCCGGCGAGATTGTGTTACTGACTAAATTACCAGAACGAATTAAGTTAAACACCAAGAAAAGGTTTTAAAGACAATCAAAGTCCAAACACGAAGGAATCAAATCTGTACTTTGAATTACATTTGCTCTACTCTTTACAGAAGCATAAATAGCTCTTTATGAAGGACATCAGCAAATTGGTGGGATGATTTTTAATATATTAATGTACATAAGAAATCGTTTCTGTGAGAGACAGGTTAAGGGTAGAAACTGATCTTTAACTTTCCTAGCTTAATCAGACAAGCTATGAGCATTTCACACAAATATATGCAAGTCACCAAATAGAGAATATGGAAGATTTATGCCCATAGCACATAAAAACTATTTAATATTCATATTAGACAATTTCTGAAATACTTGAGAATGGTGGAATGACGATATGATAAAGTTGACTAGCCTTCCAACTACACTTTCTGGACATTAATTGAATGTTAAATATGTGAAGTGATCAGACCTACATAATAAGTCTTTCACTGCAAATCTGACTTACACATCACAGTGCAAAAATGAACAGGGCAATGTGACAGCCATTGAATATTACATTATATCAGATAGGACCTTATGGTTTTAACCAATCGATAAGGACATAAAAACTGTCAATTTTCAGATTTCTAATAATAACCAATAATGCAGCTTAAATGTTTTGTGTTTTGACACTTTTAGACACACAATTTGACTGTCACATAAGTTCTGTACATTAGCTTGTAAAATTTCAATAACTACTCTTTGAAGTAGAAAAAGCACACACCAAAAATATACAGTAAAATTTTAAATAATATCCGTAAGGTAATTACAATAAATCACTGACAACACAGTCTTCTCTTTTGTATTAACCAATGCCCATTCTTTCAAATATAATTTTTAATTTATTACTGAACTTTTTGTTGTGGTTCGAGTACCCTCTAATTATTGGGAATTCACATACCATGTGTACCTTGAACTCTATGGTGCTGTCGGATCCTAATTTGTTAAGGACGTAATTAACAAAATTTCCCAGCCACCAGTACACAGCGTAATTTTTTGTCTCTGAGAAATAGCGTGCTTCAGGCCTGTGTATCACTGAGAGCGATATTTACTCAGGGGGTGTCCTTGTAATCAGAACTATTTGCCCCCGGACCCACTTCCAACTACTCATGTGACCACTGCAAGTAATCTATGAATTATTGTGTCAACTAGATGGCATTGTTGACAGATTCCGATTGCGTACAGTCTTTCATTGGTGCTAACTATGCTGTTAACTGTCCTGTACTAAGACGTTTTTATATTAGACGTGAGAACATTAGAACTAATGTTTTTCCAATTCTCAATCCCCTCAATGTTTGGAAACTGTCGTTCTATTCTGTTCCTTGCTTCGCTTTTCTTGCGTTTCTGCTTTATGGCTCTTGATGTTAAGTGTCGGGACTGCCGAGTTCGACATTTGCATAACTAAACTCAACATAAAAAATCCTCAGATGTTGTAAACGACTGTTGATATTCCGCACGTCAGTCGGGAAAAGCAGGCTTTGAGGTTTAATGATCTCGAAAAGTTGGCTGGTTATGCTCCCTCGCCAGTCTCTTATTAGATGAACTTGCCCTTCGATAAAAGATGCAGAGGCGTCATCCGTTATATCAGTTAATACTAGTCCACCATCTTTAGTATCTAAAGTGGCTACTTTAGCAGTACTCTGAACACTTCACCTCTCGACAAAAAGTAGGTGATTTTGGACATTATTGTCCTCGCTATCATTCTCGGTATTGGAAACAGCTGGCCAGTATAATAAGCTTTAGCAATGATGCATGAGTTGATATACTTTATTGTTTGAAATTGGTTCATATATCGAGTTAAATTCTCTATAATGGCTCCTTGAACTTTATCTGCTACATCTTTCCAATTTAAAGCCGTCATGGGGCATGCTGTCAGGTGATCGCAAGTGTTTTATGTTGTCGGACTAATTTTGCCCACTCGACGTTGATATTATCAAAACCTCTGAGGTTTAACATCTTACTTTTTTTTCGTTTGCATTGGCTCCAGATGCTCTACAGTACGAATCAGTCGCCGTTGCTAGCGTGGCTACCTCGTCATTATTCCTTATACTGACCCCTATATCGTCAGCATAGGCTCTTATAACTGTGCTATTTCCTGATATTGTTAAGCCATTTAATCTAGCGTGGACATGTCGGAGGAAAGGTTCCAGCGAAATGGCGAAGAGCGACATGGACAGAGGACTTCTTTGAGGATAACCTCGTTGTATTTGCATCGACCTGGGTTGTTGACAATTCACCGCTATTTTAGCATTTATTCCAGTTGCTACGTTCTTAGTCAACTGTATGTTCCTATCGTTGAAACCTATTTTCTTCGATGTCTGTAGAAGATATTCATGATTTACTGCATCGAACGTTTTATAAGGTTTAAAACAAATAAAACACCTTTTATGTTTGTTACAGAAGTTATTGCAATGATATCCCTGAATTCTGCAAGATTTTGAAAAATGGTTCTGTCTTGCGCGCAGTTCTGTTGTTGACTAATGATTTTACCTGTAAGGCGTGAAATTATCTTGTTTAATGTTCTAGCTATTAATTTATAATCAGAATTCAGCAGTGAAATTGGACGAAAATTGTTTAAGTCTTTGCTTCCATTATTTTTTGGCACCAGAACATTTTACTCTCCTTAAACCCCGCCGGAACCATTTTACCCTGAATAACCTCATGTCTGTGATTTCCGCACCTAATATTGGACTGTAACGGACGTAAAAGTCTGCTGGCAGACCACTCAGTCTTGGGGATATTTTTGGTGGTGAGGCACACTGAGTCTTATACAAGTCCTCTTCACTGAGAACCTCGAGAAAATTTTCATTGTCCTCTTCTGACAGCTGTGGGGCTAGGATGTCCAGGAATTCTTCCAAGGAAGCATCACTACTTTGATGTACAGAATATAGCTCGCAATAATAGCGATAAATCTCGTCCATGACACCTTGCTGGGTTCTGAGAATCAGTAAAAGTCCTTCTCCCGTCTTCAGTATGCTTCACTAAATGAAACAGGGAAGTAGTTTCATCTTCTGACACCGAACTTGCCTTCCATTTGACTTCTCTTGATATTTAATAACTTGGCTTTGACTTTTTTGATGTCTGCTATCTGAAGGGAGGAACCTGCTGATACTTGATCATGTAGATCTCTCAAAACGGAATAGTAATATTCTATAGTGCATTTCATTTGTCTTGCGCTCTGGGCATTGTATTGAATAAGAACCTTCCTCAACTTAGGCTTCGCCAATTTAACCCACCAGTCGATACCAGTGGCAAATCCACTACGAGCACGCAGGTATAATGCCCATGTATCTTTAATCAGGTCTTCTAAATCATGAGTTACTAACAAGGAAGTGTTCAAATTCTACTGATTCTTGAATCGGCGAACTGGCTGTCTTGTTAGATTTATGCAAGGTAAAACACTTGAAAAGAACGAAGGGATGGTTTTTACATTTGTCACCGGAGTTTCAAGATTTTTAGAAATATGTAAACTATCAATCCTGTTACGTGATGTTTCCGTGACATACGTGAACACATCAATGGATGGGTATTTGATGTCCCATATATCCTTTAATTCTAAACCAGTAACTAGTTGTTTTAGTACACTTGAGAAATTAAAATTAGGGAACTGGTATTTTGGATTTAAAACACCATTAAATTACCTCCAAGTAATAACTGTCTTGGAGTTTTCCTTAACAAGTATATCAGCTCATCTTTGAAGAAACGTGCCCTGTCAGCTCGATGAGAACTTCCTGAAGGGGCATACAAGTTGATGATTGTCACATCATAAATATTTAGTCCTATTCCCCTTCCGGATTCTACATCTACATCTACATCTATACTCCGCGAGCCACCTTACGGTGTGTGGCGGAGGGTACTTATTGTACCACTATCTGATCCCCCCTTCCCTGTTCCATTCACGAATTGTGCGTGGGAAGAACGACTGCTTGTAAGTCTCCGTATTTGCTCTAATTTCTCGGATCTTTTCGTTGTGATCATTACGCGAGATATATGTGGGCGGTAGTAATATGCTGCCCATCTCTTCCCGGAATGTGCTCTCTCGTAATTTCGATAGTAAACCTCTCCGTATTGCGTAACGCCTTTCTTGAAGTGTCCGCCACTGGAGCTTGTTCAGCATCTCCGTAACGCTCGCGCGCTGACTAAATGTCCCCATGACGAATCGCGCTGCTTTTCGCTGGATCATGTCTATCTCTTCTATTAATCCAACCTGGTAAGGGTCCCATACTGATGAGCAATACTCAAGAATCGGACGAACAAGCGTTTTGTAAGCTACTTCTTTCGTCGATGAGTCACATTTTCTTAGAATTCTTCCTATGAATCTCAACCTGGCGCCTGCTTTTCCCACTATTTGTTTTATGTGATCATTCCACTTCAGATCGCTCCGGATAGTAACTCCTAAGTATTTTACGGTCGTTACCGCTTCCAATGATTTACCACCTATGGCATAATCGTACTGGAATGGATTTCTGCCCCTATGTATGCGCATTATATTACATTTATCTACGTTTAGGGAAAGCTGCCAGCTGTCGCACCATTCATTAATCCTCTGCAGGTCTTCCTGGAGTACGTACGAGTCTTCTGATGTTGCTACTTTCTTGTAGACAACCGTGTCATCTGCAAATAGCCTCACGGAGCTACCGATGTTGTCAACTAAGTCATTTATGTATATTGTAAACAATAAAGGTCCTATCACGCTTCCTTGCGGTACTCCCGAAATTACCTCTACATCTGCAGATTTTGAACCGTTAAGAATGACATGTTGTGTTCTTTCTTCTAGGAAATCCTGAATCCAATCACAAACCTGGTCCGATATTCCGTAAGCTCGTATTTTTTTCACTAAACGTAAGTGCGGAACCGTATCAAATGCCTTCCTGAAGTCCAGGAATACGGCATCAATCTGCTCGCCAGTGTCTACGGCACTGTGAATTTCTTGGACAAATAGGGCGAGCTGAGTTTCACATGATCTCTGTTTGCGGAATCCATGTTGGTTATGATGAAGGAGATTTGTATTATCTAAGAACGTCATAATACGAGAACATAAAACATGTTTCATTATTCTACAACAGATTGACGTAAGCGAAATAGGCCTATAAATATTCGCATCTGATTTATGACCCTTCTTGAAAATGGGAACGACCTGCGCTTTCTTCCAGTCGCTAGGTACTTTACGTTCTTCCAGAGATCTACGATAAATTGCTGATAGAAAGGGGGCAAGTTCTTTACCATAATCACTGTAGAATCTTACGGGTATCTCGTCTGGTCCGGATGCTTTTCCGCTACTAAGTGATAGCAGTTGTTTTTCAATTCCGATATCGTTTATTTCAATATTTTCCATTTTGGCGTCCGTGCGACGGCTGAAGTCAGGGACCGTGTTACGATTTTCCGCAGTGAAACAGTTTCGGAACACTGAATTCAGTATTTCTGCCTTTCTTCGGTCGTCCTCTGTTTCGGTGCCATCGTGGTCAACGAGTGACTGAATAGGGGATTTAGATCCGCTTACCGATTTTACATATGACCAAAACTTTTTAGGGTTCTTGTTTAGATTGTTTGCCAATGTTTTATGTTCGAATTCGTTGAATGCTTCTCTCATTGCTCTCTTTACGCTCTTTTTCGCTTCGTTTAGCTTTTCCTTATCAGCTATGATTTGACTACTCTTAAACCTATGATGAAGCTTTCTTTGTTTCCGTAGTACCTTTCGTACATGATTGTTATACCACGGTGGATCTTTCCCCTCGCTTTGGACCTTAGTCGGCACGAACTTATCTAAGGCGTACTGGACGGTGTTTCTGAATTTTTTCCATTTTTGTTCCACATCCTCTTCCTCAGAAATGAACGTTTGATGGTGGTCACTCAGATATTCTGCGATTTGTGCCCTATCACTCTTGTTAAGCAAATATATTTTCCTTCCTTTCTTGGCATTTCTTATTACATTTGTAGTCATTGATGCAACCACTGACTTATGATCACTGATACCCTCTTCTACATTCACGGAGTCGAAAAGTTCCGGTCTATTTGTTGCTATGAGGTCTAAAACGTTAGCTTCACGAGTTGGTTCTCTAACTATCTGCTCGAAGTAATTCTCGGCCAAGGCAGTCAGGATAATGTCACAAGAGTCTCTGTCCCTGGCTCCAGTTCTGATTGTGTGACTATCCCATTCTATACCTGGTAGATTGAAGTCTCCCCCTATTACAATAGTATGATCACGAAACTTCTTCACGACGTTCTGCAGGTTCTCTCTGAGGCGCTCAACTACTACGGTTGCTGATGCAGGTGGTCTATAGAAGCATCCGACTATCATATCTGACCCACCTTTGATACTTAACTTAACCCAGATTATCCCACATTCGCATTCGCTAATAACTTCACTGGATATTATTGAATTCTTTACTGCTATAAATACTCCTCCACCATTGGCGTTTATACTATCCTTGCGGTACATATTCCATTCTGTGTCTAGGATTTCGTTCCACCTCGTTTACTGAAATCCCTTCCCTCACCAAAACAGCTGTTCCAACACTTATTTCGGGAGATACATTTATGTAACTGACAGAACCGGGAATTACTAAATCCGAAATTAGAACTTCTTGTAAGAGGGCAATATCAGTCGTGGATTCGTACAAAAATTCCTTAAGGGCCGATTATTTCAAAAAGGTAATTTTATTCATGTTTATAGTGGTGACAAAATAATATTGCTTCATTGCGCTGTCACTATGTAGTTGTTTTGATGAACTAATTTAGTTTCCTGTGGTTCAGGGTTCAGTTAAGCTATAACAGTTTTCTCGGAAGGCTGAACATGGAATAACACTTCAATCAGTTTATTAGTTACCGTCCCGTTTTTTCTACTTCTGATGTTTTCTCTTGTAGCGCAAGCAGACTGATTTACTGGTAAACTTTCTGATTTTTTCTCCAGTGATTAGTGTAGGACCGTTTCGGAATGAACATTATTTGGGCTTGGGTCGCCCTTACCGGATTTTCCCTTCCCTTGGTTACGAGCTACATTCTCATTTGGTTGCGTCGGTATTTTACTTCGCGGCTTATCTGGAGCAGCAGCAGACGCTTTCGCTATTTCTGTTGCCGGCGCCTGCCCTGAGGTGTTGACCGTGATTTCAGTTTGGCCACCACATCCTCTTTCTTTATTAATTTCACTTACTTTCTGATCGAGGAAAATAAATGGAGAATGCAGTTTTCAACCTCTGCCTGAATTTGTTTATTAACAGATGGCTGCTGATATTTGCAGTCGTCTACTGTACCTGTTGTTTCTTGCAAATTAATACTGATTACTCTCCCATCATTTTCTGGTACAGTATGCGTGTTATCCTTCTGTTCATCCGCTTCCATTGGCATTTTGCCTCCCGGTTCTCCTGCCTCCTGATTGCACTGTTTTTGCTTGCGAAGCGAGGGAGTTGGATAAAACAGCTCCTCCAGAGGTTGTTTTCTCGGTTGCACTTCGGTTTCACGAGTAGTAGTAACAGAGTTTCCCTTTGTTGTTAATGGGGGAAACTTTTATCGTGAAGGGATACATCAGCTTGGCCCGCTGCGTTAGCATCATCAACCAGTTTATCCAGGCTATCCTTTGGTAACAGATCATTTAAGATAAGCCTCAGACGCTGTACCAAATTACTTGTAAGAATAACAGTTCGCCACGGACATTCCGGTCTGAAGTGGCCGGTTTCGTTACATACTCGTATATGACATGTAGCTTCTTGGCCTGTATAGACAATTTGTGCCTTATACCCACAAACAGTAATGTGAGACGGAATATTCGTCTTAACGTGGATCTCTACACAGCGGACCACGTTGAAATACTGCAGATTACAGCGAGGTGACCACCTTTCATTTGCAATTGATTTAACGTCCCCGTAGTTTGAAAGCGCTTCCTTAATCTTGTCATTTTCAATTTCAATGGGAAGATTCAAGACACGAACGGTTTTGTAATGAATGTCCGCTTTATAAATGGAAACCTTACTTTTATAACCATTTTTACGCACAAAATCTACTTCATAGCCCCACTTTCGTAACACTTTATCAATAGTTGCAACAATTATTAACTTGACAAAAACGCAGTATTCTTTCTGATCCAGTTGCCAGGTATGAACGGTTTCAGAATTGAAACCAATTACCTGTGTAATCCAGTCATCTATTTCTAAGGTTGTCGGCTGAGCAGGACGGAATTCCCTGTCAAAAGAAAATACCAGAGTATTCTTCCTGAGCTTTGTAGCCATGGTTAATCCAGCGAGGCAATTTCGGTTAAGCAACCGAAATTCCAATTAGCAGCAGCAAGACCAGATAGAGCGATCAAATCACAGGGAATATGAACGAAAACGGAGATTAACGGACGTACAGCACTCGACGAAGAACGAGTGCTGCGATGTAAACACGGAAGTGCAGTGCAGTACTTAACAGCAGCTACTCGCTAGCGCGGCTGAAACGGAACTGATTCTCGGTCACAGCGGCCGGCGATAATTATACTGTGTTGTAGTGTTATAAAGGGAGGAGGTCGGGCGAGCAATGGGTTGATAGCGCATTGCCGTGAGTACTGTACCAGAAGATAATAGTTGGAGTTTCTGTGCAGGAAGAAGCGAATGGGTCTGTTCCGACGACGATGGCCGTATAATCGACAGTATTTTCATGTCTGGTGCAGCTAGGTTATGGCGCACTAATTTTTACGGAAGAGCTAGCTGGAGGTACAGCAACAAGCTTCGCTGACGTAGCAGAACAGCAACAAGACTTACGAATGCGATATATCTTGGGGCACAGTGTCGATACGGCTGTAACAGAGCCGAACTGTGACGCGCGGCTGTCAGCGGACGGCGGACCAATGAGCTACAGTGTACACGGTTGATACGGAGCTCTCGACTGCTGCTAATGCGCCAGTGGTGGCTAGCGCACTACCACACACACACATACACATACACACACACACACACACACGCGCACACAAACACACGCAGACGCTCACTGGATAGTAGAAGCCCTCCGAGGTTAAGCCGCAAGACAATCCGCAAAGCCGTCTGCAGCTCCATCTCGAGCAAGTTGTTAGCCAACACGGCCAAACTTTGGCAGCTCCTGCCTCCTCCGCTGGGCATTATTATCAAGTCGGAGGAGAGATACAGGAGCAACAGCTCCGGCGACAGGGCAGGCGGCAGCGCACCGCCGCCCTGGGACAAGTGGGGCCGCCTCTCGGGACCAGGTTCTGGTTCTGCTTCTGCTTCTGTTCGCTCGGCTGCGGAAACCTTGCCACAGCGCTCCGCCATCAAACTTGGGCACACAAAAGACGCCGCTGTCCTTTCTCATGAACGATCAAAATCTATGTACCAGCCAGATAGTCACTTGCTGCACTACTTACTTCAGTTCGTGAAACAAATACACATACATCTACACTATGTAATCAAAAGTATTCGGACACCCTCGAAAACATACCTTTTTCGTATTAGGTTCATTGTGTTTCCACCTGCTGGCGGGTATTCCATGTCAGTGACATCAGTAGTCATTAGATAGTCATTAGATATCATGAGGGAGCTGAATGGGATGCTCCGTGGTCAGGTAATTAGATGTTACATGTTTCATACGTCTGTACGCGATATTTCTACACTCATAAACAATCCTAGGTCCACTGCTCCAATATTATAGTGAAGTGGAAACGTGAAGGGACACGTACACCACAAAAGGGTACAGGCCGAACTCGTCTGTTCACTGACAGAAACCGCCGACAGTTGAAGAGAGTCGTAATATGTAATAGACAGACGTCTACCCAGAACATAGAAATTCCAAGCTGCATCAGGATCCAAAAAAATGGTTCAAATCGCTCTGAGCACTATGGGACTTAACATCTGAGGTCATCAGTCCCCTAGAACTTAGAACTACTTAAACCTAACTAACCTAAGGAAATCACACACTCCGGCCGGCTGATTCATTCAATATAAGGATTATTCCCATCAGTCGGAACACGGTATAAGATTGTTGAGAGACTTCTACCAAAGCTATATATCTTCCAGTGAAAGTTCAGCTGCGTATTGTGAACTGGAATAACCAACTTGCTCACTTTCGTGGCGACGAAATCATTGTACGACTACACCTAGGGCGTGATGGGCCTAAGGTATAAAATCAGCGCGCACCACAGCAATTCTCAGCAGATCCGCAAGTTAATGACAAACCCAAATTATGAGTTTCTTAAATCAGTAGGTTTAATACCTCGCTATGACGTCGTCGCTCAATATATGTCACCCAGTGGAATATGATGAGCGAATCATACCCTAAGAATACTTCCCCATTACCCTCATGCTGGATTGTCATCCAGCATCAATATACTTTAACTCTTCCATGCAAGAGTTTCATATATTTGGAAGGATCATTTAAGAAAAAGGATGGTACTCATACAGTAGATCCAAAGCTTACACGTAGTTCTTTGGAATTCCTGTTCCAGGAAATACTATACATATTTAATGGAGTAGAGATTGATCGCACACGTAATGGTGACATAACATCAAACATTTAAAAATACATCTCAGCGTCACCCACGGATCTGAATGATTTAGAAAATTCAGGATGGTTCATAGGCGAGCCTGTGGGCAGAACAGCAGAAGAGTAATTCCGGTTTGCTGCATGCATACAACTTGAAATGCTTATTGGGTACTTTGAGGATATGCAGCGAATTATTATGAATGCTAAACAGAAATTTATTCTGGTAAGGAGTGCAACGGACAGCAACTCATACACTCAAAGAGTTCAAGAGGAGGACCAGATAATCATCAATAAAATTCTGTGGAAAATACCATGCATCAGTGTGGAAGATGAAGAGTATTTTAAGCTTTTAAAATTTCAGAATACTTTTTGATCATAGCTGGTTTCCGAATAGCCAGTTCTACCGACAGTAAGCAGAGAAGATGGTCTATTCAAACCTCCATGCAGCTGGAAACAAAGAGATTCATCATACTTTCATTTCATATCAATAGAAGGGAGAATTTAGCAGGGGATTCCACCGTATCTAAACTCTGTAATCTATCCAAACCCTGAGTTTGTCTGTATGACAATTTACGCCATAGTGGGACCAAAATGTATACAGTCTAGCATTTGACATGTATGCAAGGTTCTGTGCATCTTACTATGAAGGTGCTGAAGAGGAAAGATGCCTACTCTGTCCACGGAAATTCAAGGAGTTGGCAATAATCACGGTAATAGACTGTTCTAAGCAGAATGAGATAGATAAATCGCGACCAATAGATGTATGAATCGAATCTGAAGCTTCATCAAGTTTCCAGAACACGCTGCAGCTTATGCTCTACTTCTACTTGGTCATGCGATCAACTATTGCCCCTTTATTGGTATTGTGTATCGTACTGTATAGCAGACCAACTGCTGTGGCATACTCAGAGCATTTCACAATGACAGTTTGGAGCGTCAAAATTCTTGCCGACATTCATGCTTTCCATGATAACGAGTGTAGGCGATTCTTATTTAAAGATGTTGCGTTCATAGCATACACAGAAGATGCTGGTATAATACATACATTCTCCGCAAAAATTGCATCATCGAGACCTTTCAAGGATGTGAATTATACTAAAACACGTCGGAGTGCAAAGTGGTTAACACATTTCTTCCATGGACTCCACTGGGACGACACTGCTATAACATATAAAGAAATAATGACGTCACCACGAATATTCGATCATCTTGAGACCATCATCTATGTCAAAGGCGAAGAGAAGATCACATGGATGAAGCAGATCTTCCAGTTTGCGCCTATTCAAAACCTGGAATTCTGCGGGTGCCCTGCTATCCATCATCCCAAGAACATATGTGAAAATAGTGTTGTGTCTCCAGAATGAGATTTTCACTCTGCAGCGGAGTGTGCGCTGATATGAAACATCCTGGCGGCTCAAAACTTTGTGCCGGACCGAGACTCGAAATCTGGACCTTTGCCTTTCGCGGGCAATTGCTCCACCAACTGAGCTACCCAAGCACGACTCACGCCCCGTCCTCACAGCTTTACTTCTGCCAGTACCTCGTCTCCCACCTTCCAAACTCAACAGAAGCTCTCCTGCGAACCTTGCAGAACTAGCACTCCTGAAAGAAAGGATATTGCGGAGACATGGCTTAGCCACAGCCTGGGGGATGTTTCCAGAATGAGATTTTCACATTGCAGCGGAGTGTGCGCTGATATGAAACTTCCTGGCATGTTAAAACTGTGTGCCGGACCGAGACTCGAACTCGAGACCTTTGCCTTTCGCGGGCAAGTGCGCTACCAACTCCGCCGCAGAGTGAAAATCTCATTCTGGAAACATCCCCCGGGCTGTGGCTAAGCCATGTCTCCGCAATATCCTTTCTTGCAGGAGTGCTAGTTCTGCAAAGTTCGCAGGAGAGCTTCTGTAAAGTTTGGAAGGTAGGAGACGAGGTAATGGCAGAAGTAAAGCTGTGAGGACGGGGCGTGAGTCGTGCTTGGGTAGTTCAGTTGGTAGAGCACTTGCCCGCGAAGGGCAAAGGTCCCGAGTTCGAGTCTCGGTCCGGCACACAGTTTTGATCCACCAGAAAGTTTCATATCAGCGCACACTCCGCTGCAGAGTGAAAATCGCATTCTGGAAACATCCCCCAGGCTGTGGCTAAGCCATGTCTCCGCAATATCCTTTCTTTCAGGAGTGCTTGTTCTGCAAGGTTCGCAGGAGAGCTTCTGTTAAGTTGGGAAGGTAGGAGACGAGGTACTGGTAGAAGTAAAGCTGTGAGGACGGGGCGTGAGTCGTGCTTGGGTAACTCAGTTGGTAGAGCAATTGCCCGCGAAAGGCAAAGGTTCCGAGTTCGAGTCTCGGTCCGGCACACATTTTTGATCTGCCAGAAAGTTTCAGATCAGTGTTGTGTCTGCTTATAAAAATGTAAAATACCTTTAAGTTGAATTAATGAAAATAAATGAATTTTTTACCAAACAGTCCGTGTTTTTCGTTCTCTTTACCTAGCCCCTAGGTAGATAGTTTGTAGCTTTACTCAGAGTCTACCAGTGTAGCTTTGTTATAGCACAGGAGATATAATGTCCGACATGTTTGCAATATGTATTTGGAAAAGACACGATCACGTGGCACCTGTTCCTAAAACCAATAAGCACAGCACGATAGGCGAAATCCCATTCAATAATTACATATATTTTGTTTTCTTCCGTCTTAAACGTAACCTTCCTCATGCTTCAAATTAATACCTTGCGCATCTTGGACAGCCTTTACATACATTTGTAAGGGTAAGTATTTGTGAAACAACAATGAAGACATATGGTGAAGAATAACCATTTTGTATACAGACATAAATATTCAGAGCAGTAACACAACTTTACACCCACAAATCTTGTTGTTTTTACAACAAACGAAGTAATACTGCTTTTAATTTCACAGTTCTTGTTAATGTTTGAAATTTTTCTGGTCCACTGTTCTTGGGTTTAAAAGTTGTTTGAACAAGTTTTTACATTAAAATGCTATACTGATTACGTCTATTGCAGAGGAACAGTTTCTCTTATACTAACTATGTTACTATAACTAGTGACTTTCCATCTAACCAAAAGACTTAATTTATACGTTGAGCTGGATGGCTCTAAACATTTTCCACATCAAGTAGCTGAAATAATTTAATAATACAATGATGTAGATGGATCTAAGATGTTCATCCCAAACAGCTGCACTAAAATGAATTGGGTGGAACCCATACTTTAAACCAGTATGACTTAAAGACAGCTAGTGGCCGGTGAAAATTAAAAACTAATCTACCTACACATGCAGCCACTCAATCACACACACACATATAAATTTTTTCCTTTCATTTACGATTTTAACTCTTTTGACAATTTTAGTTCTCTTTTAATCTTCTATATGTGATTATTGGACATTTTTAACTTTTTAAAACATTTATTATTTGTTTCCAGCACTCAGTGGTTACACACACATGAATACATAGTATGCCACTTATTCAGAAAAAAATTAACGGAATTTACTTATATGTAGGCATATATATTTACACAGGCACCTACGCTCAAACTCATACAGAAGCATAAACATGGACACACAAGCACTCACACATACAGGCACACGATACAGCACACACATTAAATGTTTACACTATGATGAAGGAACCATACTATTCGGCACAGGCTTTAACTCAGCCAGTCACTCACTCTCTCTGTTGTTCACACCATCGGAATCCCCCACCAGTGTCACACTTCAAGTAAATAGTGTGAGTTTACGAGGGTTTTGATCCTGTCATCACAAATGTCTCCTTTATTGTCATGGGGTGACAATTTGACTTTATACTGCCCCACAGTGTACACCTCATGACCTTCACATCGAATATAAGTTTTCTGTACCAATTGCAGCGGTTGAAGTGGAGCACAGCTGACACTGTAACACAGGCACTGGAGGCAGTCTTTGACCGTGAGGACATGTAATGCTGAAAATCGCACACCCTTAGCCCGCATCTTGGTGGCTCCATCTCTTGTACGATATGCATACATTTGGGATCTCAGATCCACAAACTCCGCAATGGGCAATCCACCTTCCTCATCTTTCATTATGCCAATAACCTTCTTGTCGTGAGGAGCAGTACCTTAAATTTTATCGGCTGCATATCCTAATGTGTCGAATTCATTTCTGTGACACCTAATTACATCATATGGATCATAGTTCCTCAACCAATAGATGAAGCTATTGTATATAAAGTATCTTTGGTTCGGCGAAATGGTTTTAGGAAACTCGTACAGGAAGAAGCACATATGGAGTCTGGTGATCTTTAGTATACAGATATCCAAATAGATAGGTTTTGTAAATTACACTGAAACATCTCCACAGCAACAAAGTTCTTGATTGAAATCTGCTTAAAATTTGGACTGTCGATATATATTCCTATGCCCCACGGCCCATACTATTTGTTCCTAATCATAATATGTCATTCATTTCTTACAATGAGCATTGTTTTACAAAAAATGGAAATTGTCGTTAATTTATAAAATATATTTTTCAAAATCACTAGTTGCGCCCGCCCACTTTTCGGTATTTAACTGAATATACTCCTTTAAATAAAGGGACTCATTGAAGCAGGCAGCCTGGGTGATTCTACCTAGCTGTATTCCTAAGCTGAGGCGCTGCTGGAGATTGTGGTAATAAATTATGTACTTCTGCTTGAGTTCAACAGTGGTCATGATTTTAGGGATAGTGCTTCCTTGTGAAACTTGTTGCTTGGGACATAATGGCATGTCGCTTATCATTTCATGCATGCTAACACGATACATGAGATCAGCATCCACCACATACTCAACAACAGAATCAGCTGCCAGACCCAGTATTTTTACATCTAATCCCTCTAACTGTTTTTGGGCACCCATTGAAACCCACCAACTAGCAACGGCTGCATCACAGCGCGCCCAGATGAGCTATTCACATTCAAATATAGAACATAACTTGAAACGAGTAATGCATTGAACACCACAGCCAAATGTGGATTATTTGCCTTTACATGTTTAAGTACATACTGGCATAGTCCTCCCAGGATCCTGAACTCAAAGGAAAGAAGCATGTCAGTATCAGTCAAATGTTTTATGCTGCACCTCATTTTCTTTAGCATTGTGTCCCAGGACAACTCAGGTGCTGTGTAATAATATGTGGGGGCCAGAGAGTACATGGCAATGCATAAAACCTGGAAGTTTTCAAAAAGAAATGCCAGAAAGAAGAGGTCTGTTTCCATGTATAGTCTTGTGAATTCACCCAAATTGGAGATGTTGAATCGCTGCCATAAATTCACAACATGTTCATAATATTCACTAGTTACGGCATCGCCTGTGAGAGTATTGGTGAATTACTTGCCTGATACTCATAAGGGAAAACTCCTTTCCTAGTTACAAGCTGAAATTTTTCCTCATTAGGGTATGCAGATCAGAGGGCATGCATGTCCTCCCGAGGCAGAGTTTCAGCAAGTTTCTGCAGTGGCGCCTGCAAAAAATGTGGTGTGTCGAGGAACTGGAGCGTTATTTTTGGCATCATTCGTTTGGAGAACGAAATACACTTTTCAACACTCTCAGGCAGGACACGACATCCTTTTCCTCCCAGCCAAAGTTAATAAATTGCCCAAATAGAAAATGGATGTCATACCACTTAAATTACGGAAAAAACAGGTATGTGTCATGGTAACTTCAAATTTCATGCATTGCGAGCTGCACTGCGGAACTTGCCCGTCAGATTACAGTAGTTCCTGCAAAGAGTTTCAGCTTTTATATCTAATGAGAGCCCATAAATATGACAGTTAACTGCATCATTAAATAGGTTTTTATCCTCCTCCAATTCGGTCATGTGGATCTTTGTGCTCTAAAGCCTATCAACATACCATGAGCGTTTTTGAAGCTCAGTGAACAGCCAAACTGCAGGATTATCTCCAACAAAAGATTAATAGTAGTTAAGACTTGTCTGCAGCTCGTCGTCTAGTAGCTAGCGTTGCTGCCTCTCGATCATGGTGTCCAAGGTTCGATTCCTTACCGTGTTGGGGATTTTCTCTGTCCATGTACTGGGAGTTTGTGTGGTCCTCCTCATTTCATCATCATTTGCGGCAGTGGCTAGAATGGACTGTCAAAATATTGGACTGTGTAACAATTAGGACTTTGTACGGGTGCTGATGACTGTGTAGTTAAGTGCCCTGCAAACCGAACATCATCATCAGTTAAGAGTTGAATCATATGAGTATGCAATTTGATACATTTCCACATACTGTATGTGTTTTGGGTGAAGGTGTTATGTGAGACTAAAGATTTCTCTTCATAGCAGGTCACAGGGGCAAGGAGACATTCGACGTCAGCATATGCAACAAATGGACATCATTCCTTAGGTGAGAATTCTCGAATTCATTTAAAGCCTACTTGTTCTTAATGTCCTTAGGGAGTTTGATGCAACAAGACCCACCACATAACGGATCATAGGTATGAATCTGGATGTCAAGGTGTGGTATTGGGCTGAGTGCCTTAACTGATGCTCCCACATCCATCGGGGAAGCACCCAAGGTGGATTCATGATACCATTTGGCGACTGATGTGCTCCAAAATATAACTAAATTATCACTCCAGATGTAGTGCAGGCTTTTCTCCTCAACAGCATCCTTCTGTATAAAGGGTGAGTCAACTTGCAGTGAAACCCTGCATTTCATTTAATGGCACTCATCTCGGATCAGCTGTGGGTTGAGGAGCTCTGCCTCCAGCACTGGGAGTCATGCTTCTAAAACCAGACAGGGTCACGATAACCCCCCAGCCATATTCTCAGTTCTAGTGAGCGAGATATGCCATTCAAAGGCCCTAGCAGCTACCATGTATTTCAGAGGTCTCATGAATAATCTAATCTATGGCTAATCTGAACTGGACTGGATAGAAAACTGCCGCTAGCCACAGGTTCACTATCATTAACACTACACCTAGGAGACAACTGCGTCCACCCAGTGGGTGATTGGAGGAGGCACCTTCAAGGGGAAAGGGTATATGCTGAGACACACATATCTTTTGGTGCCAGTGAGGACGAATTGCTGGATCTACAGTATGAGGATGTGGTGGTGGCGATCTCCTGTGGGAGTACTCAGGCTGTGGTGAGAGTGATCACTGAAGCTGCTGCATGTTGTAGCCAGCCTGGGGGTGACAGATCGTTGCTCTGAGTGAACCACCCATAGATGCCACAGGGTATGCAATGATGCTGGGGCTGGCACTGCAACTGTCGTGGTTGCATCTGCCACACTTGTGTGGTAACATGCGGCGCTCTGCATGGGTGTGTGTTACTTGGCTGTTGTTTCATGCCTGCCCCCACAACCACTGCTTTAGTTGCATTTGACACAGGAAGCTGCTCTGGTGGCAGAGTTCGTGGTACCTCTGTAACACTCAAGATTTTTATATATATATATATATATATATATATATATATATATATATATATATATATATATATATATATATATATATATATGCTGTAGACAAATAAGAACCATTAAGCACATCACCATTCCCAAATAATAATTATATGCCATAAAAATAACGGTTGCATTAGGATCACCTCATACACTGTGGGTCCCATGATTGAGCAGTTCATTCGATATTTCTGCTAGTTCTCCCACCGAATGAAATATTTCCTCCTCCTCTTCGAAAAGAGTGAGATGGTATTGTCTTTCAACAGCCACCATCTCATACAACCACGGTGGTATTTCTCTCTCGACATAACTGTTATTGTTGCGGGGCAACCAATCCATGTCACAAAAGTCCTTTACTGCAAGATATTGATTATAAGAAACAACAAAAATAATCTTTACTGCAACGAGATATTAATTACACATAACTATTAAAAAAAAGTTCATATGAGTTGAAAGTGACTACTCCTGGTCATCATTCACTACTTATACCCATGCAAGATTCTCATCGTCCTCTTGACTCATAGCAAAATCTACAACACAACTTCATATGATAAACAAGAAATCGAAGGGAAATTTCGTAATCTAGCAGCTGCTCAATGTCTGTCAGCTGCCTCTATAATGCTGCAACAGCGAGATAAAAAATTTTAAATACTTGTTACGATCCAATTACAAGAGTTGCTTTCTGAACATGTAAACCATCACACAGTGAATTTTGAGATGTACTTACATAATGGTAGCACAACCTCACCAGATTGCTGGTGACATTCTAATTCAGCCAACATTTCGGGAATGAATGCTGCAATACCAAGTAAAAGAACTTCTATAACCACTTTTTACAAAAATGTATCACAGTCTAAAAAAACTGAATACTTTCATAATATTGTAAGTGTCGTAGTTTTAACTTATAAATTTTTCATAAGCACTTATATGGCAAGTGCCCAAAGTTTGGCAGTTTCCCTTCACCACTGCCACTGGCATCATTACTGGCTGGGTTTTTCATACTGTGAGAATCACACAGACACAACTAGGTACTGTAGGAGAATGATGATGATTGTGGGTGGTTTGGGCTTTATATACCTTCAGACTCCCCTCTCTATTTTGTAGAGGACCAATAGGAATTCAGAATACCATACCAGCAGGTTATAACTTGCCTTTTTTTTCTTAAGCCTGGCTAAATCAGGCTGACACAGTTGTCTGAGAAACAGAACACTGCTGTGAGGGAGGAAAACAATCCTGAGACAAACATCCTTTGTATTCTGGCAAGTGGTATGAGAATTGGATGAAGCTGTAGGTTAGGAAAAACCGTCTCTGATCTTAGTGAGACAGACAGGTAGTTTGACAATTGCGATGTCAGCTGTGTACCTCAAGACACATGTCGTTGCTTATTAAGGTACAGCTGTGGGAGAAGGACTCTAAACTTGCCTTCTTTTTCATTTTCAAGCAGGCTGAAGCCTTGGTGCAGGTGGCTGCTGTGGGGGAGAAAAAAATTCTGAGAAGCAGGTAGAGGCCCTTCTGAAAATATCCTCTGTTACCTGACTTGTGACTGCATGTGCCTGGAAAACTGGACACATCTGCTGTCTTCATAAAAACACTCTCCTCAGACAAATTGATAGCCTATCACTCCCAATGCCAGCTGCATCACTGTGTGTTGTTGTTCATTAGTGCAAAACCGTGGGAAGAAGGTGATAACTTTCAAAAACAAATCTACACTCCTGGAAATGGAAAAAAGAATACATTGACACCGGTGTGTCAGACCCACCATACTTGCTCCGGACACTGCGAGAGGGCTGTACAAGCAATGATCTCACGCACGGCACAGCGGACACACCAGGAACCGCGGTGTTGGCCGTCGAATGGCGCTAGCTGCGCAGCATTTGTGCACCGCCGCCGTCAGTGTCAGCCAGTTTACCGTGGCATACGGAGCTCCATCGCAGTCTTTAACACTGGTAGCATGCCGCGACAGCGTGGACGTGAACCGTATGTGCAGTTGACGGACTTTGAGCGAGGGCGTATAGTGGGCATGCGGGAGGCCGGGTGGACGTACCGCCTAATTGCTCAACACGTGAGGCGTGAGGTCTCCACAGTACATCGATGTTGTCGCCAGTGGTCGGCGGAAGGTGCACGTGCCCGTCGACCTGGGACCGGACCGCAGCGACGCACGGATGCACGCCAAGACCGTAGGATCCTACGCAGTGCCGTAGGGGACCGCACCGCCACTTCCCAGCAAATTAGGGACACTGTTGCTCCTGGGGTATCGGCGAGGACCATTCGCAACCGTCTCCATGAAGCTGGGCTACGGTCCCGCACACCGTTAGGCCGTCTTCCGCTCACGCCCCAACATCGTGCAGCCCGCCTCCAGTGGTGTCGCGACAGGCGTGAATGGAGGGACGAATGGAGACGTGTCGTCTTCAGCGATGAGAGTCGCTTCTGCCTTGGTGCCAATGATGGTCGTATGCGTGTTTGGCGCCGTGCAGGTGAGCGCCACAATCAGGACTGCATACGACCGAGGCACACAGGGCCAACACCCGGCATCATGGTGTGGGGAGCGATCTCCTACACTGGCCGTACATCACTGGTGATCGTCGAGGGGACACTGAATAGTGCACGGTACATCCAAACCGTCATCGAACCCATCGTTCTACCATTCCTAGACCGGCAAGGGAACTTGCTGTTCCAACAGGACAATGCACGTCCGCATGTACCCCGTGCCACCCAACGTGCTCTAGAAGGTGTAAGTCAACTACCCTGGCCAGCAAGATCTCCGGATCTGTCCCCCATTGAGCATGTTTGGGACTGGATGAAGCGTCGTCTCACGCGGTCTGCACGTCCAGCACGAACGCTGGTCCAACTGAGGCGCCAGGTGGAAATGGCATGGCAAGCCGTTCCACAGGACTACATCCAGCATCTCTACGATCGTCTCCATGGGAGAATAGCAGCCTGCATTGCTGCGAAAGGTGGATATACACTGTACTAGTGCCGACATTGTGCATGCTCTGTTGCCTGTGTCTATGTGCCTGTGGTTCTGTCAGTGTGATCATGTGATGTATCTGACGCCAGGAATGTGTCAATAAAGTTTGCCCTTCCTGGGACAATGAATTCACAGTGTTCTTATTTCAATTTCCAGGAGTGTATTTTTCATGGTAGATGCCCAGTGCCATGCACCTTGAGAATGGCCACATACATTACAATCATCTGGATGCCACTTCAGACCTCCTGTGGCATAGAAGTGGAGGGTGGGTGGGAGGGGATGGTTGCTTGTGTGGGCAGTGGCAGACCAGTGGTGCAGATGGCCACCCTGCAAACGTCCAGACACTGCACCAAGTGGCACTAGGTGTGTCACCTCAGGCTGCCATGCGACCGACTCACCTCACCGGAGAGTTATGAGCTCACAACACACAGCAGCCAATAGAGCAAGAGCAGAAGGCAGTAGGTAACGTCGTGTGAGGTGAGGCAGCTGTAGCAACAATCATGAATGCAGCTCTGTGTGGGTTGACCGAGCCCTCAAGGGATTGTGAGGCAGCTGCAGCCCGTTGCGGGGTAGGTGGTGTTGAGCATGAGCAGGGGGTGGACAAGGGATGTAGCCAGGCACACTGCTAGGAAGAGGGAGGAAGGGCGGAAGAGGACCTGCTGACAACAGTTAGGTCTGGGTTGCAAAAAGGCCTACTCACTCAAGAACACCGGTGTGAGGCAGATGCAGTTAGCGCACTGCTTTCTAAGTGCACTCGCAAATGGCAAAGAACCCTGACTTAGTGATCGCGGTAGGCAATATTATCAGATGTTATATAAGGACACCTGTCTCCTACAGTATGCAAATTATGACCTCTGTAGTGCTTAATTCTCCTATTTTACATCCCACAGAATTTTTTTCGACTTCCATAACCTATTTCCGTTTTACAACAAATTTCCTTCTGCTGTTTCCAATAATGTTATGTCCTCTGAATGGACAACTGAATTTTCCAAAGTGTCACCCATGATATTGGTGGGGGAGAGGGAGAGGTGGGGTGGTATGGGGTGGGGATCCACATGGAAGCTGTGGGAAACGCATGATGTTACCTGGGGTTATGGGTGCGGGTGTGTGGGGTATGAGCGGTGGGTGGGGTGTAATTAAGCTATCAATTTATTTGCATATCATTTTCATTTCAATTTGATGTGGAAATTGCGCTCATGCTGCCATCACCCTACTACTGTGGCAAAATGCAAATCACTATGTGGAATATATCATGTGGCAGTGTCTTGCCAGTGTCATAGCACGGCAATCTGGTACTGGACAAAGTAAAAGCAACCTGCAAGAACGACAAAGAGAGACGAGATGTCTGGCAGAGCACAAGCTATCCATGTGGACAGTGTGACGATAATACAGAACTTTATTATGCCTAATAGTGTAAACAATCAAAATTAGCCAGAATGAAATGGTGCTGTGATTCTACTTGGACGCGAACTGTGCGTTTTCGTTTTATGTCTAAAAATCTCTACTTCCTCTAATGTAATATTATTCAAAATATCGCTTTTCCTGTTCTATGAAGTATTAATAAATTTTCTAAAGGGTTTGTGATGCTATGCCTTTCTTCCCGCAAATGCGCTGTTGATGCAGATTGGGGATTACTTAAGTTAAAGTGTGTCTAAAATCTCATTAAATATGACCTACCTATTTGCCCCATATATTTCTTAGGGCTATCACTGCATGTAATGCGGTATACACCCATTTCATGCGTATGACCTTTTAATGTTGTGCGTGTGTTTTAGATTTTCCTTTATTAGTTTTGATATCCTCAAAAAGTGGTAACACTTTACTTTGCTCTTTGCTGCGAATGTTGCACCTCATTATGTGGCTTTAGGCCACGAAACTGGTTGTTTTTCACTAAACAATTTCCACTACTGTTAAGGGAATTCGTCCTAACATCATGCCATTCAACAGCTATAGATGCACAGAATATAAAATAGTTTCAGCAACTATAAGCATATCTAATTCCCTCATCAACACCCTGTTTACTAAATTAACCTTATTTAACTTTTATTGTTAGTCATTTTGTAGTATCTTTTCTAGACTTTATTCCTTATGCTGTCTTATAAGTCCCTTGCCTTTTATACTATGGGACAGTAATTAAATCCCTCTGCACTACAGTGTAAATACCCCACTTACAACTACGCCTGCAAAGAGCCTCATACAGCTGAAAATGTTGTCTGCCAGAAGATAAAACGCATGCTAGTGCCAATAAGTTAAATGGCTGGCGTTTTCTGAACAGCAGTGGATGCCCAGGGACTCCCGCTCACTCAGAGAAGTTTCAGGAGCCGTTCAGTGAGCGCCGGGCTCTGTCCTGTGATACCAAAGGGAGGCGTTCCTCTGCGCCGCTAGTTTTGTTTCACGTACGCGAGTCGGAGAACGCTCTCGCGCGGCTGTAAAATGAAACTCTTTGACGCTGGCCGAACGCAGTAGTCTGTTGTCAGAGCATAAAGGCCAGACAGGGAAGGGGGCGCGCATTATTCGCCGTTTGAAGCTTGGCCTGCCAGCCAAAACGCCTGCTACAAAAGACGCTGTTCTTTGTGTACGCTTAAGGGAACTTGTTAAAAAGTCGCGCGTGATAGATACCTGGGCCGTGGCACATCAATGGATTTTGGAAGAGAGTATCTCTCGTTAAAATGTTTCGGGTGCATCCAGAGTTTAATACGTTTATAAAGCTTAAACATGTGTGTAATTCATACGGGTCATCCTGATACACGATTGCTTAACTTGTGACGGCGTATTATTTTGACAACCTGATACTGTTATGTTCTTTTGAACATGTTGGAGCGTAATGAGAAGATCACATTTCAAAACGGCCGTGCAGGTCGTGTGCCGCTATTTGGGTTAACCCGAGGAATATGTAAGTCACTCAGACCAGATACAACCAGCGATTACACATGTATGACGGCTTCTATACTATACCTATCCGCGTGATCAGAGGTGTGTCTGAAGGATTTTTATGTGATGTACTTTCACGGAAATGCTAAAATCGTTCTTTTAACGTATTAGGAAGTAACATACTGACTTGGTAATATTGTACTAAAAGACTCTCCGCCCGAATAGGCATCGCAAAGCCCAACGGTGTCGACCGACCACCGTCTTATCCTCAGCGACACGCGTCACTGTATACGGCCGCTGTCTGTTTTGGTGACCAGAGCAGCTACATTTCCATGAAGTAGCTCCTCTATTGGCCTCACAAGGGCCGAGTGTACGGCGCTTGCAAACAGTGCTCGGCAGACCCGGACGGTAACCCATGCCAGTGTTAGCCAAGCCCTCTAACGTTTAACATCGGTCTGATGGCCAAAACACCACACATAATAGATATTTATTAGCAACACAGTACGTGTACAAACCGTCGAATCCTTAATGGAACTCGTTAAAATGTTGCTCACGATGAGTACCTAAGCCTAGCACATTCATTAAATGTGAGTCGTAGGAACTGATGGGCTATCATGATAAAGTGGCTAAGCACCGGCTTAGCATAAATTTCTGCTTCGTTTGGTGGTATGTTCTGAAGCGTTTTACATAGTATGCTGGCTATCTCCAATGATGGCTGATGTAGGTTCTACAACGACCCGCAGGTGGAGTGGGAGGCAAATCCTATGGCATGCTAATCCTAAAGGGGGTGAGTGCAGAACGCGTTATATGATTTGGCTGTGCTGACCATAGAATATATTAATTACTTCCGCATGCTCCTGCCGTTAGACTGTCTCTTGTGTATCTTCATTGATTGGCGGTACACTGGATAGTGAAAACAATATGAAACGTTAAACAATGGGTAACAACAGAAAAGCTGGTAACACTAAAAATAGAGAGAAGGTGAGAAAGCATTTTATTCCTGATGATGTAATGAAGCAACAGTTCGCAATAAGCCCCCACTTTAAGCTGCACAGATGAAGCACAGTTATCATCGAGCTTTCACAACTGAGGCTAATATAAGTTCTGTCACATGGATTACAAGCACTCAGATAAATGGTATTTTGTGAGACAGAGCAATGAGAAAAAGGCGCCGAAGTGAAGGCATCATAATGATCACAGTGAGTGAGGTCACTGATGCAAAAGGATTGTCTTCAGAGAAGAAAAAGAGACCTGGAAAGTGTGATAACTACCTACATGAGGTACGCTAACAGTTTCATAGAGAACTATCCCAAGATTGAATAGTAAAATATGAACTGTTTCGCTATCGATAGATGACACCACGGTCTCTAGTAGAACATCTTTGCTTCAGAAGGGCGTGGTTCACGCGGAGATTGTACGCGCGAGGGCCGTGGCAGTGAGATCGGAAAGGTTGAAACGTTAAGCTCCACTTGGGGCGGTCAAGTTGGAACCTGGAGGAGAGGAGAGTAGCGTGCCGGCAGTTTATGGCTGGTAGACGTTCGGCACTTGTCACCGGCTCTAAACGTGGCAGCGATACCAGGAAGATTCACTCAGGTGGGTTCCTTGATCGCCAGCCATTATTACCTCGGCTGCGCCCAGCTGCAGGTCTTTGGACGTTTGGGGCACGTACCGAGTGTTGGGTTGGTTTGGAGAAGGGGACCAAACAGAGCGTCATCGATCCCATTGGATTAGGTAAGGATGGAAAGGAAGTCGACCGCGCCCTTACGAAGCAACCACCCCGGCATTTGCCTGAAGCGATTTAGGGAAATCATGAAGAACCTAAATCAGCATAGCCGGACGTTGGTTTGAGTCGTCCTCCTCTCGCATGCGAGTCCAGTGTGCCAGCCGCTGCGCCACCTCGCTCGGTGCGTACCGAGGGAAGGAGCGTGTTGTGTGCGTGCTTCAGTGACCGACCGTCACCGGTGTGTTGAAGTTGTGTGTCGGCCCCATGCTGTCCATCCTAGGTCTTTGTACCGATATGTCTGATGAGCTTCAGATTCGATTCATCGGACGCGACCGAGCCGATCATCGGCAGTAACTATAGCTACAATTGCAATTTCCTGTACCAGTATTATCAATGTTTAGTTGGCTATTCTCGGACAGTTTGTTCGAGGCTCCCATGCGATTCCGTATCAATCTTTCGGTTATTGAACGAGTTTCTGTCTCTAGACAGGAAAATTGTGCGCGCACTCCCATAAAACATCTTTGTTTAATGCTCCAATCTCAGTATTATTTAACAAGTTGGGTCTCAGCTTCGTAGTTGGCTGCTATAGGACGTGGGATTTGTGGCGATCTGCATTCATATGGTAAGTGAGTTCATTTCATGTGCCACACCCTGCATCTACTGTTACTGGAGCGCCCAAGTTCATTTACTGTCGTGCTGGGTGTTTATACTACCAGATTTGTGTTTTTTATTGTTTGTAAGGGGTGGGGCTACTTACCGTAATTGCCGGCCGCCGTGGTCTCGCGGTTCTAGGCGCGCAGTCCGGAACCGTGCGACTGCTACGGTCGCAGGTTCGAATCCTGCCTCGGGCATGGATGTGTGTGATGTCCTTAGGTTAGTTAGGTTTAAGTAGTTCTAAGTTCTAGGGGACTGATGACCACAGCAGTTGAGTCCCATAGTGCTCAGAGCCATTTGAACCATTTTTTTACTTACCGTAATTGTTAAGTCTCTATTTATTTTGCTTTTGTTACTGCTATCTTATACGTGCCGTTATGTTAATCAAAATATTTTGTTCTATCTGCTGTTATCGAGGGCTTCGTTAGCCAAGCCAATGCGTTTGCTTGGAGTTTAGTGCTCGTCCATGTGGTGGTTACTTGTTTACCCCTCGCTCACATGGCGCGTGTTTGGTACAACTTGTGGTTGACAGTGGAACTTCCTGCTCAGTAACAGTATTTGGAACTGTGTTTAGATTTTGACCGCCTTACAAGTTTCATTGATTTACCTCGGCTAACTCAATGAAAAATTATACACTTGTTTTTCTTTTTGGTGTAATGTTAACTTTCGTGCGGCGGCTTTCACCCTATAGTAGAGGTCTGGCCCAATTCCTGTACTAAATTCTGTATTTCTCTATTAATTAGATTACCGTTTGTATTTCATTTGGTGGGACTTGGGTGAAATCTGCTTGGTTGATACAGCAGGCGCAGTGTCCGAAAGTAGAGCCAAGTCCGCGCTCGGCCGAACGGCCAGCTCGTGGTTGTGAACCGCCCACTACGTCTTGGCAAGACAAGGTTGTATAGCACGTCGATTTATTTATTCGTGTCTTAATAGCTGCGCGTTATTGCAGCCCTCCTTCTGTTTTTTTTTTTTTTTTTAATTTCTGGCTCATTAAAACTGTTGAAGTGTTAGCCGGCTAATTTTCCAAATGAGTATTTACCAGATTTATTTACTTAGACGTGTGTATGCAAGTGTGTCTCGGTCAAATGAATGCTTATTAATCTAACGTCTTGTATGCACTGTTGGTTTCAGAACTGGCCAAACACTGTGAGATTTAAGATCAGCGAATTTCATGTTTTCAGTGACTATTTGAACCATTCAGAACGCACTATTCAACAATAGTTTTGTCCGAATACTTCTCTCACGTGCCTTGCGCAGCTCCGCTATCCGACGGTATGGTAATTTTCTTATTTGGAGCTTGTTTGCGGAATGTACATTCAAGAGAGAATGTTTGACTCTTTTATTGTACTGCTACATTTTTATTGTTATATTTAAGCCGTTTGCTATTAATCAGTTTGGTACAGATTTATGATTTTAAATTATTCTGTTTCTTAGCAGTCAGTACACTGGAGGTGTTTTTCCAGTAGGTGGTTAATAAAACTAGCTTAGTGGGCTCTGTTAGAAAAAAGAGAAAGTCCAAACGCCGTTTGGTCCTGTCCTTCTTACCGCAGACAGCCTGATGCGTTTATTGCATATTAGAACGATAAGTAAAAGCAGAAATATTAAAAAAATCATTTTTGGTTGACTTAACCCATTAACATTCCCAGTGCAAATTTACTTAGAAAAGTCCATGCTTATTTGAAGCTTATGGATCATTCAAAGTGATAACTTGCTTTCTTAAAGCCAGTGTGTAAGAGTTAATGTCGAATTAGTGCATATTTACGTTTATGCTGTTTGAATACAGCTTATTTTGAATTATCTAGAAATTATGTGTTGTTAGTTAGCCCTTTTAGCATGATAACCTTTCGTTCGAATCCTGCCTTGGGCATGGATGTATGTGATGTCCTTAGGTTAGTTAGGTTTAAGTAGTTCTAAGTTCTAGGGGACTGAAGACCTCAGATGTTAAGTCCCATAGAGCTCAGAGACATTTGAACCATTTTGAACCATGATAACCTTTCAATTATTAGGCAAGAAATGTTATTGCGTAAAGATTCCCTTGGTGGGCATAAAGGGAAGAGCCTTGCTGGAAACGGAAGTCAGGATGATGGATTGCTAGTAATAGGTTTCATCAGGGATTCAGGACGGAGATGGTTTTAGAGGTTTCCCACGCTTCATAGGAAAGATTGTGGCAAGTAGATCGAATAACTATGGACAAGTGTTAACGCTGAACTGCAATTGTCCACTATAGTGAAAAGCTGCTAATATAGTCTTTTCGGCGTTTTCAATCAATTCTGATGCTGCAAACGCACGCAGTTCACTCCAATGGACACTCCCTACTGGTGATGCGGACAGCGTGCATTTGCAATCTCAGTACTTCGGTGGACATGTGCACTACAGACAGGGTTAACGCTTCAATACAGAAAGGAAGTATAAGTGGGTGAGAGAATTGTCACACAATCACCTTAACAGCTCATGCATCTAATTGCTGACAAGAATAATATCCAGAAGAGTGGAAAACAAAATTGAGGATGCGCTAGATGATCAGTTTGGCTTTAGGAAAGGTATAGGCACGAGAGAGACAATTCTGACATTGCGGTTAATAATGGTAGCACGACAAAAGAAAAATTAATACCCGTTAGTAGGATTTGTCGACCTGGAAAAAGCGTTCGATAATGTAAAATGGTGCAAGATATTCGAAATTCAGAGAAAAATAGGGGTAAGCTATAGATACAGACGGGTCATATACTATGGTTGGAACTTTAATAGTGGCCACTGTTCATTTGCAGCTCGTACAAAATAGATACGTGTTTCAAAGTTTTACTGACCTCCAAAGTAGTCACCAGCATTGTGTATAACCCGATGCCAGCGATGTGGAAGCCGTAGGATACTCTTAGCAGTGACAGTTGCGTTGACAGTTCGAGCGGCGCGGTCTGTTGCCCGACAAATTTGTAGTGGTTCTGAAGCGAATGCTGTGAAATGTTTCCTTCAGTTTAGAAATCGAGTTACTCTCACGAAGGCTTCAGTCATGGGAGTGCAGTAGGTGGTATAGCACACAGCAGCCCCATCAGTCAAACAAATCAGTAACAGCTTGCACTGTACGTGCTTGAGTATTGTGCTGCAAACTGATGGTCAGGTCCTGCAGAAAGTGTCATCACTTCTGTCCCTATGGTGTTCATTTTTGGAACACAACCTACGTCCAACATCCTGAGACTGTACGTCTGGAGTACAGCACTGTATGGTAGTGGAACATGGACTGTGACAAAACCGGGGCAGAAGAGAATCGAAGCATTTGAGATGTGGTGCTACAGATGAATGTTGAAAATTAGGTGGACTGATAAGGTAAGGAATGAGGATGTTCATTGCAGAATCGGAGATGAAAGAAATATGTGAAAAACACTGATAAGGAGAAGGGAGAGGATGGTAGGACATCTGTTACGACATGAGGGAATGACTTCCATGGTACTAGGGGAAGTTGTAGAAGGCAAAACTGTAGAGGAAGACAGAGACTGGGATACACCCGGCAAATAATAGAGCACGTAGGTAGAAAGTGCTGCTCTGAGATGAAGAGGTTGGCACAGGAGATGAATTCGTTGCGGGCCGCATCAAACCAGTTAGCTGACTGATGACCCCCTAAAAAAAGAATCCTCTCATCGATTAAACCCTGGAGAATGCACACGGTGGAAAAAATCACCCTGTATAATGTGTCTTTGCTTTACCATTCATATATAACACAAAATGAAATCGCCTCAGTTAGCACAAACATCCCAAATATTATTTACTGAAATAGGAGCAACAAGATAAACAATCTGGAACATTGGATGAATTAAATAAATGTGGGTATGGATTTGACTTATTCTGAGCAGATGAGTGGACGAAGAAAGACCTAGCATCTCGAACGTTAACCATGGATGCAAAAATGTATCGTCGATAGACATACTGAGCCGAGGCAGGCTTTCTGGAGTCGCGTTTCGAGTACCTGGCACCACTAGGTCGATCTGTCGTGTGATGTCCTTCTGGATTGATGACACTAAGATCCTTGCTCAAGGTTGTTGTTGGGGGACGTCGAGTGTTGTGACGTCACGAGAAGGACGGTTTGAGAGGTCCGCCCGGCGAGGTAGGCGAGCACATGGGTAAGCGTCTTTCGCACTGAGTCCGGCGAGTGGTTACTGGACATATTTTTGGACTGATTTGAATCCTTGTTGGACATTTAGAGAGTCGTCTTCGTGCGTAGCCTGGCCTACCAGCTCTGGGACGTGGCACAACGTTGAGAGAGTTGAAGCCAATTTCGCTGTGCTGACTTCTGGGCCCCCTATGCAACCTGCAAGCTTCAGTTTCGATTCATGAACTTAAGTTTTGGATTTTGAGGTCTTAACTGTTACTAAAGAAGATCTTCCTATTTTCTATTTGGTGATTTCATTTAACTGAACCTGTTACTAAAGAAGACTCCATGTTGTCTATTTGGTAGTTCCACTTAACTGAAGCAGTTATCAATGGAGACCTGTCTTTCCTTTAGTTGGTAATCTTACTTAACTGAAACTGTTGTCATTGAAAGCCAAGCTGTTTCCTATCTGATAATTTTACTTAACGGAAGCTGTTATTGAGGAAGGCCTGATTGTTTTCTGTTTGGTAATTCAACTGAACTGAAGCTGTTATCATTAAAGTCCTGCCTGTTGTTCTTTGGTAATTTTATTTAACTGAAGGTGTTATCATTGAAGGCCTGCCTGTTTTCTGTTTGATAATTTTACTTAACTGAAGCTGTTAAAATTGAAGACCTGCCTGTTTTGCATTCGGTACTTTTGCTTAACTGAAGCTGTTATCATTGAAAGCGTTTCTGTTTTGCATTTGGTAACTTTACGTCACAAAGCTGTTATTATTGAAGTCCTACCTGTTCTCGTTTAATCAAATGAAAAACTATTTCATAATTTGTGTTATTGAAACACTTATTAATCAATTTCTATCTGTTTTATTGCCTTACTACTGAGATCTTATATCTTACTCATATGTGTTGTAATTAACTGTAATTGTGATTGCCAAAGGGCTACCTGTTACTGATACATATGTCAATAATGCAGTAAGAGAAAATGACACATGATGGTACACGGGCCCTAACCTTTCGCCTTACATCGCGTGCCGGCCGGAGTGGCCGAGTGGCGCTAGGCGCTGCAGTCTGGAACCGCGCGACCGCTACGGTCGCAGGTTCGAATCATTATAAATTAAATAAAATAAATTAAATAAAATATTATATTAATTATATATGTATAATAGTGATTGGTTGTAATTAATATTTGCTTATCTGGAACGTGGACGTTTAATTATTTGGTATCAGACGCTTGACAATGGCTTTTTCGTAAATGCAATGTTATTCGTAGTTGACCGTGAAATGTGATTCCAATAATCGGACTTCGTATTTAAATCGTTTCCAAAGACTGCTGCGGTAGGTGCGGACTCAAAATCTAAATCTCAGTATTAGAATAATTTGCCAGCCATGTCAATACGTCGTACAGAGGTGACTGTCTACTAAACATAAAAAAGTTTACACAGTTAGTTAAATCAGATATATTCAACGTATAAGCCTACAGTTAAATAATTCTACTTACTTTCATAAATATAAATTCTTTACAGAATCGAGTGCCTAGTAAGATTGCAACTCGCAGTGTCCTTATATAACTTCAAATATAGCGGTGTGCCAGTTAATAAAATATACGTGCTTCCCGCACCCGTTGTTCTGCAAGACCTCTCCCTTCTTGATCAAACAAGAGTGTCCCAATTGTATTTTGTTTTATCAGCGACACAGCGCTGCAGTTCTGTGCCATAGGCTTTATTTATTTGTCAGAGATTAATTATTTAATTAAGATTTCGCGTTTCCGAGGAAACTCACGCACGGCATGCAAATGTGCCTTTATATCCTGCCTCGGGCATGGGTGTGTGTGATGTCCTTAGGTTAGTTAGGTTTAACTAGTTCTAAGTTCAAGGGGACCGATGACCTCAGAAGTTAAGGCCCATAGTGCTCAGAGCCATTTGAAACTTATATCCCTTTATCCATAATTGTAGATTTCATATATGTTAATGAATAAATCTAAAATCACATAACGCACAATCACGTAAAAAGATTGCATGCTTGCGAGCAGCATCCGCGTACACATAATTCATAACGAAGTCGGATGGATATAAATGAATATGCCCAGTTCAAACTATCGGTGCTACTACACTACTGGCCATTAAAATTTCTAGACCAAGAAGAAATTCAGATGATAAACAGGCATTCACTGGACCAATATATTATAGTAGAACTGACATGTGATTATATTTTCACGCAATTTGGGTGCACAGATCCTGAGAAATCAGTACCCAGAAAAACCACCTCTGGCCGTAATAACGGCCTTGATACGCCTGGGCATTGAGTCCAACAGAGCTTGGATGGCGTGTACAGGTACAGCTGCCCATGCAGTTTCAACACGATACCACAGTTCATCAAGAGTAGTGACTGGCGTAGTGTGACGAGCCAGTTGCTCGGTCACCATTGACCAGACGTTTTCAGTTGGTGAGCGATCTGGAGAATGTGCTAGCCAGGGAAGCAGTCGAACTTTTTCTCTCTTCAGAAAGGTCTGTACAGGACTTGCAACATGCAGTCGTGATATTATAATGCTGAAATGTAGGGTTTCGCAGGAATCGAATGAAGGGTAGAGCCACGGGTCGTAGCACATCTGAAATGTAACGGTCACTGTTCAAAGCGCCGTGAATGCGAACAAGAGGTGACCGAGACGTGTAACCAATGGCATCCCACACCATCATGTCGGGTGATACGCCAGTATGGCGATGACGAATACACGGTTACAATGTTCGTTCACCGCGATGTTGCCAAACACGGATGCGACCATCATGATGGTGTAAACAGAACCTGGATTCATCCGAAAAAATGACGTTTTGCCATTCGTGCACCCAGGTTCGTCGTTGAATACACCATCGCCAGCGCTCATGTCTGTGATGCAGCGTCAAGGGTAACCGCAGCCACGGTCTCCGAGCTGATAGTCCATGCTGCTATAAACGTCGTCGAACTGTTCGTGCAGATGGTTGTTGTCTTGCAAACGTTCCCATCTGTTGCCTCAGGGATCGAGACGTGTCCACACGTTCCGTTACAGCCATGCGGATAAGATGTCTGTCATCTCGACTGCTAGTGATACGAGGCCGTTGGGATCCAGCACGGCGTTCCCTATTACCCTCCTGAACCCACCGATTCCATATTCTGCCAACAGTCATTGGATCTCGACCAACACGAGCAGCAATGTCGCGATACGATAAACCGCAATCGCGATAGGCTCAATCCGATCTTTATCAAAGTCGGAAACGTGATGGTACGCATTTCTCCTCCTTACACGAGGCATCACAACATCGTTTGACCAGGCAACGCCGGTCAAGCACCACAACATCGTTTGACCAGGCAACGTCGGTCAACTGCTGTTTGTGTATGAGAAATCGGTTGGAAACTTTCCTCATGTCAGCACGTTGTAGGTGTCGCCACCGCCTCCAACCATGTGTGAATGCTCTGAAAAGCTAATCATTCGCATATCACAGAATCTTCTCCCTGTCGGTTAAATTTCGCGTCTGTAGCAAGTCATCTTCGTGGTGTAGCAATTTTAATGGCCAGTAATGTAGATACAATCGGCACGTCGACAACATGGGAGTAACTGGAAGACAACAGCACAGAGATGGGAGCACTGAGAGGGGAGTACAGTGAGTCGCTTTGTCTTGTGGCCACTAGGTCTCGCTAATCGATTCTGGCACCAAGCTTACTCCCAGTCCCACCAAAACTCGGACGGCTTCTTAAAGCCAATATCCTCTCTCTGCTCCGCTTATAGGCTTTCCTTAATGCGTGTTTTGCCTACAACATCACCAGGCGGCATTCAATTTGGAAGTGGGCAATGAACATGGGCGTCCACAAAAATTTATCCACAGGGCAAGAGACTCTAAAACTGCTAATGTAGTTACAAAACGTAGATTATGCAGCATTTTCTAAAGCCGAAGTATTGCCTCACTGTGGTCAGCCTTGTAATGCTGAACCTGGCTACACAAGAGGTTTGGCGAAATTATGAGAATTCCTGGAACTGTATGAGCAGTTTGTAACATATAAAAACTCCGTACCTGGTATTGTATCAAGTGAACACTGTAACTTAGTTATTGGATAATCATTCCCATGTGAGTATAATGAAATACGACAAGCGTATTATACAGAGTATTAACGGCGTAAGGGCAGATATCTTTATTGTTCACTGAGGACAGTGTACTGAGCAACGTTACTTCGGCATATACTTCATCTGCAGACTTATAATAATAGCTATTACGAGTTGAACGTTCTTAGGTTGGTTAGTACATCCAAGTAGTTTACTTACCCTTGGCAGCAGGTCGCGTACTGAACTACGGAAGCGTGGTTGCCAAACATACTCTATATTGATACGTGTAGTTCACTTCACAGTGCAGCTGCAGCCATGCAGAAAACATGTCGTGGTAAATTACTTGGTGTGTTTGCGGAATTCTGTTAGACAAGAACAAATAACAACTAACACACATAAATAGGTACGTATTAAGGTACTAATAATCACTACATCTACATGTACACCCCTAACACCATGTATGGATAAGGCACATATAAGAGACTCTCAAATTTGTAATACACTGATGGATCTGTGAGGTTGATTCTGATATGCTGGTGGAGTTTTTATTATACTGTTTCTTTTCTGCAGTCAATTGATGCCTTGCAGTGTGACCTGCTGATGTGATAAGTGGTGTGTTGTGCAGTACTTGTTAACGCTGAACATAATTTTCATGTGTGCTTGCAGAATTGTTGGATACATTAATATTTCTTTCCTTGGTAGATCGTATATAAACAAATTATTGTAGAGGCAGTTAAGTACTGGAGTAAACTATTTTTTGTGCACCCTTCAAGACAAATTTTGAACTGATTCTAAGCACGTAATGTGACTTTCTAGGCTCTACAGTTTATCGAATTAACACATTTTATTTCATATTGTCAATGGGTACTACTTATATTAGCTGCTGAGATTGTCTGCAATGATTTGTTTTATCAGGAGTCAGGTTAACAATCTTGTTTAATACACCTGGATAATTTTGCTTTCCTGGACAATGGTTTGGGTGACAGAAATTCCTTTGATGGTTCTGCTGTGACTAATATCAGGCAGTAATTGCTTACTGATTCACTGTATCTCTTGAGTGCTTCGAGGATGAATGTATAAACAGCACGTTTTCAACATTTAGCTGCTATTCTGGTATTAGTACAGTTAAGTCAGAGGGAGTTTTTGGATTTTTGAAAAAAATATTATACTATGTTTCAACTACATGATAATTTATCTCCTTGTCTGTGAATGATGCGAATAATTATTTCAGTGTATTTTAACTTACATCTTCAGGATACTGTTGTGAAGATTATTATTTTTGCATGGCTGTATGTCAGTAATATATTATGGTACACTTTCCTGCCATCAGGCCATGGTGCTAGTGAAGCTGGGATGTAATAAGTTTGGATTGTTGACACTTACTTTTCATGTGTGCTTGTTAGAGAGTGAGTACAAGTTACATAAGCATACATGGGAGATATCATGCAACCTTAAACTTTGGTATGTTCTTTTGTAAATGTCAGCTGTTAATGTAAGTAGCATTTCAAAATTACTATTGTGCAGATAGAATGATAGTAAGGTTTATTACCTTGGTGTTATTAACATTTCATGGTGATAACATTGTAAACGTACTACGGTTTCTTATAATTCTGTTGAGCTGTTTCATTTCATTGAAGATACTATGAGAACCGATGCCGCATCTTGCTACCCATGTGAAGTGTGCATCAGCTGAATTTTGCTTGGGTTACTGTCGTATTTTCTTGGTTCAGAGTTTGGGTGAAAAGACTTTCTTGGTGGAACTCATCAACGTTTATTGTTATTCCGATTGGTGAAAATTTAGTGTGTTCATGTGATTGTCCAAAGCGGTGCTTTAAGCTCTACAGGTTTTCTTACAAAATTTATGCTTGTCACATTAATGAGATTTTAAGATAAGTTTTGTGGCTTTTTCAAAAGAACAGTGTGTTTCCGCTAAAGAATTAACAAAGGAAATAAATCGTGCAGAACAAATTTAGTATGCTAGAAAATGTTGGGAGATAAATGTGGGCAGATGTATAAATATTTTTAGGAATCGAAAGGAACCATAGAAAATCAGTCAAAAATTTAAACATAGGAGTCATAAGAAAAGGCTGAAGTGAGAGATGAGGTTACAGTTGTTCAGGAGGAGTTTGTGGCTAAAACTACTGACCACAGAGTAGAAATATACCTAGAATTAGGTCGTGAATATGAGAAAGGATTACTTACAATAAATGAACAGATTATGTGATTGGAGAAGAACAGAATAAACAATGTTTCGAATCTGTTAGTATTGTTAAAAGTGAACTGATAATAAGTGACGGGGTAGTGGACAATATTACAGGAACCGGAAGAACAGATTGGAACCAATGAAGTTGAACTGTCTGAAGTAAGTTATGAAATTTTCAGTGTACAGTTACAACAAGGGATGGGATTTAAAAAGGAGTCAGTTCACTACAAAAGGTTAAATAATGTGTGTCCCCTGATTATATATGGACGTAGAAGCAAAAATTTGTTTTTCTTTTGCGGTAGTACTGAAAAAGTGGTATTGTGATACAAGTGGTAGTTGGTGAGATGAAATTGTTGGGTTAATCGTTATACAGAATGCGCATTGTGCACTTAGAGATTAAAAAGACAGTATGCTGTACCAAATATTACGATAATGCAGTTTTACTTTTTTTCCCATAACACAGTTGGCTGTGCGCAGTGATATTCTGTGGAAAAAAGAGTAATGAGACAGAAATTTCAAGCTAGTTATACAGAAAGTAACCAGTATTGAAAAACCATTTTTGACAATTTTGTAGTATTCCCATCACCACAAACTGAAATGGTTTGTTATTTCTGTGTAAGTTATCTCGTAAACTATATTCATATGACATACAGCATAATTGTGTTTTATTTTTTGTTAGCTAACAGAAGATCAACAAATTTTAATATACCTAGATTTTGTATTAGAATGTTTATTTTTAACGTTTAATTTGTCAATCTTTTGTAAAGATAATTGTTATATGAAATACGTGGAGAAATGTAAACTGGTACGTTCCAAAGAATATTTTGTAATTTGTTTCACTACAACCACTTCCTGTAGAGACAGTTTTATGTATGCCAAACAGATTTATGTAAAAATAGTTAAGCATCCATTATAGGATATTTATCGCACCATACATTTGATTACGGTGTTTATTTTGTAATTTTTTTCCTAAAATAGGTTTCTCATTGTAAATATAGTTTTCAGTTTTACTTATATGACTAACACAGGCTTTTAAGTGTTGTTACTTACATTATGTACAGGTACTGCACGAGATTTGTTCTTATGAACCGAAGTATTTATGTGTGTTTCAATATATAACCTACTCGTTTGTTTGTATCTGCAGGCATTCCTTTTTTATTTCTCACATTTTTCGGTGTCACTCAAATGGTCATCAATGATTCACCAATAATTGTATTTAAATTCTAACAAGTAGTTTAAAGCACGAGCGGAACTTTGCTTTCAACTTATAACATATTCAGTTCCAAAGACTCTTTTTATTTGACCTTTGCATTTACAGAGACAGGTGTTTACTCGCTGTCATTGTGAAATTCGTTTCCATGATTTGCCGCCAGGCACCGAGTTCTCAAAGCTGCCAGCAGGTCTGCAGCCTGGGAGCGACGCTGCCCGCCGGACAGTAGACGCCAGGCATTAGCTCTGTAATGAGGAGGCCTCGTGCAATCGCGAGGACTCCTTAAAAATTCCATGAATATTAATGACGCATTGGTGCGCGCGTCTTCGAACTGTGGTTCAAGGAAAAATCTGACATTTATCTGGACATTCCCATTTGCGGCACGCCCTGCGAATTTTCAGTGGATCTCCTCTAATAACATCGAAGTAAGACAGTGCGTACGGCACAAGGGGCACGGTTTCGAGATCGCGGCCATAAATATTCAATGCGAACTCTCACCGGGCACGCAGCAAGTACCCCGGAGAATTGCACATTCCAGAACTTGGCTCTCTTTCGACGAATTTTTCGACATAAAACCTAGCAGAGATCACATAAATTTTAATAACAGTGTAATTTACAAAGCAAATCAGAAGAATGAGACACTCTCCTTTTAAAAACGGAGACACGTCAGTGCTTCACATAAGAATTCTCAGATTATTTCAAGAGCGTCGGCTGTTCGTTCTTTCCAACTGCATATCATCTCGACACTGTAACCCTTCAGTGTGGGAATACGAATACAATCTGCAAAGTGTCTCAGTGGTAATTACATAATTTTTCTGCGGTTATGAAGGACAATTGAATCAACTACGGTAGGAAACCTTTTTTTAGACGTAACCCCTGTCGAAAGCTGTGAGCGCAAATCAGCTAATTTCAAACTTCGCATGATGTAAATTCAAGTAGGACATAGAGTGATGTGCCATATTGTACGATACACTGCGGGCACGTGACGCGGCACTGGACGTATACAGAGTGAAAATTAGTAAAACCGACAAACTGCAGGGACGGATTCTTGACCAGCAATAGAAGAAGAAAGGTCCCATGATTATATATCTGGTAATTCATCGTTGCCACGGTAAATGGACCTGACGAATGAAAATTCCTCGGTCCTCGTGCCGAACGCTTCTTGGGTGCCGCAGGTTGTGTGATTGAGGTAGCGTACTGCAAGCTGCAGGACGGTCCGGTATTCACGCTGGGAACGAGCCGACATCGTGTACGGCCAAGCAAATGGAAACGGTTGAGAAGCAGCACGCCTATACAAAAACAAGTACCCTTACGGACACCGACCACAACATTTTGAGCGTGTGTGTGATCATGGGTCCTATCAGACAGATGAACTTGCGGGAGGCGGGGCTGGGGGGGGGGGGGTTGCGACGGACTGTGCGTACAGTAGATTTGTAGAACCTGATTGTCCAGGATATTGAGACAAACGATAGTACAAGCTCCAGACAAGTAGCCCACCAACATGGTGTAGGCCAAAGTACGATTATGTGTATCCTCCATAACAACCGCTAGGATTATCAACAACTAATTTTCTTCAATGGGAACGATTTTGTAGATGATTTTTGCATTAGATGACAACAATTAAGGATTTTCCTTCTCAGTCCTCTTTACGGACAAGGCAATCTTTTCCAGAAATGGCATCATCAGTCTGCATAATCGCCATTTGTGGGCCACAGACAATCTTGGGGAAATGGTTGAGGCGTCTCATCAGGATAGATTCAGCATCATTGCGTCGTCAGGGATTCGTGTTTACCACATACTTGGACCACTTATTACTCCACAAATTCTCGACCGAGGAATGTACCGGGATTTCCTTCAGAGATCAGAGACGAATCCCCGTTTTAGCGACGATACAGACCGTGAATGTGGAAATACACTGAGATAAGCTTCACTGACAAAGGAGATTGACAGTTGGTAATCCCAGAAACGGGGAAACCGGCCGGCTGTCAGCTTGGTACTGATGTGAACATCGAGACAGTGAACCCATTATGTAGGACGTCCATGTCTCATCGCTGGTAGTGAAAGACGTAGGCTTAACTGGTCTGTAAAGCGGCGATCTACGTGTTCTGGAAAAAACGGCGTCATAACAGCGTTTCAAAGGGCACTCAGTAATCGAAATTAAATGGGTCGATGGAAAGATTGCCACTGACCGGATGAACGGCGCATTCTGTTAGACCGATGGCGCTGTTGGGTACGCCGTCATCCGAGCGAATTCGGCTCGAAACATGCACCGCGCCACGGACACAGAGCAGTGGAGATATTATGCTGTACGAGACGTTCACCTAGACAGATCATGGGATATGTGGTAGTCATCTCACACACCAAGACTACTGTGAACTTTTTTTTCAGTCATCAGGCTTCTGACTAGTTCGAATGGGACCAGCCATGCTTTCCTCTCCTGTGCCCACTTCTTCATCTACACATAAATCTACATCTATATTCTGCAAATAACATTTCAGTACCTGGCAGAGGATTCATCGGACCACCTTCACAACAATTCTCTATTATTCAACCTCGTACCGCCTGGAGAAAACGAACACCTATATCTTTCCGTGAGAGCTCTGATTTCATTTATTTTATTGTGATGATCGTTTCTTCCTATGTGGGTCTGTGTCTACAAAATATTTTCGCATTATGAGGAGAAAGCTGCTGATTGAAATTTCGTGAGAACATTCCGACGCAACGGAAACGCCTTTCTTTTTTTCTTTTTTTTTTTTTTTAATGAAGTTCACCCTGTATCGAGTATCATTTCAGTAACACTTGTTTCCCTATTTCGTGATAAAAAAGGTACAGAAAGTACTTTCTCGATGTCTCCGTCAATCCTATCTGATTCGCATCTCACACTGCGCAGCAGTACTTCATCTTGGAGTAGCACTTGCAAGCTATGTCCTGGTGGATGTATTCCGATCTCTGTCTTCCCCCATAGTTAAATGGCTCCGAGCGCTGTGGAACTCAACTGCTGAGGTCATCAGTCCCCTAGAACTTAGAACTACTTAAACCTAACTAACCTAAGGACATCACACACATCCATGCCCGAGGCAGAATTCGAACCTGCGGCCGTAGCGGTCGCGCGGGTTCCAGACTGTAGCGCCCACAACCACTCGCCCATCCCGGCCGGCCTTCCCCCATAGTGTTTACCCTCTAAACGTCCCTCTAGAACCACAGAAATTATTCAGTGATGTCTTAGCAGATGTCCTATCATTCTGTCTCTTCTTCTTGTCAGTGATTTTCACGTGTTGCTTTCCTTTGCGTTTCTGTGAAGAACCACCTCAACGTATTAGTCTATAGGCCACCTAATTTTCATCATTCTTCTGTAGTACCACATCTCAAAGGCTTCGATTCTCTCCTGCTCCGGTTCTCCCACAGTCCATGCGTCACTGCTACGCTTACAATAGCAAAATTTTTCATGTAGAACTCTGCGTGAAGATTGTGTCATCTATATGAGTTATCACATGTTGAAAACCATTTGTTAATACCTAGTATAGCTTTAAATTTATTAAAATATTAAAACGTAGCGATAATTTATAGACATCCTGTATATAATATTTACATATTCACATGACGCACAAGAAAAACTCAAGTGGAGTGAGTGTACGTGAACTATCTTGACACGAAGCAGGACACCTCACAATTCGCGCCTCAGTATTCATCAGGTTTTCCTGCTATATAATGTTTCCAAGAACATAGGTAATAAATAGTTAGAAAGAACTGTCCATAGTTTCTCGTATGCTAACGGTGCCACAACCAGTACCGCTTCGGGCTTTAGTTTTTTTTTCCGAATCGGGTTTCCCCTCAGGTTTTCTCAGCGTGACTGTGATTTGATGTACTACGGGATTTTCAGCCGAGTTCTTGTTTCCATTTGATGCGAACTTACCCAATCGTCTTCGTCAGGTACTGCGAGTTGTGCTGTTGTGTCCTCGTGCCTGCACAACAATCTGACAGCAAAATCCGCAGCACCTTAAGAAGAAGGCTGGGCCCGCCGTTGAAATATTGTGCATAAAATTGAATAAACCCGTCTGAACACCCGGCGGTACGCTATTAAGACAAAGGGCCTATTTCGTTCATTAGTACTGGAAGATTGTACCAACGTCTCGGAAACAAAATATATATACAGGGTCCTGACAACATACATGGAAAAACTTCGTAAAATCACGTTAATAAATCACAGGAACAGGTGATAAATATTTAAATACCAAGCAGATTAACGATTATGCAATACACAGTAGCTATGCTCAGCTGAAAAAGGGGTGTGTGTGAAGGGACAGGAATGAAGAATAGCATCAAACTGACACGGTTAATGACTGAAATACTGTAATTGTTGTCAAACCTCTTGCAAACCATGTGAATGAAAGAAGAATGGTATATCTTAGAAGGCATTCTAAGCCCTTAATGTGACTAACGAAATAATATTTTTCAAGATTGACGATGTGTTTACTTATGGAGAATATCAGGAGCAGGTTCTCTAACTCTGGAGCATACTCACGGTTCTACAGTATGTTTGAGTCCCCATGCTATAGATGGTATCTAGTCCTTCGATGGTCGCATTGAAGTGGAAAGTAACTACGAAAGCAGACGAAAAGATTTTAAATGCTCATTCTCATCGTTTAGGCCAGTTGGCCTGTTCTGGGGGTGGCTAGTGGAGCATGAGCGCTCGCGTGGGTAGTTGCCACTCGCGGTAAAGAGAGGTGGTCAGAAGTCACTACGTAGCGCAGGGAAGAGACAACTGTGCACTGCCTTCAGAGTAATGACCGTGTGTAGGAGTTGCTGTAGCCTTAGACGCAAACGTATATACACTGAAGAGCCAAAGAAACTGGTCTAGGTATGAGTAGTCAAATACAGATACTTTAACAGGAAGAATACCGCACCGCGGACAGCAACGCCTGTAGAAGACAAGTCTGTGGCGCACTTGTCTGACCCGTTATTGCTGCTAAATGGAAGGTTATCAAGATTTAAGAGAGTTTGAACTTGGTGTTATAGTCGGAGCACAAAGCGATGGGACACAGCATCTCCGAGGTAGCAAAGAAGTGGGCATTTTCCCGTACGACCATTTCACGAGTGTGCCGTTTGATTATCACCAATGACGACTGTAGAGAATCGTTCAGCGTGACAGAGGTGCAACACTTCCGCAAATTGCTGCAGATTTCAATGCTGGGCCATCAAAAAGTGCCAGAGTGCGAACCATTCAAAGAAACGTGATCGCAATGGGCTTCCGGAGCCGAAGACCCTTGTTGACTGCACGACACAAAGCTTTACGCCTCGCCTGGGTCCCTCAGCACCGACATTGGACTGTTGACTGGAAACGTGTTGCCTGGTCGGACGAGTCTCGTTTCAGATTGTGTCAGGCGGGTGGACGTGTATGCGTATGGAGACAACCTCATGAATCCATGGACCATGCATGTCAGCAGGAGACTGCTCAAGCTAGTGGAAGCTCTGTAATAGTGTGTCGCGTGCAGGTGAAGGTAATGTGGGACCCCTGATACGTCTAGATCAGACAGGTGACACGTACATAAGCATCCTGACTGATCACCTGAATCCATTCATGTCAATCGTGCTTTGCAACATATTTGGGCATTTCCAGCAGGACAATGCGACAACCCACACGTTCAGAATTGCTACAGAGTGGCTCCAGGAACACCACTCTGAGTTTAAACACTTCCGCTGGCTACCATACGTCCCAGACATGAACATTATTGAGCTTACCTGGAATGCCTTGCAACGTGTAGTTCAGAAGAGATCTCCTCCCCCTCGTGCTCTTACGGGTATATGGACAGCCCTGGAGGATTCATGGTACAACTCCCGTCCAGCGCTAATTCAGACATTAGTCGAGTCCATGGCACGTCGTGTTTCGGCATTTCTGCCTGCTCACGGGGGCCCTACACAATATTAGGCAGGTATACCAAGTTCTTTGGCTATTCAGTATAGTTAGATCACAATGCTTAAAGTGAAGAGTAGCTGATTTCAAATCGATGAGAAGCAGTGTGATCGCCGGTGAATTATCTCATTGTATATCGACCGTTAGTATCAATATTAAGTTTCAAAAATGGTTCAAATGGCTCTGAGCACTATGGGACTCAACTGCTGTGGTCATAAGTCCTCTAGAACTTAGAACTACTTAAACCTAACTAACCTAAGGACAGCACACAACACCCAGCCATCACGAGACAGAGAAAATCCCTGACCCCGCCGGGAATCGAACCCGGGAACCCGGGCGTGGGAAGCGAGAACGCTACCGCACGACCACGAGATGCGGGCTTATTAAGTTTCGTTTCTAATCAAGTCTATAATGCTCCAAAGAATCTTCAGGTGCGACAGCAGTACCTGTAAACGAGGACTGATGTATGGTCGAAGGGACTACACAATGCGGTGCAAATGGTGAAGCTGGACAACTCTCACAGTGGAGGTGTGAAATAGCGTCGACCGTCGTGCAGCCTCGTCCGCGGTGTACTACTTCCTATTGAATCTGTACCACCTGAAAATTTCGTAGTTAACAAAATCAGTAGATGATGCAATTGAACTGGGGTTTCACCAGCGATCTCGCTGGTGACAACTCTCAGTTGTATTGCTCTATCTAGTCACAATTCAGTAACGACCAGATTCAATACGTTAATACAGACCGATTCAATATTCATGGAGTATCCCATGTGCAGAGCGCTTCTAGTATATTTACAACAAGTATACAATTATTAGTCGACTACTGTCGACCTGTGCACATATTTACCGCAAGTGCCAAATCTTCAGACACACACACATACGCTGAATGATCATTTCCTGTAAGAAAATGGATGCTACAGCCGATTAATAACCTCAATTGGAATGACAGACACACCAACGTCAATCTATAAGACGTCAGTACAGCATGTCTTACTATAGTTACAGCTTCCTGACCTACACTATGACAGGCAGTGGCGTAATGAATTTCATAATAAAATAAGCCTCAACGTGAATTTCCACGACGTTACACGTTTGTGGCTACGATTATGTCCATGTCTGAATCTACATATTTGAACCGGAAGAACGAAATGTATCCACTGAACCTCAGTGATAGACTTCAAAACTTATCATCCAGTTTGCAGGGCTCAGCAACCGGTACAAGATATTAATATTTTAGTGAAATGCAAAATAATTAGTATTCACTGACATGTTTAACATAAGAATAAAATAATGATGACTGTTAGCGCTGTATCTGAAAACGATATGCATCATAAGTTTGCATCAATCATAAGAAATATCACCGTGCTTAGATGTCCATTTTCTTCATTTTACCCATTAAAGAAAGACTTGAGATTTATTTCATTGTCATTTCTCGTCACGATTTAACACGAAATGCATTAATTAGGCACCGCGAACCGCTACATCTCAGAATATTTTACATTAACTGTCTTAGAAGAGACCCATTGAGAACAGTTTCTCGTATAGAGCTATTCCCCCTCCCCCGCCCCATCCCACCGCTTCCGTTCTCCCTCTCCCCCCCCCCCCCCCACATTTCCCTTACTGTTAAGCGCCATGAACAGGTCGGTTGACCACTGCCGTGGCGTGAGCGGGAGCCAGGTTGCACGTGCAGATTGCTGAGCAGGCCTTGAAACTACATATGGAAGTGGTAGGGTCGGCGCAGGATGTGGAAGTGTTATAACACATCCTAAACCGATACTTACTGACACCAGGGAGACTACTCACACACCTGGTCTAGAGATCCTAATACAAAGTAATGAGTGCAAGGTAAGAGATATTACAGATTTACAACAAAACATGAAGTTGCCCTTGGCCTCATCAGTGGGTGATTAAACGGATGCTTTAGCCGATAGGCAATGAGAGACGACAGACTCGTTTAGAGATATTTTGAAGTTATGTAGAATGATGAGGAGTAGCAGAAGTTTTAAACCCTTTGAAGTCAACATCGACCATCCTCTAAAACGCAGTAATAGGGCCGTTAACTTGCCATTTAGTGTTTGAAGAACCAACAGCGTAGTACCTATGATTAATCACGACGTTGCGTAGGCAAGAAACCTTAGCCTATGGTAGACACTGCGGAATTCAGCCAATGAAACGTTTTGCCTACATGACAGCTCCATGTTGCCATTTAGTTTCCATTGTCTTGCTCAGAGATAACGAAACCCTCTTGTGCCGTAAAAGAAAAATGTTGGGAACAAGTTCATGCTGACTACGTAAAGCGTAGTTCTTCAAGTATGGCACACATATGGAACACCAAAAGGCGGTGTAATTGAAAGTTGTTATCAGAAATTTTTCATTTTAATAAATGATTTCCACTGCTTGGCAAAAGAGGTGAAGCGCCCAGACGTGGAGGAGGGGTTGTGAGGTGTTGTTGTTGTAATCTTCAGTCCTGAGACTGGTTTGATGCAGTTCTCCATGCTACTCTATCCTGTGCAATCTTCTTCATCTCCCAGTACCTACTGCAACCTACATGCTTCTGAATCTGCTTAGTGTATTCATCTCTTGGTCTCCCTCTACGATTTTTACCCTCCACGCTGCCCTCCAATGCTAAATTTGTGATCCCTTGATGCCTCAAAACATGTTGTAGGGAAGCAGCCTACTCACGCCGTAGTAAATTCACATCAGTCTTTCCATTGTGTGCCAGCCAGTCTGCTGTAACTAGCTCTGACGTCATAAATGTTGCGCAATAATTTTAAAATCAAATAAATAACCTGAAATGTTTCTAGCATGTCAGGAGTAATACTAAAACAATATGTGTTGAATATCAGTTCGATAACTTTAGCCATTTTCGAAATTTGGACGTTTTTCGGTAAAAATCGTTGGCGCAACAGAAAAGAGCTAGAGACTTCAAAATTTATAATCAGATTCCTTTTTCATAAATATTTAATAGAAACAGTCTTCTGGATCTCACAATTTAAGATTTTAGTTGAAATTCAATATTTTCTGGTTTTTGTCTTAAAACTTAAGGAAGCAAGATAGATTAAGTAGGCTAATAAATAAGGCTAGGATGTTTATATTTAAGTAGGTTGGAGATCCGCTATAACTATAAAACTATAGAGATAGCGTATCTCCAAAGGGCCAGTTCAGAGCTCGTCTACTGCGTGCAGTGTAATTAAATTAATTCTCTCGCCCAAAATATTTAACTTAGCCACGTCAAAATTTTATTATCAATACTTACCTGCGTGATGAATGCACATTTAAATTAAGAGCTTCATCGGCCATCAGCAAGAGAAGCTATGATTTATTAGGTAACTTAAAGTGGTGCATTACTAGCCCAGCGGCTAGTCGGGAGAGCCGATTTGATCAGGTGTTCCCTTAGCCGTCCGCACCGCGGCTTTATATATAAGAACGCTGCGCGAGGAAGGGGGCCCCAGTTCTCTCCAGACGCTGAATAGCACGCCATCTGTGTCGGGAGTCGCGTCGCGTCGGTATTATTGCTACAAACAGCCTCGGATGCCGTATTAAGTTACTCGGAATATGCGTAACCATGAAATCATTTTCGAGTGAAGTATTAATTCTGGGATAACTTTAATTATCGATCTTCAGTTTGCGTATGTCGTAATTTCACGTGCCGCCACGGGACAGACATTCTACCAATTATTTAGCTTGGTGTTTGATGAACCTCATCATCAAATTATGGCGAGCATTCATTTAAACATTTAATTTGGACATTTATAGTTGCATCAGCGCATTAGACTCTGAACTGCTCTGTTAGTTAGATGGTGTGGATTCTTTTGTTTTCATCTGTGACTTTCAGAATACAGAACGTTTTTTTAAGACCTTTTTTGATTATAAATCCCGGACAATCTCCTAATTCCTCAGAGCTATAAGCTGTAACTATAAGTGTATTCTCAGATGAAGTGGGCACTAGGAATTCTAATTACAGGCTTCACGTTTTGCTAATCACTTTCTGGTTGCCAATATTGCAGTTAGAGAGCCAGTGTTGAGAACGGCGAAAGACAGCATAAATAACATTCTAAACAATAGGAACATTTTAAACAATTAATTCCACCCGCCGCCCCACAAATGGTGCATCGGCCGGGAAACAAACTGAGAAAGTGAAAGTGGTTTTTAAATATTGGGATTCGCGAGTGAAATGCGACACGCAACTGAGTGATAGAACAGCGAAAGTGTTACGTGTGTATGTGGACAACGCAATTGGATTAACGACATATCTGGATTGACGGAGCTGGCACTGAGTCTAGCGGCGCTGCCGGCATCGCGAGAAGCCAGTTTCGCCTCACCGCAGTCGTCCGCCGGAACAGCCGGAGCCACGCCTGCAGTTGCGGGCCACGCAAACACACAACAGCCGTCGGAGTGCCGTCTGCAATTCAGCGAGCTGCGTCGCATCAGTAATCCTGGTACGCCACGGCGGCAACGCCATACGTCGTGCAGAAGGAACTAAGTTAAGTGAAAAGCTGTTAAAAATTTTACTAACCTGCACTAAAAGACTGTCGGCGATGGAACCGCCAAAAGAAACTGAGGTTAAACTTATATCAGAACCTATGTCTGTTGAGGGAACTGTAAATCCAGACAACGGTTCAAGTGTAAATATGCATGAAAGTAGTAATGTTAAAGTGAAATATGAAGTATTCTCTCCCGACAGTAGTGTAAAAAGGGGCAATGATTCAATAATAGAGACCCCTGTAGTAAAGCAGAAATCAAAAATTGTTAATTTATTGGATGATAGTATATGTGATGAGTTAAAAACGAAACAGTCATCAGAGATGGTAGAGTTTAAACAGGAGAAGTTAGATATGACTGATCAATCAGAAGTTTCATTTAGTTTTGATGATTCTGGTGTTGGAGCCAGTTTTTCGTCACCTGAGTGTGAAAGGAAACCAGCTAGTGAGCAACCCAAAGATACTGCGGCTGTTGATTTATATGTTATATTACAAGCAATAGCTGCCAGTAATGCAAAAATGACAGCTGAATTAGAGACTGAAATGGTGGCCAGCCAAACAAATTTTAATAAACGGTTTGAGGCAATGGACAATAAATTAGAATCCAATAATGCTGAATTAAAGTGTGAGATTGTGGCCAGCCAAACTAATTTTAATAAACGGTTTGAGGCAATGGACAATAAATTAGAATCCAATAATGCTGAATTAAAGTATGAGATTGTGGCCAGCCAAACTAATTTTAATAAACGATTGGTGGTAATGGACGATACCTTCAAGGCTGGTTGCAATAAGTTGAAAGAGGATCTAGACAGTTTGAATTATAAAATTGATTACAATCATGATGATATTAAGAGAAAGGTTGCTCAACAATTTTCTGAAACGTATAAAACAGTAAAATTCGAAGTTGCTGAGGTTCACAAAGACTTCCAAATGGAAGATGCGAAGCTGGAGCACAAGTTAACAGAAAAGATCGAGGCGGAATCTGAACTGTGCTCAGATAGATTTAAAGATGTTAATATAAAAGTAAACATATGTCAAGCAGAAGTAGACGCAATCAAAACTGATACTACTCATATGGTGCAAAGAGTAGATAATGTTGAAATGAAAGTAGAAAATATTAGTAGTAACATTGCTAACATTGAGAGTAAAGTAGCTTCAGTAACTTCAGGTAATGGTAGTATACAACTAGTTGTAGCTGCGAACGCTGCATTTATCGGGTGTCGGCAGTTCTTGCGGTTCGATCCAGATAAAAATATACACCCGCTAGATTTCTGGAACGATTTTGAAGATGTGATTCCACCAACTTGGTCTGAACGAGAGAAAATCTCATTTATTAGAGGCCATTTAGCAGGTGACGCCATGCGTTGGTTAGCTGATGTTATGTTGAAGTGTAGAACATTAGCGGAATTTAAAACAGCTTTCATTAATGAGTATTGGTCTAGTAATAAGCAAAATGAAGTGTTGAGAGAATTTTGGAGTGGAAAACGATTCAATGCAGGCAAGGAATCTATTAAAGAATTTGCTAGGTCATGGATTTCACGTTTGTCACATTTGGCGGAAAAGCTAAAACCGGAAATGATAATACTAGGTCTTGAAGCCAAACTGCCATGGTATTGGCAAACTAGAATTATATCTGCCCCTAGAGACAATCTGGATCGTTTCATTGAATATTTGGAATGTGTAGAACGTGTTGCTGCCAATGAGGAGCAAGCACATAATAACAGAAATGCTAATAACAATAGTAGTAATCTTAGGAACGAGCAAAATGGCAATGTAAACATCAGAACAGTAGGTGTTCGCCATCCTAAGAAAGGTAGGAATTGGAGAAATGATTATCAGAACCAACAATGGCATCCAAATGATAATAATTTTGTTCCAAACAAAATTATGCATGTAAACAACAGTACGGAAAGCAATGCTGTGCCAGTTAACTATAATAAAAATAAAGGAAACAGTAGTAGGCCGAGGCAGGAAAACTAGATCCCGTCTATGAGGATACTGGCGCTCACCAGGCGGTTACTTTTCGTAAGCCAGTAGTTATGGTAATTGGTAAGACAGATCAGAATACTCAAACTGAACATGTGGATGAAGTGTCGGTAGCATCTAAGGATACAACAGAAATATTAGATCACTCACAGTATTTGATAGATACCGTGTTAGAGACGCTTTCTAAGTGGAAAGAGAAAGAGAAGGCGCAGCAGTGTAACGATAGGGAGGAGCTACAAAATACTGAATTGTCAGGTGTAGAAGCAGAAGAAATTCATGCTTATATTTACGATGAGGATGATGTGCTCTTATCTAAAGTGCCTGTGCAGGATGTTGATACTGTACTAATAGATTTAGGACAGGAGGTAAGTGAGAATGTAGAGGGTAGCCTGTTGGGGGTCGATGAACCCAGTAGCTGTGACCAGTTGTCACTTGAGAAAGAACCCGACGATAATAATGAAAGTGGTTTAGCTGTAACCAGTGTTATGCCCGGTCTGGAAGCGCAGAATCGCTCAGACTACAGTACTTTGGGTCATGTTCAGCAAACTAAATGTAATGAAGTCGTGCGGTGTTTCGATTTGAAATTAATAGACTGACTGGAAAATGCAGCTGAAAATGTAATTCAGGAAACCCCTACACACTGTGACCTAAATGTAATGAAGACAGATGTCGATCACTTTAGTTGGAGACAAATCCAAAAGGAACTATTGGATTAGTTTGAGGAACCACCTGTACCACCTAGAATAAGCCACCCTATAATAATAGTGAATATGTTGGGTATCAATGTACGTTGTCTCTTAGACAGTGGAAGTGAAGTGAGTGCGATATCTCAGTCCTTCTTTGATGCATTACCTGGTAAAGAGAAGCTTACAGTAATGAGGGTATCAGGACTAAGAATAATTGGTGCTACTGGCAAGGTGTCAAAAACGGTAAACCAAGAAGGTTTGCTACCCTTTAACATTAATGGTAATTCAATTGATCATCCATGCTTAATTGTAAACAATCTCAGTATTGAAGTTTTAATTGGCATCGATTTCTTGTCAAAATATCAGAGTGTTGTTGACTTTGAAAGAAGCCAGTTAAAGATGGTCTTGCCAATAACCGGCGTAATTACAGTACCTTTTAGTGATAAACATTTAGTAACTAATGATGACAATTGGGAGCTGCCTATACGAATTCTGAAAAACAGGAGATATTGGGACGAAGGTGTTAATCTTAGTGAAAATAAGCTGAACATAGAAGAAGAAGAAGCAATTATTTTAGACAAAATAGAAGCTAAATTGCAGGAAATCGATAAAATTTCAGCTAATCAGAAGGAAGAACTGAGACAGGTTCTGAAAAGGCATCATAAAGTATTTTCAGATCGACGTGGCGTGGTCAAAGGTTATGAATGAATGCTGTAGGGAGGAGGTTGTTCTGTAACCTCTACACAGTGTGGCAGCTGTGCAGTCCCAGCTGTGTGAGATCTTCTTTCCCATTTCAGGTCTCACTCATTCTTCATCTTTCCTGTCCACAAAAATTTCGACCCCTTCTTTCTAATACAAAAATATTCCGTCATGGCTATCAAGCCATGAGTTCTGTAACCATTCTATCCACCGATTAGTGAAGAAAAATACCTAATGTGACAAATCTAATAGTGACAAACAATAGAGAAATATGACGTAATTAAGATATAAATGTATTTGAGTAACAAGTATGTATAGAACCCTGGTAATATTATAAGTATAAAGTGTTGTTTTATTGGAAATGGTCCACCAACAGTAATTTAAAAAGATATACGAATTCGTGTAGAAGCAGGATCTGAAGTGGTAGTGAAACCTAGTGTATGCATTAGAGCTAACTAAATAACAGTAACAGAGATCGCTTAGTGTTATGAAAAATATGCAGATAAGTTGTAAAAATGAACTCACCTTGTGTAGCAAGGAATAACAGTGTAATAGAATTGAACAGTGTTTGTGGTTGAGACGTGAAGGACACGTCTTTGAAATATTTATAAGGTTGGAGCTGGCCCTTAGTTGGTGTAGTGTGTGACAGAACACACCTACACGTATTGAGGTTATGAGCTGGAGGCGTGAATGCGACCATAAGTACCCTTATGTTAGATGAGACAGAGCAGCTCATGGTGTCCTATAGGTTTAAGGAATTTAGCATTACGCTCGTCCATAATTACTTGATGCACTTTAGTGGTAGGTCGAGAGAGACTACCTGTGGTTTCAGCGTCCGATCGAGTGGAAATGGATTGCCACGTGAGCAAACTGATCAGCTGCAATACACTATAGATATGAAATAAATGTGCTATCCTATGCTTTAAATGTTAATAGAGTGAGTGTTAAATAAGTTCATACACTAGCAACATATTTGAATAACATAATGGCAGACGTGAAACATTATTTTTAGCTCAGCATAAATACACTTCAATGAAGTAAGTACATGATTGCAAATGTGGAATTGACACAACAGCAGAGGACCAATAAGTGGATTTTGTAGTCAACTAAACGTAGTGTGTTTTGAACACTCAGAACTGTACTATTACCAAAAGTTACTCACAGGTACAAAGAAGCTGAGAAAACAACCACTAATCAAAAATACTCATACTATCTCTAAGAATAAGGTAATCAAAGATGAGTCAGCGAAATGAATAAAATACAAATGTATCAGGAATGTACCGAGCATTGGTTCAGTGTTCCGGCCCAGAAATGATAAATTGAAATTAAATATGATTTATGATTGTATGCCTTAAGCATAAATTTTCTCTAGTACGTGACTAACGGCATTTTGAGCCATTTGTTTACCGATTTTATGACAGTTAAGTAACCGTGAGAGTAAAATTGAAAAAAGTTCTGTTAACTTTGTTCCAGCAACATACTGAAGGATAAAATGTATATATCACCATTTCATTGTGACCCACCCTTAGATGTTAAGTGAACAGAGTCTGAGGCACTCTTTTTGTTTGTTCTACAGGACAAACCAGATAATGGCAGCCTGGTAGCTGCGTGAAAGCATGGAGTGACTTGGACGCAACTCACAGTGACCCCTCCCCTTTCCCCATGTAATTTAGAGTGAACGTGAAGGACGCACACCATAGCAACTTCCCCTCCTTCGCCCTTGTGAATGGAAGTGTAGAACGCCAGCCAAAGCGGCTACAACCACGTGTGTAAAAATCATTTGTGAAATTTTCTTTCAGGTTTAGAAAAGACTGCTAAGAGATAACCATCTGTTTATTTATCATGTTATTTGCTTTGAATTTGTGTATGTAAAAATGTATTTAAAGGATTTAAGATTTTCATAATTTTACATATTTTTATGTGTCTGTTTGTCTAAGGCAATATGTATGCCAAAGAGTTTCATTGACTTTGCTTACATTTTGAGTAATAATGTTGTTTAAGAGGCAGTGAACATGCCCACAATTTAAATAATTAATGTAAGTAATCAGTTTTCTTTTAATGTTTCTACATGTTTATATTTCAATTTTAATTTTTCATAGGAAGTTACGCTGTACTCTTGCTTCCCTTTTTGTAATTAAATTTTTTTTCGCTCATTAACATTCATAAACAAAAAAAATTTAAGTAGAGGGTGATGTAGGGAAGCAGCCTACTCACGCCGTAGTAAATTCACATCAGTCTTTCCATTGTGTGCCAGCCAGTCCGCTGTAACTAGCTCTGACATCATAAATGTTGCGCAATAATTTTAAAATCAAATAAATAACCTGAAATGTTTCTAGCATGTCAGGAGTAATACTAAAACAATATGTGTTGAATATCAGTTCGATAACTTTAGCCATTTTCGAAATTTGGACGTTTTTCGGTAAAAATCATTGGCGCCACAGAAAAGAGCTAGAGACTTCAAAATTTATAATCAGATTCCTATTTCATAAATATTTAATAGAAACAGTCTTCTGGATCTCACAATTTAAGATTTTAGTTGAAATTCAATATTTTCTGGTTTTTGTCTTAAAATTTAAGGAAGCAAGATAGTTTAAGTAGGCTAATAAATAAGGCTAGGATGTTTATATTTAAGTAGGTTGGAGATCCGCTATAACTATGAAGATGTGAGAAGTTTCATTTGAATACCTATAAAACTATAGAGATAGCGTATCTCCAAAGGGCCAGTTCAGAGCTCGTCTACTGCGTGCAGTGTAATTAAATTAATTCTCTCGCCCAAAATATTTAACTTAACCACGTCAAAATTTTATTATCAATACTTACCTGCGTGATGAATGCACATTTAAATTAAGAGCTTCATCGGCCATCAGCAAGAGAAGCTATGATTTATTAGGTAACTTAAAGTGGTGCATTACTAGCCCAGCGGCTAGTCGGGAGAGCCGATTTGATCAGGTGTTCCCTTAGCCGTCCGCACCGCGGCTTTATATATAAGAACGCTGCGCGAGGAAGGGGGCCCCAGTTCTCTCCAGACGCTGAATAGCACGCCATCTGTGTCGGGAGTCGCGTCGCGTCGGTATTATTGCTACAAACAGCCTCGGATGCCGTATTAAGTTACTCGGAATATGCGTAACCATGAAATCATTTTCGAGTGAAGTGTTAATTCTGGGATAACTTTAATTATCAATCTTCAGTTTGCGTATGTCGTATTTTCACGTGCCGCCGCGGGACAGACATTCTACCAATTATTTAGCTTGGCGTTTGATGAACCTCATCATCAAATTATGGCGAGCATTCATTTAAACATTTAATTTGGACGTTTATAGTTGCATCAGCGCATTAGACTCTGAACTGCTCTGTTAGTTAGATGGTGTGGATTCTTTTGTTTTCATCTGTGACTTTCAGAATACAGAACGTTTTTTTAAGACCTTTTTTGATTATAAATCCCGGACAATCTCCTAATTCCTCAGAGCTATAAGCTGTAACTATAAGTGTATTCTCAGATGAAGTGGGCACTAGGAATTCTAATTACAGGCTTCACGTTTTGCTAATCACTTTCTGGTTGCCAATATTGCAGTTAGAGAGCCAGTGTTGAGAATGGCGAAAGACAGCATAAATAACATTCTAAATAATAGGAACATTTTAAACAATTAATTCCACCCACAGCCCCACAATGTCCTACCAACAGATCCCTTCTTCTAGTCAAGTTGTGCCACAAACTTCTCTTGTCCCCAATCCTATTCAATACCTTTTTGAAGTCTGAGGTTATTTCGCGTGTCTCATACATCTTTCTCACCAGATGGTAGAGTTTTGTCATGACTGGCTCTCCCAAGGCCATCAGTAGTTCTAATGGAATGTTGTCTACTCCCGGGCCTTGTTTTGACTCAGGTCTTTCAGTGCTCTGTCAAACTCTTCACGCAGTATCTTATCTCCCATTTCGTCTTCGTCTACATCCTCTTCCATTTCCATAATATTGTCCTCAAGTACATCGCCCTTGTATAAACCCTCTATATACTCCTTCCACCTTTCTGCCTTCCCTTCTTTGCTTAGAACTGGGTTGCCATCTGAGCTCTTGATATTCATACAAGTGGTTCTCTTCTCTCCAAAGGTCCCTTTAATTTTCCTGTAGGCAGTATCTATCTTACCCCTAGTGAGACAAGCCTCTATATCCTTACATTTGTCCTCTAGCCATCCCTGCTTAGCCGTTTTGCACTTCCTGTCGATCTCGTTTTTGAGACGTGTGTATTCCTTTTCGCCTGCTTCATTCACTGCATTTTTATATTTTCTCCTTTCATCAATTAAATTCAATATTTCTTCTGTTACCCAAGCATTTCTATTAGCCCTCGCCTTTTTACCTACTTGATCCTCTGCTGCCTTCACTACTTCATCCCTCAGAGCTAATCATTCTTCTTCTACTGTATTTCTTTCCCCCATTCCTGTCAATTGTTCCCTTATGCTCTCCGTGAAACTCTCTACAACCTCTGGTTCTTTCAGTTTATCCAGGTCCCATCTCCTTAAATTCTCACCTTTTTGCAGTTTCTTCAGTTTCAATCTGCAGTTCATAACCAATAGATTGTGGTCAGAATCCACATCTGCCCCAGAAATGTCTTACAATTTAAAACCTGGTTCCTAAATCTCTCTCTTACCATTATATAATCTATCTGATACCTTTTAGTATCTCCAGGATTCTTCCAGGTATACAATCTTCTTTTATGATTCTTGAACCAAGTGTTAGTTATGATTAAGTTATGCTCTGTGCAAAATTCTACCAGGCGGCTTCCTCTTTCATTTCTTCCCCCCAATCCATATTCACCTACTATGTTTCCTTCTCTCCCTTTTCCTACCGACGAATTCCAATCACCCATGACTATTAAATTTTCGTCTCCCTTCACTACCTGAATAATTTCTTTTATCTCATCATACATTTCTTCAATTTCTTCTTCATCTGCAGAGCTAGTTGGCATATAAACTTGTACTAATGTAGTAGGCATGGACTTTGTGTCTATCTTGGCCACAATAATGCGTTCACTATGCTGCATGTAGTAGCTAACCCGCACTCCTATTTTTTTATTCATTATGAAACCTACTCCTGCATTACCCCTATTTGATTTTGTATTTATAACCCTGTAATCACCTGACCAAAAGTCTTGTTCCTCCTGCCACCGAACTTCACTAATTCCCACTATATCTAACTTTAACCTATACATTTCCCTTTTTAAATTTTCTAACCTACCTGCCCGATTAAGGGATCTGACATTCCACGCTACGATCCGTAGAACGCCAGTTTTCTTTCTCCTGATAATGACGTCCCCTTGAGTAGTCCCCGCCCGGTGATCCGAATGGGGGACTATTTTACCTCCGGAATATTTTACCCAAGAGGACACCATCGTCATTTAATCATACATTAAAGCTGCATGTCCTCGGGAAAAATTACGGCTGTAGTTTCCCCTTGCTTTCAGCCGTTCGCAGTACCAGCACAGCAAGGCCGTTTTGCTTAATGTTACAAGGCCAGATCAGTCAATCATCCAGACTGTTGGCCCTGCAACTACTGAAACGGCTGCTGCCCCCCTTCAGGTATGTGATGTTATTACAGTGATTACAAATTCCAGTGAAGCTGGCATAGAACTTGGCTGAAGGAACACCCCTCTGTCCTGTATGTACGGAGTGAACGGAAGGGTGTCATAAAGCCTTTTTATCCTCTCTTGAGCAATCTGACTGACTACTGTTGTAAGTGGCCCTCGACATCCTGAATAGTAGTGCAATTCTGAGATCGTCAGCGTGGGGGCGATCTTGTAGTATTATGAACTGAATAAATTTTCAGCTCCCAAAATTGCGGAAATCATTCATACACATAGATTACCGCTTTCATCAGTTCTCTGTTAACATCTTAGGACCCGGTGTGTTGTCCTCAGCGTAAGTTAGTTTAAGTTAGAGTGTGTAACCGTAGGGGCCGATGACTTCGGCAGTTTGGTCCCACAGGAACTTACCACAATACGCGTGCGTGTTTTGTGGACGAGTACTGTACTGCTAAAATATGGCATCATTGAGTAAAAGAGTGTTCATTGCACAAAAGCGTGTAATCATAATAATTGCTGGAGCTCATCCAGGATCATCCTGTAGACACTTATTTAAAGAGCTAGAAATCTTCACTGTAGCCTCACAATATATATATATATATATATATATATATATATATATATATATATATATACTTATGAAATTTGTTATTAACAATCCGAACAAATTCAAAAGTAATAGCAGTGTACATGGCTACAACACTAGGAAAAAGGATGATCTTCACTACTCAAGGTTAAATCTAACTTTGGCTCAGAAGGGGGTAAATTATACTGCCACAAAAGTCTTTGATCACTTACCTAATAGCATCAAAAGTCTGACAGATAGCCATATAGCATTTAAATGGAAATTAAAAGAATTTCTTAATGGCAGCTCCTTCTACTCATTAGATGAATTTTTGGATATAGTAAGTGGGTAATTTCCCAACCTCCAAAAATAAATAAATAAATAAATATTGAGTGTCTTGTAATATTTTGTCTAATGTAATATCTTGTATAGACACCTTCTATTAACCTGACACGTTCCACATCATTATGAAGTGTCGTATTCATGATCTGTGGAACAAGTACTAATCTAATCTAATCCTCTCATGAGAGGCAACACTCGAGGAAGCAAAATGACTGCTGTGTCGCTGCGTAACCAAAACTGGCTTCCAGTTTATAGTCGTGGAATACCTTTCATACCATTACGACCTTAAAGAACGTCTATCCACCTCGGAAATAATACTAACCCTTGTGCCCTACACATGTTTCCTGTTTGTACGACTTAATGTTTCAGCTTACACGAGGTTAGCATGCATTAGCTATTCATCCAGCACGATTTGAAACAGTCTCCACGCTTTGATGTGCGTGTACTTGCAAGTAAACTACATTGTAAGTCCGCTGCTCTGTAAGGGACATTTACTGTACGAGCTCTCGCTAAAATCTGTTAGCGTCAGAGGACTCGTCTGAAATCACGGGACACAGCCCGCCGAGTGTATTGCGTTACGCGCGCCGGCGTGTGTTACGAGAGAGAGAGAGGGGGGGGGGGAGGAGGGGAGGGGTTGCAGTGCGTGCTCACACACACAGACGACCCAAGCCGGCACATGTTAAGGGAGCGGCCTAAATAGCTTGTTTTACAACATGCCGCTGCTTTGGCAAAGTGCTGACATCAGTAAAAGTTAAATTGCGTCTCTAATAACCTGACGTTCCGCAAGTTAGTTCAAAGCCGATGTGGCTAGCAAAGGGGGCAGACGAGGTCTTGCCTGACAGTAGGGGCGGGGGGTGAGAGGGGGGGGGGAGGTATCCCGAGAACCGGCCAGAGGAGTCAGGGAGGGAACAAATACGCCGGCAGCCGTCCTGCCTTCTCAATTTGCATTAATTACTCATCGAGAGAGAATGCAAAACATTTTCGCTGCGCGGACCCCGCAGTGCTGGGGTGGTTGGGGTGCCTACCCACTCTCTAGCTCGCTCTCCCTTCATTAGGCGGCGGGAAAACAGCGGCCGGCGGCAGTGGCCGGTCCGTCGCAAATCCTGCTTAACATTCAATCCTCGCGGCCGCCCCGCAGCGCGCTCTGCCACTGTAGATCCAAAGTGCTCCGCCGTCGGGGCGGCAGCCGTCTCCACTCCCGGGTCCACCTCTCGCTCGAGGAATTTACGCCGTAGGATTTGCCCATAAATTGCGCTACACCGTAGTAGGCCGGAGCGTATGGTTGATATCTACATCTCCATGTAATCTACATCTCTGCTCGCGGCAAGCGGGCGCCGCGCGACAGCAGCGGCGGCAGCACCTGCTCGTAAAAAAAAAAAAAAAAAAAAAAAAAAAAAAAAAAAAAGAAACGTAGCTTCCCTCTTTGAGATTGTCCTTCTGGATGTATGCAAATACGGAGGTTGTTTGTGCCTCTTCACGCTCCCTCGATCCCCTTATCTCCGCTCTGAATTCATGTGCAGTAGATGTCTGTAAGCGTGAAAGCATTTTTATTATTATAGTTTCAAATTACATTCTCACAGCAACACTGGAATTTCAGCTAAACGAAATAGGTACAACCTGCCGAAAATATTTTATATTTTTATGAACTCACCGGAAAGAGCGTACTCCTGTAGTAGCGTCTGGGATATAACTAGATGAGCAACCACTGCTCAGGCTATAATGATATTGGTAGGGAAAGAAAGTAAATACCAAAACGACCATCAACTGTCATTTGAACTTACAGGCTGAGACATTAACCAGAATAAAGGAGGCCAAACCTTGTGCACTGTATATTTGCAATAGCGCCTGATCGAATAGTCCTTTTAGACTCTTTTCAAACAAACAGCTGCCCCTACCGATTCCTCTTATGCACAACGCACCACGTCCGCATCTGGAAAGGTATCCAGACAGGCAACAGACGCTTAACCGATCCACGCCCCTCTCAGAACTTTGAGCAATTGTTAGCATTCGGAAACCATACTGCAGAAAAATACAAGTAAGGATTTCCCACCAGTTACACGGTATTTCTGGACCAGGATATACTTTACATCTGCCAGAGTTATCCAAGTATCTGCAGTATATCTTTGTGTAGTTGGCAGTGTAGTCAAACATGTTTTTGATGTCTCTGTAAATTTATTCCGTTCATACTGTTTAATCTTTTGTAAACGGTTCGGAAATGTTACACTGTATATTTTTCACCAGTTGTGTGGAAGTCACTTGTGCTTTACGATGTCAGTCATGGACATATATTTTGGGTGAAACGTTACGAAGAATATATGCTAAGCCGAACGAAACGAAATTACAACCCGATAAGAATAAATGCTAAGTCGGACGAAACGAAGTTCATTTGAAACTAGACTACAACGCCGGCAGTATCGATTTTCACTACGCTATATCGGGCCGTGCTACTCGAAAGCTGTTGAATAGACGAAATGTCGGAATAACTGAATGCGGGGTACCCCAAATCAGCGCGCTTGTCCCCACTGAACTAACGACATGCCCGCAGCAGCAGAGGGCAATGCGATCAGTAATTAAAAATGATAATGTTACTTTGGTTAAAAAATTACGATTCGCGTCAAAATTTCAATCTGATAGCAACTAATGAATTGAAACGAAAGTTGAAAACGGTATGCATCTCTCGACATATTTTGTACGTAACAGCGATTTGAATCTTCAAATTTTCCTTTTCCAAGCGTGCTTGAGTACTGCATCGTACAGGCTTGGGAAACGAATATCAACGTACTGCCTTTCATGTCTTACAAGTATAAAGGAAATCAATGAGAGACAATATTCATGGCGACCTTGCTAGGCTACAAATAACATATTCGAAGATTCAGGCGCTTGACACCTGGACAGTAAGCGAAGCTTCAGCGGATGGCGTCGTCCTGTTTCTAAAGAGCGGTGAACAATTTGCAGTCACCATGCGAATTGTAAGTGGATACACAAATACCAATGAAGTCCAAACTGATTTTCACAAATGGATAATCCATCCTTTATATACAGATAACTTATAAAGCATCTCTAGATCCCAAAGTTAAACGTTACATAACTATACATCTACGTTGCGGGAATCTCCTGAGGACCTGATATAACTGAATAACGCTCCTATGCTACAATCAATTAGAGCGACGCTTAGGGAAGAGAATATTAGCACAGTGATAGCACAAGCCATCCTTGAGGTACCATGTTGGTATATTTGCAGATACAGTTTGTTCAAAGTTTATTTTCTAACTACTGTATTTAGGGAAATGTCGGAAGGCCAGGACTGAAGAACATAAAATTTTCCTGCCGCGCCATATATGTAACAAACATAAGTAACATCGCTGTGAGAAATAAAGAGTCCCTGTCCAAAAGACTATGAGATACTCCAGCCACAAAGTAGGAGCCCACCAGTAAGTCTTGCAACAATTAACCACGATGTTCAACATGTCAGGCTGTAAGTTACAGAAAACACCCAAAGGGATCAACAGCGTAGGTTTAACTACAACTCGCGAATATTTGGCTAGAGACCAGACAGAGTTAGACCAAATTCTGGTGCAACATACTGGACTTAATTCTAACATCGCATGTCAGAATAAATCTATGCGAAGGTGCTAAGCAAACGATCTCCTAGGGCGAAATACTGTGGCGTAACCCTTTTTGCGAAAAGTGTAGAATGATCGTTTCACTAGTTCACACTTTGTTTGTGAATCTGAAGCTCGAGTTGGGAGCGGGGCGTGTAACGGCAGTGGAAAAACAGGACAATGTAAACCGTGGAAATCCTTTCGATAAAACTACTAGGTTACTGATTCCCACAGCCGATGAAGATAAGCCTTGATACAAAGGAAACAGCTGTAGAGAACCAACTTCCCTTACGACAAAAAAACGGGTTTGAACGGGAGACAGAGGATGGAGGGCCGGACACAAATTCAGGATACTCTTTTGGCCTTTGGGTGGGAAACTGCCCGTAAAAGATGGATGAATTAGCAATGATCAATGGAATGACGATGATGAAGACAATGGAAACCACTGTGTTAAAGATGTGTATGTACAAGACATGTGGTTTGTAACTGAAAAAGCTTCATGATGATCTCGCCACTGGCAAAATATTTGGAGTTGAGCATTATATTGTAGTGTAATATGGACTGTGGGAAAACCGGATCACAAGAAGTTCTAAGAATTTGAGATGTGGTGCGACAGGAAACTCTTGATAATTAAATGGGCTGATAGGGTATGGAGTGAGTAGGTTCTCGGCAGAACTGATGAGAAAGGCAATGTATGGAAATCACTGACGAGCAGAAAGGACAAGATGGCTGGACGTTAAGACATCACGGCTTAATTTCCATGGTACTAGAGAGAGCTGTAGAGGGCGAAAACTGTGGAGGATCACAGTGATTGGAATTCGTAGCGGGCCGCATCAAACCAGTGACAAGACTGATTATTCAAAATAAACTAAAAATAAAAATAAAATACGCGGGTAGCAATACAATGTTCACATTGAGTACTGTTGATTCATTCCGGTCTATGATCTGTTCTAGGGCAGTTGGAATGGTAACCTGGATTTAATGCGCCATTGTCGCGAACGTACCGGGTGATCAAAAAGTCAGTATAAATTCGAAAACTTTATAAACTACGGAATAATGTAGATAGAGAGGTGAAAACTGATACACATGCTTGGAATGACATGGGGTTTTATTAGAAAAAAAAAAGTTGTTGCTAGACGTGTGAAAGATCTCTTGCGCGCGTCGTTTGGTGATGATCTTGTGCTCATCCGCCACTTTCGTCATGCTTGGCCTCCCAGATCCCCAGACCTCAGTCCGTGCGATTATTGGCTTTGGGGTTACCTGAAGTCGCAAGTGTATCGTGATTGACCGACATCTCTAGGGATGCTGAAAGACAACATCCGACGCCAGTGCCCACCATAACTCCGTACATGCTTTACAGTGCTGTTCACAACATTATTCCTCGACTACAGCTATTGCTGCGGAATGATTGTAGACATATTGAGCATTTCCTGTAAAGAACATCATCTTTGCTTTGTCTTACTTTGTTATGCTAATTATTGCTATTCTGATCAGATGAAGTGCCATCTGTCGGACATTTTTTGAACTTTTGTATTTTCTTTGGTTCTAATAAAACCACATGTCATTCCAAGCATGTGTGTCAATTTATACCTATCTACATTAGTCCGTGATTTATTCAGTTTTCAAAATTATACTGACTTTTTGATCACCCGGTATATTAAGATAAGTAAAAGATTTAGCTAGTTAATCCAGTTATCACATACACCATATATTCTCCTAACTTTCTAAACTCCATTTACTGTTTTATAGTGTTTCCGTCCATCCACGACTACCAGATAGTATTTTTTAATATTAGTAGCCAAGATCACTTTTTTGTTACTACCTAAGATTTTTTTCTTCTTCTCTCGCAAGCTATTTTAGGCGTTTTTTCATGGATAAATAAAGTGACACCTATTGAATTTAAGTGAAACAAATTTAGGATTGCAATCACTGCAAGAACACATATCAAAACACTAACGTGATATCTTAATGAATAGCAACACAAATGCATATACGTGGCTTATACGACGTTTCTAGAAAATATATTTTGAAGAATTCGAATCCTGAATTCACTACTCTAATATAGGCTCATTATTTCACACTAAACACTTGAAGATAATTACATGTTTATTTAAATTATCCTTCATAATAAAACTTTAATGCAGCACATTCTCAGTGAGAAAGATCCAAACGCCAGCTGCATCAATTTAGATTTCTGAGACATTATGGATGCAAAATAACGATTTACGTTGTCACCAATAAAATGACATGATTTTTCTACCAAATCTCTAAGAGCCACAAGGAACCGCTGATAACTGCCCTGTGCGGCTGGTCCCGGCGGAGGTTCGAGTCCTCCCTCGGGCATGGGTGTGTGTGTTTGCCCTTAGGATAATTTAGGTTAAGTAGTGTATAGGCTTAGGGACTGATGACCTTAGCAGTTACGTCCCATAAGATTTCACACACTTTTGAACATTTTGATTTGATAACTGCCTAGATCAGCGGTTAAATTCGTGCATTTTCGTACCAAGACACGACGGTCCGATTAAAGAGATTAATTATACCATGATTTGCGCAAGATGAAGTTGTTACAGTGCAGTTAAACACTACAAATTTAACACAAGGAGGAAATGCGATTAGAGTGGATTAGCTAAAGTAAACCTTGTACAGACCATTAAATGGAGGGACTGGGGGTGAGGAGGTAGGCGTAATACCATAGCATAATTTTATTGTAACTAACGAGCCAGTAAAATCTACTTATATTCTTGAAACCAAACTTTTAAAACCAACACGAAATAATTGATTTAAAACAATAAGCCAAAAAATATTAAATTTAATTTAATGATGTACCTTGGCCAAGAAGAACTTTACAACCAGACATGAATATAACACATGTGCTCATCCCATCAAAATAACTGTAGTTCCTCATTCATCTACCCGTGCTCAACGCAAACCATTACAAAAGGAAATACAACTGTCATAATTTATCTGTAGAAGGGAGAAGAAAATAACCATATGAATACAGTGTATATGAGTAGTATGACATGTTCTCGGTTTTCCCCTCCCGCAGTCTTCCCTTAGTAAAATATACACCACGACTGAGCCACGTAGAACACGTCCGGTATTCTCATCCCTGGGCGACGACCGTTCCAATCACCACAGCTCACTATAATTTAAAAAAAGTTAATGATCGGTACTATCCACGGTGTCACCGATACCGACCAAAGGCATCTTCTGTCCGGAACACGTCGTGTAGCAGGTTGACGCGGTCCGTGGCTCCGCTCTTCCGTCTCGCTCCCTGGTTGCAATCGTTCTCCCTGTAGCTGGCTCCGGCCGCCCCTCATGGCAGTCGGCAAGAGGGCGACACCTGAATGGCGCTGTTCGCGCCACACTGTAGTACCGGCGCGGGAAGGTCGCGCGAGACATTCAAAGGTGCCTGAAGTACGGCAATGGTACCATCGGCACAATCTACTGCTGACTGCTAGTGGCAAGTACGAATGACACGAAACATCGCAGAATGAATAATAAACCGTTCACTGCCTAGTGAATATTTAATAAATGATCACTGTTAACCACACTGTGCCAATGATCAGTGTCCGAATTCATGAACAAATACAAATAGATCTTTCCGCATGAAATCATATACTCTTCATCATAATGATGTGAATCTACAGTTGTGATTTTCTGGCATCGTCAGTTACGATTGCAGTGGGTACGGGACCATCGGGATTCGGCCGTCGACCAACCGCAATCCATCTTAGAGGCTTATAATTTAGTTTTATTCTTATCGGCGATGGGATTGTCTCGCCAGTTTCATTCCATTTAAATGAGCCGCCCTCCTGTGTTTTATTTTGTTTCATTTCTATCTTTATTTACTTCTTTCTTTTTAGTTCCACAATTCTTATTTTGCTTCACACCTGCAGAGGGAGGTGTGTTTTTCCAAAGTATGTGTAGTCGCCCCCATAAGGTATAGCAGAGTATGCCTATTCTTTTCCTTTCATTTTGGCGATAAGTCTTGCCACTGGAAGCACCCAATTTAGCGTGCTGCGTCGACACTAGTGGATGGTGGCATTTTTGGAGAGGAAAAGGTAGGGCTATAGGGGAGGTAGCAGGCCCATTAAAAAATAAAAATAAATGGAAACGTGGTGGCTGCTCGGGTGAACCATAGTTTTCCTGCACTATGTCGATGGATGGTGACCTTCGGAGTGGCGCAGTGGTGAGAACCGCCACACATGTTGGACGTACTGCGTCAGTTGTGCAACGATGCTGGTATCGGTGGTCACGTGAACATTCCCACACAAGTAGACGAGGTTCTGGGCGTCCACGCTGTGCAGACACCCGTCAACATCGTCATATTGTAAGGTCAGCAGTGGCAGATCGTACAACTACCACAGCCTAGATAAGAGTGCCGTTACGTCAACGCGGTAGCATGGCCAGACGCGTAGCAAGGCCGTTGGTTGGTTAAAAGCAAAGAAGTAATACAGCGATATTGATTACATATCGAAACAGCGCAAGGGCCGTCAATATAGGCTGACTGTCATTAAAGCTTACAAACCCCCGAAGCGACGTAGATGACTCTAAGTAATTTAATAAGAGACACATGGGACAGCAAATGTAGGGAAATACCGCAAGATCTGACGATAAATGTAGAACTTGTGACGTCATCAGACGACGCACCATACCGCACGTGGAGCGACTGGACTTGTCGATCGTAACCTCGCCGGGACGGGGGAGCGCTAGACATCGCTCCGCTGGGCACCTCTGTTTTCGAACACCTTTTGTATTATAAATGTTACCTGTTGTAAACACAGAGGCTACAAAATAAGCGTCCTTGTTGTAACAAAGGAAAACCTGACCTTATTTTGTGTATCTTTCCTTGTGCCCCTTTTCTTTTTATATACAGACACTATTTAGCAAAGAACACGTACATCATTTACTGGTAGCGACACAGTTCGAAAGCTTATACTCAATTACCTGTGATGCAATATTATGGGTTTTTGTTGCACTGTACATTGAAATTAATTAGCGGATACAGTGAGATCAGGATATTAGATAATGAATAACACCTTAACGTAAGCACACAGTTGTCTAACATAATGCCAAATAATACCGCGTGCCAGACGCAAAACTCGAATCCTGAACATGACACGCTTAAGTTGCGCACACAGGACCCAAGCCACACCGGCTTGAATACTTAACCTACTTTGGGATGATCAAATGCGAAATAATAATTGGTGCGAATAATAATAAATAATAATCAATGCGAATAATAATAAATGCGAATAATAATTGGACCCACCGCTGCACGTACGGGGAGGTAAGTCATTTGGTGACGTCACATGTTCAACGTTTATCGTCCACTCTTGGGCTATTTACCAACATTCCCGGCCCATTTGTCTTAAATTAAATGACTTGTACCAGCGTCGTCTGTGTCGCTTCGGGGTTTATAAAGGTTAATAAGAATCACCCTGCATAATACTCAAAGCCTCTATCAGCCAGATCATCAGTTATTACAGGCGAACAGAGTGATGAAATATGTGACGGCTTAGAGCAAGAGAATTCTGTTATGGGGCTGCAAGGAGTGGACCATCCCACAGTAGATGGAAACACAAGAAAGAAAGTTAACTGTATCTCTCATTTCGCGGGTTTTTTCCTTACAACAGGTAAATATTAAAAAAACATAAGAAAATGCATTTACTAAAATATTGAGGCCAAATGTTATGTGCACGAAATGTAAATGTCGAAATGCTACCTTTGGTAACCTGTATCTCCTGTTTCGCACAGGGCTGTAAAATTTGTCAGTAAGACATAATGTTTGCCATTGGCGAGCTTAGGCTCTATGTACAGAGTCATACAGCTGCTTCGAGACGTCTTGGTCTTTGTTTTGGTCGGATGCTATTTAAAAATTTAATAATTTTAAAAGTAACACGTCTTGGAATTCAGCTGTCGAAAAGTGACGAAATAATCTGTCTGAAATACCATTAAAATAGTAATCTCCAAATTAAATTAAGCAGTTTCTATTTTTATATTGCAAGTATGTGACGTCCTGTTATAGGTTAGTACTTGTTACAATATCTGTTCAGTACCTGCGAAAACCATGGCAATTTTGAAATTCCTGAATATTCTCCTAGCTGGACTGCTCCTTAAAATTGCCTGCTCCTCTACACTAAACTACACACTACACTCCACCCGAACAGGCCATGAAGGCCGAACGGTACCGACGGGTCGCCGTGTCATCCTCAGCCCACAGGCATCACGGAGGCGGCTGTGGCCAGCACACCACTCTCCCAGCCCCGAATATCTTGGAATACAAAATGTTATTGACTTATGAACACACCAAAGTCTCTTCAAAAGTTATTGTTCGACGTATATACTCGTCATTGTTTACTGTGTTGTCTCTTCTGTTTCACTTTTATTACTAGGCTCTCCATTTACCTTATCTTGCGTCTTGTTAGTATCGGCATGAAATGTCCCCTCGGGTTCCTTTTGTTACCGGTGCCTTCTTCTTCGCAGGATACATTCCAGCTGCACAATGCTTGTTCGATCATCTGTGATGAATAGTGTACAAGACGCTTAAGAACGGTGGCGCGGAAGTTCTCTAACGTATGATATGGCGATCGTCACATCAGTTTTTCCGGACGAAGGATGCCCGACAGTCTGGTGACGCAGCGTCGTGGAACTCGTTGACCCAGGAGGCGGATGTTTCCGTCAGCTGTACGCTTGGTCCTCCTATAAAATGAGCAAGCAATCTCCTGTAACCTGTCCTAATGGCTGCGTGTGAGCAACGATGCACGGCAAGCAGACTGCGCAGCTCCGATTGCATGCGGTTCTGAATCGGTTCTGCGTAGGATAGAGTCGGCAGCCTTTCCCCACAGAACCGTCGCTTCTTTCTAAGTGCGCTAACGATGCTCTTGATATGGAGATACCGACGGCGAAAGATATTTTGCAGATTGTGCAATGACAAATGAATAGTCTATTACGACACGGTGAAACCTAACCTGAAATTTATAATACAGGGATAACACACCGAAAGAAATGCACTGTCAGAATTTTGGTTGCTAAGGCGCACTGCAAGTATAAAAACAAAAGACGTTAAAAATATTCATTTTTCTCACACTAGGAACCGCTTATAGGAGCGGTTTGTGCAATCCTTCCTGCCTGGTAACTGAATCGTCGAATAAGCAGACGCAGCCTTGACGAGAGAACGTAGCGCAGGGTACCACGAAGTCCAAAGTGCACTTAAGTGAACTGTAAGCACTTACGCCACACGAAAAATGCCTCACATTATTAGTTTTCTCTATAACGTGCAGTTCCTATAGTCAGCCGGACTGTCGCAGATGCAATCGTTACACATGAGACTCGCAGAGGAAAGAAAATCAAGGCAGTGCTCGTATGATGTTACATTACTGAAAACTTCGATAATTCCGGCCTTTGATACGTTGAAATGAAATATTTTTTAACGATTATACTAGCCCAATTAGTACTATAACTTTAAATTGTGTATATTTTACTGGCAATGAAGCAGGTCTCTGATTGCCACAAAAATGCGTGGTGTCTACTTTGTAACGAAAGCGAACGTTCCCTGAACACCGGGCCTATCAGATAAAGTAAAATTAATGTAGTTAGGCACGCACAGCAATTATTAGTTTTATTTAGACTGAGTTGGCATGGAGTAAGAAATGGTTGTGTTTGACGTTTGTATGTTGTGCTACTTACCACACATACTTGATCACATTCATAAAACCTCGTGAAGTAGACTGAGGTTGCTCAAATGACTGAAATTTAACAACACTATTCCTCTGATAAACCTGAAATGACAATTGTCAAACAATGATCTGAAAAATGGTTTACAGTGCCGAAAAATTTCCTTATCGAGAGACTGAATCTTTTCGTCGTCCTTCCAAAGACAGATATGGTAGTAAGTCAATTTACAGTATCTGGTAAGAAGACGTTTCAGATGTAGTACTGAATATTATTCTGTCCTGTTTCTCTGGGTTTTACTATGACGATTTTTTCAGCTAAACAGTCCTTTTTCACAATTTTTATTTGAAATTCGCCTCGAGGCTCCTGAAACAGGTAAAATGCTGCGGAAACAGTAACCCACTTATACATGTCACTAACAGTGCTGTAGTGTATGATTGTGTCCTAGCATTCATAGACTGCCAAATCGACTTTGTCTCTCTTTCACTCGAAATGATACAGCGCGGTTTGCCCGCAATTCTTGCATAAAATTTGAGTGATTGGAATTATACATTGAATTTTAGGGATAACAAGAAGCTTCGTCCTTACGTGAGCTACAAATTTCTGTATAGTATTACCTGTTAAAGATAATTCCTCTGTAAGTTACTTGAAATAAACTTCGCAACCATCCTGCTTGCTTTCCCACATCATTTCTGAATCTGTTTAACTAGGCTGAAGAAACGTGGAAATCTTTAAGGTTAATCTCAACTGAAATTCAAAGGGCTCACTCTCGTTTATCTCCCTCAGTAATGGTACATTAACTCTTACAAGCACTTCTGAATCTTTCGGATAGTTTTTGCGAGTTTCATTTTGGAGTATATTTCGCATTTTGTGCAAATTTTTGTTCCATTTATACAATTAATCATCAGATTTTAAGAAATGGAACCAGCTTTTCTCACTGCTTAACTTTAAGAGTTTTCTGCCTCCTTCATTTAACGAAAAAATTTCCAGCCTATTCTTTGACACGAAAGCTTTTACCATACATGTTTGTTTCTTTCTCCACTCTAGGAAAGTACTGTGTTTCTACAATTTTGGTAAACATTTTTGGAACAGTGATCAATAAAGTATTATATTTTAACTAAAGTTCGGTCTTGATCATATCACTTATGTCTCAATAACATAGGTGACCGGTTTCGGTTATATTTATATAACCATCTTCAGACCCATGGCTTCCTTGGAGGATGGTGGGCGGAGCTCTCCTCAGCTGCTACAAGGTCAACTGATCTTGACTGAGGAGAGATCCGCCTACCATCCTCCAAGGAAGCCATGGGTCTGAAGATGGTTATATAAATGTAACCGAAACCGGTCACCTATGTTATTGAGACATAAGTGTTGTGATCAAGACTGAACTTTAGTTAAAATATAATACTGTGTGTCTGTTCTCGACTTTCATTAGTACAACGATGATCGCTTGAACCACAATTCAAGGAACATCAGTTACTTCCTGTTCCTTCTAATATATCCTCAGTTTCTAACAGAATGCCAACATCGAATGAACGTCCGAAAAATTAACTGATAAATAACACGTATGTAGGTGTTCAGGAGAAATGGATGATTTCGACTGCATATAACTTTCTTCATATTTCATCTTTGTAAAGTGGAAACGTGAATTGGATTCCACTTTACTGTGAAACACTGGAACCTGCGCAAATTCAAAAGCTCCTAGCTGGCACATACAAAGAAGACACAAAGAAAATTAATTTAGTTTTATCGCCATTGTTAACACTTAGCGAACGCAGCTGCTAATTTATATGTATATTGAATAAGTTACAAATTCAAACAGATAGCAGCTGTGAACGAATTTGTCAGAGAAGGTCTGAACTTCACATGACAAGTTACGTTAGCGTTGTGCCGTGTTATATGTTAAGCGATTTGCTGTCAACCAAGACTATGCACCTGTCGTGTTGCGCAAGCGCTGTCTGCCACAGCTACAACAGGAGTGTACACTCTTCCAGCCGCATGGCAAGCTACGAAGATATTTTCAATATTTTTAGAAAAAGTACTTGCAGTGAGTCATCCTACCGTACAAAAAATATTATGACAGGTTTCGGCACGCAGGATTTGAGGCTTGACTTGTGAGGATAGATATCTCATCCAGATCACTCATTGTACATAGAGATCACCAACTTACAGATTTCAGTTAAAAACATACATTTTTAAATTTTTTTTACTTTTATTGGATTTTGAGACGTGCCCATACAGTCGTCTCAATAGTGTAATTTCAACGATGTGGGTATAGAGGCAACGCAACACCCCGTCCCTGAGCGGAGAAAATCTTCAACCAGGTCGGAAATAGAACCCGGGTCTTTCGGTTACCAATCTACCACACTGCATCTACGGATGCGGACTGTAAACATACGTAATACCTCTCACGTACTTCATATGCAATTCAGATAAAAACCTAAAGGAAATTTGTGAATGTAGACGCCCTCCATGGATGTGTATTGTAAACAATCAACCAGGAGTAATGTTATTTGCACCTATTCTCCTAGGGCGGAATGTCCTCTTTATGGTGCATCGCGACTTCTAAGTGGCAGAGATGTGAAAGTGGATATTACTTAAACTATCGCCGCATAACAAGGAGACGCAATGGGGTGCCTCATATCCGACAATAAAAGTAAGTCAATCCGCGAAGATGCAGTCAACATCACTGTTAACGTAAGGATGAGGAACATCAGAATGCGCCTACGAAAGTGGACGAAGATGTAGAGAACAACTGATAATCAGTTTTCTGGTTACATCTGGATTATTGACTTATGTATGGGACGACCTACACACAGAGAGAAGAAGTTGGCTGAAAACATGAATATTACAATTAAACTCTCCGGGAGTGTGAGCAGTCCAGTAAGACCGTACATTATTATTGCAGGTATACCTTCTGGGAAATATTAGCGTACTATTTTTTAGCAGTTGCACTCTTGCGGTTAGCACAGCTGATTCTCGACCAAGGGATCCCGAATTCGACTCCAGGGTAGTTCCGGGATTATATTCACTAAGGACTGGATGAGTATGTCGTCCTCACCGTCATTTCTTCATCACTGACGTGCAAGTGGTGTCAAACAAAGTGACTTGCACTGGAAGGCCGAACTCCCCGGAAGTGGGCTCCTTGCCAAGAATACCATTTACACATTTCATTATTTCGGAATTTAGATTCGTGTTGTCCGTATTTGGACTCAGTGGCTAGTAGCGAGACAGAAAAGTTTTGAAGGCACCACTGGGAAGAGTACCACCGCGCTATCCGGAAATGGCTGATTAAGGACGTCCAGTTGCCTGATATATATTCAAATCAACAACGCTGCAAATTGCAAATGTGCTAAATGCTTGAATGACAACGTCTGAGAGCGAATACTCAGGAACACTGATAGTGGTGTAAAATACTTCGTAATTCACAGTCGCAGTTAAGTTTTATTCGTTGCGTCCACTGGTTTATTTGTACAGAATATAGTACTTTGCTTGCCAGACTTTTTTTTTTTTTTTTGTCGGAATATGGAATATTTAGATACGCAACACAGAAACTGGCGTGCTAAATGCTTGAATAACAACGTTTGAGAGCGAATACTCAGGAACACTGACAGTGGTATAAAATTAAGGCACAATTAAGGTTATCTTAGCACAAGGTCTCTAACACGAGCAGGTGTAGGACGCGTTTATGAGAGTCTGTAATTTGCAGTTTGAAGCGCCATTCGAAAAGATCAAAGAAGTACTCACCTTATACGATGCAGTTTACGGTACCAGAGAGAGAGAGAGAGAGTGTGTGGTCTGAAAATTTTGGGCTGAACAGGTTTAATGGTTATCATATAGCCAAACTAGAATTCCTAAAGGACATAACCTTTTATGTGATTATATGCGTTCATAGAATGTTCGTTGGGTATGAAAATTAACCTCACACATGCTCCATACGCAATTCTGATAAAAACGTGAAAGAAATTTTTGTCTTTAGTCGCACCGCATAATTGCATATTACAAACAATCAACCAGCAGTACTGGTATATACAACTGTTCTGCTGGGACGGAATATCCCCTAAGTGGGTGCATCGTGGCGCCTAAGTGGGAGGAATGTGACTGAGAGGGTTACATAAACTATCGTCGCACAGCAAGAAAACGTAATGGGGTGAAGCATAGCACCCAATAAAGTAAGTCAGTTACCGAAGATGCAGTCACATAAGGATGAGGAATATCAGAGTGCCCTTATAAAAGTGGATGTAGAGATGGTATTGCCTGCTAGCGTCTTGTGGATATAATGTTGTCTATACAATTATCTCGTACAGCTGGTCCTGTAGCAAGCGAAGAGCAATTGGAAAACAGTTTTCTGAACACGCAGAAAATATAATGCTGGGACGAATCTCTGACAGTTGGGAGCACCATGGACTAAAAATTTATGGAAAATGAACACAACAAAAAAATTTCTTTTACACTGTAATAGTCTCAAAAATCTTCATAGCAAATGTACTAACCAACACCAGTACCTTGATCAAGTTGACAAGACAAGCAACGAAGAAGATTAGAAGAGAAATCCAAGCTCCAGATGTGCCTAAAAATTAATAGTGAAAAAAAGAGAAAGAAGTACAATGAAATCACGCCATTTTATGTGTTGTGTATCTAAATATTCCATATGCTGCCAAAAAAAGGCTATGGAGCGAAATACTATGTTCTGGGCAGATAAATCAACGGACGTAACGAATAAAACTTAACTGTGAATGTGCATTAGGAAGTACATATGATCAGACACTGAATGAAAATGATGTAATACAAAGGAGCATCAAACCAATAAAGTAACACGCAAATGTTTCCAGAACTCTTAATCAAAGATATATGTCTAACATATCCGAAACCGAGAACAAAACATAAACCATATATATCAGCACTCGTATAGGAAACAAAACATAAACCTTATATATCAGCACTCATACAGAACCAGAACAAGGAGAAAATTCTAAAGAAACTTATTTCACCTAATTTCTAAAATCAGAGAGTTTTACCTTTAATACATACATAAAGATCACTTAGTCGCAAAAGGAGTTTTAGTTTAACAATGGAAAAACACAGAAAATGCTAATCGAGATTTATACTCACGCAAGAAGACTCTTATTATTTACAGTTTATCTTCTGCAGCTATTTTAAACAGTTCCCAACAAAATTATTTTCTTTCTTTTTAATTTTCCTATTGTAGAGAATATTATTTGTCTTAACGACAAAATCATTTTAATTTACTCGCTTTACGGACAAAGTTGTAAATGAAAAGAAGAATTATTGCAATTTTGTTAGGATATGTTATATTTGGAGAGAAGACCGTCGATAAAGGCACAACTGGACAGTGAAAGTACAGTAAAGATGAAAATTAAAAAAAAAAAAACTTTTTCTAGAGGTAGCGTCTTTGACTAGTATTCAGAATGTCCTGGGTCAGTGATTCGAACCCAGCCACTGAAACACCGAATAAAAATCCTCAGCTTTGGCAGCCGAAATGTTCCGTTGTAAGCAGCTCGTTTTATCAACGGCCGTCTTAAAGAGAGTAGGGCTGGGAACTGCCACTGATAGCCGGAAGAGTCAGCAGTGACCAACTACATGAGAAAGCAGAATGCACTGGGAACCACTGAATTAAGACATGTGTATCCAGCATACTACATTTTGTTTCTATGTGGAATTTAGCTCAACTTTACCCCTCCCCCCACTCTGTGTTACCAAAAACTGTTATTCAACCGTCTAATGACTATAGAATATGCGTTGAGAGTAAGTCGGTGAAAGGCGAGAGTAATGAGAAGTAGCAGAAATGAGAACAGCGAGAAAGATAAGGAATTCTACTACCTACGCTGCAAAATAACCAAGACGGATGGAGCAAGGAGGATATTAAATGCAGGCTGGAACTGGCAAAAAGGGCTTTCCTTGCAAAGAGAAGTCTACTAGTATTAAACAAAGGCATGAATTTGAGGAAGAAAACTCTGTGAATGCACGTTTGGAGCACAGCATTATTTTTCAGTGAAACATGGACTGTGGGTCTGTGTTGGATAACCATCAGTTTTTCTTTAGGAAAGGTAAAGGCACCAGAGAGGCAGTTCTGACGTTGCGGTTGTAATGGAGCCAACACTAAAGAAAAGTCAAAGGGAATCGAAGCATTTGAGGTGTTGTGTCGCAGACGAATTTTGAAAATTCAGTGGACCGTAAGGTAAAAACATGGAGGTTCCGCACAGAATCGGAGAGCAAAGGAATATTTGGAAACCACTGACACGGAGAAGGGACAGAATGGTAGGACGTACGTTAAGACATCAGGGATGACTTCCATGGTATTAAAGGGAGCTGTAGAGGGCAACAACTGTAGAGGAAGACAGAGATTGGAATACATCCAGAAAAGAATTGAGGGCGTAGGTCGAAAGTGCTACTCTGAGATAAATACAGTAGGTTGGTACAGAGGAGAAATTCGTGGCGGACCGTATCAAACAAGTCAGAAGACTGAAGACTCAAAAACAAAACAAAGCAGCATCCTCCCGACCAGCTTCAAGCTTCCAACATTCCACGCCTCGATTCGTAGAACCTTGTCCTTTTGTTGATTATTCAATGTTTTTCTCGTGGTTGCCTCCCATATGGCAGTACCTTCCTGGAGATCTGAGTGGTGGACTAGTGCGGAATCTTTTGCCAATAGGGAGTTCATCATGACACTTCTCTCTTACAGCCCGCCGTTGATCTTTGCTGATTCTTCTGTCTTGAGGTGCAGTTTAACACCACAACTCCAAGAGAGTGCTCTGAAGCTCTGTCCACCTCTACATCTAGTTTGACAAGTCAGCTGTTTTTTTTATGTTCATACATTCCTGGCGCCCATAGGAAGGGGTGGATGCAAATTGGCGGGGGGTGGTCGCAACCCGAGGCTTGGCAACCATGTCCAATTCTGTCCTCCCAGGAACCAAGGACAGTGTTGGGGATATGGAGCAGAGGTATAAACAACATCAATGATTCGTTTATTTATTTCCCTTTTCTTGTAAATTATTGTTAATACCTTCGAAGACACTATCGACGCTTAGCTTTGTGGAGAAGAAAATTCCAATGAAGAGAGCGTAGCCGGTGCTAAGAGTGGAAAGGTCGTGCTTCAAAACGTCATTCAGTAACACCCCAACAACTCGGATGGGTTAAGAAAGAAATTATCTTTTTAATTGGAGGAAAATTGTTTGTATTTGGGTACGCGGTCAACTGCATAATGGCTTCCATTAAGGAAGTGACAAAAATAAGGGTTATTTTTCTCGGCAACAGCTAACAGGTAGCAAACTGCGTGTCCACAAATCCGCTTCACAGAATTCGTTTGTGGGAAGTATCCCGTGCCTCGAAAGAGGAGCAGGTGAGTATCTGATGAGGAGTCGTACGGATAATTAGGGCCGGCTTATGGCGGACCGGGCCTGCCGGTGTGGCCGTGCGGTTCTAGGCGCTTCAGTCTGGAACCGCGTGACCGCTACGGTCGCAGGTTCGAATCCTGCCTCGGGCATGGATGTGAGTGATGTCCTTAGGTCAGTTAGGTATAAGTAGTTCTAAGTTCTAGGGGACTGATGACCCTAGAAGTTAAGTCCCATAGTGCTCAGAGCCATTTGAACCATTTTTTTATGGCGGACCAATAACAAGACACCTCTGGCCGACCGCACACCACCGATGCTCGTCCATATCCAAAACATCACAGGCGACACACAACGGCGAGTCTGTGAGGTAAATCCCTTGAAGGCATGAACGGCAAACTTGCTTCCCACTAAGGTACTATGCAGACTGGACATCAGTGTTAAGATATTGAGTGTATACCGATTGCCAAACACACGCCAGTCAACGTGGAGATGATTTCCCTTAACTACATTCGGTGACCTGTGCTGCTGAAGAAAGCCATAGATTGCCTTCGTGGTTGTCAACTGTTCTGGTAGCATCGCCGCACAGGCTTAATTAGTTTGAGTAAAAAGTGGAGGAAGTAAAACAATGCCGCGGGGACGGACGAAAGGTGGATGGGTGCTGAGAGAGAGCGTGGTGCAAGTGTCTCCAGCACTGCGGTAAGGCAAGTACAACAACGACGTCACAGCGCCGTGTAAGAGCTGTCTAAAAGGGCTACCGTTCTGTCAGGCACAAGATACAGACCTGAACCGCCCCTGCACCACTGCAGGGTGCCCAGAAAGGCGTTGTCGGAGGCCTCAGCGTAATGGTTCTATGGCGAGAGCATACAACAGTGAAGAGAACTGGCAGTCTTGAAGCACCAAATGGAGGGTCGAGATGGAAGGAGTTAGACAGCCATTGTAGAATACACGGGATGTAGGTCCACGGTGGAGACGCATTACGACGTCGTCTGTAGTTTCAGGGTATTATCAGGGTATACCATATTGTGGAGCACCCCTTTCAGGTATTCGTGATCAACGCGATCGAACACCTGACTGAAGTCAAGAGCAAGCGTAAGACGAGCATGAACAAGAGCGATTATGTATTGGTAGTGAGAGAGGGAAGTGCGCTATTATTGACATCTCCAAAAGAAATTTAATCAAGGGAAACTATATACCGGACCGTCCGTTTAAGATGTGAGCCAACGACCAGGTAAACATCTTTGTGTTGCTGTTGAGCAACGACTTGGGGCGGTAACCGCGTATCCGTGAGGTACCCGGAAGCTTGTGGGTGGGAATGAGGAGACTATCGAGGAAATCGTCGGTAGTGCATGCACGAGAGATGATTTAAATTCCTGACAAACTTACGTCCACACCGGCACCAATAGGGGACGAAAGGTCCGATTAAACTCCAGTGACAGGCCTTAAGGGCCATGGCACTAGTTTGTAGAATCCGTAAGATTAGCTTCATTGACTTCGTCCTCTGTGTCATAGGCAAACTGAATCGTAGTTACATTCACAGGAACCGAGGATTGTCTGTAGACTGCCGTGACATTGTCAGTGTGGTGACGTTGTTCAGAATACGGCGTAACCAAATCAGCATGGAGGACAGACCCCACACGCTCTGACCATAGATCCTTCAAGGTGCTGGCAAGAGAGGGATGTGAAGTCTGCCTTGGCACAATTCAGTATTGCCTGGCGGTCTGGACAGTGCGGCAACATAACACAATCCCAGAAATTGGAGAAATAGGGATCCTAGGTTAGTCGCCACGACGCCTCGATCTCCCTTCTGTAAGCAGTCAAGGCCTTGTGGAGGGCAGGCTTTGCGCAGAGCACCGATCATGAGAGGTCAGACTGATATGCCAACCACCGTCGAAGACAAGTTGTCCAAGAAATATTGATGATTTTCTGGCAGTCAGATAAAATAAGGTGGATCGTGTTCAGTTTCCATGGTCCACAGCTGATCCACACGCTTTTGTGGCACAGGTATATATGTGATGATCAGAGAAAGCAACAGGCTAAACTTCAGCACTTGCACCCAATTGACAACATCGGGGGACATGTAAACGTGATCAAGACGGCTGGAAAATTGGATCGTGAAATGTGTAAACCCTGGACAGTCATCAATAACATGCTCCCAAGAGACCACAGGAGAATTGTTGCTAGGTTTGCGTGCAGAGAGGAACATGGTGGTTGGTCATTGGATCCCTTGATCAAGGAATCTTGCCAACCCAGGAAACGAGGCGTAACTGTCACAGAGAAGAAAGGGGAACGTTCGCAGCGGTGACCCAAATTAGATGACGCACAGACGTTTATGATCCTGACACCACTAAACGTGAGAGCCATAACTCTGTCAACAGGGACATAGGCAGATGTATCAGCGAGTACAATGCGACGTAGGAGGATCGCCACCCCACTACCATTAGGGGAAGCATTTGCTGTAAAATTCTGACGACCGCAAAATGTTGTAATGTGCACCTCCTGGAGGAGAAGAACATCAGCGTCGGCAGCGAAGAGAATTTCATGGAATAAAACAAATTAGTGGTGTACTTGAATGGTATTGACATTGATCTTGGCTATGCGATAAGTCTGGAAATCTGCCATCGCCAGGAGGACTAGTGGTTGAAACAGGGTGACGCGCAAGAAGTCTCTGTTGAGCTCCCATGGAAGAGCACATTACTGTGATGGGGAGGGAGCCAACCCAATCGAGGGGTGTAAATCGCTCTATACACTTCCAGAAAGTCCAGCCTCAGCGTCGGCTTTGTCCGCTCAAAAATCTCACTGGGCCGTTTCGGTGTAAAACTGCCGAAGATGCCCCCACTGATAGCGTCAGACTCAGAAATGGAGGCAAGTGCATCAGTCGCAGACGGGGGAATGTTGGTATCCGTAAACGGATGCTGACTGGAGAAACGGAAAGGTTTCAGTTAGATTACGTCATGGTCAGACAGAGATTCATAGATTATTTACTGGATTGCAAGGCATGCCCAGGTGCAGATAAGGACTGAGAACACAATGTAGTAGTGATGTAGAGTAGGCTGAAGTTTAAGACATTAGTCAGGAAGAATCAATACGAATATAAGTGGGGTACGGAAGTACTAGGTGTGGCAAAATACGTTTGAAGTTCTCTAAGGCTGGAGATACGGCAGTAAGGAATAGCTCAATAGGCAATACATTTGAAAAGCAAAGGACATCTCTAAAAGGGGCAATCACAGAATTTGGAAAGGAAACCATAGATACAAAGAAGGTAACTGCGATGAATCAGAAGGAGTCGATGTATAAGAGGTATGGAATCTAGTATTAGAATCAGAATTTTAAAAAGAGCTTTGGAAGACTTAAGATCAGTTAAGGGAGAATAAATAGATAACATTCCATCAGAATTTCTAAAATCGTTGGGGGAAGTGGCAACAGAACGACTATTCAAGATGGTGTGTAGAATGTGTGAGTATGGCAATGTATCGTCTGGCTTTCGAAAAAATATCATCCACACAATTTCGAAGACAGAAAGAGCTGACAAGTGCGAGAATTATCGCACAATCAGATTAACAGCTCATGCATAAATGATATCAAGAATAATGTACAGAAGGATGGAAAAGGAAACTGAGAATGTGTTCGGTGAATATTAGGTTACCTTTAGGAAAGGTAAAGGCACTAGTGATGCAGTTCTGACGTTGAAAACTGATAATGGAAGCAAGACTAATGAAATATCAAGATACGTTCTTAGGATTTGTCGATCTGAAAAAAGTGTTCGACAATATAAAATGGTGCAAGATGCTCTAAATTCTGACAGAGTGAGCCATAGGAGAGACAATAATATACATTATGTGCAAAAGGATAGAGTGGATAATAAGAGTGGGTGACCAAGAACGAAATGTTCGGATTAAAAGTGCAAGACAGGGACGTCTTTCACCCCTACTCTTTATATTTACAATGAGGAAGCAATGATGTAAATAAAAGAAAGGTTCAGAAGTGGAATTAAAATTCGAGGTGATAGGATATCAATGATACGGTTTACTGATGACATCGCTATCCTGAGTGAAAGTGAAAAAGAATTGCATGACCTGCGGAATGGAATCAACAATCTAATGAGTACAGAATATGGGTTGAGAGTAAATCGAGAAAGACGAAAGTAATGAGAAGTAGTAGCAATGAGAACAGTGAGAAACTTTACATCAGGATTGATGGTCATGAAGTAGATGAGGAATTGTAGTACCTAGGCAATAAAATAACCATTGACGGACGGAGCAAGGAGGACATCAGGCAGACTAGCACTGATAAAAAGTGCGTCCTTGGCCTCGATAAGTCTACTAGTGTCCAACACAGGCCTTAATTTGAGAAAGAAATTTCTGAAAACGTACGTTTAGAACCCTGCATTGTATGGTAGTGTAACATGGACTATGGGAAAACCGGAACAAAATATAATCGAAGCATTTGAGATGTGGTGCTGCAGATGAAAGTTGAAAATCAGGTGCACCGACAAAGTAAGGAATGAGGAGGTTCTGTGTAGAATTGGAGAGGATATGGAATGTGTGGAGAACACTGACACGGAGAAGGGACAGGATGATAGAACATCAGAGAATGTCTTCCATGGTACTAGAGGGATCTGTAAAGGGCAAAAACTGTAGAGGACGACAGAGACTGGAATAGATACAGCAAATAATTGAGGATGTAGGTTGCTAGTGCTACTCTGAGATAAAGAGGTTGGCACAGGAGAGGAATTCGTGGCGGACAGCATCCAACCAGCCATAAGACTGATCAGTAAAAAAAAGAAAGAAAAAAAAGAAAAGAAAAAAAATAAGACAATGAAGAGACGAGGACATCTCCGAAGAAGTACACTCCTGGAAATTGAAATAAGAACACCGTGAATTCATTGTCCCAGGAAGGGGAAACTTTATTGACACATTCCTGGGGTCAGATACATCACATGATCACACTGACAGAACCACAGGCACATAGACACAGGCAACAGAGCATGCACAATGTCGGCACTAGTACAGTGTATATCCACCTTTCGGAGCAATGCAGGCTGCTATTCTCCCATGGAGACGATCGTAGAGATGCTGGATGTAGTCCTGTGGAACGGCTTGCCATGCCATTTCCACCTGGCGCCTCAGTTGGACCAGCATTCGTGCCGGACGTGCAGACCGCGTGGGACGACGCTTCATCCAGTCCCAAACATGCTCAATGGGGGACAGATCCGGAGATCTTGCTGGCCAGGGTAGTTGACTTACACCTTCTAGAGCACGTTGGGTGGCACGGGATACATGCGGACGTGCATTGTCCTGTTGGAACAGCACGTTCCCTTGCCGGTCTAGGAATGGTAGAACGATGGGTTCGATGACGGTTTGGATGTACCGTGCACTATTCAGTGTCCCCTCGACGATCACCAGTGGTGTACGGCCAGTGTAGGAGATCGCTCCCCACACCATGATGCCGGGTGTTGGCCCCGTGTGCTGCGGTCGTATGCAGTCCTGATTGTGGCGCTCACCTGCACGGCGCCAAACACGCATACGACCATCATTGGCACCAAGGCAGAAGCGACTCTCATCGCTGAAGACGACACGTCTCCATTCGTCCCTCCATTCACGCCTGTCGCGACACCACTGGAGGCGGGCTGCACGATGTTGGGGCGCGAGCGGAAGACGGCCTAACGGTGTGCGGGACCGTAGCCCAGCTTCATGGAGACGGTTGCGAATGGTCCTCGCCGATACCCCAGGAGCAACAGTGTCCCTAATTTGCTGGGAAGTGGCGGTGCGGTCCCCTACGGCACTGCGTAGGATCCTACGGTCTTGGCGTGCATCCGTGCGTCGCTGCGGTCCGGTCCCAGGTCGAGGGGCACGTGCACCTTCCGCCGACCACTGGCGACAACATCGATGTACTGTGGAGACCTCACGCCCCACGTGTTGAGCAATTCGGCGGTACGTCCACCCGGCCTCCCGCATGCCCACTATACGCCCTCGCTCAAAGTCCGTCAACTGCACATACGGTTCACGTCCACGCTGTCGCGGCATGCTACCAGTGTTAAAGACTGCGATGGAGCTCCGTATGCCACGGCAAACTGGCTGACACTGACGGCGGCGGTGCACAAATGCTGCGCAGCTAGCGCCATTCGACGGCCAACACCGCGGTTCCTGGTGTGTCCGCTGTGCCGTGTGTGTGATCATTGCTTGTACAGCCCTCTCGCAGTGTCCGGAGCAAGTATGGTGGGTCTGACACACCGGTGTCAATGTGTTCTTTTTTCCATTTCCAGGAGTGTATTTCTGCAAGAGAATCTGCAGAGAGAAATACGTCGTTTGAATCTGCATCCTCCACAACCGAAGAAAATGATGTTAGCAGGAGGAAGAAAGGCATACGTCATACATGTGGAAAAAACTGCTAACAGTTCAGTGAAATGCGTTAAGTGTGAAAGATTCACTTGCAAGAAGTATCCTACTTATACTTGTGAAAACACTTAGTAGAAATTAGGAATAGTGTAGTAAACTGGAGAGTCACTAATTATAACATTCTATTGTGTTATGCATGTTGAATGTTTAATACATTAAACTGTACTAAATTATAAACTTATTTATGATTGCAATACGCAAATCTGTAAAATACGTACCTACAGGAAACAGAAAGGCCAGGTCTTTTTTAAGTGAACGTGCAAAATAAACTCCTTACTGGGTTAAAATCACTGCAAAGCCATGGATATGAACTGGTATCTCCTGCATACAAGTCAGATTCGCTACCCAGCAGAGTACATGGCATTTCGGGTAACACAGCCTCGTCGTTACACGTAGTCCATCGCCCTTCCAAACACCAACGTCAGTTCACGCCTTAGCCTATTTTCATTTCCTTGATATTGAAATATTATCCCAGCTATGTACGTAATGTGAGGTCCTGCCTATACCTGAGGTGTAGGTGACCTGTTGATTTGATGGACTTACATTTTCCTGGAGACACAGTGAGTCTCAACTTCATCTTCGATAAGGATAGAAGCTGAAGTAATGCATTAAAATTTGTGCCATGGCCTGTCTACCCTTATCTAAGATAAGGCCCAGACTCAGTATCTCTCCGGGAAAATACAATTTAGTCAGATCAATAGATCACTTACACCTTAGGTACAGGAGGGATTTACCCATTGCGTACAATGGTGTGCTGCTATTCCAAAAACGGAGAACATCGATGATATAGGTAGTTTACGGAAGTGATAATGAAGATGGGATGACGCGTGAATTCAAATTTAGGTTAGGGGAGAGGGGGAGGAGGCATTGGACTAAAGTAATATGTGCATCCGTGTTAGCAACATTGCTGGGTGCATGGATTTTAATTCATTACGTCAGCTTCTGTACTTATCTAAAATAGAGACCCATTATGTCTCCAGCAAAATGTTCTGCTTCAATCATAAATTTCCTGACTTAGAAATTTATTCCGAGTGCCGCGTTGGTTGGTTGATTCGGCGGAGGGGACCAAACAGCAAGGTCATCGGGACCATTGGATTATCACGTATGGGAATACAAGGTGCGTAAAGTACAATTTGTCCAGACGGCATAATAGCGGAGGTAGTGCAATTCCTTGCCCCTCAGCTAGTGGTGTCTCTCACAGGACTGTTCAATGAGTGCCTAAGAACAGGGAGTTTCCCCAAAATTTGGAAAAGGGCCAACGTAATAATCATTAAAAAAGGGAAGGATAAGGACCCCACTGAACCCAAATCCTATAGGCCAATCTGCCTCCTAGATAACTTAGGAAAACTGTTAGAGAAGCTACTGGCTGACAGACTGACAGCACACAGGATGCTGTGCGGGATGAGCGACAGGCAGTTCGGCTTTAGGCCGGGGCGATCAGCGTCTGACGCAATTGCCCTGGCAGCTGAGGTCTGCAGCTCAACCCCGCACAAGTATGTGGTGGGCATCATGGTGGATATCAGTGGCGCCTTCGACAACCTGTGGTGGCCCTCGCTCTTCTCCCGCTTGCGTGAGAAGGAGTGCCCAGGGCCCCTCTATGGATGCCTAAGGAGCTATTGTATGGACAGGGAGGTATGGCTATTGTCGCCTAGCGGAAGAACAAGTAAAACCATCACGAAGGGGTGTCCCCAGGGATCAGTTCTGGGGCCACTCTTTTGGGATTTAAACATAGAACCCCTCCTAGAGAGATTACAACTAAGTGAGGATGTGCTAGACGTGATAGCTTACGCTGACGACCTCCTCCTGCTGGTAGGCGGCCGAAGCCGAGAGGAACTTGAGCCAAAGATAGAACAAGCCATGATAGTGCTTCAGAAATGGTGCCAAGAAGCAAAAATGAAAGTTGCACCACACAAATCTACATATCTACTAATGAAGGGCAGTCTTGTCAGGAATCCAACAGTCAGAATTGAAGGAACTCCAGTTCTTCGGCGTCGAGAGGCCAAATATCTAGGAGTTACAATAGATGAAAAATGGAATTATAACAGTCATATAGAAAACATCACGCAACGAGCATTAGAAGTTTTAAATAATCTTATTAGTATAGGCCACAAAAGATTCCACCTACCGCCGAAATTCATCAAACTCTATCACAACAGTATCTTAACATCCTTAGTAGGATATGCGTGCGGGGTTTGGGCACACAGGCTCACGAGGGTGGTGCCCGCGGTGACCGTGAGAAGGGTGCAGCGAAATATGCTGTTGCGTTCAGTCGGGGCATACCGAACAACACCTGGGGGGGCCTTACTGACATTAATAGGGTTATGTCCCTTAGACATAAAAATTAGAGAACAGGGAGCGTGGTACTGGGTCTCAAAAGGAAAGATAGAAAGAACCAGGGAAATCATGGGGGTACAAGTTGGGGATAGAAACGCAATAAAGAGAAGGGGCGAAGAACTATGGCAACAGCAATGGGAAACTGAAGAAACAGGAAGAAGGGTATTCCAGCTACTACCGAACATCAGAGAAAGACTTCAAATGAGCCACTTTGAGCCAAGTAGAGGTCTGCTGCACTTTCTTACAGGTCACGGGCCATATCCGACATATTTATGTCGATTTGGAAAACGGGCGACACCAGCGTGTGACTGTGGTGCTCCGGAAGGAACACCCGAACACGTCGTCTATGACTGCATGTTATACGACGATGTGGCACTCGAGTTTAGGAATCAGTTACCAACTACAGATACATACACATTACTGCGACGTGCCGAGACCTTCGATGTCCTCAACAATTTGGCAAATGCAATATCCCAGAAGATCTTGAGGGAATACATTAGTAACCAGCACGGTTAGAAGACATATAACCCGATGAAGACTCAGGTGCACCTGCAATTCCGCCGAGCGCGGAACTGGCCAGCTGTCTTACAGCTGGAATCCGCCGCGCTGTCGGATCAAGGGAGCAGGAGCACCATTCCCGAATTTGATATTAGCACTTAGATTTGATATAAATTAGTTTTACTAGAATAGCGTAAAAATAAGAAACTAACATCACTAACATAGATAGGGACTGCAGCGATTTTAAAGTAGTAGGCCAGCCCAGTGCCAGGGGCACGCTCACTGGGGTTAGCTCAGTGAGCAGGCCAATCTCAGTAGGTTTGTATTCTGTCTGGCACACATGTAACGCTGCAGAGTAGCTAGTCTTAGAATAATTAAGTAGTTGGATTAACCCTGCCCATAGCAAGTGCCAGTTAGTAATTAGAATAAGCTGCTTCTTTTTCTCAAGCATAATAATTGGACCCACTAATTTCATAAGGTGGTGGGTCATTGTGTATCTAACAATGATGTTAATTTCAAAACATTTTGTATCACAATATTTTTCTTTCGATTGTCTTTTGCATAATGTGATGTTGCATCAATAAAGGTTTTTTTTTTAAAAAAAAAAAAGAACAATTTGTATTTGCATCTAGTGATCTGCCAATGGTAGAACGTTAGATGCTTCCAGTGAACACCGCTCATCCCTTTGGCTTCGGACACTACGACTTGAGTGCCCTCGGCGTCCGGTAGGACGGAGAGCGTGAAACTGGAGCAGCGCTTTCAGGAATTAGCCGGTCACAATGGAGCCGGTGGGTGTCTCCGACAGCGCACAGTGCCGGAGACCGCGGCAGATAAGGCGCGACCAGGAGGAGCCTGGCAGCAGCCTGCCCGCCTGCCTGCCTGCCTGCCCGCCGTGCGGATGACGGCCATTGTGGCGGCGTGACGACCCGATATCCCGGCTGAGGCTGCGGAAACACAATGCCGCATCAAACGTCAGCCGCGCACAAAGCGCGGCACACGCGCTGCGGGTCAGCGCTATCGGCCGCCGGAGCGCCCTCCATACGTCGCGACGCCGGGAAACCGGTAGCAGCCGCACGGGGCGCCACCTCACTCGCCCTCACTGATGAACACAGCCTGTAGTGTAAGCGTCCTATTCTAGCGCACGGTCCACCTCGTGGCCGAGTTTTGCGCAGCTTTCTAGGCTGCAACCCACGTCTACGTCTTTACCCCCACAAGCCACATCGCGGTGTGTGGTGGAGGGTACATTGTGTACCACTGTCCCTTGCCCCTGTTCCTAGTCCACTCGCGAATTCTTCGCAGGAAATAAGATTATTGGTAAATCTCCCTCTCGAATTACTCTAATTTTAACTGCAGTGTCTTTTTGCGAGATATGAATAGCAGGATGGAACATATTAAGAGACTCTTCTAAGAACTTACACACTCGGAATACTGCCAATAAATCGTACCGAGATTCAGCGTCTGCCATTAAAGTTGACTAAGCGAGTCCTTGACGTTTATAACGCTTGCCAAATGTACCGCCGGCCGAAGTGGACGAGCGGTTCTAGGCGCTTCAATATGGAACCGCGCGACCGCTACGGTCGCAGGTTCGAATCCTGCCTCGGGCATGGATGTGTGTGATGTCCTTAGGTTAGTTAGGTTTAAGTAGTTCTACGTTCTAGAGCACTGATGACCTAGGATGTTAAGTCCCATAGTGCTCAGAGCCATTTGAACCATTTTTGAACCAAATGAACCTATAATGAAACGTGCTATTTGTGGTTAACGATGCCAGACACAAGCAGTATTTACGAGGGTGGTCTGAACAGTTTTCGTCGTGAACGTGAAAAAGACAATGTAAACTTTCAGAGAATCATTTTTCAACATAATGTCCTATATCATCAACACATTTCATCCAGCGGTGTTCCATTGCTGTTATCCCCTTTCTGTAGTTTTCCTGCAGAAGTGAGGCAAAGTACCGATCCACAGCTGCAATGGCTTCTTGATTAGACGAAAAGCTCTGACTAAAGAGGAATTTGTTCAGTTATGAGAACAAATGGAAATCCGAGGCAGCAAAATCTGCGGAACAGGAAGGATGTTCCCACACTTCAAAGTGCAAATCTCTCCGTTTCCCCGTTGCCAAGACACTTTTGTGGGCAGATGCATTGTCCTGATGGAAGACGACATTTTTCTTCCCAAATATGGATCTCTGTTATTAAACACCCGCGTCGAGATCCAAGTTGAGAATAGTATTTCCCAGTTAATGTATTACCTCAAGATAATCGAGCAACAAAATTTCTTTCACATCCCAAACCACCATACCATGTACTATACCGCCAGTGGCACCGTCCTTGCCCTGTTTGGAGCTGAAGAACCGTCTTCTATCCACTGCATACACTGCTGTTTGGATTCAGGTGTTTAGTGGTGATTCCATGTTTCATCCACTGTCACATATTGATGAAAAGTTCACTTCTGTCTATCTTAAAACGCACCGAGCACTTTTCAGAAGGTATCGTGTGATCCCCAGTCAACATACGTGGCACTCATCATGCGTAAAGGTTTCTCATGTTCAGCATCTGGTTATAGACGTGACCAACACATTTCTTTGATATCCCTAGAGTCTGATCAGTTTCACCCATTTCTATACTCCGATCTTCCAAAATCGTATCACGCATTTTGTCGATGATTTCCGGTGTCCTTGCACGTTTTGTACGTCCTTCGCTTGTATCAACTTGGAAGCTTTAAAGGCTACGTCTGAACTCGACTGTCACATTTTTTCACGGAGAACATGGAAGGTCAAGAGCCGCCACACACGTTTACAAGCTACAAATGAATTTCGGTAGGTGTTAAACCTTCTCTTACGAGGAATGTAAAGAATGCCTGATATTCGCTTTCTTCCATTTTCAACACCACGTGAATTTCAAATGCTTCAAACGACTGCCTACCGTCAACTTCTACCTGGAATGACTTGCACTTTTACAACTGTATGCCATCGTAAGAGGAAAACATCACGCCAGTAGTGCTGCGAACTCTGGACGGGGCCGAGAACTTTTCAGACAGCCCTCATAAATACGGGTATACAAACCACTTCAATCAGGCGTATGCCTTGACTGACAATAATTTTACGTGGTCATTCAATTTTAAATCACTCCGACCGCCTATACTCTTAAATATTTTATGAATGCGGAAACTTAAAGTGATGGTTCTGCAATCGTGGAATCATCCAGTAAAGGGCTTTTATGCATATTTATGCGCAATACGTTACATTTGTTACTGATGAAGGCCAACTTCTTATTGTTACATCAAGCTTATATCCTCTGCTGGACTTCCTGGATTCCGATACAAATTTACAGCACTGAGATTTCTCTCTATACAACAGCATCATTCGCGAAAACCTCAGTGAACTTCCGATGTTATCCACCGTGTTATTAATTGTGAAAAATAGTGGTGCGATAATATGATAACTTCAGTCTGCTACAAACTCTTCAGTCCTCCAGCTCTGAATCGTGCGGTAGCGTTCTCGCTTCCCACGCCCGGGTTCCCGGGTTCGATTCCCGGCGGGGTCATGGATTTTCTCTGCCTCGTGATGACTGGGTGTTGTGTGATGACCTTAGGTTAGTTAGATTTAGGTAGTTCAAAGTTCTAGGGGACTGATGACCATAGATGTTAAGTCCCATAGTGCTCAGAGCCATTTGAACCAACCAGCTCTGAATCCAGTACCATAAATACTTAAAATAAAATTTCTTTAGAAAGTGTTGGCTCACTTAAAATGATAAACATTGTAGATAGAATTAAAAGAAAATTTCGTTTTCCTCTTTGGCTATATTAGAACACATACATTCTGAAGGGGTGAGGAGTCAAATACGGGGAGCGAAAGGGTATTTAAAATTTGAACAGAAACCAGAGGGTATTTAAAATTTGAACAGAAACCAGATGGCTGTTATAGGTGTCGATGGGTACGAAAGAAAAGAAGTCGTTGAGAATGCAGTGAGACAGGGCTGTAGCTTATCCCCGACGTCATTAAATTGAGCAAGCAGTAAAGGGAACAAAAAAATTTTGAGTAGGAATTAAAATGTGTTGAGAGGAAATAAATACTTTGAGGTTTGCCGACGACATTATAATTCTGTCAGAGACAGCAAAGGACCCGAAAGAGCAGTTGAACGGAATGGACAATGTTTTGAAAAGAGGATATAAGATGAACACCAACAAAAGGAAAACGAGGGTAACGGAATATAGTCGAAGTAAATCATGTGATGCTGAGGGAATGAGATAAGGAAATGAGACACTTGATGTAGTAGATGAGTTTTGCTATTTGAGGAGCAAAATAACTGATGTTGGTCGAAGTAGCGAGGATATAAAATATAGACTGGCAATGGCAAAGAAAGCGTTTCTAAAGAAGAGAAATTTGTTAACCTCGAGTATAGATTTAAGTGTCAGAACGTCTTTTCTGAAAGTATTTGTGTGGGATTGTAGCCATGTATCGAAGTGGGACATGGTCGATAAATAGTTTAGACAATAAGAGAATAGAAGCTTTCGAATTGTGGTGCTACAGGACAATGCAGAAGATTAGATGGGTAGATCACGTAACTAATGAACAGGTACTGAATTGAATTGAGGAGACCAGGAATTTGTGGCACAGCTTGACTAGAAGAAGGAATCGTTTGGTAGAACAAGGGATCATTAATTTAGTACTGGAGGGAAGTGCGGATGGTAAAAATCGTAGAGGGAGACTAAGGCATGAATACACTAAGCAGATTCAGAGGGATGTAGGCTGCAATAGTTACTCAGAGATGAAGTAGCTTACACAGGGTAGAGTAGCATGGAGAGCTGCATCAAACCAATCTCTGGACTGAAGACCACAAAAACAACAACAACATTTAGCAGGGTCAGCTTATTTCGGTGATGTGTCATTTTCAAGTACTTGTCTCATCCTCACAGTTTACACAGTCACACTGTCTGGATGTTTATAATGTACATACACTGCGTATGATCGTTTTACTCTGTGATCGGGAAATGGATCTGACTTTCAATAAACTTTTTGATTGTGCCACCCCTCAAAGTAATTAATGCTGTCCGTTTTCTGCTGCTGGTGCAACTGCACTACTGGTGTGCCTGGTTCCGCACCACCACCCCTTCTCCTTCCTCGAATCAAGCTGCAACTACTTCACATAGCCGACCGCTTGTGGCCGAGATGCTCTAGGCGCTTCAGTCTGGAACCGCGCGACCGCTACGGTCGCAGGTTCGAATCCTGCCTCGGGTATGGATGTGTGCGATGTCCTTAGGTTAGTTAGGTTTAAGTAGTTCTAAGTTCTAGGGGACTGATGACCTCAGATGTTAAGTCCCATAGTGCTCAGAGCCATTTTGATCTCCTTCACATAACCTTGGTGGCTGAGTCAGCCAACACCAGGCCACACTAGATCCACCTACTGTCTTCTGCTCGCTCCGGGGTCTTGAGATGGAAGGGGGCCACACCACGTGTGCTCCTAACTTTCCAGTGGCCTGAGATGACACACCCCACAGGCCACTTGGCTCCGTGCCCAGAGGTCCACATCGTGACCAATTGTCCGCCTCCTCCGTCCACACTGGCGGCTCCCACCTTCAGGTTCCACGCCATAAGGAGACGGCAGCCAGCAGTTAAAGAAAAAAACCAGGCAGATGATTAACGAAATGGTATAAATTTCAAAGTACTAATTTGTTTTTCAGGATATGCCCATATACACTATAGACTTGCGGGCATGCTCAATAACTTCTGCAAACCATCGAAATAAAATGTCTTCAACTTCGAGTACAACTAAGCGTTCACAGCATCAATCACTGTATCATCATTGTCAAATGGCTCTGAGCACTATGGGACTTAACATCTGTGGTCATCAGTCCCCTAGAACTTAGAACTACTTAAACCTAACTAACCTAAGGACATCACACACATCCATGCCCGAGGCAGGATTCGAACCTGCGACCGTAGCAGTAGCGTGGTTCCGAACTGAGCGCCTAGAACCGCTAGACCACCGCGGCGGGCGACATCATTGTCAAATCGTCGTCCTTTGACGTCCTTTCTTAGGTTTGGGAAAAGAAGAAAGTCTGATGATGTTAAATTTGGAGAATATGCCAGAGGTCGTAACAATTCATACCCACAGTCATGCCAAGTTTCCACTACTGCGAGGGCTTTGTGAGTTGGTGCGTAGTACTGATGCAAAAGAGGTCCGTGTGCCAATTTCCGCGCCTTTTTTTCTTAATCTCCTCTGTCAAATGGCGCAGGAGGGTGCAATGGTATGACACATTGATGGTTGTGCCCATTTGTTAGTAATCCACCATAATTACCCCTTCTGCATCTCTGAAGGCTGATGCCGCCATCTTATTGGCTGGTTTTTGGTTCAAATGGTTCAAATGGCTCTGAGCACTATGGGACTCAACATCTTAGGTCATAAGTCCCCTAGAACTTAGAACTACTTAAACCTAACTACCCTAAGGACATCACACACACCCATGCCCGAGGCAGGATTCGAACCTGCGGCCGTAGCAGTCCCGCGGTTCCGGACTGCAGCGCCAGAACCGCACGGCCACCGCGGCCGGTGGCTGGTTTTTGCACCGCATTTTTTTTGGGATTGGGGATGAAAGATGTTTCCATTGTTGTGACTGTTGTATCTCAGAATCAATGTGGTGAACCCACGCTTCGTCCATTGTCACATACCTTGCAAAAAATCTGTCTTCATCTTTTTCAAATTGGCAGACTATTTTTTCAGAAACTCCCATTTCTGTTCTGCCTTCAAGTCTTTCAGAACCCACAGAGATGAATCTTCCCACATTCCCAGAATATCTAAAACGCTGTTATGAGCACGACGATCCTGCAAAATCGTGTCGTGCATTGCAGTCACTGCTTCATCAGTGGAAGACCTTCCGCTCCTTGGAGTATTTTCCACACTCGGTCTTCCACGTTTGAAGTCGGACACTCATCTTTTCAATTTTTCATTGTTGCATAAGATAGAGCACTGTCCGTAAATGTTTTCCGCGCGTCCTCCGCAATTTCCTTGGAGTCATTCCCTTCAAAGTAAGATACTAACTCACAGCAAGAGTCTAGATTCTCGCGATAATCGCCATTTTACTTACACTACAGTTAGAACGCACTATAGCAGCTAAACTAACGAAACTGGAGCACCGAAACTTGACAAAGGGTCACCGTAAAAGTAGGTGGTGTCGTTTGTGCGAGAAATTATGGTAACTATCTCCGGTTAGAAACTTTTCGTGACTCCCTCGTGATGTACAACGCCATGCGCAGTGGTGGGCATCTACCACAAACAATAGATTTGTTTACGAAGGTTAGCGTCTTCGTCCCACAGCAACACATATTGTGAGGGATGCAGTTGGCATTGGGAGTGCCAGGCTATCTGTTAGTCCCGGAATGAACAAAGAGTTTTTTTCTAAGGATAGCAGATACGTCCAGTTTTTCATCCACATGCCAGTAAACAGAGGATGTTTCCAGAAGGGGCCTCTACCCGTTTCTTAGAATTGTTTCCTCTCCCACAGCGTCCACTTGCATCAAGCCTGCTTGAAGAAGAAAAAGGAGGCAGGATTAGCGTCCTCCTTCCACAGCTTTACCCTAACTAGTAACAACATTTATTTTGAGGGATGCAGCTGACGTCAGAAGTATCACGCTATCTGACTCAGATTGAACAAAGAGTATTTTTCTAAAGTTAACAGCTGCGCCCAGTTTTACAGCCACTTGCCAGCAAATAAAGGATGTTTGTTTCAGAACTTTTGTTGTCTCCTTCACAGCCACGTTCTGCTCGTCAGACATCCGCACCAAGACTGCTTGAAGAAAAAGAAGGCAAGTTTTGACTTGCTGGTATGGCATTCTGAGTTCCCGTAGGTCCTCCGCCAAATACAGTGTAGAGTCTGAAGGAGTATGAAGCCCAACCCCCACTACAATCACCATCAGTTTTTGACAGTGCCTAGATGTGTATACGTGATTCTCACAATACTAAACGGTCAGCCAGTAGTGATGCCAGCGGCATTGGTAGTGGGAAACGGCCAGACTTGGATCAATTGCCAGGTAACTGTTTAGTCAAAAAATTTTTGAGTTCAAATTGGGACAGTTTTACGATTTCGTATCAAGTATTCAGATTTTTTTGACATTGTGATACATTGTCGTAACAAGTGATTATATATATATATATATTTCTTGCTGTTGTAGCATTCATTCCCAAAATGGTTGAATTGGAATGTCAGCTGGAAGCTGGTAGTCGCCAGCAAGCCAAAGAGGTTGTGCTACCATTATGTAAGTATACCTCAAAATTCTGTGTGTAACAGTGTACGTGTTCAGAGAACGCCTCTTAAAGAATTTAAATCGTAAAAAGTGCTTATCACATTTTTACTTTTGTCCTAGCATTAGAGCAGCAGCAGCTGGGAGCTGAAAGTCGCCAGCAAGACAAAGACGTTGTGCTACCGTCATCTGAGGACATCTCCAATTTCTCTGTGATAGTTTACATGTTCAGCTCTTGATGTCTTCAGACAAGAGTTTATAAAATTTTTGATCTTGCAGTTGCAGCATTAGAGCAGTAGTTGACGGACATGCAGCAGCTGCTGGAGGGTTAAATGCAGCAAGAATGTAAGTGCATTTGTAATATATTGCCGTTAGACATTTGGCATCATGTACAGTTATGTGAGGCAAATATTCTGCATTGCTGTAGACGTTGCTATGGATCAAGAGGAGGATGAGAATGTTGTACGGATATCCATCAAGAATGTTCGCCAGAAGTCAGCACTCCTATCTGGTATGAAATTTTGATGTTTTTTCGTAGTTATATATAATCAATACCTCACTGTAAGCAAAATCAGTACAACCTTTTTGTCGTTGTTTCCATTAATCAATATCTTGTTGTAGAGGACTTCTGTGAAATGGATCAGTGGCTTTACAACAACAGTTCTGGCGAGGCTTAAATAACAGAGTGAGAGCATGAGATGGTGACTGCTGAAAGACAGGGAGATCTCGCCCTTTTGGAAGAGGACAAGGAAATATTTTACTCGGCGGGAGAACTAGCAGAAAGACCGACCGAAATGCTCAATCCTGGGACCCAGAGTGTAAAAGGTGATAATAATGTAGCCCTCATCATTACAGCCTATAATTGTTATTCTGGAATGCTGACGTTCTTAATAGTCGTTATTTGTTTACAGCATGTTACAGAGGTGCCACCAACACCGCCACGACCACAGCTTGCTTTGGCATGTACTCCTAGAGCAGTGGTTGTGGGGGAAGATATCAAAAATGCACCCAAGCGACGTCCCAGGCGACGTGCAGAATCATGCAAAGCGCCACTCGTTGCCACGTGGAAGGTGCCCGAAGAAGCTGTAGTTCCTGCAGAGTGGGACCCTTGCATCATCACATACCCTTTGGCGTCAGTGGATGGTTCAGACAAAGCAGCGATCTCCTACCCCTAGGCTGGCGATGGTCAAGGTTCCAACGTGCAGCAGCATCAACGTGCGCCCCTCCACAGCTTGAGTGCTCCCACAGGAGTTCAACGCCGTTTTCTCCTCTTACTCTGGCTCCGGTTGTTCCCCCTCGCCGGCAGCGAAAGGTAGGTGTGCTTCGGCGCATACTCCCGCCCCCCCCCCTCCCGTCCCCCTGAAGGCGCCTCCTCCTCAGCGCCGTCATCCACCAGGTGGACGCAGACGTCTCCTAGTTGTGTTAATGATAACGAACCTTAGGCTGTGGTAGTGCTCTATCCCATGCTGATAGTGAAGGATATCAGATTAGCAGGGTCATGACCCCTATAGAATACTCGAAGGTTGCTAGGGCCTGCGAGGGCATACTCGTTTACTATAACTGAGAATTCAGCTGGGAGCTACGACGACCCAGTCAGGTTTCTAGAAGCATGCCTCTCAGTGCTGGAGGCAGAGCTCCTCAAAGCGCTAGATGATCGGAGGTATAATATCATTAAACATAAAGCAGTACCCTGCTGCGAATTTACTCATACCCCCCCCCCCCCTCCGTCCAAACAGCAGGGTGCTGCTGAGGAGAAAAGCCTGAAATACATCTCGGCTCATACTGGCGTTATATCTCTGAGCACCTCAATCGGCGACTGGTGTCTTGACTCCATCTTAGGTGCTATACTGGCCTGGATTTCCGAGATGGAAGTAAGAGGGTCATCTAAAGTACTCAGCCAAATACCACACCTCGGCACCCATATTCATGTCTCGCCTGTTAAACTGAGGGTCCAGTTATGTCAAACTCTCTGAGGATATTAGGAACAGGCGAGCTTGCGTTAACGTTCAAAATGGAAAGCATAACACTTGTTTTGCGTTGTCAGTCCTGTCTTGCGAAAGAGATTACACAAAAGATCCGCAGCGCACATCTGGATACAGATTAGGGTGTCTCTATTGTACCAGCTTTTTCTGTGCATGCTATGTGTGCGACATCTTTAAATATTAATTGTCTACACTCACCATCATAGAAACCTTCGAATTCCGGTAACAACGTTCACACTGCAAGTTGTCATTGTGAAATGCTGTAGGTATGCCACAGCGCTTGGTCATTTATACAGCACGCTGCACACCAGTAAGTGGGCAATAGTTAAATCACACGGTCATGTAGAACTAGAGCACACGCTGCAATGTTTTCTGCGAATTTTGATGAAGATTAAAAATCGATTCGTACATCTATTGCTTCTGATGTAATGATTTCATTGTGCTTAGAACAGTCTGTTACGATATATGGTGCCAGCTCCTTGAATTTCCGTGGACTAAGAAGGCATTCTCCCTCTTCAACACCTTCATATTAAGAAGGATGGAACATTGCCTACGTAGCAAGATACGTTTGTATCTCACTTTACCAGTACATTGTCATACAGCTGCAGTTCTGAATTCTTGTAGATTCTGGAATTAGTTAAATTTCAGTTGTCAAATACGGTGGAATCATTTGCTAAATCCCCCATTCTATTGGCCTGAAAAGCAAGTATGATGAATCTCAGTGTTTCTAGACGCACAGTGGTTTCAATAGCCCATGTTTGTTTGTTCACTGTCAGTAACAATGTATACTCAAAAACACCCAATGAGCGGAAAGTTAATGGCAGATATGTAACGGTATTCAGAACTTTCAAAAGCTTCAAACGCTCGTCGTCTGCCACAGTGATGCGTGGCATTTTCGATATAATTTTATTGATGATGATCTGATACTCCTCTTGAACTCCTTGAATGTATGAGTTGCTATCTGTTGCAGTCTGTAGCAGGATAAGCTCCGGGTTAGCATTAATAATAATTCGCTTCATATCCTCAATGTACCTCATAAGCATTTTCAGCGGTAAGCATATAGTAAATCGGCGGTACTCTTCTGATGCTCTACCCACAGGCTCGTCTTTAAACCATCCTGTGTTTTCTAAACCATGCAAATCCGAGGGTGAGATGGGACAAACATTTTATGGGTTGATAAGTGCCTACATTGCCTACATTACGTGTACGATCAGTCTGTAGCCCAATAAGTTCGTATCGCATTTGTTGTATCCTGTCTAATTGTCAAAGATGGAGTGTCCAGGAAACCTGCTTCACAGATCGCTGCACAACAACTGAAGCAAATCGTATTCATTAGTTCTTATTACAGAAAATAGCTGACAATACTTAACTTTGAGAAATACAGATGTGTCACAAGCAAAGGGCGACATGCAATATACTGAAAGTATAACGATTCCAATACAAGTGAAGTAATACAGTGGAAACTTCTATCCAGGTCGCGGGTCTTGACACTTCTGTAGAATTGACTGCAGCCAAATGGCAGCAGCTTTTATGCTCTCTTCGTGCAGAGAGTGGTGTCATCGCATTGTCGTCCTGGAGAGAGGTTAGTAGGCGTGCAGTTGGCTGACGTCTTCACATCCCTCTCTGCTCTAATGTTCTGGACCGGCCCTCCGGCGCTTGACTTTACACCGGAGCAGTATTTCCCAGAACAGGAAAGCCAAAGCATTATGTGTAACCTTTGATTGCACTGTATGACTACCATCCTTTTTCGTAAATGATCCAGCCTAACGTAAGAAACGTCTGCATGGAGGGTCTTCGTGCTGGATGACAATCGTAATATCATCGTTCTTGTTAAATGTCGTTGAAGCATAAGGCTTATGTGAGAAGTATTTCTAGCGTATGATTCGCTCATCATATTCATGAAAGATATTCAGCGCCGACGTCATTGCGAGGTTTCAAGCCTACTGATTTAAGAAACTCGTAGTTTGCACGTGTTTTGACCTTGCCATTCTGCTGCGAAGTGCTGTGCTGTACGCTATATGCCCTGATTTTATACTTTACCCCCATCCTGTCTTAGATATAGTCGTGCACCGATTTCCTCACCACGAAAGTCAACAAGTTGGTTATTCTGGCCCATAATACGCAGCTGCTATGTAGTACAATGTCTGAACTGTCACTGGAAGGCATACAGTGTTGGTAGGAGACCCAACAGTCTTACACCCTTTTCCAGATTATGGGATGAATCCGTAAACTAAATGAACCAATCTATCATTGAGATATGAGTTCGCTGCAATGTTACACTCAACACGGATTGTACTGACAGGGAGAATAGCAACTGTCTGATCAGATATCTGAAATTTACTTGGAACCGTCTTCAAAACCCAGTAGTGGGCCTGTGGCTTCGTAATGTTTGTTATCGATTTATCGTTTTCGCAAGCTTTCACCACTGGTGTGCTGTTTTTGTTTGTCGGTAGAGGGAAGCTATGGTGGAGCACCAACGAAGGACCCACGATCGGAGAAGCTGCGACGTGTTTGATTTCAGTTCCGGCGAGATATTGCGGCAGCATTCTCACCTGAAGATGGCGGCCAGGCAGACCGCCGAAATATTGTGTCCAGATGACGAAATTTTCCGGCCGGAGATCCGACATGAATACAACCAGTAGTGAGCCTACTGAACCTTTCTGCTTAAAGTCAATTGATGCATTCACCGTCAGATTTAAGTGTACCGATGTTGGCACGAAGCTCAATACCTTTTCCAGACTGTTTTAAAACGTCTATTAAATCGTCAACGTCATGTGCACCACGTTCGGATTCTATAATTTCGTAGTTACCATTAATTTCCAGATTCAGCTTATTGTTAACCTCAGAGATACCTGGGATGGTGTTGTATGTCTCCAGTCCATTCAGCGGGATACTCCAATCTCCAATGCTTAAATCAATCGGTAGGAAGTAATTTGCACGTAATACAGACGATCGTTCTTTTAAAGTCAGATTGTACGACATTGCATCTAAATATCAACTGGCGAATGGATGCTTAATATCCTTCCTTATATATCATTCATAAACGTGAGGAGGAACATTAAGCATAGATGACCACACAGGAATATATTAAAGTCTTGGTAGTGTCTAAAACTGTACATCACATGTCTTCTGCCTCTGAAGTATCGTTGAAATTTTTCTGGGGGTTGCAGGTTGCCGAACGGGTCTAAAAAGCAGACGTTATTAATGTAACTTCAACATATGCTACCCAGTGAGTTCCAGGTCCTCCTGCTACATCAAGATTCTCAATTCCGCATTCTCCTTACTTCCACGTAGTCTTCGGTAATGTATTCCGCATAAACACACTTCGGAATGCTGAATTTCCTGTTCACAAATGTCTTAAGATCACTATTTGTAAGCGCCCTGCCTGACAGGACTGCTACAGGGCTTTTTTAGGGTTTATGAAGAGACCTAGTCCTTTCTTGTACAGTTTAAAGAGTAGCCATTTTCCGTTTGCTGCTGCCTCCATCATGCGGTTATGTGTTCGTGGCTCCTGCAGTTGCTCCGGTGAGTAGTGTGTATTCTCGACTGTCTTGGCAATAGCGCAGCGCCCCCAGCCAGTGAACCTACACCTAAAAGCCTGGCTAGAACAAGAATACGAAGGGCACAACCATGGGCAGTTTAATCGATTTTTTTTTCGTGCTTTTCTACTTCAAGGCTCTTTTAGCTGCATACAACGCTGTCAGGATACAGTTTTTCATTCATCCGTTGGTTGTTATCTCCTTCTTTATTGCCTTGCGTGCAACGCTCGTAACTTGGCTGACCTTTTTCACACCCAAGCCCAACATAACTTTACCACGATACGTTTTCTCAACTGCAAGATGCTGCTATGCTTTGACCTAAACCCGTATCCCTTCTTGCACGTATGGCCTCTGCTTTATCAGCGAAAATTCGACGGCGGTGTGACCATCTTTATTTGCAGTGTATTTGATGGCGTTTTCCATACAAGCTTTGTCGAGCGCATTTATCCATTTATCACTAAGTGTCAATCCGATTTAAAGGTTTGTTCCAGGTCCATTGCAGTTATAACCAAGAATGTATAATTCGTCTGGTCGTTTGTCGAGAATACCTCCTCCTCCTCTAATGCGTCTCATTTCACGCGTGTTATACTTCTGAGCTTGTTGTTGCCTGCGAACCCTGTTATGCAGCAAATCGTCAGCGTCAATCCAGCTACTTTGGGATCCAAGAAAACCAAGCCATCGAACTAACGCTCTCCTCCCTTTACGCCATATGACCTTCTCTTCGAGATACACATTTGGTTCCGAGCTCATCTGTAATTCTTCTGTGTAAAAGTATCCTACAATTTCAGTACCATTGCTGTCCTCTAAGAGGTAGATTGTAGGATTCGTTCTTTGGATTTTGGAAACTGTGAATGTCTCAGTTGACCAGATTGGCACTTATAACTTCTCTGTGTTGTGTTTTGAAATACGTATTAAACTACCTAAATGAAATTGCTGTCTGCATTGATCTAGCATTTTGATACAATTGTATACTGTATCTAGAAGTCTATTATCACGAACATCGATTTGTCTCGTTTTTATTGTGCGATGATCGGTTCGATTAGGCTGAGCAATTATTTGCGGGAGGATATGGGTCCATTTGTGTGATCCACAGTTCGGCTTTCAGACATTCCACGATACTCGCCTTCAGGTGGTTGAACGTCGAATAGTGATGTATTCCATATATCTCCATCAAGGACACGACATATCTATTGTGAAACTCACCGCCGTGATCAGTTTGAAGGTTGTCTGGGCTTCGATTCGTCCCCGTCCGCAGCAATCGTTCAGACACATGCGCGACATCCCTCTATTTCCGCTTTCACGGGCAATGCCCAGACAAATTTAGAATAAGGATCGATGACCATTAAATATATTTGACTCCGTTATTCATACGTGAATATTCTGTCATGTCAACAAGATCCGTCTGCCACAGATGATACAAATCTGTAATCATAACATATGTTTGAAGGAATGTTTCGCATGTTGGTCTGTGCAGTTCTCGACCTACAGTGTCCATACTTAATCGGTGATACCTCTCTCTATAAGTTCAGAAATTACGAAAACAACTTCGTCGATATGAGCTATATTGCCAGTGGTAGCTGATGCCATGAGCAGTCGCAGCCGGTCTACTAGCTCATTGGTGTCATTGCAATATATATACTGCAAGAGTCAACTGCTCACTCTTTTATGCTGAACGTCAATCTCATCACCACTGTCATTTCATTTCCCATCCAATATACGTTTTATAATGGATTTGTGTTAGGTGTTACTTTGTCTTATTGCATCCTTATTCAGATCAGTCAAAAGCAATATTTAGCGATACATTGCCAAATCTATGGGCGAATAGTATACAGTTTTGTGGGCCTTATGAAAATAAGATTCAGTAGACTGGGTGTTCTTTGAAACTGTCTGTCACCGATCTACATTGTTTTCTCATTCAAAGTGATAGGCTGCTTGCCCAACAGGTAAGGTTTTTCACCACTGACGCCGAATGTTTTATCTATCCTAGCGTCGCTGTGACAATGAAATCAGCAATAGCGTCATCATCGTAGTTGTGGAATTACGCTGATCGTTCATCGGGAGATTCAGTAATTGGTTTAAAGGTTTCTCACAGTGTCTGCTGCCGCTTCAAATGCCCTAACCTCAGCAGTCGCAACTAATCGTGAACCGACTGTAGGTGCCTCAATGACGTTATGCTTAGCCGTCATCTCGTTGTATACTAATCAGACTTCCGTGTAGTGCGAGGTTTTATGTGTCCGCTCTTCTTTTTCTTAAGCTGCTCCCCTTTCTCGGTAACAGCTATTTTCCCTTCATTTAAGTCGCCCACATTCTTTTCAACTGCATTAACCCGTTCATACAATGTCCCCCTTCTCAATAACAGTTTTTTCCTCATAGTTACGTCGTTTACTTTCTTCTCGATTGCATTGACCAGATCATTCAATTTATTGTTCAGTCTGAGGAGGATATGACAATACATCTCTAGTTCCTTCCATACAGCTAACTCCAACTTTATTTTTTACTTTCTAGAATTTGAATTATCACGTCCACGTACAAGCTGGAATCATATATATATGTATATTTCCAGCAATCTGCACATAGATTTACAAAATCAGTGAATGACATATTGGTTCCTAAATTAGCCTGAAAAATATGTTTTAAATTCCTGTCTGAATGCTATAATTAGGTTTGCGTTTTCCCTCACCAGCTGTTTTGGCATTCTGGAATATGTCTGACTCGGATAAAATACATCAACAGTAATATGGCGACCAAAACAGAAATATTATCTGATTTGATTTTGGTTTTCCACAGCAATATCGTCAAATTTAAACACAGTGTTTATCTTTGCTTTTTCCAGAGGAGGAATTCACTAATGTTATAGATTATGTTCGTGCGTCTGTGCAGAACGATGTATTCCTTTTCTAACCCATGTTGTTGCTGTGTTATTTAAACTTACGTACATTTTCATCGTGATTATAGTACTTAGAAAATCTTAACTTCGTCGACGAATTTACAGACTAACCATTGCCAATTCCAAACCTCACTCTAAAAAATTCTAGCCGGAGTGGCCGAGGGGTTGTAATAGGTGGCTGTAGATAATTTCATGGACCATTCCCTTGTATTTGGTTGTAATGAACGCGTAAGCGCCTTTGTACTGTTTGGAATTATAAGTGCGCAGTGTCATCAGAGATGCTGTGTCATCTGCAGTCTTTCTTGGACCATCTCTGCTTCGCAAGATGTGCATGAGATGATGCGCGCTGTTTATCGCAAGATGAGGAGATACAGTAGACGTCAGCGGTGTGCCATGGCATAGCCCGAATTCTACCGTTGCGGTTATGTTCTGAAGAAGTGTAGCATGTTGATTTACTGACTAATTATTTGGGATGAGAAAAGAGATTGAAACATTTTGAGAAAAATATTTTATGACGATTATTTTGACGAGATAGAAGATTTAATTTAAGGTAGCTGGTTTCGGATTTTGTACTTTATTGCGGCCTTTTGTAGTTGCGCAGTCTTGGTACAGACAGCCAGAGGTTTGAGTAGGTATAGGGAAAGATAACCAATCATGCATAATTTTCAATTTCAGTTTGAGAGTATTTAATATCATTTTTACGACTTGCGTTTTTGAAAAGATCACATTTGATATTGAGGGCTACCTAAGTTTATCCGCTCATGAACTGTAATTTTTTGTCTATTAATGTTTGTGAAGTAAAGAGAGACATAATTTTTCAATATAGAACTTTTCTAATCAGAAAACTGATTACATTTGATGTTATCCCAAATCACTGTCCGCATCCAAACTCCATGCCCAAATGTGAGTTATAATTTTTACCTATTCACATTTGTTATGAACCAAGTATGCTTAGCCTTTCTTAAAAAAAGAGAGTGCATTGCACCAGGCGCACCTCGGTAGATAGTTGTAGCTCAGCAAATGCGACGCGCTTTCAAGACAAGATCAGTTCCGCAGTGTTTTCCATTTTCCAACAGGTAAGCCAAAATTAAATAATAAAAAAAGGGATTACTGAGTTTCACCAGTTTATCAGTTTGAAAGTTTGATGATTAAGTGTTGAAATCAGACAGTATTCTTGCCATTGCGAAGAACTAGATAGAAACTTTCAAGACCCTTATTCATAGACAGATTTAGCAACACATTCTCGCAGTCGAATTCTTACGTCAAAAGCTTACGAACGTAAGATCTCACATTGACCCATTGATTGCATCTAGGATATCGTAATATTACCTTAGTTTCACTTATTGGTCGGCGAAGCTAGACAATGTTACCGCACTTAGATATGTCGACCACTTATTATAGCCTAAAACGCGACACATCAGTGCCTTAACAACACAGGAGCTTATTTAATGTTTGTATTCGAACATCATGAAATCATGGTCGAAAACTTTGTAAGGGCAGTAAGAGATAAGTCGTACGCTACAGCTCAATTGTTCTGACAAACACCGGAAACCGTTAGCTGTTAGTGAAGAATTTCTTTAGAGGGCATGAGGATTTTCCTCAATTCATGCTGCAGAATAGCTCGTTCAGCTGCAGTATCTATGCAGAAGAGGTGCTCCAGGGTAAGAGCGTAAGATCGGCCCTTCCACCCGTTGCTGCCTCCGCTTCCGCCCCCGCTGCTTGTTTAATTTATTACCTGCCTGCAATTCTCCTCTTCTGGCTGTCGTTGCTTTAGTCCAGCGCTGAGCAGACAAATGGTATTTCGTCACAACGTTTTATCCGGGACAAATGGAATTGAGCTGTCCAAAATCAGAGAGCCACAGCGTATAAAAGATTAGAAAAGGACCAGCTGCGTGGTTCCGAAAAATTACTAAAAAAAGGGAACAGCGGATTTGTACTCTTTTTTGTTGTAATTTCGAACTTGTGTTTTATTCATAGATAAAACAATCATATGCCCTGATGAACATTTCGTAAGGTGCAAAACTAACACTTTTCTTTCGTTCCGAGGAAATATTTCTGTATTAAGCTCTATTTTAGATACAAGTAATGTTTTAGTGTTTGTTTGCTTCATTTGGTCGTATCAAGTATTTTCAGTGGATATTGTACTCCGAAATTGACGTAAAATCTGATTTTGTCCATTATAAATGGTTTTGTTGTGAAAACAATGGGTTTGTTTATAAATAACTTTCTGCTACCAATCGCAAGTTTCTTTTATTTTTGTTCTACGAGACGCGTTTCGGGAAATGATTCACATTTTCAAGTGTGTATTTCTTTGTGTTATGCCATTTTCTCGTTGTGTGAGTTTCAAGTCCGTAGTTCTTTTATATATTTTTTTGTTTTGTTTATTGTTAACTTTACTGAAATATATGGTCCGTAAGAAAACTGTAACTTTCAATTCCGCCACTACCTAAATTTCAAAATCGTTAAATAACTAAAACATAAATAAAAGAAATTCGAGACTAGACGTTAACTTATTAGCATATATTTACCACATACATCTTTACTATATTTTTCACTTTTTATGGTTGTGGCGACAAACCTGTTGTCAATAATGAATTTAAAAACGGTTCCTTATGTATTTCTGTTCCTAATATGCATTTTTGCTTAGCGTATTGTTTACGTAAGTGTGATTGAATATCTGTTTCGATAGTTCCCGGAAGATTTGGTTCCATGTCGATATGGACACTAAGGGTGCGAAATATAATATTGAGATACGCAAATACGACGAATGAAACATCAGAAGGATGTTCCTGCCTCATTCTTTTTACGTACGTTTTCATTTTGAGTGTCTACTGTTGACAGTATAATGAATGCGAATGAACCCTCCATTCTCCAGAGGAAAAAATGCGGTGGGTTACAACTGTGTATCGACCACGAAAATATTTTTAGTATATACATAAGTATTTGTTTAGTTAACCACTGACACACCCATCCGTTTTCTTTTTCTCTTCTGTCCTTATGTGTCCTTTTCTTTTTCTTTTGCTACGTTTCCCTTTCTCACATTTCGGTAATATCGTGTGATGCTACATTCTCATATATTCTACATGATTATTAACAATTCTACAGTTAGAACTACATTGACACAATAATAACAGTCCTATTGAAGCATTAATCTAACGAAGGGAAGGGGGAATGCCAATATACCTTTATTTCTTCCAGAATACTTAACGTTATGAATAAAAGGAGTGAAACTACTGCTTCTCATAATCTGATGAAGTGAAATGACAGTCTTACAATAACATCAGCTTACGAACTAGTATTTACAGTCTCCAGTTCTAGTTGAGGAAATGAGGAAGAGTAAGGCAACATTTTGTGCTTCAGCAGAGGTTATCTGCTGCTTCGGGTCTAGTGAAGCAGGGGATACAACCCGTCGGCTGTGACCAATGCCGTCAGAATTGGCCAGAGATCATTTGTTACACAGATGAAAGAGCTGACAAGACTGTTCAGAAACAAAGGAATACGACAGACGAATAATATAGTTGGTATATATCAAGGCAAGTAGTATTTTCACGTTAAGGATATCGCGTGTTTCTATCGTATTATTTCTGTGCAAAATGAAGGGGAAAAATGGCTGGAAATATTGGTCGCATAGAATTCGTACCTCACGTGACATATATATGGGTTGTATCTCGAACCTCATTTGAACTGTATTGGTTAACTGAAGTACGGGATATAAGTTTAGCGTACGTCGATTTCTTCGTTTTCGTTAGCATTAATTCTGTTGTTCAGTTGAACTATATAGGTCAACTGAAGCACGGGATACAAATTTGACATGTGTTGTTTCTTTCGCCTCTGCTACCACTAATAGTCTGTTCTTGCGCAGATAGTAGTATTACCGATGGCACAAGTAGCTACGTACATAATATTTGCACCCCATACTTCTGTTGACCTATATATATGTACACAGCTAACGAAACGTGGAAATGGACGTACGTTACATTTGCAACCAATACCTCAGCTGAACTACACGAAAAGGCAATAAGACGACACATACACAATTTGTATCCCGTACTTCACTATGGGGTACAGTTTTTTCTTTCGCCTTTGATGCTAATAGTACCAACTGAAAGTTATAGTTTTGATCACAGCAGTGAAAATAGTATCCCATTCTTTAGTTGACCTGTATAGATATACACAACATTTGTATCCTGCTCTTCCAGTTGACATACATCGGTAAACCTCATCAATGTTACATACGTCGTTCTTTTCGAATAGGTAGTGTCAGTGTAAAGGTCAGCTGAAGGACGGGATGGAAATTTTAGTTGTGTCGGGCGTTTCATCTTTAATATTGCTAGCACAGATCCGGAAAAATCGTACTGATATTAGGGCTGGGAAACAAAGAAGAACGACAGCTGCGAAATTTCTATTACGTAGTGGAGTACACGAAAACATACGTAGCGGCGTAATAAAAAAAATTAAATAAGTCAAAATAGTCAAATGCAGTAAAAGAAAAAAAATGGAAAACTGAACTTACCAGACGGGAACTTCTGGAAAGGACCGAAGCTCGGTTCGCCTCGAAAGACGTCAACAAAAATCACATACCCACATACACAACAAGCAAAACATTACGAAAACACTCACAACACACACACACACACACACACACACACACACACACACATATATATATATATATATATATATATATATATATATATATATATATCCCACCCCCATCCTAGTGTGAAATTAGCTAACATACAGGTACTACTTTAAACACTACATCGTCACATTCTTGACCTGAAACTACAGCCCCCCCCCCCAAACCCATAATCCCACCAGAGATTCACCCCTATTGTACTTCTTTTGCTAAAATGCGACTCGTCATTTTCGACCATAACACACACACCCCCCCCCCCCCCCCCCAGCGGCCCCCTATATCTCGCGTATTCCCTGCATAAAGAGTACCAATCCACAACCGTAAGCTTACTCACACAACATTCATGGACACACAGCCACACAGGATATCTCAAACACCATCAGTACGTGCTTTTCATAATGTCTCTCAAGGTGAGCTTAGATATTTCTAACCACAACCCTCGTCTAATGGACCGCCACAACCGATCTTTCGTATAGCGCCATACGAATAAGTCGTGAGTACAGCGACGATATACACTTGTGAGGCGTATATGTTCGCTGCACTCACGACATAGAACATACTCGGCAACGTGACCACACATTTGTAAAAAACAAATCGTGGCAAACATGTCTACGCCCATAGCCTCTCTCAAATTATCTATGTTCATCGTAACAGATAAATCAACAACTACAAACGAAAATGAGACACTAAAAATTGTCCTAAATTAAGAAACTAATATTCCAAATTACCTCAATATCACTAATAATGAAATTAAGTACGCCGGCCATAGTGACCGAGCGGTTAAAGGCGCTACAGTCTGGAACAGCACGACCGCTACGGTCGCAGGTTCGAATCCTGCCTCGGGCATGGATGTGTGTGATGTCCTTAGGTTAGTTAGGTTTAAGTAGTTCTAAGTTCTAGGGGACTTATGACCACAGCAGTTGAGTCCCATAGTGCTCAGAGCCATTTGAACCAATTAAGTACGGAATGAACTGCAAACAACCAGTTATTTATATAAATGCACACGAAGAATACTTTGAGCAATATGTAGCGACCTTTTTTTAAATCACTTTCAATTATTTTAACTACAATGATAGCGCTTATCCGGAATACAGAACTGTTTTATTATTTATGGCCGAAAGACAAGACATTATTATCTATGAGTAATGTAAGACGTCATTGGTCAAAGCCGACGGGTTGTATCCCCTGCTTCACTAGACCCGCCGCTTCCGCTTCCTTCCTTCTCGTGCTAAGGAAGAATTAGTAAAAACAAATTCTTTGCAGTACACTGTTCTCAGATGTGTCGGAAGTTATAGTTTATTGGGAAAGATCTGTGCAGTAATTTTGGTTGCATTAATTGCACGCCGCATTCGTGTTTCCACATCATGCAGAATCTCTTGACGTTTCTTGATGATATTAAAAAATTCAGCTTATTTTCCGTAAACGGTGCTGCACAGCCTCAATGAATTTAAACCTAAAACCAGTTGCAATGTGTATCTATTCACAGACAATCAGTTTCGTTGAGGCGACCGTCTCTAAGTAACGGATTAAAAGTACTTTTGTTAAAAGTGTTTGACAGCAAGAAACGTTCCTGTCACTTGATGCGGAGTTAATCCATCATTAGAAGCCGGCGCCTGACCAAACTGGTTCTCTGCAAGAAAATATTTATCACAACAGCACAGATTTTTCCTTGATGCCTTGTTGAACTCCAGTATAGGTGGTTCTCCCATTTGATAAACCCCGCTCACTGTAATCATACTTAGCAAAATGGGATTTCAGAATCAACCTCCTCTTTATACACAGTATGCAAATGCGCGGAACCCAGTAGAATGCCAATGGGGTGAGTTTGAACGTTTTCGCTCCAGACCCCAGCGTCCCATCACCACTCCAATGGTTTCTATACTTGAAGCAGGGGACTGTTCAAGCTAGTGGAGGCTATGTAATGGAGTGGGGCGTGTGCAGTTGGAGTATTATGCGACCCCTGATACGTCTAGATACGACTCTGACAGGTGACATTTATGCAAGTATCCTGTCCGATCACGTGCATCCATTCATTTCCATTTTGCATTCCGAGGGGTTTGGCCAATTGCAGCAGGACAATGCGAAACCCCACACGTCCAGAATTGCGACAGAGTGTCTCCAGGAGCACTCTTCTGAGTTTAAGCGCTTCCGCTGGTCGCAAAACTCCTTAGATATGAATATTATTGGGCATATCTTGGAAGCCTTGCAACGTGCTGTGCAGAAGATCTCCACCCCGTCGTACTCGTATGGATTTATGGGCAGCTCTGCCGGATTTTTGGTGTCGCTTTCCTACAGCACTACATCAGACATTAGTCGAGTACACGCCACGTCGTGTTACGTCGCTTCAGCGTTCTCACAGGGGCCGCACATGATTTTAGGCAGGTGTATCAGTTTCTTTGCCTCTTCAGTATATTACAGAAGAACGATAAAAAAAGCTGATGAACAAAATTCTGCTTCATTACATTTCTATTACGAACGTATCTCCACTGTTCTGATCCATAACGTAGCACGGCTGAGTTATCGTACTTCCGTTACACGTATCTCTGTACTCGTATAGAAGTACTGCAAGTAGTATTTTGTGACAACATTGCAAAGGCAGACAAGAGACTGATTCACAATTCAAAGTAATTACTCACCAGCGAAAAAAGCTTAACTGAAGCACTCAAATTCACAGAGTTGGTAAGGCACTGATTCATTTATAGTGGTGAACCAATTTGTCAAAACTAGCGTAACAGATATAAAGCGCCAGATATTGGAGTTACTTAAAATCAACAGCCTCCCGAGTGTCGACCTCAATTCAGAAGTGACCACCATCCATGTCTTCTACAATGCCACGAAGAGATGAAAATCACGCCCGGTGTGATCGGGGCTGTTGGGTGTTATAATACAGTCTATGTGCAAAGCTGGATGAAATCAGGCGTAAACGAGGCCCCTGCTACCGTTCTTTGTCGTATAGTAAGAGAATATCTTATGAAAGTAATTCCGGTCAAACGCCCTGAATCTTTTTCTGCTACCGTTCCAGCATTGCGCAGTATCTGACAGCAAATAAAATATGTAGATAAGTGAGGAAATCAACCAGCAACACACCGCATACACATCTCAATAAATTTCTGTCGTACTGTTTAGCTGCCGTTCTGAACTTGTAATAGGTAAGGGGCGGAGGGGTGTATCAATAGCGTTGATGTTCCTTCTCCTTTTTTCCGTCTGATTTGATGCGACCAGCCACGAATTCTGTCCTGTGCCAACCTCTACATCTCAGCGTAGCACTTGCAAACTACGTCCGAAACTGTTTGTTGGAAGTATTGCAATCTCTGTATTCCTCTACTGTTTTCCCCTCTACAACTACCTTTAGCACCTTAGAAACCATTCCGTGATGTCTTAACAAATGTCGCAACATACTGCTCCTTCTTCTTGTCAGTGTTCTCCAGATAATCCATTCCTCGCCAACTCTGCAGAGAATGTCCTCATCCTCACCTATCAGTCGACCTATTTTTACGCACTGTTCTGTAGCACCACATCTCGATTGATTAGATTCTCTTCTTTTCCGGTTTTGCCATAGCATAATTCAGTTCCACACGATGCTATGCTCGAAACGTACATCCTCAGAAATTTCTTTCTCAAATTAATGCCTATGATATTTGTAAGCTTCTCTTGGCAAGCAATGCCAGTTTGCAAGTGTTGTCGCCTTTTATGTTCTCCTTGCTTCGTCCGCCATGAGTAGGAGCGAAAGACTACTCCGATTACTTACATAATTTTTAATCCAATCTTGCTGTTCCGTCTTGGTTTACGTATGTGATGTATAGTACACCCATTTTTCTCAGTATTTCGTAACGTCACGCACCATTGGACAATGTCGAACGCTTTGTGCAGGTCGACAAATCCCACAAACGTCTCTCTATTTTTCTTTAGTATTGCTTCCATTATCAAACACCTCAGAACTGACTCTCTAACGCCGTTAGCTTTCCTAAAGCCAAACTGATCGTCTAACGCATCCACGCCTTTCTTTTCCATTTTTGTTTATATTATTCTTGCGAGAAACGTGCACACATGAGTGTTAAGCTGAACGCGCGGTAATTCCCACATTTTTCGGTCTTCAGAATTGTGAGGATGATGTTGTATAAGTGGGCTGCTTCTCTGTTGGCAGCGCGGTGTAGCGCTTTGCATTGGATCTCTGACTCTGTTTTCTTTGTAAGAGACTCTGTGGCTGGTTGGACTCGTTGTTGGAAGTTAATCGCCAGTAATGAGAGGTCTGAAGTGTTAGTGTGGGTTAACGACCTGGAAGTGTCCGACTTGGAGATTGAAAATTATTCATGATTATAAATCTTTGTACTGGATGCGAATGACGAGTTAGATTCGTATCAGAACTGGATGTCACATTATTAAGGTAAAAAAAAAAAAAAAAAAAAAAAAAACATTATTAGGTTTGCAACAAAATCTTTCCTCCGCTAACCAAATGCCTATTAGTAGTTAGTGGCTTTAGTAGTTACAGTCGTTTATTTAGCTTGCAGTACTGACGCTCGCTGTATTGCAGCAGTTCGCGTAATGAAGATTTTTGTGAAGATTTCTTTTTACTCAGGGCTATTCTTTTGAATTAATGGTTTGAAACCAGGTTGCAATTTTTTGTGTAGTCAGATTGCGTTCCGCTAGAATATTGTGGGTCAGTGTTGACATGATAAAAAAAGGTAAACAGAAAGTAGGTTCAGTACGTTCAGTTTTACTCAGCTGTTTCAGAATCAAATAACGTAGAAGTTTCATCTTCTCACTCATTCAGTAATTTAAGTACAGACACATTTAAATAATGAAGTTTCAATGTTATTCCTAAAATCAGACGATATATTGCACACATTCTGCACACTAACATGAACAGTGGTTTTGCTGCCACTACACCCAAAGGTTTCAGAACTTCTGATCTGATGTTATGTATCCCTTTTGCCTTATTCGATCTTAAATCTTCCAAAACTCTTTTAAATTCTGATTCTACTTCTCTGTCCCCTATCCCATCTATATTGGCTCCTGTTCCTTCTTCTATCACTTCATGAGCCAAGCCTTCCCCCTCATAGGTTCCTTCAGTGTACTCCTTCCACCTATCCGCTCTCTCCACTGCGTGTAACAGTGGAATTCCCATTACACCCTTAACTTTATAACAGTAAATTTTAATTTCACCGAAGGTTGTTTTGACTTTTCTATGTGCTGAGTCAGTTCTTCCGATAACCATTTCTTTTTCGATTTCTTCGCATTTTCCATGCACACTTAGTCTTAGCCTCCCGGAATTTACTGTTTTTTCATTCCTAAGTGACCTATGTTTCTCTATTCTTGAATTTTGCTGAAAATTCTTGTACTTCTCCCTTTCATCGATCAACTGAAGTATTTCTTATGTTACAGTTTCCTCACGGTTGCCTTCTTTGTACCTATGTTCTTTTTTACAACTTGACGAGTGTCCTTTTCGAAGCTGTCCATCCATCTTCGACTGAACTACCTACTGAGTTCTTTCTTATCACATTTTCTGCAGCCTCAGAGAATTTCAAGCTTATCTCTTCATTCCTTAAGAGTCTGTATCCCATTTCTTTGCGCATTGATTCTTGATGACTAGTCTCTTAAATTTCAGCTTATTCTTCGTCTTAGGCGAATCAGTATTCCATCCCTGGTGAGGATACGATGTGGTAATGGAATGCTTCCATCTCATACCGCATCAGTTACTGGAAGAATAACCATATTCTCCAACCATTTGTGAGGGCGTAGGTGATTAAATAATATGTTTTGGGAATGATTCCTCAGGAAAACTTCGTTGTGTTAGTTGTATTTATTTATATTTACTTCGAGCCGTTGGAGTGCTCATATAAATTACGGCCCTTCGCTGGTTTTCACTTTTCAGCGACGTCTTTCCTCACGTCGTAAGAGGGCAGCACTGTGGCTTTATGAAGATATTCAAAAGCTTGAGCAGCTCTCTGCTGGGTCTGGTCCCGCTGGTTGTTCCGGGTGCGAACGGGGGTTGATCGGTGAGGAAGGGAGCTGGTAGCCTTCTTGCGGTAGACAATAGCTCAGCGTGTGAGTTTTCCTACGCCATTTGAAGACTTAATGTTTGCCCTTACCTTCGTTGTAGTTGGTTGCGTCTCCTGAGTCGACACAGTTGCCATTTCTGCTGCCTTAATAGCTTTGATCCCGCCAACATTTCCCCATTTCACCAAAATGTAGCATATAAAGAAACGTTGAGCACCTTGTTTTACGCGTGATAATTGTTGAATGCGGTTTGCGAAAATCACTGTTCTTCTGCAGAGCCCTCTTCACTCCGATTTCTTTTCTGTTCTCTCCTGTAGTTAGGTGCAGCCTCCGCTAGTAGCCTGTGTTTTCAATGGGACCAGCATCCCTGGTAAATGGAACATACACAAGTTATTATTAAGAGAGCTTTAAAAAAGGTTCACATTCTAGTTCCATTATTAGCCGATTGAGCACAGAGACTTTTTAAACTTACATGCATGACATATTTTGGACGCTCAGGTGTTCAAACTCTTGTTGTACTTAAAGCACTCGTGCGTTGGTCTTTAAAACTGTTTATGCATTTTATTTTGAATATCCTGTTATTCAAACTGTCTAAAAAAAAATTTTCATTGTCTGTCGTGGGTTAAACGGGTACAGATTGTCTTGGTTTAAATTTATTGTGGCAAGGCGAAATACCCGTGTCTGATCGGCAATTTACTTCTCTTATACAGTTTTAAAGTGTATTCTGTGTATGTTGTTGCGTCTGAGCTGAATCAAGTAACTGTGTGATTCGTGGGCTCAGCTCAAGCCGTTACCCTTACGCTGGCTAGTGCATTCATTTTCAGCTTCTTTTAATTGTTTTCAAACTGCTAAAAAGTGCATATGTTTCCAGTTCTTTTGTGAATCATCGCGTTAAACATCCATATTGATTACACAAGTTAAAAGATTGCTTGAGTTCAATGTACTCTAAGCCAGAGAAAAGATAAAACCGACGCACGACGAAGCATTTGTCTGAAAGAGCAGTAAATCGGTAAGTGTGATGCATATGAACTGTCAAACAAATGAGATCTCAGTGAACCAAAATCAGCTGATTTTTCAAATAGAAAGAGCTTCACAAAATGAGCGAGTCACTGATGAGTTATCCCACTTCTGACTATTATCCAAGCAGTTTTTACGCTTAGCATTGATTGGTATAGTTTTTGGATGCCCTGCTTAAATTCTATCCAACTGACCTGTTAGGCCGTAGGAATACCGGGGTGGTTGGAGATCAGTGTTCATAATGCTCCAAACATCTCAGCTGGTGAGAGATTCGGCGACTTTCCTGACCAGGGTAAGGTTTGGGAAGCACAAAAACCAGCATTAGAAGCTCTCGCTGTGCTGTATGGGTGCCGTGGATGAGAACCCAACGGGTCTGCTATGAAAAGAAATTGAGACACAGAACGTTACAGCTGGTGGTCGGGCCTTGTGATAAGCTACATTCAGTTCGTATTTCACAATTTTCCGGGGCACCTACAGACACGTTTTCGTCCTGGAATCTCATTGACTCGAGTATAATTGTCATCAGATATGAGACCTACTTCAGACTGAGCCCCTATGAGGAGCGAAAACGTGTCTAGAGACGCCCAAGACTGTGGTGGGATACCAACCTGCCTGTCACCCGCCTCTCTGCCCGGCAGCCGGGAGTGATGGTCTCGGGGTGCCATTTCACTTCATGACCGCGACGCCTTTGCTTCTCATCCGGAGCAACCCTACAGTACAGCAGTACGTCGACGATATTCTATGCCTTAGCTTTTTGCGCTTCATGGCCAATTTTCCTGGGCTTACATTTTAGCAACATAATGTCCATTCGCCTACGGCGGAAGTTTCTACCGCTTATCGTAACGCTTGGTCAGTAGGGTGGACGGATATATACTCATTATTAGCATTGTGGGCAGTGTCCTCCCACCATCTCGGGATTCTGACGATCTAACGCGCCAATTGGACAAAACTTTTCACGATATCCCTCAGGAGGACATAAAACTCTATAACTCGGTGCCAACCCGAATAAATGCTTGCATGAGCGCCAAAGGCGGACCAACGCGTTATTGACCTTCTCAGTGTGCCAAGCTCTTTCTCTTGAAAAAATCATACAATTTTTCTGAAACTGTTATCATTTACTTGTCTGTACATATACATCACATGTACGGACTTCCGTCCCGTTCGGAAATTCGTGGTGCATCGGCATTACCTTTTCTTTTTTCGTCTCAGACTGATGAGAGGATAAGGTACAAACGGTTTTAGGAAAAATTATGAATACAGCGATATATATCACTTACGAATGAAAGATACAGGAAGCACAGGGAAGCAAAATCGAAATGGCTGCGGAGCGAATTAAAAAAAAGTAATGAATATATACATTACGTCTTTCCGTTTGAAGAAAAATATAGAGTGCCTCTGCAAACAACCACAAACTATTGAAATGATGCGAAACAGTATTTTTCTACTTGACGCCACAGCGCTGCGGGTGTGAGAAACAGGAATCACGGCTGAAAATGAGAGGAAAGAATTTACAGACAAGAACAGAAGTACACTATATGATCAAAAGTATTCGAACTTCCCCAAAAACATACGATTATTGTTCGTAGCCACATTAGTATGAGTCTATTTCTGGCTTAGACTAACAGAAATAAAGAACACTGCGAGGGGTTATTCATTGATGTCTTGGTAGAGGCACATAAGAAACCTAAGTGAATTGTACAACTTTAAAGTATGACTAGTGGCAAGTAGTGCTGATGCCTCGCACTCGTCAGTGTGATACTGATATGTAACACGATTATCGTAGGCTGATTTTCGAAATAACCGTGTAGAGATCGGTAGACGATTTATTTGTAAACACACACTTTATGCAGTTAATAAATTAAGCAGTAAAGATGTCAGAAGTTATCATACAAAATGCTAGCAAATAGAAACTTGGTACATAGTCGTGCCCCAAGTGTTGAATCCAGTTATATCTACATCTACATCTACGTGATTACTCTGCTATTCACAATAAAGTCCCTGGCAGAGGGTTCAATGAACAACCTTCAAGCTGTCTCTCTACCACTCAAGTCTCGAACGGCGCGCGGGAAAAACGAGCACTTAAATTTTTCTGTGCGAGCCCTGATTTCTCTTATTTTATCGTGATGATCATTTCTACCTATGTAGGTGGGTGATACCAGAATGTTTTCGCAATCGGAGGAGAAAACTGGTGACTGAAATTTCATGAGAATATCCCGTCGCAACGAAAAACGCCTTTCTTTTAATGATTGCCACTCCAATTCGCGTATCATGTATGTGGCACTATCTCCCGTATTTAGCGACAGTACAAAACGAGCCATCCTTCTTTGAACTTTTTCGACGTCACCAGTGAGTCTCACCTGATGCGGATCTCACACCGCACAGCAGTACTCCAGAATAGGACGGGCAAGCTTGGTGTAAGCAGTCTCTTTAGGAGATCTGTTGCACCTTCCAAGTGTTCTACCAATGAATCGCAGTCTTTGGTTTGCTCTACCCACAAAATTATGTATGTGATCGATCCAATTTTGGTTATGTGTAATTGTAATCCCTAAGTATTTAGTTGAATTTACAGCCCTAAGATGTGTGTGATTTAAAGCTTAATCGAAATTTAGCGCACTTCTTTTAGTACTCATGTGAATAACTTCAAACTTTTCTTTACTCAGTCTGGAACATATTTATCACTAAATTTGTCGCAACCCAAAAATGGTTCAAATGGCTCTGAGCACTATGGGACTCAACTGCTGTGGTCATAAGTCCCCTAGAACTTTGAACTACTTAAACCTAACTAACCTAAGGACATCACACACATCCATGACCGAGGCAGGATTCGAACCTGCGACCGTAGCAGTCGCACAGTTCCGGACTGCGCGCCTAGAACCGCGAGACCACCGCGGCCGGCTGTCGCAACCCAGGTCAAATTCCTTGGAGCATTGATGAACACGAAGATGACCCTCATAACAAATGTCGTATATATTGCAAATTAGTACATACAATATTCCATTTTTAGCCTGCACTGAGATGGGCATCTGAAGTTAATTAATACTGCATAAAGCAACAACAGTACCAGCTCTATTACACCATTGTTCAGCTTGGGGGACAACCTTGGAACGCAAACCAGCAAGCGCTGCAATGAGTCCAAAACTGATCTTTCAGAATAATTCTCGATGTGAACGACTTACATGTTGAACTCAATATGCCAACAGTCACACAACAAATACAGGAAAAAACTCGAAAACTGTTGGAAGAAATAGATCCATCAATAGATACTACCAGACACCTGCAATATGCTGTAACAGTCGAACATCGAGAATGGTACAGAGTGAGAGTTCCCAGAACCATCATGAGGAGTTAACAGATTAAAGGGACACCAGTAGCAATCACCATATTAGCCTTAAAGGGCGACAACACCCCAAATGTGCAAACAAAGGGAAATGCAATAAAATTATGTTTAAAACTATAAAGGAAGGACGTTCAGCCGCCAAATGCGAAAGCACTTCTGTCAACAACATAAAAACCAGCAGGTCCATAATTACTTGTTGGTGTGCAAATTATATGCGGCTACTCTCGTTGTCCTCACTTTCCTGTCATGTGCTCATAGATAACTGTAAATAATTAAGTAATCGGTTTGATGATATTAGCTGGGAAGACAGTTAATCACTAGGTAATATACAGAAGAAAGTTAATGACTAAGCATTATCCAGGCGAGAATGATGTGAAATGACAACCCGAAACTGAAACTTCTCAAATTAATACTTAGAAATACTTAAGAAAGGGATTGATGATATAAGACAGTTAATTACTAGGTATTATCCAGAAGACAGTTAATCACTAGGTAATATACAGAAGAAAGTTAATGACTAAGCATTATCCAGGCGAGAATGATGTGAAATGACAACCCGAAACTGAAACATCTCAAATTAATACTTAGAAATACTTAGAAAACTGTTTGATGATATAAGACAGTTAATTACTAGATATTATCCAGAAGACAGTTAATCACTAGGTAATATACGGAAGAAAGTTAATGACTAAGCATTAACCAGGCGAGAATGATGTGAAATGACAACCCGAAACTGAAACACCTCAAATTAATACCTAGAAATACTTAAGAAACGGTTTGATGATATAAGACAGTTAATTACTAGGTATTATCCAGAAGACAGTTAATCATTAAGTCTTATCAAGGTGCAAATTACGTAAAATGACAGCCCAAAACTAAAATACCTGAAGCTTGACTAATAGGAGTTCATCGTTTTTCAGAAATTCACATAAACTTTAAAACTAATGTAACTAACTATTTCAATACGTGATTAAAAGTGACTCGAGCCCCCAAAATACCGATAGGTAATCTCGCTATGTAAAATTTAATAAATCTGAAATTCGCTTGAAAATATTAACTGTATTGACTGTTAACCAATAAAGGAAAATATGCCGCTGACTACCTCGAACCTAATTTTAGTCACGCCGATAAACGGCGCTTAAGTCTAAGCGCCGATTTGTAGTTAAAATCATCAGAGGCCCTTGCAGGTAAATCTGAGACTAAGTCAAACCTCGTCTACTTAACACGAGAATCACAAGTCCAGTCGGTTACCTGGCTGAAAGTAATCAGACACCGGACTAGGCCCTGAGTTTCCAAAGTCCAGTTGCTGAATAATGCGTCCCCAATGAGACCCTACTGGACTCCCTCCCCATCACTATGGCCTCGGTCCATCCCCTCCACGAAGTTCACAGATTTGCGTCACTTAATGAGGATCGTGATTTAACAAGCTTCTCTTACATCTTTTTATACAGAGTAATTACGAATGATATAACTCCCGCAATACCTGGGTGCTGAAATTCTACTGTAAAATGATATATTAACTCTTACATGTGATAGTTCGGCTAATAATTACAACTGTATATTAAAAATTTCGTTGTAATGTTCCAAAACAGTTCTTTCTCTTTACGCCGTTAAACGGATTGTTACTGCCCATTTCCTTAAATTACTCAGCATTTATTTATCTTTAATAGTTGATTCATTATGGACTGTGCAAAGTTGTGAACAAACAAGACAAACATATAGTGAAAATTGAATATCTCAAAAACTTCACCAATGTATACTTACTTGCTGTATGTTACTTGCTCTGTGGTAGATTTGCTATCAGTATTCAATCAAACTTCAATTAAAATGTCTCTCACTGCTGAACTAATTATGCTATAAGTCACGTGAATCTAGCGGCCGAAGTGCCTCGCCTTGTTTGCCCGATCTTCATTGTACATTAACTAGTAAGGAAATTACTATACGTTTGCTGATTGGCGGTTATAGGAAAATTTCTCGATGCTGCATCTTTTTATGCAAGATGCTTACAAACAAATTCGCCACACCGGTAGAACCATGGTAATCCCCTCTGTTATCTGACGCATCGCCCTTCATTATATTATTTACCTTTTGTGCTTTTGAGCACAAACACAAACAATAAGTTAGGCTTCTTGGTGAGTGGTCTACGGTGGAAATGACGTCATTTCCGTCCATTTGAAACTTGGACATATCCATGCGACCCACCAGGCCAACGGAGAGCAGTAAGCGTTGAAACGGGGCCATCGCAAATTAGGGCAAGAACCCTGCTGCAGCTCAGCGTTCAACACACTCATGCAAGCACAGCCCGCACCTCAACCAACCACCCACGTCTCGGTACACGCGCCGTTAAAACGCTGCTCGCAACTAAGGCTGTTGGTAATATATCGATGTATCGTTATTTTTTCAAGAAGATATCGATACATAGGGCGATGTTTCTCTCTATGATGTATCGAAATCGAGATGGCAATATAGAGTGCCATATTTTTACTTTATGTTATATTTTTTCGTTATTTTTGATAAATATTTGTATTTGCATTTTTTTAAATTGTAGTACAGCATAATTTTACTTTCACTGTGTGAAAGAGTCTTACTACTTTTTGGGCTTTCATCAAGTCCAGTCTCTCTCGTTGACTGTGTCAAGCAACTACACAGTAGTCCGATTGTATTGTGGGGAGGGAGTGGCGGTAGTGTACCATTTCTTCACAATCCCAATGACGAGTCAGGTCTTTGCGGTTGGCGGAGGGGTGGAGACGTATGAGGGGAAATTCTGACCCGACCGGCGGTCGGCGCTACCAACAGAAATTGCAACGTTTAACTTCGCCACGCAGTTTTGGCACTAACAGTGCTAGTTCGCTGGCGTTTGCAGAAAAAAAAATGGTAGTCGGCGTGACGTGCTCCTGACAACTCCGACAAGTGATGAAACCGAAAGACGGGCGGACATCTTTTATTGTGCTGCAGTTACCATTGTTAGCAAAGTGGTTATCGCCAAGCATCAATATGCATCGCCAAGCATGAATATGCATCGTTTCACTTCTTGGAGCGAAGGGGTAAGCAGGTAGCTGGCATGTTGATGTACAGAATATGTAGTAATAAACCAATACTTAAATATACAGCTCTAAAACTGGCAGTACATTGACAATGTACAGCCGATATATTTTTAGCCGGTGTTTTGATAATTTCTCCATTCTTATATCGATAATTGTTTTTCATATATCGAGAGCCTATAGTGATACTTTCTTAAATCTCGATATATCAGATTCCCGATAATTTTAAATATATCAACAGTTCTACTCGCAACCAAATCTTCTCCTTCACATATAAATTGCGTCTGTCTTGTCACAAACATTAACTCGTTACCTGAGTCTTTCATTAATCACACATGTAATTTGAAGTTATTCTTCTTTCAGTCTGTTAACTAACCACCAGTTTTTCATTAACATTGATTAATTCAAAAAAGATTCGTCTGATTTCATAAAGATTTGTGTTGATCTGAACATAACAAGATGCAGATAGTTGTGTAAGTAGGCTGTTTAGGTTTTTTTATTGGTAACGCCACCTCAGTATGAAAATCACCGGCTGTGCCGTGTGCAGTCTGTGGCTGCTTTGCATTGTTGTAATACTCAACCATTGTAGTGTTAGGCAGCTGGCTGTGAACAGCGCGTAACGTTGCGCAGTTGGAGGTGAGCCGCCAGCAGTGGTGGATGTGGGGAGAGAGATGGCGGAGTTTTGGAAGTTGTCATGAACTGCTCTATATATATATATATATATATATATATATATATATATATATATATATATATATATATATGATATAAAGGTAAATACATTCTTTGTTCTCTATTAATATCTTTCATTTGCTAACTATCCCTATCAGTAGTTAGTGCCTTCCATAGTTTGAATCTTTTATTTAGCTGGCAGTAGTGGCGCTCGCTGTATTGCAGTAGCTTGAGCAGCGAAGATTTTTGTGAGGTGAGTGATTTGCGAAAGGTATAGTTTAATGTTAGTCAGGGCCATTCTCTTGTAGAGATTATTGAAAGTCAGATTGCGTTGCGCTAACAAAATATTGTGTGTTGAAAGTCAGATCGCGTTGCGCTAAAAAAATATTGTGTGTCAGGTTAAGCACAGTCGTGTATAAATTGTTCAAAGGGGAAGTTTCATATGTCGACCCTTAGCCGAGGATACCTCACTGGAATCTTCTGATTTTTTCTTGTAGTTTGTGTAATTAGTGTAGATTTTGTTTATTGCTAGCGCGTAATTGTAGAGAGAATTTCCATTGTAGTTGTAGTTTTTCATTGTTGTACAGTAAAACAGGTGTGGCATGCATGTAGATTTGCACCAAGTATTTCGCAGCTGCAATTAACTAGATATTATTTTCAGTGTTATGTTAATGTGTTCTCTTATTTTTGATCTTCAAATTGTGCTTTTCTGTGTTGTCGTGTGAAATACTGTGACAATAATGGCGTGTGAAAAACGTAATACTAGGCTCCAAAGTAAATTGAGAAATGACAGCGAAGACGAAAGCAGTGTGTTAGCGCCACCGAGTAATGAATTAACTGATGTTCAAAGTAATAATTTGGTAATTGTGCATACGGAAATGGAGCGGGCGGCAAACAATGCTGTAGACAGCGAAACAATTAGAGAACAGGGAAGCATTATCGATCGATCGGTCGGCAATAGCTCGGCTCAGGAATCCGAAATGACACGAGACGATCTCACAAATACTGTAGATTCAGGTTTTGGGTCCTCACCGTTTTCTCAAATAAGTCAAGACACATTTTCTGCTTGTCAAAATGTGAATGTTGCCGGTGCAACTTCACTGCCGAAAAGCACTGAGGAACGTGTTTCAGACACCAGTGCATTGTTATTACAATTAATGCAACAAATGGGACAAAAGCTTGAAAAATTAGACACAATGGAACAAAATCTTCAAAAGTTAGACACAACGCTTGAACAAAATCAGAGTCAAACACAGCAACAGTTAGACGCAATGGAACAAAAGCTTCAAAAGTTAGACTCAGTGGAAAATAAGCTTGAACAAACACGTGAAGATTTAACTACCGAGTTACATAATATTGAATCGAAATGTCAAAAAGTCTGTAATGATGTAAAAACACAAATTTGTGAGCATTTTCAACCTATTTTTTCGCGGCATGAAAATGCATTACAGAATCACGAAGCAGCCATAAAAGAACTGCAAACCATTGTTCATGAAAATCATGAGACCTTGTCGGCTAAAATTGACTCAGTTGCATTTACCGATTCGGTTACGCAACTTGCAAAAACTCAAGAAAACTTAAAGGACACAGTAGATTCGATTTCAACACAAATGGACACTCTGAAACTTGGTTCAGAAAAACACACTGAGGAAATGTGTTCACTATCGGAGAAAGTAGCCCAACTTTCGGATCAGTTCACTAACTTATCTACGAAGGTAGATGATAATCTGAACGACACAAAACCGGTAGTCTTTAATGACACAGAAGAGTATGAAGAAATTAGAAAATTCAAACAAAATCAAAATCAAATCAATACACAGTACAAAAGAGAAATCCGCGAAGTACAAGATCAGCTGACACAGGTAATACAAGAATTACGTATTTCAGAGGACACTCGCGCCCCAATACGGGAAGAGGGACATAGAAATACGGAACAACCACAAAATAATAACACAGGACACTTCGGAAATTATAAAAGAAATTGGCAAGGCACACCGAATTTTGAGATGGAACCGCCGACACGACGTAACAATGACCGATATGCGACTCGCCGACATGATGACTTTGACTATAAGCTGTTCATTACTACACGTAAATTCAAAACGTTTAAAAATTCTGCCAACGACATTCATCCACAAGCGTGGCTCCATCAATTCTCTCATTGTTTTCCCCCTAACTGGTCATTAGAACACAGATTAGAATTTATGTGTGGCTATTTAGAGAATGAACCAGCTGTAAGAATGCGTTCGGTCATTCACGATTGTCATAGTGAAGGAGAATTTTACCATGCCTTCCTCTCAGCATATTGGTCTCAAGCCACACAAGACCGAGTAAAACATGGCATCATAATGATGAAACATTTCGAACAATCTGAATTCTCCAGTCTTGTGAAATATTTTGAAGACATGTTGCACAAGAATCAGTACCTGTCAAACCCATACAGCCCCTCAGAACTCATCCGCATTTGCTTAATCAAACTGCCTGAACATTTGCGACATATTATTTTGGCAGGACGTTGCAAAGACGACATTGAAGCATTTCAGGGACTCTTACAAGAATTAGAAATTGACACTGACAATCGCGGAACGCACGAGCACAACAATTACAGATCACATCCGTCGCAATTCCGCGATGAAAGAAATAATAACTGGACGCGACAAGGCTATTCTCACAACACAAATCGTGACCAAAACAGACACCACCCGTATGACAACCGTTGGCAGAGTAGTAATAATTACAGGGAAAGATCACCTTTCCGCGGTAATGACTATCACAGAGATTACCTTAGAAACAGACAATATGGTAACCAGAACTATTATTATCAAGGGAGACAGAATACTTTCAGACGCAACAGTTCAGCGCGCAGATACGATTCCGGGAGAAATTCTCCACCACATGACCGACAAACAAGAAACTATGTAAACTACCGACATAACGACAGACCTGAATTTCATCAGAACTGGCGGGATTATAACAGAGCTGGGCCCTCTCGGCAAGGCGAATTTGTAGAAGTTAGGTCTCCGAATCCCATTAACTACGCGCGCCAACGGAGAAGCAGACAATGACCCGCACCGCAGGCAGACACCTGCGCCTGCTGGCTCCGAGAAAAATAACACAGACGCTAACCTTGAGAAAAATTCCAGTATTCTTTACCGACGTATACCACTTGATAATTGCGTTAAAGTTGAAACTCTGCGTACTAGGAAGAGCAAAGGTTTACACCACATTTCACATGTAACACCGTTTATTGAGAGATAATGTGCTTTTTTAACTTGAGATTTTAATGCAACATTTTGGTTTATTTGAAAATACATTCTGGATTTAAAGTGCTTTCTGAGAGATACTAGATGACACAGTGGTTAGTTTATGTGACAGCTACAGGATTTTATCATGACGTTACTAATGAGTGACAATTTACAATGTTGCTTTTGCGGTGTATCTGTTTTATATCTGTACAGTTTTTCGGCATTATTCAAGAAATTAAAACATGTTTTAGTAGTAACTTTTGTGGTATAGCAACAATGAGGCAGCCTTTTCCGTAGCACAACAATACGTTACAGCACAACAATAAGCGTAATAACTATGATAACTATGCGCAAAGCATTTCACTTTTGTTTATCATGAGGTAAGTACATTGACTTCTGCAGAACTTAGCTTTCGGAGGACGATAATTACGACACTTCCACAGAATTATCTTACAGCAAGACGCACATTTAGCGTTACAGGACACGTATTTCAGTGATTAATTTTGTACTTAAAACATTTATTTTTAAAGATTTTTGAATTACAAAGAAAGTTTTCCGAGATACATTTCATTCCATTGCTGTAATTTGTAACACCTGAGGGTATAATTACATTTATCCTCAGGGGGGTACACGCTTACTTTGTGTACCATGTGTGTGGCAACCACAAGGAACCCTAGCTAATATGGTATTTGCTTATACAACTTTACACATAGGTACCATATTTCTCCAACACATAAATTACACAGCTATCTGATCATGTAACTGAGAGATAAACATTTTTTTTACTACATCAGTGACAGATGTTTACGTAATTACACAGTTGGATAACTTCACTCTTACGAAATTGTATTTTGTATGTACCTTGTGAACTCTTCATATTTTTTCAGAACCATTGTGATACTATGAGAGCTTTGAATGATGTATTTGGTAAGGGAGCATGATTTTTAAAGTACGTTTGAGGTAAATGACACTACTGACATGAGCAGAGAATTTTTTTAGGTTTTGAAATTATTGCAGAAAGCTACGACGTTTTTGAGATTTGACTGAGGTGTTATGATGTTATTTTGACGACGACGATGTGTTTTGTGCTGCTGAGGTATGTTTATGGTCAAGAAGCTGATGCTATATGAGGAATTTGATTATGCTACGTATTTCATGTAATGAAATATTAAAGAAGCGTCGACGAATATATATATGTATAATAAGGTAAGGAGTAATGAGTAACGGTTAGGAACTCTGCCTTGTGAAGACGTATGTTGGAAACCGAGAATCGTACTTTTAGAATTATGAAATGTGTGTAAATGCGTGAATGTATCACAATGCCGACGAAAATTTTTTTGGACACTGTTATATTCATAGGATTTTGTTTTTACAGATTTGCAACGCTAATTCTTGACCTGTGAAATATTTAAGACTGCCATTGTAGTGGAAACTGCTGTCGTAAATATTTCCGTACGAAAGTTAAGTGACCACCTGCACGTAATGCGTCGCGGGCACCCACCTGGGCGACAGCCGCCCGAACAAAAAAAAAAAAGGGGCCATTAGCCTTCCAGCGGCACAGGTAGAAGAAAAAGCCATTAGGGGAGGCCATTATAATCGCTATTGACGTTCCTTTGTAGAAAGCATCGCAAAAACGACACGGTCGAACTTGAAAACGATGAGAAACATTTCACGGCTATTGTCGTGTTAATTGAGAGAAATGCCATATGGCTAGTGAATGACGTTTCACGCCTTGCTTTGCCCATTTTGGTTAATATCTAGTTTCTAGCTGCACTGCAGCACTGGTTAAAATAAAATTTTATAGATGTACTAATTTAAATATTTTCTGTCTACAGATCTATTAAATAATAATTTTGTAATCCACATTCTAAAAAAAAAAAAAAAAAAAAAAAGGAGCACTTGGAAAGGAAAGAACAATAAGAAGGGACTAGTAACAGTAACTGCATACATAATTTTCTTTTCAAGTATATGGTAATATTTTTTTACAATATGTTGTTGTGGTGCACCACTTTAATTACTTAGACATTAAGATGTGATTATACATTTCCCTTATCTGCATTGTTATCTTTAGTCTACTATTTTTTCTGCTTGAGCTATGTCATGTTTAGGTATAAGTTGCTGCTGTTTGCCAGGCATAGTGTTATTGAATTTGACTTTGTATTATTCTGTTAAGCCAGTTTTACTAATGATTTCTTGTTATTATTTGTTGCACATTACCTTAGATTAGTTGTAATATTACAATTGCTTTGCTAATTTCTAAAATGCTGCTTCCTTTGCAAATCTGCAATTTTTGTCATTGCTGTTTGCGTTTATTGTTTTATGTGTTGCTGCATTGCCTCGTCCCTTAGTTTAATGTCTGAGCTCAGTAGATTTAAGTTAGCTTAAGAGGGGGTAGACTATATAAGAGACTGCGTTGTGATGAATTGGAAGAAATGCATTTAGAAGTTATACGAAAAAAATACAGAAAAGAGGTACAGATAGGACTTTTTGGGAATAATGACGAACGAAGGGAGATCTCCAAGAACAAACAAAAGGTTTTGTTCGCAAAATACTGCAGTACCAAAAGTTACACTGAAAACGAACCCTGTCCTTTCCATTGTGTTATCCCCCTATGTGTTTGTGTTCCCTTGTGTATTTATGTTTTTCCTGTATTTATATGTATATCTGATAAGACTTATGTTGTATAATTTTTCTAATACTAAGCTACATTCACTATGATGAGGAATACTGTTATTCTCAAATATAATTTGCATTGATAATATGTTATTTACTTTGTAAAGATGTTAGACATTAGTAATTCTGTTCTATTTTAATGCTCATGTGTAAAGTTGATGTTTCAAAAGCTATTCTGATCTTTTATGTATGTACTTATGTCATTATTTTTGTAACACTAATGTATATGTTTATTTCTATTCTTTTGTAAAGCCTGTTTTACTACAAATGTTATCTGTATTGTTATGTTCTTTACTAATGTATTTTGTACCTTTGTAATTGTATTCTCATGTTATAATATTGTAATTGACACCAGGTCTTCAAATTAAGTATATTTTGACTGCACTCGTTTCTGTTGGTCATAGCATATGCACAATATGTGAGAAGTAGGGAGTGATAGTGTTTGCACATGTTTTAATGATTCAGCAAGGGACTGGATAACAGCATTGCTGGTTCTGAGGACTATTCCAAAAACTTTGTGAGTGCACAAGTGGTGGTTATGGACTTGCTAAATTATCCGCAAGACTCTTCAATGGTGATTGTGCACCTGCACAGTCACAACAGATGGCTGCTGGCCATCTCTACAAGGACTACAGTGGGTCTGCACCTCTGGTGGCCCACCAGTACCGTCATTTCTACCAGGACTACAGTGGGTCTGCTCTGTGATGACCTACCCACCAATACTCTTCAAAACTTCGATTGACTCCGCTGTGGGTTTGCTCTGTTGTGGCCCATTACCTGCCTGCATGTCAAGAGTCAGCACTGTCTTTCCGTTGGAAGGACAACGATACTTCTTCAAGACTGCATGGAAATCCACTACTTCCGTGTGCATTTTCTTTTACTGCTCAGACTTTGAGAAAAACACTGCAATGTGATGAATGATCAGGACTGTCTTTATGGACTGTGAGAAAATTTTAGCTTTTGACCAACATTGTATCAATAAGTGTGTGCATTTGATTTCTTTGTTATTGTAATTACGATTATGAAAAATTTTAACAAATATGTATTGGCCAGTGCCCAACAAAATTTGTAAAATTTTTTGTGGGGAGCATGGGGGCTATGTAAGTAGGCTGTTTAGGTTTTTTTATTGGTAACGCCACCTCAGTATGAAAATCACCGGCTGTGCCGTGTGCAGTCTGTGGCTGCTTTGCATTGTTGTAATACTCAACCATTGTAGTGTTAGGCAGCTGGCTGTGAACAGCGCGTAACGTTGCGCAGTTGGAGGTGAGCCGCCAGCAGTGGTGGATGTGGGGAGAGAGATGGCGGAGTTTTGGAAGTTGTCATGAACTGCTCTATATATATATATATATGATGATATAAAGGTAAATACATTCTTTGTTCTCTATTAATATCTTTCATTTGCTAACTATCCCTATCAGTAGTTAGTGCCTTCCATTGTTTGAATCTTTTATTTAGCTGGCAGTAGTGGCGCTCGCTGTATTGCAGTAGCTTGAGCAGCGAAGATTTTTGTGAGGTGAGTGATTTGCGAAAGGTATAGTTTAATGTTAGTCAGGGCCATTCTCTCGTAGAGATTATTGAAAGTCAGATTGCGTTGCGCTAACAAAATATTGTGTGTTGAAAGTCAGATCGCGTTGCGCTAAAAAAATATTGTGTGTCAGGTTAAGCACAGTCGTGTAAAATTGTTCAAAGGGGAAGTTTCAGTTGGCGTGAATTTTAACTGACAGGTAGACATATGTTCTTGCCTAGAAATGCACTTTTTTGTTCAATGACTACTGATAGTGGTACAAGATACGATCATCAGGCACTGCTACAGTTAGAAACATCTGTGTGGCTTAGCAAAAATATGTGTGTCATTATGCAAATACGTCAAAGTCAATTTTATGTACTGAATAGGTGACCAGAAGTGACAAACGAATCCCGTAGGTACAGAGCTTTCTTTTGAACAAGAAAAACCATAATATAAAACACATGTAAAAAATAAAACATCGCACATAACATTGAACACAAGACGATTAAAAAAATACCCTATGAATTTTTGATACCTAAATTGTTATGGTTACAACCATCTACATACGGTAAGTAGTTTCAAAAAACAGTGAACCTCGAATCGTTGTAATTAGTTTTTGATCAATAACGTATCATTCCAACGTCTGTTAACATTTCCTCGAGCATCCCGGCCGAGTAAACTGGTTAAATGTCCACATTGAAACCCCTGACGCAATTGGAATTTCGATAAAATTTTACTATAAATATTGCTGTCAGATCAGTCATCCTTACAAAAGCATTATTTTCTGGCCAGACCATGACTTATGTTGATAATGGTATTCAAAATGCAAAGACAACGGTGGTGTATTGTGACTGTGTACCAGCCTGAAATTATCGGTTGAGATCTTTGTCCATACCTTCAGTCTGCTGTTTATCTTAGCAGTGTAATGTATGGTGAACCTATACGTGCAGTGTCGTAGTGTACTAACCTAAGTACTTGTATAAACACTTCATAATTCAGTTCTATGGTACTTAAAACAGACTACTATTAGTACACTGTGTGAAATGTAGGCTTATGACTCAACATACTAAGGGGATGATACTTTTGAACATATTCATTTAAATGTGCGCTTATCTTTTTTGACAGTAGATACGTATGGTTTTTTAGGTTAACAATTTCATTTTCCTATGGTTTATGACACCGAGAACTTATTTGTACATATGTTTAGGTTTCCACTGATTTTTTTTCCCTTTCTTCTGCATTTATATGAAAATATAGATGTACACTTATACTTGATTCAACTGGTTTTCTTTTTCATGTATGTATAAATATTAATGTAATACATACATACATATACAATTTTATTCTGTTTATGCTGAGTAGTTGGTAAGTGCCAGGGTGATGCAAACCACTAACAAATTACCAGGATATTCTGATTATCAGACGATACCAGACTATTTTGTCACAAACTCTGCACAACTACGTGCTACCAACTACAGTCAACATGGCAATTAGCTGATTTGAATTTTACAATTTGTTCTTTGTGATGAGGCTAGGAATGAGAACTACACTTTGCAGTTTATTAGCTGTCAGATAAAACTTGTGCCATAAACAGTGTAATGCGGAAGTGACTATGATCTAGGACGCTGTCTGGCTCCGAGTGCCTAGTTATCCCTTCGGTCCGTGAGGAGACATATCCTGCCACATCATGCAGTACTCCCTCTTCAGCACCGGTGGTACACATGCAGCTGCCTTGCCTATCAACTGATGTGCAACAGGTCTATGAGACATGCTTATGCCACATACTACTGTATCGTCAGTACTCAAGATTATTTTACATCTGGCATACTTGTGCTTCAACTATGTTGCTGAACCAAGGAATAGAATATGCTCCGAAAGTCTTTACACTGACTTATTTTTTGCGTTATAGATGCTACATGTCGACTTCTTAGGTGAAGGCACCTGCAATACACGATTATTCTTCAGATTACTTACTGGATTTAGACAACGTGTTAGATATTGGACGTGTTATGTTGTGAGCATTGAACAAGTAGGACTTTAGCCAAATTTGGCACTGTGTTAAAGGAAGATGTGATACAAACTTCAAAAAGATCTGCGAAACGATTCTTCATTTTTTAGACTGCTTACTAATTAAGCTGTGAATTTGAAAATATTTTTCACTATGTGGTTGTGCATCCAATCATAGGAATGTCGTGCCCTCAGCACATAGTTGTAGCAAATTTTATTTTTAGGAATTAAATTATTGCTTTCAAAAAATTTTCTGTTTTGCTACTTCCATGGCAAGTTATAAATAGGAAACGTTTTCTTCATAGGGCATGGGTTGATGAAATATGGGTATATATTTCATGATGTTACTGGATGCGTTATTATTTGTAAAGGAAAATGACATATTTGAGGAGTTGTGGTCATCGAAACATTCGCTAGGCAACAGTATCTGTGTCTGCATAGCAGCACTGCGGAATCGTAGAATCTTTGGCATTTTAGTAGTGGATAGATGCGGTGTGCAGCAGGGGAATACGTTGCGGGTACAGTGTAATGCATGGACGCACTTTGGAACTACAAGAGTTACAGATTCATTACGAGGAGGAATGATGACTCACAATGGTTGGATAGCATATGGACATCAAAAAGGTTCTGAAATGAAGAACAAGTTGTTATTTGATGAGGTAAAAAGGTTTTTGTAGACTTGTAGTGTTGGTCTACTTCATTTTCGTCACACCCGAGTTATTGATAACTACTCCATTTATTGATCTTCTGACATAATTTACTGTACCAAGGAAGCTATTAGATTAAATGAATTTTCATATTAGAGTCTATAATTGCTTTTTTTTGGGGGGGGGGGAGGGGGGGTAGGTGCCTTCCTAACTGAAATTTCAGAACATAAGTCTGAGTCACATGTTTCATTGGCATTCTGTGTCAAGATTATGAACCGAATATCCCTGGACAAAATGTTCATAGATTTTAGGAGTCCTTTTTTTGTTTTGTTTTTATTGAGTCTTACAGTGTTGTTATTACTGCTAGTACTACATTTAGGATGTGAGATTCACAGTAAGTCATTGTTTCGTTTCCTTTGCGCTATCTAAGTTCTGTCAGTTTCTTTATTTTACCAAGAGCACGTATCAGTGCTGAAATTATGATGTTTCGGATTACATTCTTATACAGCTCGACATTATAGTTGTTTCTTTCTTTTTTATACAGTACGTTTTTTTGTAAACGTCGCTCTGACGAAGACTACTGAGCGTGATATTATTGGAATGAGATTTTCACTCTGCAGCGGAGTGTGCGCTGATATGAATGATATGAAACTTCCAGGGAGATTACAACTGTCTGCACGAACGAGACACGAACTCGAGACCTTTGCCTTTCGCGGGCAAGTGCTCTACGATCTGAGCTACCCAGGCACGACTCACAACCCATCTTCACAGGTGCTGGCAGAGGTAAAGCTGTGAGGACGGGTTGTGAGTCGTGCTTGGGTAGCTCAGATGGTAGAGCACTTGCCCGCGAAAGGCAAAGGTCCCGAGTTCGAGTCTCGGTCCGGCACACATTTTATTCGGCCAGGAAGTGTGATGTTATTGGTTTGCTTGTTTATTTGCTTATGAATGAGATTGGTTTTCACACACAGGACTCCTTTCACTTTCGTGTAAGTGAACGAGACACGAACTCGAGACCTTTGCCTTTCGCGGGCAAGTGCTCTACGATCTGAGCTACCCAGGCACGACTCACAACCCATCCTCACAGGTGCTGGCAGAGGTAAAGCTGTGAGGACGGGTTGTGAGTCGTGCTTGGGTAGCTCAGATGGTAGAGCACTTGCCCGCGAAAGGCAAAGGTCCCGAGTTCGAGTCTCGGTCCGGCACACACTTTTATTCGGCCAGGAAGTGTGATGTTATTGGTTTGCTTGTTTATTTGCTTATGAATGAGATTGGTTTTCACACACAGGACTCCTTTCACTTTCGTGTAAGTGATGTGGCTATGAGTTCAGTAGCACATTTAGGTTGTCAGTTCACATTCCCAGTTGTATTTACGACAATACACACAGACTTACGTTACCTTACCAGAAATTCTTCTCCTCTTTCCATTTCACTTCACTCACCCTCCCCCCCCCCCCCTTCCCCTTGCATCTATATTGGGCCTTAGAACTTCCCTTTTCCCATTTTCTGGCATCCCTGTCACGTTAACACTTCTAAAATTCCACACCCCGACTCGTAGAGCGTTATCGTTTCGCTGGTTATTCAATCCCTCCTGAAGATCCGAACAGAGGACTAGTCCAGAATCTTTTGCCAATGGAGAGATTACATAACATGAAACACGTATGTATTCATTACCAGTGATGGCGAGGCATGACAGAATCACAGACCAGAGAGTTATTTATCGTTGCTAGTCTGCGCTTGACCGCGCGAGAGTTCTGTAGTGTGTGGCGAGTCGGCAGAGGGAGTAGACAGTTGGATAGTTGTACCCAGTCAGTGCTAGTGTGTAGCGAGTCGGCATGCGTCCGCGGTGTGCTCTGGCCACGAGTCTGGTCAGGAATGTGGGGGACGATGTGTATTATTGTAGAAGTAATGAAGCAGCATTGCGCTCAGCTAATAATGTATGTTAACTGTAATTAATTTGTTCAAAAAATGCCCCAATAATAATTTTTCTATAAAGTAACTGCTTTAAAGAAAAAGATTCATTCCCATTTAAAGAATATTTCCTATGCATTTCCTCCAAGGATCAAAATTAAAGATAGGCCAGCATTGCACGGAGCTGCGCCGAAAAATAAGAGCAGATATAGATGCAGTTTTACTGAGGTAAGAATTTATCAGGTTTAATTATTTCACAGGGCCGAAGGTCAGCGCAGCTGCCCTTATAAAATTTGTCAGGTTTAATTATTGCTGTTGAGTTGTTACATTCAGTTCATGGTTCATGATTTAATTAATGTTATTGTGGGTTTAATGAGCAATCATCTTAACGTTAATTTTGTGGGGAGTTTATATTTTTTTGCCATTATTATTCTTTAATTTTGCAAGGAGGTTACGCTTGGCTCATTTTTATTATTCACTTTTGTGGGAAGACAACATTTCACTTAACATTGACTTTCATATTCTTGCTCGGAGGTTACAATTTCACTAATATTGACTTTTAAAATTTTTTGTGGGGAGGTTACACTTGGCGACATCCGGACCAGGATCGTATTTCTTTGTGAATCTTCTGATAAGTAGTCAGACATCTGCTCTTATATACTTAAATATAATTAGCACTTGGCGCAACGCTTTTACTAACTTTGTCACTTTCTTCCACAGATCATCGGCAATTTGTTGCTCTTTGTTGTAATAGTGTTTGTTGGATTTTGCATTGCCTTTGTTTCATTTGTGAATAGTTATGATTAGTGTAAAAATGCCACGAAAAACTGTTAATAGTACATTGCGAAGTATAATGAGTGAAATAACCGACTTAAACAACTTGACCGATAGTACTTGTGACACGCAGTGTAATGATGACAATCCTCCATTTACGGACAATCAGTGTGTACCGACCACTAATAATGATTGTTATCTTAATGATGAACAAACGAATTCAATTGTGTCCTCTGTTAATTTGACGACAATTGATGACGAGGGGCGTTCTGTTGCAATGAGCGCTGCCCAGCTTAACACACCCGGTTTGCAGAATTTACGTGACGAACAGATAAATTTTTCTAATGAAAATGAACAGAGTAATCAGAGTACGACGGATTAATTTAATTCCGGTGTAGTGACTAACAGTGTACATTCCATTAGCAAACCTTTTTGTAAATTACAGAATGACCAAATGGTCACACAAAACGTGACAATTGCAGGTACGCTATCAAACAGCACAGAGAATAGAGTAGGTAATATTGGCTTGGATCAAATTATGGCACTATTGCTACAACAAGTTAATGAAATTAATGAAAAACAAGACAACCTTAAGGAAGATTTTAAACAACAGAATGAAAAACAAGACAACCTTAGTAAAGAATTTGACAACAATTCCAAACAACTTAGTGAACAGATCAAACAACTTAATGAAAATCAAGACAACCTTAGTGAAAAATTAGACAACAATTCCAAACAGTTGAATGAAAAATTAGACAACAATTCGAGACAGCTTAGTGAACAGATTAGAGCTGTTGCCACGCAGTGTCATGAAACTAAAGAATAATTACGTGAGGACATTGAGGCTTGTTCTAGGAAAAGTAGTGAAGAAATTAGATCTGTTGCTCAAGAATTAAGGGATATGCAAACAGCTGCAACAGAAACACTTAGAGACGAAATTAGTGGAGTCGCTAAACAATGCTCTGAAAAAGCAACACAGTTACGCGACGGGTTTAAATTAATGACAGCAGAACTTTCGCGCGCAATGGATGCAAAGGTAGACGCGAAATTCGAACAACAGAACAGTCAAATTGACGAACGTTTTAATCATCACCTACAAAACAGTGATACGCGTTTCCGTAAATTTATACAAGATCAGAATAAAGTAAAACGACAAGTGATGGAAACAGTTACCGCACAGAGACAGGAAGATAAACGTAAATTGTTTGCGAAGGCAAAAACATACGTAGACAACAATATTGCTACAGTGTCAGACGAAATTAACACAATCAAGCAGTTGAACACAGAATTGCGTGATGAAACTTCCGATCTTAAATCGAAAACAGACACATACACAACAGATTTTCAAACAGTGAGCGACAGACTCGAACAATTAGAACTAACACAGGATTCCGATGTCATTAAAGCAGACGTTAAAAAATTGAACGAAACCACACGAAAAATGCAAAAACAAATTAATGCTTGCGACACTAAAAACGATGATCAGATAAAGATACTGACTGAAAAATATGATGAATTGGCAAGTCGTATTGACGTTATTGAAAGTAATAATGACAGCAAATCAGACGATACTTCACCGATTTCGTTTAATCAAACACCTGAATTCCAAAATTTACAGCAGACGATCAGTGAGATAGATTCGTCTAATAATACATTACGTAGAAAATTGTCAAGTTTACAGCAAGAAGTAACAGAGATGAAAAATGTTTCAGCGTTTAACACATCACAGCATAAGCCACAGTCCGAGCATTTGTCACACTCACCCAGCCAGTGTAACTTAAGTAATTTACAGAGAGTACGTGACTTAAAATCCGAAAAACTACGCGACTTAAAGTCCAAAAAGATGCAGACAAACAGATTCTTATGTAATCGTGAACGTGTTCACGCATTCAGTGACAAGAACGTTGATTGTAAGCAATTTGTATGTGTAAGAAAATCTAAGAAATTTAATAATGACAGAACACAGGTACACGCATTGAACTGGATACGACAATTTGCTCTTGAACTTTTACCAAAATTTCGTGTAATGCAGAAACTACAATTAGCATGGATACAGCAATTTGTTTTTTGAATTTTCACCGGCATTGCCTGTAACGCAAAAGCTAAAATTTATTTGTAGCGCATAAATGACCTCAGGGGATTCATTACGGTTTAATGAGTACGTGCCGTAGCGTGGCAGGGCCCCGAGCCGTAGTAGTGCTGTTTCATCTTTAGTTTTCTGCACTGCTGTCTTCTCTTCTACAATCATTTATATCTATCAAAACGGCTCTTCAACTATTGCTCTACCTAGTATTAAGAAACGTGTAAAGAAAACCCGATGAGGCAAGTTTTACCGAAAGTGACAGTTCTCTTTAGACACTCCCGAAATAACAACTGCCGCCGTAATTTTAATAACAGATAAAATTGTAATCATCAGTATGTATAGCGTTTTCAGCAATCGTCAAAATTATCAGCTACATCGAACCCATTTTGGTTACAATAGACGTCTTTCACCGCAACAGCATCAAAGCCAGCCGGTTAGCATACCTAACCAACAATGCAGTCTACAAGGTCAACCAAACTAATGTTTCGCCGCGTGCACGTATAGTCTCAGCTCCAACAAATAGTGACGCACGGCAGCAAGGAAATAACTACGTGCAGAAAACACAGTAGTTCAATTCCTATTGCAATGCGCCGTATAGCAATGACTATCACGACAGACGTAAAAACAATGAGCACAATTTTCAGCGTACATCTAATAACAGTCGGTCTTACCAACAGCAAAATCATCCGCAAGAACATATTCTCATGAATGAACCAGATAGTAGATATCGTCCAGAACGTAATACGTCAGGAAGAATTAACAGAACAGTACAAATAGTGGAAATTCCACAGCATCCTCCTGAAAATAATAGTACGTCAGATGGAATTTGATTAAATACAGTACAGGTTGTATATTCCAGTAACGCAAGCAATAATTTTGACACGCAGAATCTTGTTCACGAAACGTTATGTGAAACATGCTTTGTTGAATGCACTACTTTTATCGCACCCAGATCTTACTAGAAATTTTTCCATTGCCACCGACAGTTCTAACATAGCTTTAGGCGTACATATTTTCCAGGAAATATTCTGTCACAGAACTGGAAACATTATGTGTTGTTTGTGCTTTTACGAGATTTCGACATTTTCTTTATGGAGGACATACCACCGTATACACAGACCACAGAGCGATACAATTTTTACTTTCCGCTAAATTTACACACGACAGGTTAAGCAGATGGAAACTTTATTTACAGGAATTTAATTTTACAATTGTTCACATTCCCGGCACACAAAATATTGTTGCAGACGCACTATCCCGTTCTCTCAGCAACAATCAGCAAGACATCGCAACCAACTTCTGCAAAGCAAATTTCAGTGTCATGTACATTCAACAAGTTGCATTTGAAAATTTCATTTCGTCGTCATTACAAGACATAGCACAAGAGCAGAGTAAAGACAACGTATGGAAGGAAATTAAACACCTTTGGCAAGATAGGAATAATGTTACCATTAGACACCATTACACTGTATGCAATAATATTCTGTTTCGCCGCTCTCATCCTGACAACAACAATTGGTTATTATGCATTCCTGACGAGCTTGTTAACAAATTAATCTGGTATACTCATTTAAGTTACGCACATTACGGAGCTAGAAAATGATATACTGAGACAGAACTGTTATTTTACGAATATGGAGAAACGTATTCGACGAGTTTTAGCGTCATGTAAAATCTGCCAGAAAGCTAAATCAGATACGACTTCACATATTCCTCCATTATATCCCATTGTACCTGTTAAATTGAGACATATGGCCGCTGTAGACATTTTTGGCCCGATTCCCAGAACTAATAGAGGTTTTTGCTACATCTTTGTCGCTGTTGAACTCACTTCAAAATTTGTTACCTTCACTCCGTTACGCAAAGCTACTGCTAAAACAGTTTCGAAAGCATTTGTAAAACATTTTCTATTTCATGTAGGGCATGTGTTGAAAGTAATTTCCGACAATGGACCACAGTTTCGATCTGCTATATGGACACGTATGTTACGAGCTAGAAACATTTCTCCGATCTATATATCCAGGTACCATGCTTCTTCGAACCCTTGTGAACGATTAAGGAAAGAAATTGGTAAACTGTGTAGAATATACCGCCATAAAAGACATATTGATTGGGACACACACATACACTCATTCCAGGATGTAATTAATTCCATACCAAATGAATCCACTATGCCATCTCCGTCTGTTATACTGAAAAACGTTGAACCACCTAACAAAATTAAAGAATTAGTAACATTTCCTACATCTCGTCGACTACGACACCATGAAATAATTGGCATTGCGCTGAACAACATCAAACGTGCCGCAGAGCGCCGGAGAAGACAACAAAAACAGGTTTGTATACGCCGTGACCTTCACGTTGGACAGAAGATATTAGTACGTACACACTATTTATCCAACAAGGGAAAAGGTAGGTGCAGTAAATTTGAACTTCTATACGCAGGTCCATATCGAATTCGCAGCATTCCTCACCCCAATGTTGTACACGTCGAAACTTTGAGAACAAGAAAATCGAAAGGAAACCACCACATATCGAATATCAAACCCTTTATTGAATAAAAATACTTTATGATTTATCACGCTGTAATGCCATTTCCTAATTTTTTTATGACCACTTATGCAATTATATTCACATGACTACTTACTTATGATTGTCGTATTTCTTCTTGGCAAGTGCCCGGCAAGGTAAGGTTAGCAGGTCGCTTTTCTTGTCGTTACACATCAGACTGTGCACATTTTTCCAGATAAACTTACGTATCTTATGAATAATTATGCAATTCTATCTAGTGACATATTAATTTTATTAAATTCTCTCTCCATTAAAGTCTACAATTCTCGCCTCTATTAACTACACAACATACAAGCTGAACACAAAGAAGGTCACATTCCTTGTCGTTATATATCAGACTGTGTACATTTTCCATTTTTCATGTATGTATGATTGTTTTCCTGTTTTGTTTGTATGCACTATGAAATATTTACGATATAACAAACACCAGTTCACTTTGACATTTTTGCCTTATGTTATCTCAACATCGTGACTATTTTACACTTTTTTTTTTTGCTGCTACATTGTGATACTCTGTGTACATTTTTTGCACCTGCACACTGTCTATGTTTTTGACATATTACGTTTTCAGTCATGCTATGCTGTATGCTTAATTATATCACTATAAACCAGTTTTTATCTACTGGGCATATGAATTAAACGCAAGACATTAATCTTTGTTCATCATTTTCAGAAAGAAATAACGTGTAAAAGAAATAAATTAAACAGAAATGGGAATTTCACCTTCGGAATGAACGAAAGAAGATGCAAAAACCTTATAAGGAAGAGTAAATGGATCAGGATTAACAAGAATTAACAAGAATATACTATACACATCGTAGAATAGCAGTCTTAACTAATTTTTTCTTTCAGAATACGAAGCGATTGATGCAGGCTGTCAGACAGAACTTCACATCTTAGTTTTAGCGAGGAAATATGCTAGAAATAAGGAATAGTTGTGTAATGAATAATGAAGTGAATTTTTTTTTTTTTTTTTTTTTTTGCAGATGATAATGAATGGTGATGAATAACGATGAAGAATATGCAGCTATGAATAATGAAGTTTTTCGTTACAGGTGACGATAATAAATTATGATAATGAAGTCAGGGATAATGAAGTTTTTTCTTTACAGATGAGGATGATGTTGAAGTTTATGTATTTATGCTATGTAGTTATTTAAGTATTTGTTGCAGTTCGTTTTGACAGTACGTGTTGTATTGCATAGCATGATGACTGAAGGTTTTGGAAAGGAAAGCTAGGGAACACATTTAATACACATTTCACTACCTGTTAATTCGAAGTTCACTACTTTTCAGCATAAAATGCGTTTCCTCTTTCAGTCTAATAATCCATTTTTGCATATTTTGCAGGAGAAATTATTCATTAAATTAATGTACTATAAGCAGTTGTTCATTAAACCCATGTCATTAATGAAATGTGATTACATATACTCTACTTGTTTCAAAATCTTGATACAGCTGACTCATGACTAATGACGTTACACATCTTCATTTGCAGCAATAACTCAAAAGCAAATATTGTTATTAATTATCGAACCCAACGAAATGCATTGCTAGAACAAAAAAATGCTTTGTAACTGGCAAATGAATGCCACTGATTAATGTAATAAGATGAACTATGAGGACAATGTTTACTATAGTTAGATTAATTATGCCATTTATTAACTCATTTTCAATTATGACATCTGATGATTTGTAATTAGGCAATGAGTGCCAATGTTCTCTGTAAATAACTTATGATGGTTTGTAATTAGGCAATGAATGCCAATGTTCTCTGTAAATGATTTCTGATGGTAATTAGGCAATGAGTGCCAATGTTCTCTGTAAATGACTTCTGATGGTTTGTAATTAGGCAATGAGTGCCAATGTTCTCTGTAAAGTTACTCATGAACATTATTCTGTAATACTACGTACATGGTACAGAAAGTTTCAATGACTGGGCAATGAGTGCCACCCATTACTAGTGTAATTCTCAATGAACACTAGTATGTGAGTTAATGTCCTTCACCTTCTAACCTAATTACCTGGAATTACTGCAATATACGTTTCTCCTGTATATCCTCATGATCATGGAGCACTATGTTTGGTTTTTGCACGAATTCTACGTTGCTGTAACAGACAAGAACGTGGTGTTGACACGACATGCTGTCCACCACAATGAGCGATGAGATGCTATTATGGCCCCACTGTTTGGTGTACCTAATGTACTTCCAAAAGGATAACATGGAATATTACTACGGCATTTCAGTGTCTTGGCTACGCTGATTAATACTTCTGGGAAAAGAACTTTAGATTGCCTCACTTGGTGTTGTGCTTCTGTAGAAAGATATGGACTTTCAGTGTAGCTGCGTGCAACCTAAAGTGCTACAACCATGACGCAATCCTTCCCTTTCCTATCCTAATTCTTGTGACATAGTGAAAAAAATCATTTTTGTTATCATGATTTGTATTTATGGTCTATACATTTTTGTGATTTGCAAATATGTTCTGAACTACAGTGCATGTGCACTTTTGTCATTTTGTTAACATGATTTCTACTCATTGTATATACATTTTTTGTGATTTGTTGATATGTTATGTACTCATTGTATATATATTTATCATTACCTGGTATGTTCTGTACTCAGTGCATGTGCACTATATTTACTTCATGTTCTACACCTATATATCTGTATATTCTGTGATTGTAAAGTTAGTTAGTTAGGTAAGAAAAAATTTGTTGCTCATGGCAAGTCCAAATGACTCACCATCGCTGCCAAATTTTTGCCCCCCCAGTGGAGGGTTATGAAACACGTATGTATTCATTACCAGCGATGGAGAGGCATGACAGAATCTCTGACCAGAGAGTTATTTATCGTTGCTAGTCTGTGCTTGACCGCGCGAGAGTTCTGTAGTGTGTGGCGAGTCGGCAGAGGGAGTAGACAGTTGGATAGTTGTACTCAGTCAGTGCTAGTGTGTAGCGAGTCGGCATGCGTCCGCGGTGTGCTCTGGCCACGAGTCTGGTCAGGAATGTGGGGGACGATGTGTATTATTGTAGAAGGTAATGAAGCAGCATTGCGCTCAGCTAATAATGTATGTTAATTGTAATTAATTTGTTCAAAAAATGCCCCAATAATATATTTTCTATAAAGTAACTGCTTTAAAGAAAAAGATTCATTTCAATTTAAAGAATATTTCCTATGCATTTCCTCCAAGAATCAAAATTAAAGATAGGCCAGCATTGCACGGAGCTGTGCCGAAAAATAAGGGCCGAAGGTCAGCGCAGCTGCCCTTATAAAATTTGTCAGGTTTAATTATTGCTGTTGAGTTGTTACATTCAGTTCATGGTTCATGATTTAATTAATGTTATTGTGGGTGTAATGAGGGATCATCTTAACGTTAATTTTGTGGGGGGTTTACATTTGGGCCATTATTATTCTTTAATTTTGCAAGGAGGTTACGCTTGGCTCATTTTTATTATTCAGTTTTGTGGGAGGACAACATTTGGTACATTTACATTTTTTTATAATTATTGACTTTAAAAATTTTGTGGTGAGGTTACAAACACTCATTAGTTGTCTTTAATGCACTGGTTTCCATTGCCTGCAGCCTCGTATGTTACCTCTCAGGTGGCATTATCATTGTGTCGTTTTTAAACAGGACAATGGCATATGTGTCAGCAAACTGAGTGTGTGATGTAGACATGCTCATGTGGCCAGCTAGAGGCCGGGCTTTGTCCCTGATAGAGCATTTTTTAAGACCACTGCCAGGTATCAGTTGAACATGTAGCATATCCCCAAGGTGCTAAAAGATCTGAACTGGGTGTCCTAATACAGTGAGCAGATCACTCTCCTTGAGTTCATGTGATAGGAAAAGGCAAAGTCGTCCCACGGATACGTAACTACATTCAACAAAACAGTGAAAAGGTACAAATAATTTCAAAACTGTACAAGTGTGTAAAATCATGTATGAAACGCCTTGGTACATTCGGATGGATTTGAGATAGGAATGCTATAAAAATCGCCAATGACTGCTTAATACGTTGACTGCCTACTGAAAACATTCCAGAAAATACGCAACAATTCTCTATCCTAAAAGCATACTGAGTGCAGCTAGCTAATTGTATGCGTTAATTCAGAAAAAACGTAGCTCTGATTTGAAACAAGTAACTCTGCGCTCCCTCATCGTAGCGTATGCACATGTGGCCCATGCTTACCACTTCTGATTCTTACAGCCCCTGCCTCTGTGATCAGCACTAGAGCGAAAACATCTCCGTTTGCTGTACTAACGTGAAAGTGTATTTCCCTGAAGATCTAGGACGAAGTAGTGTACTGTATCATGCACTGAGACGATGTGTCCTCGTCCTGCACGAAAGCCGGCCGGAGTGGCCGTGCGGTTCTAGGCGCTTCAGTATGGAACCGCGTGACCGCTACGGTCGCATGTTCGAATCCTCCCTCGGGCATGGATCTGTGTGATGTCATTAGGTTAGTTAGGTTTAAGTAGTTCTACGTTCTAGGGGACTGATGACCACAGCAGTTGAGTCCCATAGTGCTCAGAGCCATTTGAACCATTTTTGAAAGAACTTCTCTGCCATCATACGTCGTTTTCACATTTTGCCCCATGGAAACAGCTGCACGTGTGCACTCACAAGGCTCTGGCACTGTTACAGAATTGTCATGAGCTAAGCATGAGCTTCCTTACAGAATTTAAGCACCTTCATCTGTGGTCTCCTCCCACACCCCATGGCTGTGTCCCATGCTGAGGGAATCTTCCTCTCACATATCGTTCCTTTTCTAAAATACGAGTACATTGTTTAAGCTCCCCACACACTGGGAGCTTACAACTGGCTGGGCAGTGTTGGCCTACCACACCAGGCCTAGGGTCCTCGCATCTGTCAAGAAACAGCACCAATTTCCCAGTACATACTTGCCGAAATTCCAGCTTTCAGCAGAAACGTTTGCATGGTCTGTACACTGTGCTCACCTCGGAGCTCTTGTGGGTTCTCAGAGCTGGCTAGCCATCCCAAGTTGCAGGAAAACATTATATGGACCTGTGACTGTACAGAATTAAAGGCTACAGTACCACTTAGCTTAGCAATTATTATAAATTGTGTGCATATTTTCATGCAGCTTATGTATCCTGATCTGTATATTGAATTACTAATAACGTTACAGATCCGTTTTGGAAATAATATCCTGTAACTCGTGGTCGGTCGGTAACTCCGTCCCATCCCCTGTATCTAGGACATCAAGGATGAGTTAAAACAGTTGTGTACCAGATCGTCTCTGGAGAGGATTCAGGGACTTTATGTTCCCAGTTACAGTGCTTGCATTAACGCCGGAGGAGTTTAACTTCATAAACCTATTGAGATGTGGGCTCATATTGCCAAATACTTTGTAAATCTTACTAGCCTTTGTAATCACTAAAATAACATAATTTCGTTTCCTGCTAGCCTTCCGGACGCTTAACTTTTTTCGTTAGGCAGTATTTGTGAAAAAGAACAGGCTGTGTCTTTTTTTTTTTTCGGGAAACGGAGAAAACGCACGAAACTTTTGAGATTCTCATACGTGTTCGACTACGATACGTGGCTGTTATATTTCCCTAGTTCTTACTTTTTCGTGGTTTACTTTTCCACTTACATAGGTCAATACTAAATGTGAAAGGAAACTGTTCTCTTCCATTTCCACCCTCCGAGAGAATACCCTATAGCCTGTATGGCGTTGCTTATTACCATTATGAAGGTCTTGTAGGTGGTGAATTCTTTATGCACTGAAACTCAAATGTCACCGCAAAACACGCCACACATACGCATGACGAAAGAGTAATTCTCGGCTGTGGACTACGAGAAAAAATGTATGTCTTGAACGAGCACTGACCCTCAGTTTGTGGATTTCGCCTTACATACGAGTAAACAACCAGCGTCTTGAAACATCTGGTAACATCACAGAATGCACTGCGTGACGCCATATTTGGAACATAAATCATACTATACAATTAGAACAAAACTTCAAAAAAATATTTTAACGAAATAAGCATTTATAGGAAGAAATCTCGTTATAGATTATAACGTCCAAATTATTGTCTAAGTTAATGAGATGTACATTATGACACATATTTTGATAGTATGACTTATTCTTAATGAAATATGTTCTGAAATAATCGAAAATGAATTTTTATAACCTCGGTCTGAAAATATAAGTAAATCGTTTCATTTTCCGGACCACTAACTAAGAGTTACATGTTATCCCATTACTTTTTGATAGTTTAATTTTACCAGACAGCACAAATTTTTTTCAAAGAAATACTCTAGGAGAAACTAAATTTGCCAAATAATCCAGAAAAATCTGGAAGTTAGAATTTCCTTAATTAATTTAATGTGTTTAGCTTGAAATAAATTCTTGGGCCAGTACGTTTTTGCATACAAAAAATAATGAAATTGAAGTTAGACGCCCAAACAACGATCATTTCGACATATGAGGTATGCGTTTGAAGCTGCGTGTATCAGAAAGTAGTAGCAAGTACAACGAGACCTACCTGTTACTCCAGCGGAGAAAATATGTAGAAGAAGTCAAGTTGAACTGTATTAAGAAAACCGCTGGGGGGAAAAGTGTGTCGCACATTGTAGCCGATATTAAATTTCACTCTAATTTCAATTTTCCTCCTTTTTTTAAGGAAATAATAAAAGGAAAGTGGATAACTGCGAACAGCAGTACGCTCTTGTGCGCAGTAGGCTGTTATTAAGTTGGCAGCAATTACGTGCCGCAGCGTGCGGGGCACTTGGCTAGGCCTCTCGGGTTTCGCGTAATACACTCAGCTAAGCTCGACGTCCCCACGGCCGAGAGCGCGCAGCCGGCTCGACGGCAACTGTTCCGCGATGTGGTGGGGTTGGGCACGGGCACTGCGGAGCGGGAGGGGGGGGGGGGGTGACGGCGACTCCACGGGCGCCTCGTGCGCTGGACGCAGGCTGCTCGCTCCTAAATGAGAGTAATACGGGAAAAACTGTCGACAGGCGCCCAGAACCCTCAACCAGACAAAAAAGCTTCTCTCCTCAGAACGGGATTACTGTTTCTACCCAGACATTTCGGGAAAAAACCTGAAAAATTATACTGCTATGATATCAACCGCTGAGGAAAACGTGAATTCAAAACTTAGCTAAGTGTAGTTAATCCACTGAGAAGAATATGTAATAGTGACATATAAGGAACATAAGGAGAAAATGTGAAGATGCAGTTAATGAAGTAGGCGAAAGGGAATTCAGAGGTCTGTGAAGCTGAGTGACAGGATGTCCAAAATGGGGAAGCAAGAATGTATAGAGGACAAATGTAAGGATTTAGAATGAGACAGGCATACTACTCTCAGTCTTCCAGAAGGAAGTAATAATTCCAATAACACGAGTGTTTTACAGAAACATGGAAAAACTGACATAAGCCGACCTCGGGGAAGATCAGTTTGTTTTCTGCTGAAATGTAGGAACCAGCGAGGCAATAATGAACCTACGACTTCTCTTAGAAGACAGGTTGATAAATAAAGGCTAACCCACGTCCATACCTTTTGTATACATAGAGAAAGCTTTTGACAGTGTTGATTGGAGCACTGTATTTCAAATTCTGAAGATGGCTAGCATAAAATACTGGGAGCGAAAGGCTATTTAGAACTTGTACAGAGACCAGACGGCAGTTAAGAGAGTCGAAAGGCATGAAAGGGAAGCAGTGGTGACAAGGGTGTGAGACAAGATTGTATGTACCCTACACCTGATGTCATTCAATCTGTAGACTGCGCAAGCATTAAATGAAGCCAAAGCAAAACTTGGAGTAGGAATTAAAGTCCAAGGAGAAGAAATTAAAATTTTTAGGTTTCCCGAGGACATTGTAAATCTGTCACAGACAGAAAAGGACTTGAAAGAGCAATTAAACGGAATAATATAGTGTCTTGAAAAAGGGTATAAGGTGAACTTCAACAAAAGCAAAACAAAGGTAATGGAATGTAGTCGAATTAAATCAGGTGATGGTGAGAGACACAGATTTGAAAACAATACACTTAAAGTAGTAGATGAGTTTTGATGTTTGGGCAGGGAAGTAGCTAATGATGGTTGAAGTAGTCGGACATAAAATTTTGAAGAGAAATTTTTCATCATCAAATATAGATTTAAGGGTCATGAAGACTCTCTTCAGAGCTTGTGAATGGCGTTTAGCCACCTGTGGAAGTAAGACACGGATGATAAACAGTTTGGACAAGAGGAGAAAAGAAGCTTTGGAAATGTGGCGCTACAGAGGAATGCTGAAGACTGGATGGGTAGATAATGTAACTAATTAGAAGGTACTGATTGATATGGAGGAGGAAAGAAATTTGTGGCACAGTCTGACTAGAAGAAGCAATTGGCTGATAGGACACGTTGTAAGACATCAAGAGATCACCAGTTTAGCACTGGAGGGAAGAGTGGCCTGTAAAAATCGTAGTCGGAGGCCAAGACCCTATAGCACGCAGATTCAGAAGGATTTAGGCTGCAGTAGTTATTCGGAGATGAACGGCTGGCACATGATAGAGTGGAATGGGAGCTGCATGAAACGGGTCTTCGTACTGAAGACCACAACAACAAGCAACAAGGAACGTTTGCATAACACGGTCAGATACGTAAATAAACTCATTTCCTTAACATGCATAACTGTATGTATTATTTTGCCTTATCTCTTTTGGTTCAAAATTTGATGAAGTACTAACGCTGGAAGAAGGAAAGTATGAGAAACATATTTTCCATGTTCGGCAGTAAAGATTTCACAATAGTCTAATTAAATTACAAAGTCCTATTTTGCCAGTAATTTTAAATGATGTGTATTTCATTTCTGATTTGTCACTTCACTTCCCCAACGCCTTTATAAATTGGAGTATATTGCCTCTATAATGCTCGAGGGGGTGCAAAAAGGTGATGTCTCTTGAGTGTAAACTGTTCAATCTTTCTAAATAACACAAATGTTATTAACATTCTACACCTTTAATCTTCACTGTTAATATCAGAAGGAGATTCAGCATTGGTAGTTGAAGTAGCAATCTCTATGCCTGTTGAAAATCGATATCAATTACTGCGTGACCATCGTCAGTGCTAATATTAAAACCCCGTGGACTCGCAAATGCAAACAGGAAAATTACATTATGTACACATAAATGACGAGTACGTGTCAAACTATGTCTCAACGCAGTCACTCTGGTGACGAACACATTTCTGCCAACGAGAGACTAAGTTGTTGATACCGTCAGTGTCCGATGTTTGACTTGGTTGAAGATGCCACCGCTTCACCTCTGCACTCACCGCTTCATCGCTATAAAGTGAAGTCCTCGAAGATGTTCTTTAACTTCTGAAAATAGTTGACACTCGGATTTGAGGCAAGTCGGGACTGTATGGGATATGATCCATAACAGTGTACACAAGGAATCGGATTGTTGCAAATTTTGCAGCGTTCCTGTGTAGTCAGGCATTCTTACGATGAACTGGAATTCTAAACTCGATTACAGCACACTGTTTATAACGCATCGATATAGTTACGCTGTTCATCATCGTGTTACACGCTTTGGAGTCCTGTAGCGGCGTGGGGCTGTAAATATACAGGTATGAAGAATAAAGATATAGAATGTTAACAGCGTTAGTTTCATTTACAAAGGTTTAAGAGTTTTCGGATACAACATTCGAAGGCACTATTTTTCAGTCGCCCTCGTACTTTATTGGGGATCAATAAGAGTTTGTAAAAAGATGTAGCCCCTTCTGAGGCTTAGAAAGGAACACCCATTACACTACTACCTGCCGTGACCGTGCCTAAAGCATCAAATTCACTTTCTGTCTTAGCATAGTGTAGACTGGGCGTCCCAGGGGTAATGGTCACTACAAGCGATGTGAGAGGAACGATCATTTGAAGCAAAGTACTATTCTGAAGCAACATACTATTCCGAATGGTTTCCGAGACAGAACACATCTAATATACATTGTTATTTATTTTGTGTATTATGCAATACACTGTCGTGTTCACGCATGTGACAACAGTCAGTAAACCTTACGACATGCTTTTTACAAAATATCGATCGAAAAAATTTTACCACATTCACGTCTAAGCGTTATCGCAAACGTCACATTATTGCTACTGTATAGGGCTTTCGTGCAGTCTTGGGAGTATATGTTGTTTTGCTTGTCGGAACGCCTGTGCACGCTCCGTAATAAAGGTGGTAGCGTCCATGACACGACCGAGCAGTTCATCTCGTATATTAACCTTTAATTTTTACACTTCAGACCATCCAAAACCATAAATAAAAATGTAATGGCATAAGTTTTGTTGGTCTTTGTGGCTACTTAACTGTACTACCTCGATCAGTCCAGCGTTTTGGGTTAAGTGCGGCTGAGACATTTCCTAACACGTCTGATAAAATGTGATGGGGCTGGGAGTACATTGCAGTCCGCTTGGCCAAAGGAACGTCGTCAAGGTGTTCAACGAGCGTATTTTCCAAAAAAAAAAAAAAAAAAAAAAATCTCAAGCTATATCTAAGTGCAAACCCAACAAACTTGTGCACAGCCATCCAGCATGCAAGTGCTGATTTATTTGCCTTGTCATACTGAGCGTAGAAATTAGGTTTCAAATTTAATCTGCTTAAACACAAGCAATCTTAGTCGCTAATAAAAGTTTCAGTACCCCCAATACAGAAAATCTCTTCCACCATTAATTCTAAACGGTATAGAAATAATCTCTCGTTCTTCTGCAAAGAACTTGGGAATAATTCTCGACCATCCCCTAGACTAGACTTGACACACAATTGAAGTCTGTAAGGAGGTGTCGGCGTCACTTAACTCACTACAGAAATTTAAAAAAATGTTTCCTTTCGAGCTTAAAAAGATGCTTTAGAGTCACTTATAGTCTCTATACCTATTCATGGTGATTCTATTCTCCAAGGACTTTCATACGAAAGCTCAGGCAGGATGGAAACAGCGGAGAACGCTAGTGCACGATACATTTGTGACATTCTCTTTTTCGACGATATCAATCCTGCCTGCGAACATAAGGGCTACGTTCCCGTAAGCGCAGTGCTTATCAAATCCTATGTCCGCTCCACCCTCTTCTCAGTTACTGCACTCCCTCTTATTTATCTTCAACGTTTACACTACTATGTGAACAGCACAGCAGAAACACCCGCGCTCAACACAGTAAAATCGTCTCTGTAGGATAGTCTCAAAATCATTCTCCTTATCAGGAACCCGACTCTGGGACACGCTTCCACAAAATATAAAGAAAAAAAATCCCTTCAAACCTTCAAATGACGGACAATGGAACACCATCTATCGGAATAGCCACCTATCCCATACTCATATCCGCAGGTTAGTCTCGGAAACTAGCACTCCCCACTCCCACCCTCTCTTATCAACATCTGCTGTCTAGTTGTATCTTATTGTTTCCTATCTTATAACGTCAGAGTAATCTCATTCTTCTCCTTCATCTATATTCTTCTCACTCTCGATGTCTCTAATCATACTGAAATGTATTGGAATAATTTATATTGTTTCTCATGCAACACACTATTATTATTATTATTATCATTATCGTTATTAGTCTATTGTTATTATTAGTTTCAAGTATAACTTTTATCACTATTGTCATTGTTAATATTATTATGACTATTATTTCTGTCGACCTTTCTGTGAAATCCTTAGTTTGTGTCGTTCCTGGTCAGATGTGAGAGAGGGCATTAAGGTCCTAATCTGGTCAGGTAGGATTAGCAATAAATAAATAATTTTATCCCGTCTTGCGCTCTTCTAAACGACTGGACCTATGAACATGTTACAGATGATACCGTACCAAACACTGATCGAGAAGCGAACTTTGAAATTGGTTTCCACTGTAGTGCGCGGATTTCCTTGCGCCGTTATTGATTAATGGGCGTTTTGTTACTTTCATTCCGCGTAAAAGTGGCTTCATCGTTATTAATGGAAGCAAATGAGCATTGTCATTTAGCCAGTGACAAAATTCGAGTGACTTGAGGCTAATGTGAATGTTTGCGGACAGTCTGTATGTGAAAAGAGTACAAGTTTTCCGGATGTAATGTCAGGCATACATGTGTTCGTGGGAATTTTATCCGTGCACGTCACTATCTGCTGGTAGTAGGACTACGTTTCCCAATGTCACCAAGCGTTGCTATTCGAACACAAAGTATTTTTAAAAAAAGACGGCAACTTGGAAGAATAACTATTTTCCGCAGTGTGCTGAAAACTCTGCTTAATACTCTACAAACATGCTTTTGACTTATGGGAAAGGACCGACAGTATTCTTTGACAGCACAGCAGCACTACCATTGAAGAAGCCGTAAGCGTACACCATATCTACATACTCATCATTCGTGCTGATCTGTGGCGTTTTAGCATATGCGTAAACGCAGTTAGCCGATGTTTCTCTCTGATACACTCTCAGTCCCTCGCGCCACTGCACTAACAAAACACAATGTACAACTGCGCGTTCAACGGGCTACTTTATTGGGAGGAAGAAATCCTGAGCGAAGAGGTTGAAAGTAAGGACGTAGTTTGAACTAGAAGAAAACGTCACAGAGGTTGGGTGGGTTGCACACGTACGTGCGTGCCAATATCCCAAAAACAAATGTACGCTGTGTTCTAGCTCCAGAACCATTCCGAACAGGGCATATATCCATATGAAGATTACTTCCAATGAACTTTCATATCATATTCCTGAATAAGGACCTATCCTCCCGGAACATCCTGTAGATTAAGAACGAAAGGGAGCCGCACAGTCCACCACAGACGGAACTGAAAATGAATTATTTCACGAAGGCCCACAAATATATTAAAGAAGACATTCACAGACCGAAATGCGTAAAAAGGCACTGAAGCAGGGGCAAAAGTGCCTGAATACGAAAAATCATTACGGGACCAACAAGCAAAATCACACACGTAAGATATCAGAGGACACAAGAAATAAAATACGTACTGAAGGTGAGCGAGAGAGATATTATTGATAGTACTTGTTACTAGAACGGTGGCAAACAGGCATCTATGCTACCGGTGATATCGTAGCCGGGTGTGGCCACTGATTTTTCGAACTATCAGATTGTGGGCAACACTAGCGATCAACATTGTTGATAACTGTTTACTTCGACTAATCAGCGATATAGAAGTATAGCTGGCGGTGCTGGTGCCTGTGGATTGACTCTTAAACACTAGGACAACGCGGACTACGAACTGTCTGTACCACACACGGAAACTCGTCCTGACAGAAAAAGTTACCTGGTCTCAGAGAGACAGAGATCTACTTGTGGTGAATATTTAACGTCAGTAAAATCATTAGATGAACGTCGACCGAAGAATCCGAGACAGAAGCCATTGGACAGTTTGTCATCAAGTGGCCACGAAAGCCTTAACAATTTTGGATTATTTAACCCTTCGGGATTCAAAGAAAACGACAGACTGCGAAACCTACCTGTGCCCATTTGCTCAGACATGGGATGCCACTCATTAACTTCTTCTAGCGGCCAGAACCGTCTCAGGTGCACCTTTCTGGTGTATTCATGCGTAAAGGACTGTTGAAACAGCACAAGGGGCTCACTTAGAAAGGGAGATGGCAACGTGGTTAAGTTACGAATTCTCAATCACTATCAATTGCGACCAACCAAAATTATGGACAGTACGTTTATAATTGAGCAACACTACTCTCTGTTCTGTATCTTTTCTGCGTCCTCGCAAAACATACAAAATTGATTATCAAATTATAGTCAATATTAATATCATTGCTGGTCTTAGAGACTTGCTAATCTCTAACCTGGAGAGTATGAAACTACAATGAACACTATTTCACATTTTCACCAAGAATGTAAAGAAATTTTTTCGCTTACTTTTATTTTAGTATCCACTCAGTTAACTTTACTGTTTTTCAGTTGAAATGCTACAGATTCCGAAGTCACACGGCTTTATCGTCAGGCGCAAAGCGCCTGGATGAACAGATAAAGATATTTCATTAAAATTGTTCATTTGATTCCCTGAAATTCGTAGCAGCTGAGGTACTCACCGTTTTCAATGGCTATCGAAGCTACAAGATTAATAACAGACGGTTTTCTGCACTCCCCAGATGGAGCGCTGAAGTGAACTGTGAAATTCATTTCTATTGCAAGATGAAAATTATTGTTACGTAGAAAGTAAGATCACTATTTAAATTGAGAAAGATTTTAATCGAAAACAGTGTGCATTAACCTCAGACTACGAGCTCGTAATTCATTTATGGTGTCTCCAACAGAACGGGAAACGGGTGATATTACGTATTAGATATATTGCTTTTTAAATCAGGCAATGTACGATTAATGGATGACATGAATTTTATTAATGCTGTCTGTACGGTAGCTGATAAGAAATGTTGTTTCTTATTGCCTTTTCTGGAACCCATTAGAATTTAATGACGTATTCCACTGCAGTAACAGTTGTGTAACTGCTATAACGAAATTTCAGAGGAGGTACTCCGCCGAAATGCCATTCATGGGTTCCTTCTAAGCACCAAATTTTAAAAGAGTAAAATAACAAATAGTCGATTATGGCTATTTATGTCTCATCCAGAATATCTGATTGGAAATTTTCGAACTTACATAGTAGCAAAATCTTGGCACTATGGCAAAGCTAAAAATACTCTCATAGAATACTTAATGAAAATAACGCATTAAATTGTGTAACATAACTGAACAAATATAGTATAATTAAGTGAGACTTATCTTAGAAGAAAGATTAAGGAAAGGCAAACATACGTTTCTAGCATTTGTAGACTTAGAGAAAGCTTTTGACAATGTTGACTGGAATACTATCTTTCAAATTCTAAAGGTGGCAGGGGTAAAATACAGGGAGCGAAAGGCTATTTACAATTTGTACAGAAACCAGATGGCAGTTATAAGAGTCGAGGGACATGAAAGGGAAGCAGTGGTTGGGAAGGGAGTAAGAAAGGGTTGTAGCCTCTCCCCGATGTTATTCAATCTGTATACTGAGCAAGCAGTAAAGGAAACGAAAGGAAAATTCGGAGTAGGTATTAAAATCCATGGAGAAGAAATAAGAACTTTAAGGTTCGCCGATGACATTGTAATTCTGTCAGAGACAGCAAAGGACTTCGAAGAGCAGTTGAACGGAATGGATGGTGTCTTGAAGGGAGGATATAAGATGAACAGCAACAAAAGCAAAACGAGGATAATGGAATGTAGTCGAATTAAGTCGGGTGATGTTGAGGGTATGAGATTAGGAAATGAGCCACTTAAAGTAGTAAAGAAGTTTTGCTATTTGGGGAGCAAAATAACTGATGATGGTCGAAGTAGAGAGGATATAAATTGTAGACTGGCAATGGCAAGGAAAGCGTTTCTGAAGAAGAGAAATTTGTTAACATCGAGTATAGATTTAAGTGTCAGGAAGTCGTTTCTGAAAGTATTTCTATGGAGTGTAGACCTGTATGGAAGTGAAACATGGACAATAAATAGTTTGGACAAGAAGAGAATAGAAGCTTTCGAAATGTGGTGCTACAGAAGAATGCTGAAGATTAGATGGGTAGATCACATAACTAATGAGGAGGTACTGAATAGAATTGGGGAGAAGAGGAGTTTGTGGCACAACTTGACCAGAAGAAGGGATCGGTTGGTAGGACATGTTCTGAGGCATCAAGGGATAACCAATTTAGTATTGGAGGGCGGCGTGGAGGGTAAAAATCGTAGGGGGAGACCAAGAGATGAATACACTAAGCAGATTCCGAAGGATGTAGGTTGCAGTAGGTACTGGGAGATGAAGAAGCTTGCACAGGATAGAGTAGCATGGAGAGCTGCATCAAACCAGTCTCAGGACTGAAGACCACAACAACAACAACAACATCTTGAGAGTTTCTTTTAAGAAGTTAGCTTTACTAGTGGTATATATTGGCAGTTGCGTTGCTTAGATTGTCTGAGAGGTTCTTTGAGAAGCTGCGTCTATTGCAAACAGAGTCGGAACAGAAGTTAATCTGCCTCAATAAATTCCAAGAAAGTGTATTGAGTCGCTTCATAAAGAAAATCAGATTCTGTCTAAGATCAGTTCAAAAATCCTAATATTATGTTTCACACTTTTTTACTTTTCTAGCACAAAAGTTGACAAAATCTTAACTGATTTCTGGTCGTATGAAAGGAAGTCTCTTGAAATCTGGTATGTGACTTACCTGTGCCAATGAGTACAAGTGGTCTCTGGAAACTGCTGCTGCTACTGAAACCTGCTAAAAAGGCGCATCTCACATTCTGAGGAGCTAACTAACTACAGGTAAACTCCGTGTGCAACGAAACGTAACGTGTCTGTATTTTAAATTGGAACTGTGAAACTTTATCTAATGAATGACAAAAATTAGGAAATGAATGTTGGTGTGGTAAATTACGTTAATGCTAGTATATATATATATGACAAACTCTGAAACAAATATATGTTCATCGTAGATTACAATAGGTTGCATTAACTGAGTTAATCTTTCCTGATTTGTCGCTGTTGTTACATTATTAGGAAGAGGGGGAAGTTCTGTGTTGGATACTAAATGGTTACAGTGGTATGGAGGTAGCAGCGCGCACGCAGCTAAAGCAAATTCAAATTATTACCGTATTACGAAGTCTTCACCAAATCAATGAAAAAATATTTTTCTCTCGCAGTAACGATATCAAAACATATTAGAAAATTAATCTCCTGAATTTCATGCAGAATGTAAACGACATTGTTGCCCGTATATCGTCGTTGAAATGGAAAGCGGTAGCGTACATAATTATATTGATGCTTACTCGTAAATCCTACGCAGGAAACTGAATGAGACCCCTTATGGAGGTGACAGTAGTATTACCTAATAATATTGTAAATAGTGCCAGGTTATCTGCTCTGATCTCCCTCCGTTTGTAAACCCTGTTTCACAAGCTTGTCGTGTAATTATATAGCTCCGCTGTAAGAAAGTGGGTTTACACCCTCAAAACGGCATAATAGTATGCAATAGTCACTCATAATCCCGATGTACACAGTTATATGATGTAAGCAGTTAAATACTTAAACTACAGCACCAAAGACCGTAATTATTTCATAAATTTGTTACTAATAATCAATTAGAAGTTAAATGAGACACGGTGCTCAGAATTAGGATACTGGAAGAAAAAAAAATTATTAAAACTAACTTCAGCTCAGAGCAGGGTTAACTGAAATTGAATCCGAGTATTGCTATGATTTTACTATCAAGCTACTGTTTTTCGTAACGTTTTTTGCTCTCCACAGATACAGCAACTTTACGTGAAGACAATACCATACATCCTCACACAAAATATTTCTTGAAAGAAGATGTTAATTTGCTTATATATAGGTATATCAACAAGTGCTCAGGACCACTTGGTGGTTAACATTGCAACTACTGTGCGTGTTTTGTCACGTTATCTTAACAAGTGCGGATATTTGAGTACACATTCTTCCCGCCTTTCCGGATGATGCATCACTACGCCTAAGAGCGAAAGTGTAGTTGGCGCTTGTTGGCACTAAGAGTCATTTCAGCAGCAAGGACGATCTAAATTCACTGGGGTTTGCTATCATGTATTGATAAACGTGGGCGCATCACTTCTGTCGTGTTCACTGTGATCTGGCCACAACTATAGGTTTCGGTTTATGAAGACATTTAAAAATATGAAACTACTGTGAACCATCCTGGCATTTTGGAGAGATTGCTGCAGTCCACAATCTGACTCTTTCACGGGTGTGTTAGAGTAGCTGGAAGATAATTTCCCCATTTTGGTCAATCACAAAGGTTTTGGAAGGTCTATGTTGTGGCGACACATTTGTACGTATGTAAGTGATATGCCTGATATTTCGTCCAATGTTTCTATAAGAATTGTTTATTTTTGCAAATGGAGATATTCTTTCCTTACAAGAACTACTATGGCTCTTCTTTATTTAGAGAAGGCCTATTTCGAAACATACAATTCCAGTTCCAATTGCACGTCATTGTATGTTCACCATGCTCAGAGAAAATGTCAGCCGTTCGACTCTAAACAACCTGAAAGGGCACCTCTGCTGAAAATCTACTTCTGAAGTGAATTTGTGATTCCTTGGTCAAGTTAAATATACGATGGTGCACTTGAAAATGAAACTGTGTGGTTCAAGACCGGTGTTTGATCTAAGATGTGATTTTCGTAAATTTATATTTTTTATCCTTGTGTTTCTATTGGATTTCCTGAACACCCTTGGTTTTGGAATCGCTGTATGCTCTTTACAAAGCATTTTTCACCACATAAAACATATTATAAACTACTTATGAACTCATTTAATTTTGTAATTACATGAATTATTGTGTCGCTTTGGCTTAATTACATTAGCCAACCAAATTATTTTATTACATTTTTCTGTATTCGTTGAATGCCATCTGCATCTTTGATTGTTTACGCTGTAGCCGCTAGCACAGAATGCCGACGATGTGCTCACAGCATGTCACGCACAGCCCGCATGTACATCTCGTGAATCAACACTCCTCAAACAACTTTTTGGTATGTGGAGGAGAGTACTTGATACACTATTCCACTTCTTCCTCTCCCCCTCCCTATTCCAGTCACGAACTGTGCACGGAAAGAAGGATTGTTGATAAGCTATCGAGTGAGCTCGAATCTCTCATATTTTACTTTCATGTTTTTCCGTGAAATGTACTCATGAGTAGCTAATATTTTGGTTGACTCTAGTAGAAAACTAGACTGATACAAATTTAACACAACCTCACCGTGCTTCGTAATGTCTGTTATGTATCATATGCTAGTGGAATTCGACAAGCATCAACATCAACTAAACAAACGTGTGACGAGACTCGCTGTTCTTCTTTGGATATTCTCTACTTTCTATATGACTGATGTCTAGTAATGGTCTAAGACTGAGGATCAGCATACCACTATTGCGCAAATGAGATATTTGTTAGCTGTCTGCTTTGTGAAGATTCGTCTAAGGAACCTCATACCCACACTTCTCGTAGCTGCGATTTTATGTGGTTCTTCCACATTAAAACACATCGTATGCTTACTCTCAAACAGTTGGTGGGTATTATTGCTTGTAGTGACTGTAATACAAAAGTGTAATCGCACACTGGGGTGACAAAGTTTATGGGATTCCTTCTAATATCGTGTCGGTCCTCCTTCTCTGCGACATGGTGCAGCATCTTGACTTGTCATGGATTCAACAAGTCGATGGAAGTCCCCTGTAGAAATATTGAGCCACGCTGCCTGTACAGCCGTCAAATATTGTGAAAGTGTTGCGGTGCAGGATTTTGTGCACCGATTGAGGTCTCATGTCCGATGGGTCTCATGTCGGGCAATCTGTTCAGCCAAATGATTCACTCGAAAAGCCGAGAATGTTCTTCAAACCAATCACTAACAATTACAACTCGGTGACATGGCGCTTTGCCATCTATCAAAATTCCATTGTTATTAGCGAACACGAAGCCCATGAAAGGCGGAACATGGTCTCCAAGTAATCATTGCCAGTCAATATTCGGTTCAGTTTGACCAGAGGAACCGGTACATTCGTTGTAAACACAGTCCATATCATAATAGAGCCACCACAAGCTTGCACAGTGCCTTGTTGGCAACTTGGGTCATGGCTTCGTGAATTATTAACAGCTCAAATCGGAACTTACCTGACAAGGCCTCAGTTTTACCTTCGTATAGGGTCCAAACGATATTGCCACGAGCCCAAGAGAAGGGCTAAGGGCATTGTCGTGCTTTTAGCAAGAAAACATTGCGTCGTCCGTCTGCTGCCATAGCCCATTAACCCCAAATTTCACCGCAGTGTCCTAAAGGACACGTTCGTCGTATGTCCCACACTGATTTCTATAGTTATTTCAAGCAGTGTTGCTTATCAGTCAGCACTGACAACTCTACACACCGTTACTGGTTTCGTTCGTTGAAAAATGATCGTATGGAATTGTTGGCCGGGAGGCACTATTCGGATTCGGCAGCCAATAGCAAGTTTTAATTCAGTCGACGCCACTTTGGGCGACTTCCGTACCGATAATGACGATAACACAACACCCAGATGACAAACGTAGAAAATCTCCAACCCAGCAGGGAATCGAACCCAGGCCCGCTGCATGGGAGGCAAGCACGTTACCATTCAGTTAAGCAGGCTGACTTTCGGTCGTTAAGAGAAAGTGACTGCGTTATCCGTAATGAGATGTAACGCCTGAAATTTAGTATTATTGGGGCACTATTGACACTGTGAATCTCGGAATACTGAATTCCTTTACAACTTCCGAAATAGCACGTCCTATGCGACAAGCGCCAACTACCACTGCGCGTTCAGGGTCTGTTAAATCATGTCGTGACGCTATAATCACGTTGGAAACCTTCTCACACGAATCACCTGAGTACAAATGACCTCCGCCAATTCATTATCATTTTATACTTTTTATGTGTGTCGCTATCGCTATCCGTGTATTTGCACATCGCTATCATATGACTTAATACCTCAGTGTATAGTGATAGGTCTTTTCACCAGTTCAAGTGCAATGCGTCAGTTTGTGTCATCTGAGGTCGAGTCAGCAGTCCCTGCATGAAACACTATGCATGTCTCCACTTTCGTACGTGAATAATACACACAATCATAGCGTTAATTGTAAATAGTTATCTACGTAATATTCTTAAGACAGGATTCAAGCAAAGTAAAAGAAAAGGTCCTTGAAATAAGAAGGTAACGCTTTCGATAATTAACTATTAGTGTGTTAAGTCTAAAAACACCATCACCATAGTTTCTGTTAACAAACGATTGACCTTCCTGTTAATTTAATGCCGGCCGGGGTGGCCGAGCGGTTCTAGACGCTACAGTTTGGAACCGCGCGACCGCTACGGTCACAGGTTCGAATCCTGCCTCGGGCGTGGTTGTGTGTGATGTCCTTAGGTTAGTTAGGTTTAAGTAGTTCTAAGTTCTAGGGGACTGATGACCTCAGAAGTTAAGTCCCATAGTGCTCAGAGCCATTTGAACCACTTTTTTTGTTAATTTAATAACAGTAGGATAAACTATAAGTAGTTTGCCTTGTCAGGAGCAGTGAGCTTGAGAACATGCTTCAGATTTGCTTCCACAGTATCTTCATGTCTCATATTATTTAGATAGAACAAGCAGGTTGTATTGTCTACCTTTTGGAACCACTCTTCAAGTAAATGGTGCAAATACTGCTGCATCATAATTCTGATTGTTAATATCTTCCATCCATGCCCACAGTTCAGTTAAGATGAGTTATTACTGCAAAAGCGTTATTTAGCGACTCCCTAAGCGCCAGTGTTATCATAAAATTTTAAAATGTTGAAGAGCACACCAATACATGAACTCGCTAACCACTGCTAAATGGGTCCATCTCCATCTGCAAACTGACTGCCATACTCCTTGTTCCACAGATACAGCGGTCCAAAAACTAAAACAAGACCCCTCTGGTGTCATACACTACACTTATAAACACATCAAAAATAGTTTTTCATCTCCCCAGTTCCCAGAACTCCTGAAGACAGACGTTGACTGTCGATATTGTATCGCAAGACACAGTCCCTTTGGCTGTTCAGAGATGTCACTAAACCCGTCCACAGATGTAAACAACCATGCACGAGAAGCGCCTATTAGACGGAGGGGAACCGACAGCCGATCAGTTCCAGTGATTCTACCAGACAGGATGTACACGGCTCGTGTTGTCTGTAGTTCAACCATGCCTAGACGGCCAATACTGCAGTTCGATCGCGCCCCATTTTTACTTTGTACCAGGAAGGGGTTTCAACAAGGAAAGTGTCCAGGCGTTTCGGAGTGAACCCATGCTATGTTGTTCGGACATGGAGGAGATACAGAGAGACAGGAACTGTCGGTGACATGCCTCACTCAGGCAGCCCTAGGGCTACTACTGTAGTGAATGACCGCTACCAACGGATTGTGTTCGGACGAATCCTGAAAACAACGCCACCATGTTGAATAATGCTTTTCGTGCAGTCACAGGACGTCGTGTTACGACTCAAACTGTGCGCAATAGGTTGCATGATGCGCAACTTCACTCCGGACGTGCATGGCGAGGTCCATCTTTCCAACCACGACACCATACAGAGTGGTACAGATGGGCCCAACAACATGTCAAATGGACCGCTCAGGATTGACATAACGTTCTCTTCACCGATAAGTGTCGCATATGCCTTCAACCAGGCAATCGTCGGAGATGTATTTGGTGGCAATCCACTCAGGCTGAAGGCGAGTGCAGTAATGTGAAGGTTCCCTCCTGTTTTAGGGTGGCATTATGTGGGGCCGGCGTACGTCACGGAAGGCGCCGCAACGGCTGTATGATACGTCAATGCCATCGTCCGACCAATATTGGCAGCACATTGGCGAGGCATTCGTCTTCAGGGACAGGCTTAATTGCTTCCCAGTTTCATTAGCTGAACCACTCTTTTAAATATTTAAAAAATGATTGCTGTAAGTATAGCTGTACAGCAGTAAAATAACATGTTCCATTTTTAACTACGATATACTTTTACAATCGTCTTATAACATCTCTCTACCTATATACACAACGAAATAATCATGAAAAAATTACGTGATGAGGCAAAACATTATGACTACTGCCCACCGCGAAACTGGCTGTTTCCTGATGTCGTTGCGGAGGCGTGACGCTGTAACAAAAGTATGTAAGTGGAGCAGAAATATATCGTGTTCATCCTAACGAAGATATGAGTGCACATGAGGAAATCAATTGAGATAAGCGCCTTCGACAATGGTTAGATTACTATTACGCAGATCCTGTGAACGAATACCTAGAAAACTTCTGTCGTGGACGTCTACACAAATAGGTGGAGGTCCAATGAATCTACCACCAGACGGTAAATGGTTGGACATCCACGAATCTTCGCAGAATGTGCGGTTCGGAGGCTTGTCCGTTCTGTAAGGTAAGATAGATAGTGATTTTTGACCTCTCTTCCGAAAGGGCACAATGCTGGCGCACGCAGAAGTTCTTCGGAGCATTCCGTTCCTCGTACACTGCCAAACGGGGAGCTGCTCAGCAAACTAGCCCTACGTGTTCACATGTTGACCCAACGACATCGACAGCTACGATTGCAGCGGTCGTGGAACCATCGGAATTCGACCGTCGATCAATGGAAAAGTGTCGGCTCTTCGGATGAATCACGTCTCTGCTACACCAGGTCGATGGTCGCCTCCATAAACGCAACCATCGAGATGAACGGCTGCTTGAAAGGTTCAGCGCGCCAAGGACGCAGGTTCGTGGGAGCAGTGTTATGCTGTGGGAGACATTCTCCTGCGCTTGCATGGGACCTGTAGTAGCAATCGAAGACACGCTAACAGCTGAGAATCACCTGCATCCCTCCATACTTGATATATTCCCCAACAGCGACATCATCTTTCAGCAGTATAATTCTCCGTATCTCGAGCCAGAACCAAGCTTCGGTAGTTCGGGGAGCATTATTGTGAACTCGTGTTGATGTCTCGTAGGCCAAATTCGCCTGATGTCAATACTATGGAACACATTTGGGTCGCTATCGCGTGCCATCACCGCATACATAGATCAGCAGCCCGTTATTTACACAAATTACATAATCTGTACATAGACGTCCAATGGCACATACCTCCACAAACCTGCCAACAAACTGTCGGATCCCTGATAGGCAGAATCAGTGATGCATTTGGTTCAGAACATGGACAAACAAGCTACTAAGTAGGTAGTCATAATGTTTTGGCTCATCAGTGTACATCAGATATTGACAATACACTACGAAAATGTAAACCCCTTTCTTGTGACCTCCGACCGCTGTCAACAGCTGGGTGTAACAACGTGTCTATGACTGACGCCATTCTCGACGATTGTTTTTTTTTGTGACAACCGATGAACTCGTCACAGTTCTAGAATCCAAAGTTGGAGCACGACAACAGTTCGGTAGGTACTTAATCCACATACCCGTAATTCTTTTGTAGTACTGGAGAAACAGCCCCACATCGCAGCCTTTGTTCATCAAGCTTCACAAAGCAATGCGATTACTACAATTGGCCGTCAGAAGCAGAGGGGTAGATCTCATGTATTGTTGAATAGCGGTACATACCAAGACAAGAAATATGTACGGTGATAAACATATCACTTGCCAACAAACGAAAGGCCAGGTAGATGTTGAATGTGTTTTTGTGGAGAAGTTTTACTGATACGTCTGCCATCATCCCTAATACGGTACACGAAATAGTCGAACAATATATGCAGCACTTCCGTTGCCTATAACACTCCACAAGTGAGCCTTTTCAAGTCATGTTGAGTAGAAGTTTTTAAAAGTGGCTTGTTATGGCTTCAGCGAATAGTGGCTTTGGAATATCGTTCCCCTGTTCTGGACATTTAACTGCATGTGTTTGTGTATGTCACATGAAGACGATTTAGTAGATTTAAGGTGGCTCGTTCTGTGCAGTCCTGAAGAATTGACTGCACACCGACCAGTGGAGCGCCGCGAAACGGTAACAACAGTTCACTAACCCGCGCACCAATGGAAAGAGCGGTCAGCGCCACATCGCCAGGAAGACGCTGATTTAACGAGCTGCCCATCGCTGTTCGGCCCAGATCGGTCACAGACTTCGAGAGTATGAGTACTATTAGGAAGACCATACCTATAGCCTGCGTTCTGCTAGTACTAACAGTGAACAGTAATTGCTTGTAGGAGGTTCAAAAAAAGGTTCAAATGGCTCAGAGCACTATGGGACTTAACATCTGAGATCATCAGTCCCCTAGAACCTAGAAGTACTTAAACCTAACTAACCTAAGGACATCACACACATCCATGCCCGAGGCAGGATTCGAACTTGCGACCGTAGAAGTCGCGCGGTTCCAGTCTGTAGCGCCTAGAACCGCTCGGCCACCTCGGCTGGCTTGTAGGAGGCTCAAGCAACACATGTTCCCTGTTTGTGTTAGTGCTGACTCCCACAGTAGCCGACACAACACCGATAGCAGTAAACCAGTCAATGTTAAGGATCTCCTTCACCCCATACCGTACGGATTTATATGTTGAAGCAAGCATCGGGAATTAAGCACGACATGATGTCAGATGTAACTACGTTTTGTGGAGACATCGGTTCCTTGAAGAAGATTGACAGTGCACAGGAGTTTTAATTCCGAAGGTTTTTTACGTCATTTCTTGTAGATAAACTCCGTACAGCAATATGTTTTCTCTTGACTGGTAAACGTTCAAACGGATAGTGCACATGGCTCGTCACTGTCTTCCTGATTCGTAGTGGTACATGCTGTATGCTTGCCTACGTTTAAGACATTATAACGCTGACATTTCTTGTGAAATCGTCAGTAGTGAACTCTAGAATTACAAAAATTTGCTACTAAAAATATCACAATACGTCTATATCATACCCTCAAAGTAATGTGAAGAGGATTAGGAATGTCCCGTCATAAATGAGGTCATCATTTTCTTTAGCGATTGAGGGAAATCAAGGAGGACATAAATCAGGGATTTCAGTAATCGTTGTCCCGAATGCGTTTCTTGTGCCTTACCAGTCCCCCTTCTCGCTAGCTTGCAGTTAAATAAATGTAGCATAAAAATCAACAATTAACCTTTTTTGATTCAACTAGAACTCGGAACTAAATCACAGTAGAAAAGACAGTCGTGAAGGAACTACGTTTTCGCAGAAATGCTCAACGGGATGGAGGTCAATGCTCAGCGAACTGTATGACTGGGTTTCTTTATCGTATCCAATCAGCGGGCAGAATACGGAGGGACAAGTAAAGGAACTATAAGGAATACTACGTTCCTCTGACTTCAATAACTAGGTGGTACTTCTACACGAAACGGCAGAATAATGTTTTCAGTCAGCTATATCATTTCTACTTCATTTGAATACAGCGTCTTATGATCAATGAAAAACTTCTGGTTTAATACAGTTTCAAAAAGACATTTATTTTAACGTTACTAGATTTTTTTGTTGTTCCGAAAACGGCACCAAATAAATTTTACAGATTTCTAAGTCCGCAGCTCCTGGTCGTGCGGTAGCGTTCTCGCTTCCCGCGCCCGGGTTCCCGGGTTAGATTCCCGGCGGGGTCAGGGATTTTCTCTGCCTCGTGATGACTGGGTGTTGTGTGATGTCCTTGGGTTAGTTAGGTTTAAGTAGTTCTAAGTTCTAGGGGACTGATGACCATAGATGTTAAGTCCCATAGTGCTCAGAGCCATTTTGAACAGATTTCTAAGAGCACGGACGTGAACTACATAATATGGGAAAACTCTTACATCTTTTACGTTATACAGAAAATGTCTCCTGCAAAGAAATAGATCGCGCAGCACTGAAGAATGTTTTAATGCCTACCTCGATGCCAATAGCTTCTGCCCGTGCTACTGGTGAAAAATAAAAAGTGGTAGACTTGCTGACACGTTTAATATTTAGGTACGGATGTGTGTTTCACTTATTTAAATTCCGTGGCTGGCAGTAACGAAACACAAAGGAACTGCTAGAAATAAAGTATCATACTATAACAGCTTAATCAGTACTGTCGAGCTGAATGTGTATAAAAGCTTCTGTCTTTCCTAATAAGTGAAATCATGTCAAGGAAACGTTACAAGGTATTCATTTCTGGGATGGTATATTCACCTTAATGGGGAGCTGGAACTGATGAAAGTTGGAAGTGAAAAAAGAAATACTGGAGTTAAAGGCTAATATTTATCGCTGTTGTACAGCTTCCATGTCTTTATAGTGTTGTTGCCTATTTGCGACCGAATTCGAAAGCCGAAAGCTTCATCTTCAAGCTCGGTGTAGTTTGAAGAATGTATCGGGTTAACATAACACAGTACACTCGATTGTTGTTACTGCATAAATGGAAAGCTCCTCTTGCGAATATTTCATTAAGTGGATTACGTTTCTTGTGGATCTGGTGCTCTGATGGTCAACAATGGTTCTTACTTGGTACCCTACACGACATCGGGTGACGTTAACTCTTCTGACGTCTACTTGCGCCACAGCGAGCGGTGGTATTTGCAAGTCACATTTCTAGAAGATTTTATTCTTTTACTTCCCATAATTGCGTATTGATAACATAACTTATAGGTGTACGAAATGATATAATGATTTTATTTCAATATAGTACGATAAAGATTTTGGTTACGTAGGTTCCTTCTTGTTTGTTTATCTTCATCGAGCACGTAAGAGCCAACCCCTCTTCCAGTACCTCTCCTTCTGATCGAACTGTCTCTTTACGTTTTCCTCTCCATCTGTCTATTTCCACTTTATACTCCATCTTCTTCATTAATTTACTTTGTCTTCATAGTCTTCCATATTTATGTTCAATCGCAGTTGATCATTATGCATTCTGCTAAACCGACAACGCGAAGCTCTTTTATGACTCGAACTATTTTTCTTGACATCCTGAACTCATTGTTTGCCTGCCTCCACAAAACATTTGCTCTGCGCTATTATTCCTCTGTTCACTAGTTCCTTAGGTCTTCTTCTGTAATGTTTCAGTAATTATTTTATCTGTCTTCCTTAACCATTCAAAATGTTTTGTGAATTTTAATTATTTAGTCCATCTACAAGATCACAAACCTTTAAATTCAGGAAACGTTCGCCTAAGTTTTATAGCTTGTTTTTGTAGTATTGCCTTCATCTATTTGCTTTGCAAAGATTCATCCTAACTTTCTGATTTATTTATTATTTATTAAGGTGGGAGAGAAAGCTGAACTGTAAGATACACTGCTCCTAACTGTCCATTCGGATTCTGACATGATGTTTCATTTATGTATTAGGACACAGGAAGAGGTGAAAGAATATTGTAGAGGCAGTGACTAAGCAGTACGTGTAGGCACAGGAAACTGCCACAAGTGATGGTTTCGTTTCTTTTACACTCAATGATTGTGAAGGTTGTAAAATATACTTTTGTTACATGCAATTACGAGGTTCATTCAAGTTCTAAGGCCTCTGATTTTATTCCTAATTAACTACTCACCCGAAATCGATGAAACTGGCGTTACTTCTAAACATAATCGCCCTGCAGACGTACACATTTTTCACAACGCTGACGCCATGATTCCATGGCAGCGGCGAAGGCTTCTTTAGGAGTCTGTTTTGACCACTGGAAAATCGCTGAGGCAATAGCAGCATGGCTGGTGAATGTGCGGCCACGGAGATTGTCTTTCATTGTTGTAAAAAGCCAAAAGTCACTAGGCGCCAGGTCAGGAGAGGAGGGAGCATGAGGAATCACTTCAAAGTTGTTATCACGAAGAACCTGTTGCATAACGTTAGCTCGATGTGCGGGTGCGTTGTCTTGGTGAAACAGCACACGCGCAGCTCGTCCCGGACGTTTTTGTTGCAGTGCAGGAAGGAATTTGTTCTTCAAAACATTTTCGTAGGATCATGGACACCATCATTTTTTCAGCACTGGCGGTTACCCGAAATTTGTTTGGTGGCGGTGAATCTGTGTGCTTCCATTGAGCTGACTGGCGCTTTGTTTGTGGATTAAAAAATGGCATCCACGTCTCATCCATTGTCACAACCGACGGAAAAAAAGTCCCATCCATGCTGTCGTTGCGCGTCAACATTGCTTGGCAACATGCCACACGGGTAGCCATGTGGTCCTCCATCAGCATTCGTGGCACCCACCTGGATGACACTTTTCGCATTTTCAGGTCGTCATGCAGGATTGTGTGCACAGAACCCACAGAAATGCCAACACTGGAGGCGATCTGTTCAACAGTAATTCGGCGATCCCCCAAAACAATTCTCTCCACTTTCTCGATCATGTCGTCAGACCGGCTTGTGCGAGCCCGAGGTTGTTTCGGTTTGTTGTCACACGATGTTCTGTCTTCATTAAACTGCTGCACCCACGAACACACTTTCGACACATCCATAACTGCATCACCACATGTCTCCTTCAACTGTCAATGAATTTCAATTGGTTTCACACCACGCAAATTCAGAAAACGAATGATTGCACGCTGTTCAAGTAAGGAAAACGTCGCCATTTTAAGTATTTAAAACAGTTCTCATTCTCGCCGCTGGCGGTAAAATTCCATCTGCCGTATGGTGCTGCCATCTCTGGGACGTATTGACAATGAACGTGGCCTCATTTTAAAACAATGCGCATGTTTCTATCTCTTTCCAGTCCGGAGAAAAAAAATCAGAGGCCTTAGAACTTGAATGCACCTCATACTGTACCAAGCTTTGGCAACAATATTTTAAGATAAATAATCGCCTTTTTCGTCCTGTGCTGAAACAGGATGTTGTTATCAAACATTCACATTCATAATAAAGAATTAACAACGGAAAAGTATATATATATATATATATATATATATATATATATATATATATATATATATATATATATGAATGTTTGATAACAACATCCTGTTTCAGCACAGGACGAAAAAGGCGATTATTTATCTTAAAATATTGTTACCAAAGCTTGGTACAGTAATATATATGCCAACATTTTCCTGTGTATTAATAGATCCATCAAACATCATCTCAAAATCACGAGTCCGACATGATGTTTGGTGGATATATTAGGACACAGGGAAATGACAGCAGTTATGGGTGTGGGGAAACATTTAAAAATGTCATAAGATTGTCATTAGGTGATGGTATTGCATGTTACACCGAATTAAAAAATAAAGTGACGAACTAGAAAGATGAAGGCTCCCTGAAAAGTAAAACTTAAAACAGAAAAAGCTTCAGAATTTTTCAGAACATTCACTTTCGTGATTAAGAGTGTTGGGTATGGACGTGAAACAGGCCTGTCTTTTTCAACAGTGTTTGACTGAAGGAGTGTCGAATAATACCTGAAAATACATGAAGGAACCTGTCGGTAAAGAGGGGTTGTAACTAGTATGAAGCACAGCTACTTTATTTCTGGGGCTATTGTCATCTGAGTATTTTTCTGTCTGTACAAATGAGTAAACCTGATGAAGTATACATAGTGAACATGATCATCGCTCCATTGGTATTAAGAAACCATACTGTATGAAATACATGTATTTCTTTGTGATGTCTCATTACTTTCAGGTGCGCTATTAGACATTTTGTAGTACACAACACTCCTAACTAAGCGGAAATTGTAATGGCTACTGGGGTTCTATTTAACGTTGTCGTGGTGGTGTGTACGTGTTACTGTAAACCGCACGAAAATGTAGCAGCAACAATAACAGGATTATTTGAAAGAAAGAAATGATCTCTGATAATTCTTTTTTATGTGCTGCTGAGCCCGACTATAACGTGTTTCAGTAATTCTTTATCCGACATTAAAATGTATGCACCAAATTATTGACATATCATACCTTAACCTCTACCCATAACAACACTAGTGTCGTAAATATTGGTATTTAAAGTCACTAGTAAATTATTCTAAGAAAAATGTATCTTACGCACCAGCCATAAAATTATTTCATTTGCTCAAAGTCAAAGACTGTTCTACTGAATATTATTTTCACTTTTACAATAACAAAAATACTAAATTCCTGTGGGTTCTTTTCCTCGGAGATCAAATATTGTAATAAAGATCAAAAGAATTAGTATCTAATTATCTCTGCAGTTTAAAATTGCCGCTACATACGCTCACGTAATGGTGGTAAAGAAAGCACAATCTGAACTGCTGTGGACACACAACTTAAAACATTCGTAGTGGGTTATTTAGTTCCGAATAGAAGTCCGTACACTAGAATTCCATCTAGTAAATTGTAAGTTGTATTTTTCTTTTGATCACTTATGACTACCTTTTTACAAAATTTAAAAGAACAGACCTCAGCTTATCTTCGACCTCATCCGTTCCATACATCACAGAGAAGAATAACAGAAAAAGGAAAAATTCCACAGACAGCAAAATGCCAATACATTCTTTTAGTGGTATTATCATTTGTTATATGATTATTCTTTGTAGGAAACTGGTTATAAAATAATAAAACATCTTGTTCTTATTTCACAATATAATAATAAGTCACAATATAATTATAAGTCATTTCTCGGTTCTCACATATAGGCTTAAAAGTCATTTCTGGAAGAAATATTAGGTAATTCATAAGTCTTGAGCACTGTCCCATACAATGGCGACACAAAATATTGGCGATGACACTACACTGCCCCTTGGGCTGTTCATAGATAAGGTTTCTTTTACAGTCCACTAAGTCAATTCCACATATCGTTCAATTTTCACTTTAGATAAAGAGTTTTTGTTTGCAAAATTTAGATAGCGGTTAGAGAAGACATCAAGTAGTGTATCATATGTCTAGTGTAGATATGGTAGTTTTAAACGGTTTCAACAACTGTACAGTTTCGGAAAAGGCTACAGAGACTTCCCGAAATTGCGTATCCCGCCCAGTTCGCGTTTACTAGATCCGGAAAACCGTGAAGAAAACCGTCCTACGGGCTTCGAAAAAGTACGTTTACCTAATCTAAGTGTCAGACTTGACGTGTTCATTATAGAAAATATTAAATCTGTTGTTGAGGTCAAAAGGGGTCAATAAATCTTGAAAAGTTCATTCCAATCAAAGAAAATTAGAAAGAAGTTCCTGGCGACTTTGAATACCCAATCCTGTATCGAGTTGGTGGATCGGATGTCGAAGACATGTGAGGGCGCTCCTGATGGAAGCTGCAGGTGATTCGCCCCCTGAACGTCGATGGAATGCAAGCTGCTGTCAACTGCACCCGGTTCTCGATCTAGTATGCAATAACGAAAATCGATGTCAGTGACGAAGAAGTCATTTATTTTATGATGTTGAAGAAGAAAGTTTATTCCCATTCATACTGATTCACTCATTTTATTTACGGAAGATGTTCTGCATATAATCACTGTTCTGGTTAATGTAGTGAGTCACAGTTCGTTTAAATACATCACACATGAATGACACTGCAATTTTTAAAGAGTCTGGTCTTCATCGTGTGCTTTGTTTATTTCTCACTGTCCGTAAACATCTGCGCATGATGCAGCGGATCCGGCGTTGCACTCGTATTATTGGCGCGCAGCTGGCGGTATAGTCTGTTTCAAGAGTTTATACTCACGAGGTTATCATGTTGTATTAGAAATCTGAGGTCTGTTGAAACTTTTTTGTTTTAAAGTTTGTTAACAGTTTACCAACGTCCAGTCATTGCTGCTAACATATGCACTCAAAGAGCGTTCATATTATCACTGATTTGAGGGATTTATCACTGCTTAACACAGTTTTAAAAATTAAAAACACAGTTTGTTCGTTTTCACTTGATTTTTAAAATTATCGTGGCACACATATCACAGATATTAATTAGTACTGGGGCTCATAGTTCCACACAACAGACAATCTTCATATCTCTTTAACTTACGCACCAATGATATTTGTTCATTTCTACATTTTCTACATTTTATGTTGAAACATGAAGACAAAAATCATATACTATATTGAGAGTCAAACAAAAAAAATTGACTGATAGAATCTTCTACATTTGTCTTGATCAACAGATCATTTTCGAACCATGTGGATTTCAGCACATTGCCGTAAATTGGTAAGTCTTATTTGTTTATTGTCATTTACTCTCAGTCATTCACAATCGATTAAATCTCCTAATTAGTATTTCGGAACAGATGCCCATATTCGGTGCACCTACTAAATTAGCTCAACGAGCTAATGGCAAGGCAAAACCCGAAAGTTAAAATACCCAAATTGGTACGCAAGGAGGCAAATGCTCCAAACAGAGTCAAATCTGAAGTAAGCAAACACGCTGACTAGCACTCAATTAAGATCCGTTCCTGTGTGTGCACTACATAAATCAAGGTAAAGTACAATAATGACTCATTCACATTCATCGATGCATGCTATACTGGAAGTAAACACATATTTACGCCAGGATAAACTTGGTATAAAAATCCGAAAATCATATTTACATTAAAACATCTATTCTAATTGTTAAAAAACTGTAGTGACTAAACTTTCAGTATTGTAACTTCAAGGCTATAAATTCTTTAATTATTCTCGTATGGGAACTTAGATTTGATCAGGAGCTGATATTACAGTTAAACATATCATCTGGTCGTACGTGACCTGAAATAAACCCTTATTAAATCGGACCTACGAGTAAAAGGATTCACAATAAAACTTCTCTATAACTACTATTTACAGATTTTACAATGGTGCTTATGCACGGAATATATTTTGTTACCTGCAATCAATGAACTGTGTTTCTTATTGCAATTATTTCTTAAGGGCCCGATGACAATAGAGTCCTTTTCTAGTTTCAGTATTGACGTCTTGCAGTAAACAGCTATCGTCATGAGGAATTGAAACTATTCTGAATGTCCCTTCATGTAGTAGATGCCACTTTTTATTTTTCATCTGAATGAGTGATGGCTTAGAGTGCGTTCTAACAAGGGAACCTCCCCATCGCACCCCCCTCAGATGTAGTTTTAAGTTGGCACAGTGGATAGGCCTTGAAAAACTGAACACAGATCAATAGAGAAAACAGGAAGAAGTTGTGTGGAACTATGAAAAAATAAGCAAAATATACAAACCGAGTAGTCCATGCGCAGGATATGCAACATCAAGGATGATATGAGGCTCAGGAGTGACGTGGTCCCGTGATTAGCGTGAGCAGTTGCGGAGCAAGAGGTACTTGGATCAAGTCTTCCCTCGAGTGAAAAGTTTTACTTTTCATTTTGAGACAATTATTATCTGTCCGTCCGTCCGTCCGATGCGAGGTGACTGCGCCGTAGTATTGAGGCGATACACCTAAACAAACATCGAATCACACGACGTCAGTCGACTACAGCGCACGGAAGAGAGAGTATTCCTGCTAACGAGGCTCCCTGGCTGGCAGTTGACTGTTCGCTACTTTGGACGAAAGTGCATTAAATACGTGAGATGTATTCCGTGGGCAATATGAATCCAGCAAATATAGCGGACGGACGGACAGATAATAATTGTCTGAAAATGAAGTATTAAACTTTTCACTCGAGGGAAGACTTGATCCAAGTACCTCTTGCTCCGCAGCTGCTCACGCTAACCACGGGACCACGTCACTCCTGAGCTCATATCATCCTTGATGTTGCATATCCTGCGCATGGACTACTCAGTTTGTATATTTTGCTTATTTTTTTCATAGTTCCACACAACTTCTTCCTGTTTTCTCGATTGATCTCTGTTCAGTTTTTCAAGGCCTATCCACTGTGCCAACGTATAACTAAATCTGAGGAGGGTGCGATGGGGAGGTTCCCTTGTAAGCACCTAGTTCGTCGACTGAGTTTTCTTCGTGCAAGGGACCGAATACGAAGCTTTACAATAGGTTTGACGCGGATGCACTTTCATATCATAAATATAGCCTTTTATAACACCTGGGCGATGTATGAATACTTTTTAATTGGCAGACAATTGATTTACTAATTTCGTAGCTTGGAGTTTGTCAATTCACGAAGCTTCCTTCACTTTCTCCTCAATCATGGCAAAGATGTCACTCACATTATTGCAAACATAACCCTTTTTGCTACTATGCCACTCTTTCGGGTGATCATACTCTCATATAAGCAATTTTTGTTCGATGACCGCCATATTTACAGGTCTAGTCAGCTGAAGGCCTGCCTCGATTTCCCGATTTAGCTGTAAGTTTCTCTTTCGCTCCAGGTACGTTTGCAGACGCCTTGGGCTGGATCTATCATTGTTTATCTATCCCGGATAAATTCGAAGCAGAAAATTATTGGTACAGACAGGTTTTTCATAACTAGGATCCTGGAGTTGACGCTATCATTTCAGAAGGAAAGCTCTATCTGCGTTTGAAAGTTTACCATCTGTGATTTCTTTCCCAAAGCTCCAATAACTTTACAGTTGCTCACTGGCAGAACCGGTAATCGCTTGACTTGCACATCCCTCTTGAAAAATTGCCCACTTATCACTGAAATATTTGCGCCACAATCAAGGAGTACTGAGGTAATAATTCCATTTACGGACGCATTAACTTTTTCTTGTATATATTCTGCTGTTCCATTAACAGAGACAGTATAATTCATCCTCTAATTTTATTCCGTCCTGATACCTAATCACATTGGAAATAGACGTATTGCGTTCATTTTGTAATCTGGTCTCCTGACGAAGGCCTATAGGGACCGAATGTAGCTTGTCGGATTCGTTGTTGCTTGTTTCGTATCCGGTGATATTTCCAATACTCTCATATTCTCCATATTATTAGATGGACGTGATCTGTTTGGATCCTATAACTGTGAAACCGGACTGTTTGGTACAGGTACAGTCTGTGTATAATTTACAGGCGGCCTTTGGTTTGCAAAATTGCAGTGGGGTGGCCAATGACTCGGCCCTGGCTGTTGCCAGTACTGTTGGTCATTACGCATATTCTTCGGTCTATCCTTGTATGGACTTACCGATTTGCTATCGTTTCAGCTTCTTTCATTATTTTGATGGTTATTATTTGTATTCTCATTCGAATACTGCCTCTGATAATCATTTCCATGTTTACAATCTCAGTTTCCCTGGTAATTATGATTACTGGGCTTCTCCTGTTTCTGGTAATAATTATCTTTACATTGTAATCGTTATTACCATTAAATTTATTTTTATTCATCTTCGGTGTATTTTCGCCCCTGGTACCATTGTTCAAAGAGCTTATTCCATTGGAATATTTGGTATGAGCATTTTCTGTATCTGAACTTTTTCGTACATCTTCCTTGATCAAGCCTAGTGAGTCTATTACGCAGAGATATTCTTTAAGGTCAGTGTTCGTAACATTTAACAGCTTTTCCCTTGTGTTAATCGGTAACCTTGCTTTTAATACTCTCAATAGACCTCGGGTAATGACCGGCTCGTCCCAATACGGAGTCATATTGATGTATTTTTCAAAGTATTTTCGTACAGACCCTGTCTTCGGATCACATACTTCTGCATTGTAAACAATTTTCCTAAGTCTTTCTTGTATCGAGGCTGACCAAAACTGATCAAGAAATGCCCTCTCAAAATCACTGAAAGTTTCTCAAGTCTTGGCAGCATTTACTGCCCAAATCGAAGTGTCGCCCCCAATATGTGATACCGAGAATAGTATCTTCTGTTCTTCCGTTCGAGATTTCGGAAGGACACTTCTGAAGTTACGTATAAATATGACTGGGTGGATATTGTTTTCGCTCTCTGCATTGGATCGTCTCTCATTAGTAGGCGATGGGCGGTGTACTCGTTTTGCTACAGGTACAGTCAGCTTCTAGTTTTGAATTTCTTGTATGCACCGTGGCTATGGTATTAAAGGTTGGCTATCATGGCTTGACTTATCATAAATTACAACAGGGGTTGCTGGCAAACTTTGTGTATTACTCTGATTTACAACATTATCAGTTTGCAAATGTTGAGATTTATTCTGCACTGCCACACTAGCAGTCGGCAAATGTTCCGTTTTAGTTTCCCCGTCAGGATCAGATTCTTCATTATTGGATTCTGACGTTACCCCTACGTTTCGATTGTCTAGTTTAAAAACTCTGGCTACCTCCATTTGTACTTGTTTCTTCACTTCAATTCTGTCTACGGCAATAGTCACCGTTTTAAAACTGGGTTCTAAGTTACTGATTTCAGTCTGCATATCATTTATTTTGGTGGGAATGTTTGCCAACGGCTTGATCATGTCTTTAACTGCATTTACCGCTGCATTAAAGTATGCTGACAAAGCTGTATCCCTGTTGATTATCACTTGGTTAATGTTTCGAACAATTCTTTGTCCCACTGGATAAAGACCTGATTAATTTGTTCTAAGAATTTTCTTTCTCTTTCCTGTTCTTTCATTCAGGTTGCTCTGCTTTTAAAGCCTTTCCTTCTAAACGCTCCTGCTCTTTAATTCTTCTTCCCTACGTCGCTTTTGTTTTAAGGCCTTTGCTTCTAAACGGTGCCGCTCTTTTAAAGCCTTTGCTTCTAAAAGTTGTTGCTCTTTAAGGGCTTCTTCTTCCTTACGTTGTTTTTCTATCAATTCTAATTTCTAAAGTAACATGGCTAATATATATCCATCTGGCAATGGGATAACTTGAGCATTTGTAGGTACTGCGTCTTGCCCAGTGAAATTACTATCATTTGCTTCTAAAGCTTTCACCACAGGAGTCTCACTCAACACTGGCAACTCCTCATTTTCAGTATCACTTGATATGTCCGGTAAAATAATATTATCATCAACAGTCAAGGTATCTTGCTCCCGCGCCGAAGTGTGCGGAATGTGGCTCACTTGAGCATCTGACACTAAATCTGTATCAGCCTGCTCATTCGGTTTAGCATGCTGCACACTGCTTACAAATTGCCTGCTGTCAGTGTGATATTTACAGCAGCATCTTGTGCGCTCAGTTGGAACATGAGAAGCCAAACAAAACAAGCATAAATACTTTACAGTGGCAATCTACACACAAAAAGAAATTCACCGATTACAACATTTGTACTGGAGCCCCACGTTGGGCGCCAATGGAATGGGTACTGGGGTTCTGTTTAATGTTGTTGTGGTGGTGGGTACGTGTTATTGTAAAAAGAGAGAAAATGTAGCAGCAACAATAACAGCATTATTAGAAAGAAATAAATAATCTCTGATAATTTTTATTTATGTGCTGCTGAAACCGACTATAACGAGTTACAGTAAGCCTTATTTGACATTACAATGTATGCATCAAATAATTAACATATCGCAAATCAACCACTACCCATAACAACACTGCTGTCATAAATATTTTTATATATATATTCACTGATAAATTATTCTGAGAATAAATAATCTTACGCACCAGCTGTAAAATTATCTCCTTTGCGTAAACCCTAAGATTGTTTTGCTGAATGTTATTTTTACTTTTGCAATAGAAAAATAAAATTCCTGTTGGTTCTTGTCCTCGGAGTTCAAATATTGTAATAACGATCGAAAGAATGAGTGTCTGATATTTTCTGCAGTTTAAAATTGCCACCCCATACGCTCACGTAATGGCGGCGAACAAGGCACAATCTGGACTGCTGCGGACACATAACTTAAAACATTCGTAGTTGGTTATTTAGTTACCAATAGAAGTCCGCACACTAAAATTCCATTTAGGAAATTTTACTTTATATTTTTCTTTTGATCACTTATTACTACCTTTTACAAAATTTAAAAGAACAGACCTCAGCTTATCTTCGATCTCATCCGCTTCATACATCATAGAGGAAAGAACGGAGGTAGAAAAAAAATTTCCACAGACAGTACAATACCAATATATTCTGTTTGTGCTATTACCTTATGTTATTGGACTATTCTTTGTCGGAAACTGGTTATAAAATAATAACAGATATTGTTCCTATTTCACAATATAATTATAAGTCTTTTCTCGGTTCTCACGTATAGGCTTAAAAGTCATTTCTGGAAAAGTATTCGTTAATTCGTAAGTCTCGAGCACTGTTCCATACACTGGCGACACAAAATATATGCACTGACATTACGCAATACACGTGATTTTGTCCAAGAGTACAAGGGCTTCCGTGTATAACAAGCTTAGGAGAGATGGCTTGTGTGCGTAGTAAGGAGGCTCTCGATGCATTACAACAGGATTGGCTTAATTTCACGGCTCATCGACCAGTTTCATCGACCACGCCCTTATTAACATTATCCACTATCGACGTATAAGGTAAGACAGGATTAAGGGTTCTTTCGCCTTTAATCTGTAAACTTGATGCGTATAAAACATGTTAAGCGGAAACAGCAAATACGTAGAACAGACGATATTCTCATTGAGACGAAAAATTACTATACTGAGGAATAAATCAGAGAAAGACATGAATACTAAGAGGAAAAGTGTGGGTGCGGAAATCAGTCGTGATCTTTTGTAAGCTACCATTCTACATTCGCCAGCAATAGCTCGGGAATTCACGGGAAATGTAAGTAAAGACGAGAGGATGTACAGGGTGATTCAAAAAGAATACCACAACTTTAGGAATTTAAAACTCTGCAACGACAAAAGGCAGAGCTAAGCACTATCTGTCGGCGAATTAAGGGAGCTATAAAGTTTCATTTAGTTGTACATTTGTTCGCTTGAGGCGCTGTTGACTAGACGTCAGCGTCAGTTGATGCTAAGATGACGACCGCTCAACAGAAAGCTTTTTGTATTATTGAGTACGGTAGAAGTGAATCGACGACAGTTGTTCAGCGTGCATTTCGAACGAAGTATGGTGTTAAACCTCCTGATAGGTGGTGTATTAAACGTTGGTATAAACCTGAACGTCAACTACCCGAGGCGATGGATCGGCCGCCAGGGAGGCCGTGGCAGAGCACTTCATCACTGGCCTCCAAGAAGCCCTGATCTTACCCCCTGAGATTTTTTCTTATGGGGGTATGTTAAGGATATGGTGTTTCGGCCACCTCTCCCAGCCACCATTGATGATTTGAAACGAGAAATAACAGCAGCTATCCAAACTGTTACGCCTGATATGCTACAGAGAGTGTGGAACGAGTTGGAGTATCGGGTTGATATTGCTCGAGTGTCTGGAGGGGGCCATATTGAACATCTCTGAACTTGTTTTTGAGTGAAAAAAACATTTTTAAATACTCTTTGTAATGATGTATGACAGAAGGTTATATTATGTTTCTTTCATTAAATACACATTTTTAAAGTTGTGGTATTGTTTTTGAATCACCCTGTATATTTAAACTCCGATTTGCCAGAATGTATTCCCCGTATATCAATCCTTGAAGCACCTCATTCCTTTGAGGTGCTAGGAATTGGCATTCGAATATTTTATATATTATGAAAAATGCTTCGTTACGTCACTGTAATCCTGCGATCGTGAACAAATCCGTAAGTAAATGAGATCCCTCTCGTATCGCATAGTCAATTCATTTCGAAAATATATTCATTTTATTAAGTCTATACAGAAAAAGCATTTATTATTCCAACGATACACCTATACAACTCATCTTCGTGATTTTTTAATTTATTGCGCACGTAAAGGGCCTTATTTTTAAATGCATTCGCTAGTGATGAATATTTAATTCATTCAGATACGCGTCAGTGAGTTTTGGGTGTGGTAGGAGGGGAGACGGGTGGATATGTTGGAAACAGAGACAATCATAAAGGGAGCTTTGGGATTGGACAGAAAGAGAAAGACAGTGTATTCAGCATCCATTTTCTCTCCTCCTGCGATGGAAGTAGATGATACAAAATACCATAACGGGCGATTAAAAAGTTTCTAATTGAGGGCATTGCTACATCGTGTATGCAGTGTACCGCACCTCTGATGTGGAGATGCAAGCACAGACATCTAGGCAAAGGATTAATGTGGATTCGTGTCTTCCGTCGGGCGGAAACAATAGCGACGCCACCACCAAATGCCTCCAAACGAGACCAACATGCTACGATTCTTTTCTTGTATGCCGAAGGACAAACAACAGCAGAATTACCTCGGAGAATGAAGAGTGTGTAGAGGGCCACAAGTGTCGAAAACTACTGCTATAGAACGGTGCGCCAAGTTCCGTGTTGCTCCCGATTCGACACAAGACGACTGTCGATCTCGGAGACCAGCAATTACGCCAATTCAAGTGGTAGATGCTCGATCACCCATTCTGTAGGCAAGATATCTCAGCATGCGATTATCTCGCTTTCGAGCCCTTAAAATAAGGCCTTGAAGTGTATACGATTCTTCTCAGACGAGGATGTGCAGCAGGCAGTTACGGACTTACTCACGCTCCAGGTGTTTACCAAGCGGGTACCTTCAGTCTGGTGCGAGTCGGTGGGATAATTGCCTCAATGATCATGGCGGGTTTGCTTGATTGGCATACCGATTCTGGACTGTATGACCTTCGAACAGAAACTTTTTGGGACTTATGAGTCACTTTATTGGGTCTTCTAGCAAAAAACGGAGTAGCAGCTATGCTGTACGCGACCTGAAAATGGAATGGGGAAAATACTGTCTACTAGTGCTGACGGCGAATAAATCTTCCCTTGTGGGAAAACCTTTTCGGGCCAATTAAGATTTGTTGAAACGATCCAATATCATCAGCCTATTCGGCGTGTAAATTTTGTAAACATTTTGTGTGAACCTTCATCGCTTATCCACAGAAGCCTGACTGAATATCATAAAGGGGTCCTGATTGCTGATGGCAAAGTCAATCTTTGCAACTAAAAGTGTAAGCTTTTTGGCTAGCGTAAGGCGCCGGAAATGTTTGTGGGTCAGACAGTTTCTAGCGGAGCTCCAGACTAATTTTTGGCGGCCACGGGTAAGTGCTAGCGATCTTTTCACATCTTTTTAGTTTTTAGAAGGTCGTGTTTCAATCTTACTCAGATTACTAAGAATAGTCTTTGGCTATGAATGGGTTGTGTAAAGTAAATTCGTCTCTTTTATTGGAGAGAATTAGTGTTTGATTATATTGGCATGACTTACACCGCGTGCTCATTCACCCCATGTACTATGCAGTGGCCTGAAACAGCGGCCAGAATAACTTCAGTTAAGGGGCTCCGGAAAGGCTCAAAATCATGAAAAGTTCAATTTTTACTTTTTTGCGTTTTCTGAATCTGCAGACTATTACCTTTTAATAGATATATAATTTATTCAATTCCGAAGACTACAACTATTTTTAATTTTTTTTTGAAATGTGTTCTACATGGGCGTGACCCACTGTGGCGCTGTTAAACTGCTGTCAAATGGTGTTATTATTAACGTCCGTGTTCATCAGGTACATTTTAGTGATGTGAGATAAAGTATGTGTTGTGGCTAACCTGTGATGGTTCAATAAATATCGCTGGTGTGACTGTTGATTGTTTCATGTTTATTTACTCTGTCGTTATCTCGAAAATATTCGTAATTAATTCTGTTTCTTGAGTCTCTGTTTTGTTGAAGTATAATAATGAGTAAAAGTAAAGTTATTAGAAATCCTCTGAAGGCTTTTAAGAAAAGGAGAAATGTTGGAAAGCCAAAGGTATGTGTTATTACTGTAAACAATAAAGACGATGAAAATCCCCAACATAGCTTGTGTCCCAAAGAAGAAGACAGTTGGTGTAAATATAACAAAGGATTGCTAACTGGTGAAGTGTACACTCATAAGCATAGTCTGCCTCATGCAATAATGGAGGTGATAAAACCTATTTTCAGAGACTTAGCAGCACCTGAACTGTTGAAAAAGTGTATTCACGGAAAAACTCAAAACCCCAATGAAAGTGTAAATAGTGTTATATGGTCGAGAATCCCCAAGACTGTATTTGTTGGAATAGAAACACTTCACTTTGGTGTGTATGATGCTGTTGCGACTTTCAATGATGGAAACATTGTAAGGTGCAAGGTATTTAGAAATATGGGAATGAAGATAGGTTCTAACATGGTACGAGCGATGCTTGCTTTAGACAAGGAACGCCTTCGGGCTGCAGACAGGGCTGTAAAGAGTCTAGAAATACAAGCAAGAGTAAACAGGAGGAGGAACAAGAGGAAGCTGGAGGAGGAGTTTGCAGAGGATGAAGATAATCCATCCTATGGACCTGGAATGCACTAAAAAGTTAATCCAATCTTTGTCGCTCGATTCCCAAAACTTTTATTTTCTCATACTAATTACATGTTTTCTAAGGATATTCCAAACATATTTGTTTCAAACTTTCAGTAAATGTTACACAGTACCTTCTGCATAATTTAACACAGCCTTTTTCAAAAAAACTGTACATTTTTGAATATATAAATAAAAAATTGCAAAAAAATGTTGTGAATTTTCATTACAATTGAAAAAAAAATCATCTTTAATAACTGAACTAAAATTTTGTAAAATCCCTGTGTTAAGTTGTAGCCCATATTCCAATAAATAATCTGTAAAAAGTTCAACTTCCTACCTCAAATACTTTGTGAGTAAAGATGTAATTTATAAGCGTTATTTTAACATTGCAAGTATAGGGCGTTCCGGAGCCCCTTAATGTACAAAAACCCAGAATCTGCAACTGTTTCTTTCGAGTCCCCCTATCTGTACATCTGACTGACATATGTGTAGGTGAAATCAGCTCATCGTCAGTATTTTTACAGACATCGACATGTGCCGTTGGCGCCCCCGCAATCAGTACCCGATTAAAGTACTTTAGAAGTATATTCACAGTCTGGTAGTATTTATCAACGAAAGTAGAAGACGTCTTGCAACGGCTTGACTTTCTTTTACAACGGGAGCAACTATGCAATAGGTGAATGGCATCGCGAAACGTGTGACCCTCACTGGCAACTGTGGGAAGAGAATGCCTAATTCTGTCAATAATAGCCGTAATCAAGGGAAAAATCATTCTTCTAAACTCACAAAATACTGATGGTTTGCTTTACGGTTTATCTTGCCAACACATTTACTTCTGGAAGTTTCGTAACATCTGAGACGGGAAAGAAGGAAGACAAACTGCCACCTAGCAGTTCATATACATGACTAGAGAATGTTCTGAACCATGTGGTCAATGGTGAAGTAGCGAAACAGATGAGACCGATTGCAAGGACTCAGTCGGGTATTCGCCATTAAATGACTCAGATTAAGAGGACAATAGGAACCATGCTAACCGTGAATGTAGTTGCAGTATCAGAAGCAGTGTCACGTCACTTCATATGTTAAAACTGTTTGTGCCAGATTACGTTTTCCTTCTCTAGTGAGGGACGGTCTCAGGTCACGACCGACTTCGTAAACCGTGGGAGGTTAATCATAATTTTTGTTACTGAGTATTTTGGTGCGGGGAGGCTTAGCCCCGGCTGGTTCACTCAGGATGTTATGCTAATTAACTTTGTAACTGTATTACGCTCAGAATATTTGCACAGCTGCATAAACGAATAAAACTGCAAATTGCATCACGTCTATAAAAAAAAAGAAAAAGCTTTCAATTAACCCATGATAGTTACTGTTAACAACAAAATTAAATTCCACCTTACCTCTTTGCTTTCAGAATTCAGTCACTGTGCATTCAGCCTCAAGGGGTGATTCGCTTTTTCCAGTGTTAATTATATATGACCAGTTTTACAATGAAGTAGGCTGTATCTCTACCGAGTATTGCAGTAGAAAAGATAACACATTTATTAAAACGTAGAAGAATGCTGCACTGCAGGTCGTCGAAGACAGAATACTACAATTTCCCAAACGTATTCCGCTAATAATGCATAAGATTCGTCAGACACACCGTCAGTGAATGAAGTCCAATAGGCATGCGATATCAAAGTCGAGAGCCATCGAGAGTAACTGTGCGCAATCCAGAGGGCTATGAATGCGCATCAGGTTCGGAAGATACGTGCAACGAGAAGCGCTATACGCTGCCGACGTCTCTCGATGCCACGTGGATATCTGCAGTTTCCGATTCGCCTCTCCACCACTACGTTAACATCATCTTCCGAGTGGAATACTAACTGTATTTCGTGTTCGAATTTCTGTTTCTGTTCTCATGAAGGTGTCAATGTATTTTCGTTCTACACTTTGAAGTAAGAACATATAACTGTATTGTCAGATGTACTTCAACTTAACCTGGCACATTCCATTGACACTACAGTACATTTATTCTCGTTGCAATACAATTACAAAAGAAACCGTTAATGACCCAAAAAGTTCTTTATAAAGAGGTAATAGGGAAGGAACTTTCGTGAAAATTAATAAACGTGAAATGTTTGATACAAGGATTCAGGCTCTACGTTCATGGCTAATGGGTGGTGATTTGATTGGCCACAAGTTTCGGATCAATTGTACATTACCAAAACCACATCTTTGCAAACAACAGTATGTAGGGCAGTATTATTACATTTTGATACTGTGTTATGGTTCGAGAATAGTATCGTAAGGACCAGTTAGATTTTACGAAAAATAGGCACGAGAGAAGCAGTTGAGACGTTGCGGTTGATAATGGAAGGAAGACTGAAGAAAAATAATGTTCATGCGAACTGTCGACCTGGAAAAAGTGTTCGAGAGTGTCAATTGGTGTAAGGTGTTCGAAGTTCCGAGAAAATATTCGTAAGCTATAGAGAAAGACTGTCAAAAACAGTATGTACAAGAACCAAGAAGTAACACTAAGACTGGAAGACCTAGAGCGAAGATGTCAGATTAAAAAGGGTTAAGACAGGACGTAGTCTTTAGCCCATATTGTTTAGTCCATACATCGAAGAAGCAGTGACGAAAATAAAAGAAAGGTTGCAGAGTTGGATTAAAATTCAAGCTGAAAGGATAATGATAAGATTCGTTAATGACATTGGTATGCTTAGTGAAAGTGAAGAAGAATTACAGGATGTGGTGAATGATATGAACAGTCTAATGAGTACAGAACATGGGTTGAGAGTAAATCGCAGAAAGACGAAACTAATGATAAGCAGCAGATATAATGAAATAGAGAAACGTAACTTCAGAATTGGGATCACGAAGTAGATGAATTTAGGGAATTCTGCTACCTAATCAACAAAACAACCCTTGACAGAAGGAGCAAGGAGGACATAAAACGGAGACTAGCATTGACGAAAAACGCAATCCCGGCCAAGAAAAGTCTACTAGTATCAAACTAACTAACTTAAGGAATGAAGAGGTTCTCCGCAGAAGGGCAAGGAAAGCGATATGTAGGAAAACACTGACAGGAAGAAGGATGAGATCTATAATGGCATCAGGGAATAACTTCCGTGGTACTAGAGGGAATTGTAGAGTGGAAAAACTGTAGAGGAAGACAGAGATTGGAATACATCCTACAAATGATTGACGATGTAGGTTGCAGTTCCACTATGAGATAGGAAGGTTGGCACAGGAGGGGAACTCGTGGCCGGCAGCATCAAACCAGTCAGAATACTGACGACGAGAGGGAAAGAAGAATGGTCCACCCACAACGAGGTCGTCAGAGACGAAGAACAAGCTCAGGTTTTAGAAAGATGAGGAAGGAAACCGAGTGTGCCCTTTCAAAGAAATCATCCTGTCATTTGCCATAATCATCTGAGGGAAATCAGGGACACACAGTTAAAAAAACACAGTCTTGCCGCATTTACGTTCTTAGTTTTCATTTTGTAGGTGACTGGTTTCGATCTTCGATGTGACCACTGTTCTCCACGCCTGCACGCATGGACCTGCTCGATGGCAGAGATTGCTACTGTCATGAAGGATTGTAGATCTGATGGTGACCTCATGGAAGAACGAATCCCATCATCTAAAAAATAAGAAGTACCAACATAAATACTGTATGATCAAGACTGTGTTTATTAAATAAGTTATAATATCAATAATAGATCGCTGTTTTCCCTGGAACAATGTTGCAAATAATTTAAATCACCGAAAACCTGAACCTGGAAGGTCGGACGGGGATTTGAATCTTCGTCCTCCTGAATTCTGATCCAGTGAGCTGATCACCCCGAAGACCTGCTCGATACCAGGACGATGGCACTTACCACGTCGTAACAACTTCGTAATTTTGCCTGCTTCCTGCAGTACTCTATGTCATTCTAACCCTCTGTTTGGGGACTTCCGTAAGTAAAAATGTGAGGAAAACTTCTGAGTCGTGTTTAGGTAGCTAAGTCGGTAGAGTTCAATCCCGCGGATAGCAATGGTCCCGAGTTCGAGTTTCGCTCCGGTGCACAGTTTTAATCTGCCAGGAAGTTTCATATCAGCGTACACTCCGCTGCTGAGTGAAAATTTCATTGCAGAAAATAATTCCTGTTTGCAAGGCAGCTTCACGGTCTCGATAGTTGGCAAGATTTTTATCTGTTACCGTTTGCCCCTTGCGTAAGATTCCCGGAAGGCGACATTTCGACACAAAACCTTTTTAAGTATCTTTCGTCTGAAAAGCCCTGCTTGAAAAACTGAGACTCTCTGCATGTGCAGGTTTTCATCACATGTTACCTACTTCTTTGAATGTAGCTCTGCACACCACGTTGCACAAGGCACAATGAATTATGCAAAACTGCAGGAAGTCACCCACACATGGCAGCCCTGACTGCGGCTGGAGGGCTGTTGGTATTTGCCTGGGCAGTTGCCTCACCTTGTACTTTACCGTGTATGCCGAAGCTCCTAGCGGGGTTTGGTCCAAACATCAGGTTACCGGCACAGCTCAGTGTGTCTGGTCTAGCTCTTCACATACCCAACTGAACTACAGAGAAAATTACATACGAAACAGACACAAGGAAAGGCACGACTAAATGTCACAGTCGATGTCTTCATTTCATTATTACACTGAAGAGCCAAAGAAACTGGTACGCCTGCGTAATATCGTGTAGGGCCCCCGCGAAAATGCAGATGTGCTGAAACACGACGTGGCATGGACCCGACTAATATCTGAAGTAATACTGCAGGGAAATGACACCATGAATCCTGCAGGGGTCGGCCGCTGTGGCCGAGCGGTTCTAGGCGCTACAGTCAGGAACCGCGCGACCACTACGGTCGCAGGTTCGAATCCTGCCTCGAGCATGGATGTCTGTGATGTCCTTAGGTTAGTTGGGTTTAAGTAATTCTAGGGAACTGATGACCTCAGAAGTTAAGTCCTATAGTGCTCAGAGCCATTTGAACCACTTGAACGAATCCTGCAGGGCTGTCCATAAATTCGTAAGAGTACGAGGGGGTAGAGGATTCTTCTTAACAGCACGTTGCAAGGCATCCGAGATATGCTCAATAATGTTCATGTCCAGGGAGTCTGGTGGGCGGCGGAAGAGTCCAAACGCAAAAGAGTTTCTGGAGCCACTCTGCAGCAATTTTGGCCGTGTGTTGTGTCGTGTTGTCCTGCTGTCCGTCGTAATGCACAATGAACATAAATGGATGCAGATGAACAGACAGGATGCTCAAGTACGTGTCACCTTCGGCGACGTACCTAGGCGTATCACACTATTACAGAGCCTCCACCAGCTTCAACAGAACCCTGCTGGCATGTAGGATTAATTCATTGATTAGGTTGTCTGCATACCCGTACATGTTCATGTGTTAGAAACAATTTGAAACGAGACTAGTCCGATTAAGCAACATATTTCCAGTCATGAAGAGTCCTATGTCAGTGTTGACGGGCCCAGGCGAGACGCAAAAGTTATTTGTCGTGCAGTTATCAAGGGTACACGAGTGGGGCTTCGGATCCGAAAGCCCATGCCGATGATTTTTCGATGAGGGATTCGCGTGCTGACACTTGTTGATGGCCACCATACAAATCTGCAGCAATTTGCGGAAGGGTTCCACTTCTGTCACGTTGAACGATTCTCTTCAGTCGTCGTTCGTCCCGCTCTTGCAGGATCTTTCATCGGCCGTAGAGATGTCGGAGATTTCATGTTTTACAGAATTCCTCATATTCACGGTTCACTCCTGAAATGGTCGTAAGGGAAAATCCCCACTTCGTCACTACCTCGGGGAAGCTTGTCGCATCGCTCGTGCGCCAACTATAACAACCGTTTAAACTCACTTAAATCTTAGCAGTAACGGATCTGACAACTGTGCCAGACACTTGTAGTCTTATATAGGCGTTGCCGACCACAGCGCCGTACTCTCCCTGTTTACGCACCTCTGTATTTGAATACTCATGCGTATACCAGTTTCTTTGCCGCTTTAGTGTAGTTACAAGCATTAACTATTTTCTTAATTAATAGGAATAAAGTTCTGGCAGTAATATTTTCAGTCACGTGTGTACAGCACATTATATGTGCCAGTCCAACAATGGACAACCACATATCTTAAGCCACCCCTCTAACGTTACATGGTTCATTGTAACTTTGACTTTTCTACTATACAGTTAACAACGAATCCAAGTTATACCGTGAATGACCCTCAAAATCTCTTTCTGCGTGATTTATTAATTCTGTTAGGCTTTTATCAGCTGTCTTAATGTATGTGCTACCAGATGTTCGTTTCCTTCTATGTCGTGACTGGTAATATATCCAGTTACCTGACTGGTTGCTTATCTGTATAAGACAAATATCTTCTCTTTATCTGGAAATACTAGTACCAGGGTAGTGGTTAACACCTCTTCCAATTTCTCAAATGAGGTCTCTCAACTGACCTCTCATAATTTATTATCTTTAAGTATGCTTTCTTTTGTTAGATTTGCTGGTTCTATATTACTTTTTTCGACAAAGGAGTCAATGGTATAGCAATTTCAGTACACCTTTTGACGAGTTTCTTAAAATAATTACAGAGTCCTAAAAATAGTTATCGTTAATTTTGATGTTCGTGGGCATAAGAACTAATAAATACCTCATGTCAACATAAGGCCAGTCTTTATATCATACCGACTAACCATATGAGGTAGGTAATTTATCTTTGTTGATGCAAAGTGGTATTTTTCAATACTCTATGTTAAATATGTCAAACATAACCTCTTTAACACACAACACATTTTTCGGTAGGGCAGTATCCTCACTCATCCAGAGTTTTTCATATACCTCTCGGTACATTATCACGCAAATGGTTCGTTTGTGAATTTATTCGGTTCCATTTTTTTAATAGGTTCCACTTTCATCACCGGCGAACCTTGGACGATGTTCACTTGTAGCTGCCATTACCAAGTGAAACAACGTCCCACTGATTTCGAGACTGTACTGTGAAAGATCAATTTTCGCTTGATGTTCATTCAAAAAACCCAGTCCTAAGATTGCACAGTACTATTCACTGACATATATATCCGGGAAAATTCCTTGTTCCAAAAAAATGGTTCAAATGGTTCTGAGCACTATGGGACTTAACATCTGTGGTCATCAGTCCCCTAGAACTGAGAACTACTTAAACCTAACTAATCTAAGGACATCACACACATCCGTGCCCGAGGCAGGATTCGAACCTGCGATCGTAGCAGTCGCGCGGTTCCGGACCGCGCTCCTAGAACCGCTAGACCACCGTGGCCAGCTCCTTGTTCCAACACGGAAATGTAGCAGTGCTGACCCCAATGATACCACATCACTGTTTCCTAGTAACCTATACAATTAAGAGCGCCTATATCCACAAAAAGCCATCTTCCGCTCTGCGTGACTGTGGGGGCTAGCATACTAAACAATGTGTTGGATCACAATGACGAACTGACTAGTTCGCATTGTTTTGTGCATGGAAACATGGCACATGTGCAAGGAATAGATGGAGATCACTTGGTTCCATTGAGCATACATATCTTTGGCTCTGACGAAGTGGAATCACCTGTAGAGTTGGCTCTTGAAAGTTCTGACGTCCTGGATGGCGTGGATATGGATAGGTGTGCCTTACGTGAAACATTTCATCAGTACAGATGACCTGGCACAGGTGAAAGCTAGAATTTTCTTTATGCAGGACATTGGAAACAAAAACACGCTGTCTCTATACTGGCCAAATTACGGAAACTTTCGCTAGTAACTTATTCAGACCACAAATAACAGCTCTTGCAGGAGGTCGGTTGCCTCTTGACTATATCGTCATTTTTATGCGTAGTAGCGGTTAGATTGTGCAATAACCAGTATTCTCCTTGCTACTTCTGTATGTAACTGGTAAGAAGCTTTTCAAATTCAGAGGCCTTATCATATCTGTGTAATGGTTCCGCCTCTAAATGTGTTAAATTTACTGACCACACCGAGGGAATAACTGTAATTTATTGACCTCGTGGAAATACAGTTCATTTATTCAAGTGTAAGTTTCATATGTTACAGCTCATTCGTAGTATTATAATCTCCAAACTACCTGTTCACTTCACTAGCAAACATCATATTTCTGTTATATTACAATCTAAATTTTTGCATTAACGATTAGTAGCTTTTCCGTCAACTATTCGTTCATGCAAAAATTTGGATTGCGAAATAACAGAAATATCGTACAAATGTTACTTAAATGAACGTATCGAATGTGAATCAGGGCAGAAGTCTTTTTCAAGCACCAAACATCACGAAGTCCACGTGGCCACACATGGTTGGAAGTGCAAAAGCTCAATGAAAAATACTGGCAATTAAATACCACTAAATGCCGAAAAATAAAGCGAAAATCCCGATCAAGCAAATGTAAAGCGGAAAAGACCACAAAATCGCTGTCTGCACCTATCTAACCCCACATCCTAATAATCTCAACTCAGATGAACGTTCAAAACTGAGCAGCAACTTAGCTGCGTTGTCCGATCACAACCAATGCAAATGAGAGAGTGCTTGTTCTTTTATCCTAACGACTTCCCCCCCTCCCCCTTCGCCTGTGTTCACAGTGAGTCCATTACTCAAAGGTCCCGCAAAACTGCCAACCTCTGCTATTCAGATAAATGCCGTCAGATCCATCTTGTAAGTGATCTCTCAAACTATACCGTAACAGAAGGTTTTACGTGTCTTAACATCCATTACTAAGCGGCGGAATTTTGAAAGTTGCTAAGTCTTTGCCATAGCTACGTCTAATTCAAACTGACTGAAAGGGAGCGGGATGAATGTGCTATCTCTCAACAGATGTCATTTGTTTTTATTATTATTCATACTTCTGCTCTCTTTCAGACAAGCTGAAGCTTTTAATGTTTAGAGATATGAAAAGTGTCAGCAAAGATTTGATGGTCGCGTTTTACACTTTCTGTTGCTCATCAGTAATTTCTCCATTCCGTGGTCTGCTCTGAAGCCATAATTTCTGATCTGTTGCCTGGTTATTCCATTTAACAGAGGCCGTGATTCTTCAGTATGTTAGAGAGAATTACTATGTCGTCACTGCCTCTTACCTATATTACCTTATCAGCTTGAATGTTTGGATCACTGCCGAATCCTTCTTTAAGTTTTGGTTGGAGAATTGCGTCCTAGTCTTACACCTGTCTCAATCTGAGTATTTCTGCGGCTTCTCTTTTGGTTACTCTAAAATTTATACTTCACCCATGTTTCCCATGGTATATGCCTACATTCCTGACGATTTCTTTTACCAGTACACATTGTCTTCTAGGAAGACAGATCCTGTGAAAATGGTCTTGACTTCCCGTAGGTTTTCCTTACGTTATGAAATGAAACATCAGAACCGTCTCTCTGGAGTCTTTTTCTTTCCGAAAGCCATCTAAGAGGTGCTCATGTTTATTGCCCAGTCATTTATGTAGCGCGCCTGTCAGCTAGTAAGTTACACAAACTGACAGTTAAGCAAGCACGAAACTGAAACTGAATAGTACTTTGCTCCATCGTTTGTGTGAAGCCTCCACTACGTACTTAAAATAATGATTATGAAAATACCGACCTTTATAGATGCTGAATCTAAGAATGTGTTTGTACTCGCTAATCAAAAAGTATCGTCTGTGTGGTATCACCGCCAGACACCATACTTGCTAGGTGGTAGCCTTTAAATCGGCCGCGGTCCGTTAGCATACGTCGGATCCGCGTGTCGCCACTATCAGTGCTTGCAGACCGAGCGCCGCCACACGGCAGGTCTAGTCTAGAGAGACTCCCTAGCACTCGTCCCCAGTTGTTCAGCCGACTTTGTTAGCGATGGTTCACTGTCTGCATACGCTCTCATTTGCAGAGACGACAGTTTAGCATAGCCTTCAGCTACGTCATTTGTTACGACCTAGCAAGGCGCCATATTCGGTTACTATTGATATTGATATCGTGAATCATGTACCGTCAAGAGCGACGTTCCTCATTAATGGATTAAAGTTCAGTATTAAACTAATTACGTCCACTTTCTGAATACTCATTCCTTGTCATGTTCCAGGCCTCACGTCAGTATAGTTCATCCCTCCTCACGCCAGCCTGCGTGAGCTAAAACGCGTGCATTTCGGCCTCCTCTAGTAACACGGTGTTGGCTCTTCTGCTAACCCAACAGTCTGCATAGGTGGCTTTTAGACATTCAGACTAATCACTAGAAATTCTCAACACGTTGTGTCTGACTGTATTTCCCCCAGGTTCCTGAATAAGACTATAACTGTTACTTACTCTTTCGGATGCATCAAACTCCACTGGCTTTCACTTCACGTCTTCAACAGAAATGATGTGGAGGGATCGAAACTCTTCAGCAGCTAAGCTAAAGTTTTCGTTTCAACGCTTCAGTAAGGCTAACCTCTTTCAGGAAACAACTTTGCAGTGTATAACAAGTACCGAACTCTATTATTTTCAAGTACCCTCTGCGGCCGCCAATATTGGAAAAACGCGAGCCCATTACCGGAGTTTCTAAATGAACCAGAAAAACAAACACGAGGCCCGCAGCAGTTGGAAATTTTCATTAGCATAAAATTACGATGCGAAAGCGCATAGTGAAATATCGGCGCGAGCAAATAAACGTAATCTCCAGACGCGCTGCTTCGCACCTATACACCGTAATGCTTTCCTCGGATACCGGTTAATTACGCGAGTAACGCTCCTACGGAATTTACTTCCTCTTTTCATTATCGCTATGAAAAGTTCCTTCGTAAATCATAATTTCCATGCTCTCGCAGGAAATACTGTGCTTTCATCTCAGCAAAATGACGAGTACTGTACATTGCGGCGAAGGCTGCCAAGAAAACACAGGCTGGTACACCTTTGCTCTCCAAGTTTTTAACGGTTTCATTACTGAAAAAATGTGAAAAGTACGTTACAGAACATAATACTCTTATAGTAGTGTTTGTAACTACACATACAAATCCAACACACGATTATTCATAGATTTACATTATGTTAGATTCCGTTTTTGTTCCATACACCCAAAAATGAGATGGTTCTTATGGGTGTGGAACATGTCAGGTAGTATAACATACAAATCATAGAACATCTGAATACAATACTTACTTCCCTGATAATTTGTAAGGAGATTGTCAACATATGTCAATACGTTACACTAAAATGGAACTGACAATATTTACATAATTTATCATAAACACAATACCTAGTCTTCACTGTTATGACCAACTGCCATCAAAATTGAAATCTAACGGATATTTTTGCTGATGCTGATCTAAAACTTTTGTTAAGATATTCATTTATAGAGGAGAAGGAGTTGTCTACCAAAAGTTTTTCAAATTCTGTTTAAACTGTGCTTCATCTGAAAAAAAGTTTCTAGCGGTTTCTGGCAATTTATTGAAGAAGTGTTTTCCTGAATACTGGGCCCTTTTTGGTCCAAGATAAGTGATTTTAAGTCTTTATGTACAACCTGATTTCTCTTACTCCTAGTATTGATACTATGTATTGAACTATTGATTGGAATTAGACACATATTTCTGGAAACAAATTTCGATAAGGAATAAATATACTGAAAAGCAGTAGTTAAAATACCCAGTGACTTTAACAGGTTTATACATGATGTTCCTGAACGTACACCTTAAACAAGTCTCATTACACTCTTTTGCACTATAAAAACTTTATCTCGCTTTCATGAGTTGCCCCAGAATTTGATCCCATATGACACAACAGAACGTAAGCAACCAAAGAATGCGTAGGTTAAATTCTGCATCTGGTGAATTTGTACCAATTAATGAGACATTTATGTGTTTTGTGTACAATTTTGGGGTAACATCTGACACTTTCTAGTACCAGAAGACAGTGCCGCATGCTACCTCAGGGGCGTACTCGGAATACATATCTGAAGAGTGGAAATGTCAAACGTTCTAATTTTAAGTGCCAAATCTCTCTGTTGTCAGGAGAATAAACATAGCTTACTTCTGCTCTGAAAACATAGAAGACATCCTGATACTGCCACAGTGTGCCATTATCTGTTTTACCTCATGAGTGCAATAAAAAAGTGATAAATTAGGCAATAAATCGATAAATATGAAGAATGTATGTATGTATGTATGTATGTATGTTCCACAACTCCTACAAAACCACTGGACAGATTTCAACCAAACGTGACACACATATTCCTTACTGTCATCACACAATCTATGGGGGATAATATCCACCTAACTATCATAGTTACCAGCTATGACATCACAGTCAATGACATGGGTGAAAAACTGCCGTTATGCACGATGTTTAAATTTATTACCTGTGCGCTACTAACTTTCTTCGCAATAAATGTTCCAGACATTGTCTACATATTCCTGTAAATGCAACTACAAAAGTATATCACGCTAGAACACATAATATGACACCATAAACAGTGAGATGTATGAAAAGAGGCTGCATTGTACATAACATTGAAATTTATTATTTCTTTGCTACTAACTCTAATTGCAACACCTTTTGGAGAGGGTATCCACACATGCTGTTGAATGTACGTATAAAATTATATCATTGTATGACATAGATCAGATGATATGAGACCACAAACATATGCACGGAAAAATGCTGCATCATGCATGAAATTTTAGTACAATTATTCTCTACTGCTAAGACACTCCTACAGTTCAATTCAAGGGTATTCCAAACACCTCGCAGCGCGTTTTACAGCTTTCATCTGCTCAGCGCAAACGGCTGTAGGCGAAAATAATAGCTCTCTGAAGAGCTATCAAGAGACATTACCATAGAGATGTTTACAAAATCGCGTTGTATACAAGCGAAACATACATATGTGCATTTCTTTGTACGATTGTTTCATAAGTCCAAAGGTCTTTTCACGAACGAAATGGAAATTATATTTCTTAGACTTTAATGCTCATTTTTTGTTTGTGATACTAATATAAAATTGGCAAAATTAATATTCAGATAATGCTTGGTGTAAGTTAGTAATTTAAAAGGAACGTTCTAGGAGTCATACCAGAAAAATCACTGATTCTAAGGCTTATAAGAAAGTTATTCAAAATACTGTTAACATTGAGGCACTGCATTTCATTTCTGAATACAACTTCAAAAATACAGCAGCAACTAGTGGATCTGTAGAAAACAAAACTCATTTCTCATGTAACTTAAAAATTTTACAAGAGAACAATAAAACTGAATTCGAGAAAAAATCACACACTACTGACTTCTGTTTATTAAACTACTGCTTTCTTCGGATCGGATTGTACAACTGTGCTGTTGTAGAAGAAATGTCAGCATTGTTAACAGCTCCTCCTTTTTTACAACTGACAACATTGCCGGTCTTTCACATAAAGTGTGACACGCAATAATCTTTCCTCTTTTGAATACAAAGGTTTTTTTTTTTTTTTTTTTTGAATTTTCACTTTCTGAATCAAAAATAGTTAGTAGGTCTTTGAGTTGGATGAGTGGAAGATACTTCGATCGTATTGCATTTGGAGACCTTACGCGCCTTCCTTGACAACACTGTTTCTGTGGTAACCCCAAAATCGAAGACATCAGTTGTATGCTCTTGAATGACGTGGAAAGGCTTCACAGTCCTTCCGACTCAACAGTATTGTGTGAATTTTGCGGATGAAGGACGTTGCCAACCTTTCTTCGTTTCCCCATCACGCAAAACCTCATATACAAGGATGAGCCAAAACATTATGACCACTACCCACCGCGAGATGTACGCTGCCAAGTGGAGCTGAGGGCACATGACGCGGTAACAGAAGTATACGAGTGGAGCAGAGACGAATGGGGAATCACTCTAGTGACGACAAGTGGCGCAAATGCGGAAATTCTCCGATTTCAGCGACTCTGACAAAAGCCAGATTGTTGTCTACAACTACATCACACTCCGCGAGCCACTTAATGGTGTGTGATGAAGGGTACTTTCGGTACCACTGTCTGATCCCTCCCACCCTGCTCCACTCGCGAATAGTACGCGGGAAGAATGCTTGTCGGTAAGCCTCTGTATTGGCTCTAATTTTTCAAATTTCCTCCTCTAGATCACAAAGCGTGATTTATGTGGGGGGGAGTATTACGTTGTCCGACTGCTTCTGAAAAGTGCTGTCCCGAAATTTCAATAGGAAATCTCTCCGTGACGCACAACGCCTCTCTTGTAACGTCTGCCAGTGGAGTTTGTTTAGCATCTCCGTAACGCTCTCTAGCCAGCTGAACGATCCCGTGACGAAATGAGCCGCTCCTCGTTGGATCTTCTCTATCTCCTCTATCAGTCCCACATGATAGGGGCCCCAGATAGATGTACAATTGATTGATTTATTTATTTTAACAGGGAAGCTAAAACAGCTTCGGTCTGATCCGCCACTGCCCGCAAGGAAACTAGATTTATTGTGCGGTATCGTTCCCTGTATATCTAGTAGAGCCAACCAGTGCCCTTAAATAGTGCAAGGAGTCCCGGCACCAGTTTTTTGTAAGACACCATTTCTTCAGGTCTAGTTGTCTAGAAGATTCTGTATCTTATACTCTCCAGTGCCATGCATTCGAATATAATGTGTGATGCAGTTTCTTCACCCTCATCACAGATCCTACATTTAGGGTCCTCTTACGTTTTACACATTGTGTATAGCTGTTTTCGAAATTCCCATTCTAACATTCTGCATGGTGTCTGTTGTTCTATGTCGTGTCTCCCTACCACTTTCGCACAACGACGCTCTGAGCGTGTTTTTTAGGGAATTGACTAGTTTGAACCTGGGACCTGTTGCTGGTGAGGAGACGCCAGACCACACATGACATGTGGAGTTCAGAAGAGTTCAGTGAGACTAGCGATGGTATAACCAAATACTTAATGATTTCAGCGTCAGCTCCACTGCACTCCCTGTAAAAGAACCTTAATACTAATTAAATTTAGTGGAAGGGGTTCAAGGCTTTCCTATTTTTAGTTAGCTGGTAAAATTACGTCGAAAAAGCAGTTAAGTTTACCATTGGAAATTTTATTCTACTCAAAAAACATTGTTTAAACTGACGATCTTATCTGCAACATAATCTTGAAATATTGTGCTGATTATTTACCAGTAATAAAATTAATCTTCAATCTTTTTGATATGGCTCACATGGTGAAGTCCTAAGGTTTTGCCTGTTTTACTTCAAACCTGTACTGAAAGTGTTTAATACTGTCAGTCTTAGGTAAAAATACCTCTGCTTTATCTCGTAAAATACCCTCTAATTCTCTTTTACTGTGTTCCAAAATACCTTGAACTTCTTGCAATTTTTCGTCGATTTCTTTATGGACTTCTAACATGAGTTGAGGCGATTTCCCCTTTTGTGCATACCATTCTAATTCTTCATCCTCTTTATCTCGCGTCATTCTTAATTGTTTGTTTATAACTGGTATTTCTTCTAATTTTAGCTTATGCTCAAAGAGAAGTGTGACATTCCCGAATGTTACGCTACCTTTCCCGATATCTATTATCGCTCGTCTCTCATTTAAAAAATCTGCACCTATAATCAAATCTACAGTTAGTTTAGGTATAATCACGAAGTTGGCTTCGATCTTTTGACCTTGACACGAAAGAGTTAACCTTGTTTGTCTCGTAACTTTCGCAGCATTGTTTCTAATAGGACCTCTTACTTTAATCTTACGTGTTTTCAGAACTGGCATGAATAAATTTTCTGAGATCGCAGTCAGTTCACTTCCGCTATCAATTACAATATTGACTGGGATATGCTTTACCATGGCCTTCACAACTGGTTGAATTTGAAAGGGTTGGTTCTGTTCTTCTTCTTCTTGCATCAACGAATCCTCCACTGAATCATACATGAGTATTTTCAGGAATTTCCCTTGGGAATTCGAACTTTCTGTTGGATAAGCTTCGACTGCTACTTCTCTCTCTTTTATTTCCTCTTCTCTATTTCTTCCTTCATTTACGGTTTCTTCAACATCCTCTACTTTTTCCTCATCCTCGTCTATGTTCTCCTTCTTCGTCGCTACTTCCACATAAGCGCGTCTAAATGCTCTAATTACCGCTTCATAACTTCCTTCATTATATACGTTGGGTTGTGTGCCCACTAGTAACTTATTTTCAACTTCTGTCGACTGCGCATTATCCTCATTGAATTCGCTTTCCCTAGTTACCATCTCAAATAGCTCTGAAATACTCATTACTTCGTCCTTTCCTCCAACATTCGTTGCGCTTGCCTCTGGTAATTCATCTTCCTCGTCAGTATTCTCCCAATTAATTTCGTCCCAACACGATATTGTTATTTTCCTGTCTTCGTTTTCATCTGGTCCTTGCGGATTTGTTTCTTCCTTCTTCTCTTCTCGTGATAAGGTATTTACTTCTCCGTTCAAGGTGCTGCAATTGTCCTGGGTCGGTGCGTCATTTTCTTTGGCATGGGCGCTTAGCTGTCAATTCGAACGATTATCGGGGTTTGGTGGTCTTACCTCCACCTCTTCTATCTGAATTAACTTGTCTTGTTCAGCTTGTTGATATTGGTTTCTTTGTTGATAATTTGTCGGTCTATTGGCGCTCCAATACCCGTTCCGATTGTCGTTATTCCCTCTGTAATAGTTGTTGCCGTTCCTGGGTGAATTATAGTTATTGCCATATTCTCTTCTAAATCCATAACCGGTTCCTTGTTGAAATCTATTGTCGTTTCTTGGTGCGAAGTTATCACGTGGTTCGTAATTATTGTTTCTTCGTACTGTGTCTTGTGGATTCCACTGCTTTTTGCTTTCGTTGTCACGTGCGCTTCCTCTTTTTCTTGCATCATCTTCCGAAAATATGAACTCTAGTTCCCTTAGAATACCTTTAAAGGCTTCGACGTCATTGCCTCCCCGACCAACTAATGATTACTGGTACTTCAATGGTAACTTCATCCCGCATAATTTTATCAACTCTCCGTCACTGTATGGTACATCTAAGCATTGATTTTTCTTTGCCATTAATTCGAAACGTTTCAGGGGATTCTTCTCTCCTGAATTTTCAAAATATGGGTTCTGTAATAATTCGTACTTCACTCTGTTCTGTGCTTCGCTGGACCAATATCGTGAGAGAAACTTCTCTCTGAAATCTTCGTACGGTCGGCATGTCGCTGCAACATTTTGCATGGCTTCTGCGACTGTTCCTGACATGGGTGCACATATAAAGTCGAATTTGTGTGCTAGCGTCCAGTGTTCTGGTAATCCTACTCGGAATTGATCAATAAAAGTTCGTGGATGTAATGAGTTTCCTTCTGGAAAATGTTGAAATTTTCTGACTGTGATGAAATGATCGTTGTCGTACTTCGTCACAGTTCCATATGAAATTCGCGATTCTTCGACACTTTTGTTTCTGATCATTTCTACCGTCGTTCTTTCCTATTGTGGTAGATCCATTGGATATTGTCCACTGTAACTTTCGCCTACCCTTGCGTAGTATCGTTGGAGTGGTACGCAATAATTTTCTTCCATTGGTTGTGAACGTGTAGCTGAATGCATTGCACTGTACTCTTCGCGACTTGGCTTTCCGTTGTCAGGCATTGGTTCGGTATCTTGTCTGGCTAACCTTGCTGCTTCATTGCACGATCCAAACTGTCTTGACACATACATTTGTGGTTCTGCATGTGTTTGTGGTGCCGTTTGTTCATCAAGAATTTCGAAACGTGTTTGTTGCGGTGCAGGCTGTCTCATTTCACGTATGTTATTTTCCGCCTGTGATTGGAATCGAAAATGCATTATATCTTCGTTAATTGCTTGTTTTACCGGTGCTGTTACAGATACGGATGTGGTTGCAGACTCAGTGTTTGTTCGATCTTGTTCACTACGCTCTTCAATGGTTTGCAACAACTCTGTTCGCAATTCCTGAAATTGTTGCTTCGTTTGCGCTTCTATTTTGACTATGCGGTTATCATATCTTTTCAGCGCTGCTTTTGTGATACGTTTGTGTAACACACTGTTTTCAACAATTTCACGTACTGTACCTGCTGCTTGTCTAGTAATTACGTTTATCTGTTTCTCTCGTTTCTTGACTTCTACCTGGGTGTTGTTACGTAATGTTTTGATCTCTCCTGAATGTCTTTACTCAATGCTTGTACGTCCACTTCTACCTTGTCAATGTCTGTTTTCAATTGATTGTGACCTGTTATTAATCTTCCTATCACTTCTCGAGATTCTTTTGCCTCGTCTTCAATACGAATTAGATGTAACTGAATTTTTTTGTGTGTTCTTTAATCTCACGCATTTGTCTCGAGGTTTCTGAAATTTGTTTCGTTGTTTCTGCATTCTGAATTTTGATTTGGTTCGCAATTTCTATATTTTGTCTTGTCATGGTTTCCGTCATTAACTGTAATAATTCTGCCAGATTGGTGGGTCCTATTGCGTTTTATTCCGACGTCCTACGCTCTGTGTTGTCGCCCAAGTGTTGGTTTGCAACAGATTGCATTGAACTGTGCTGTGACACTTTTCTGCTCGAATTCCTTGTACTCTGTGGTGATGGAGCTCTGATTACTTGTTCTATGGGTTCTACGTATTCAAGAGCAAGTTAGAATCCTCATCGGCTCTCTACTTTTCTGCTCCTCTGTCGTATGCTGACCTAGGTTTTCTGTGCCTTGGCGTACATTATCCTCATTATGGTGCGTTATCTGTCCTATTTCTCGCGATACTGCATCGTCTGTTGTACTGTCCTCTATTCTGTGTCCATCTCCATGTTGGGTCTATACCTCAATTCGGTCAAGGTCTCGATCTGCCATTGCTAATATTTCCGAATCCCTTATTTTTGTTTTAAAAGCAGTTCACGCGCTCTAATTCGCGTCAACATGCGCTCATACGATCCCACGCATTTCATAAAGTTTTTGCACACACGACTTGACAATCCATTCACTTACTTGTTGGGTCAGAACCAACTTGTCAACGATGTATCCGCCACCTGTGCTCTTGCATTGGAGAGAAAACTTAATTCTAACAATATTAAAATTCATAACTTAATTATGCTATTGTCTCTGCTAGAATGTCTCACTTTGTATTGAATACTTTATTACTATCAATCGCTACAGCTACTGTTTTCAACTATTTATGCCTTTAAAAAAATTATTACGAAAATTTTTCAACAGGATATTTTTCTGACCTAGTTAGGCATGTGGTCGACCTCCAATCATGGTATTTTACCATCCTGGCAGGGTCGCCATTCTCTAATATTCTGCGTGGTGTCTGTTGTTCTATGTCATGTCTCCCTACCACTTTTGCAGAACGACACTCTGAGTGTGTTCTTTTAGGGAATTGACTAGTTTGAACCTGGGACCTGTTGCTGGTGAGGAGACGCCAGACCACACATGACATGTAGAGTTCAAAAGAGATCAGTGAGACTAGCGATGATGTAACCAGTGCTTACTAATTTAAGTTATATATTACAGCACTGAAGATGGTCACTAAGTGACAGAAAATCGATTTTGCGATAATAAACAAAAATATACGACCGATGCTGTCTCTCCTTTCAAGTATACCCATTATCTGGTCGTAGTGCACAGGACACTATGGAGTCGCCAATCAAACAAATACTTAATGATTTCAGCGTCAGTTCCACTGCACTACCTGTAAAAGAACCTTAATACTAACTAAATTTGGTGGAAGGGGTTCAAGGCTTTCCTATTTTTAGTTAGCTGGTAAAATAACGTCGAAAAAGAAGTTAAGTTTAACATTGGAAATTTTATTCTACTCACAAAACATTGTTTATAAATTGCACTATTGATAAAAGGAAATGTTTTAATACAGGATGATAAAAACCAACTGCGTTCAACAAAAGTGTGAACGAATATTCCCTGAATGGGTTTCCAAGTTCTACAATGGATCGAAGGATTACCTATGCCATATCACATCTATAATCTAGGTATAAATTAAGTTTCACAAAAGGGAAAACTATCAAAATGGTCTACAGTGACCCTCAATTTTCTTTAATTTCTTATCTAACTTGTCGTAAATTACAGTGGCTGATGTGGCTTCTCAATAATTATATAACATAAAAATCATCGCATTTCAGATTTTAACTTACGTAGCAAATGTGAATACCATGAGCTTCAATTGACGATCGACACTAGTATTACGTAAAGGGGATGTAACAGATGAGACTTCTGCAGTTCTGAGTGAAGCCTTATCCGCTCAAAAATGCAGCATCTCGTGCGTTCATTACCTTGTCGGTGTTCGTCAGGGGGCGGCGGCCGGCGCAGCTCCATACATCTCGCCGTCTCGGAAGCAACTCTTTTCTAACTTCTCCTTACTACAATTTACCGAAGTTGGTTTAAAATAAAAACTGTCTGACTGTGTTTTCATCTGACCAATCAGGGTCTCAATGTTAACCTTAAGCTCCGCCTATAAAAACTCTATCCATGCAATGAGAAACGTTATACTTTTCGTGGTGGGGCAATGTTTTTAAAGTTTGCAACGTAACAGAGACGCAAAAAAGTCTCACGCTAAAACTTGCAGCTGGTGTGGCTCTTTTACCATGGCCTGTCATCAGTCCAGTAATGAGTTTGATCTTGTTCCTGTTCAATCCAAGAATTGCAGAGCTTTTAAAACATGGCTTGGGTTTCATTACCTTACCATGTTTTTGTTTATGGACCTTGGTCCAATATCCTACATGCTGTTTCCTAAGCCAGTTCTGTAGTTCTAATTTGATCATAGACTTGGTGATTGTCAGGACAGGTTCCTTTCCGATAGAGAATCTATGTGCTTGTTCACTGCCACAGATACCTGAGTGGCCAGGGACTCACACTAGGTTCACCATATTGCTTCCCCCTAGCTCCATCAGAGCCCTGTAACAATCTGCAACAATCTTAGATGTTGTTGAAGGAGCTGCCAATGATTTCAGGGCTGCCTGGCTGTCTGAATAGATGTAGATGCTACGGTCATTGTAGCACCCATGCATATTGTCCTCCACACATGCCCTGATTGCAGTAATTTCAGCTTGGAATACAGGGGCTAGTTTGCCTAGAGAGATGATGCTCTCCAGTCTTGGCTGAACCCTGTACACCCCTGCTCCAACGCCTTGGTCTGTTTTCGACCCAGAGGTGAACCAAACGATGTCCCCCATACGGTGTCGAGCTGTTTTTTCCCATTGTTCCGTACTTCCAATTATTATGCTGTAAGGCTTGTCGAACCAGCTGGGTTGTTATTATATAGTCGGCAGGCATTTCGTCAGCCATTCCTAGATTTACCTTACTCACTATCTTCGTGTGTCATTCTGGATATCCGAATGAGACCCAGTTTTTGCCAGTTTTAAGTCTGTATGCCCCAGCTGCTGCCTACATCTTGACCCAAAGGTGAAGTGGAGGCATATCCAGCAAGACTTCCATTCCAGCGGTTGGTGTGCTGCTAATTCCACCCATTATGGCTAACCCGGCCAATCTCTGCACCTTAGCAAGCTCCTTAGCAGCAACCCACTGTTATACCTTCTTCCACCACCCTACGGCTCATTAGGACATCCTCCGAGCATTGGGAATGATTCCTAATGCTAGGCTAACCCTGAATAGCCTGCATAGGACTCTTATGAGCTTTCCTCATGCGTGTTGCAGGAGAGCTGGAAAATTCTATCTGGCCAGGTGACATGAACGGCTGGAATGTTCCCACAGCCCACTGGATTTTGTTGAAGTTCCCAGTCCTCTCTTCGAGTGCTGGAGAACCATTGTCTCTTTGGGGTCACATACTCGTCTGTGTTGTCTGGCAGAGCATATAGAGGAAAGTGAGTTTTGAGGAGCAATCCGAGTGTCTCATATGGTGACTTTGTATATGCCCCATCCTCCTTCCTCAACATACCTCCTGGATTGGTTGGTACTCTAGTGAGAATCTTGTGATGTCTGGCTTGTGCAGCTGTGCCCTCCACTTCCTCACAGAATGCTTTCCAGGATGCCTCCTTTGGTTGTCTTATTGCAAGATTGCAACTGACAAGGGCCTCAAGATATTTAGCCCATTGTCCTTTACGTCTCTCAAAATGGCTCTGAGCACTATGGGACTGAGGTCATCAGGCCCCTGGAACTTAGAACTACTTAAACCTAACTAACCTAAGGACATTACACGCATCCATGCCCGAGGCAGGATTCGAACCTGCGACCGTAGCGGTCGCGCGGTTCCAGACTGTAGCGCCTAGAACCGCTCGGCCACACCAGCCGGCTTTACGTCTCTCAATATTAAACAGTCTCCATGCCTGATTTCTTTGCGTTTCCTGTTTGTTATTACACCAAGGAACACTCCTATTTGTGCACTTCCTGGTGATTGTGCAGTTATCCTGATATGAGGTCACTATGGCAGAGGTAACAGCCTCTGCTACTTCCTCCAGTTCTGCTGGATTCCTTATCAAGGTTTTAATTTCCATTAAGCCTAAGTCAAGGTCTCTCCTATATGTCTCCCAGTTGTTTTACTGGGATTCCGATAGGTCATGGTCTGTCTGATTCCCATTGATGTACATGTGGTCTGATGATGATGGCTCCAACACCCAATGCAATTCTTTGACATAGCTACCGATCGTCATGGACCCAACGGTTATGTCAATTACTTCTTCCCTTCTGCTATTCCTGAATGTATGTTCATCACCCCTATTCAGGACCTCATAGTTGTTAGCTAAAAGATATTCAAGAAGGTACTCACCTCTACTGTTAGTGTCCTTGCTGCCCTACACTAGGTTGTGGGTATTGGCGTCGCATCCCACCAGCAGTTGATCACCTTGCCGATGGCAAGTCTCTACCAGTCTCCTCACCTCCAAGACAGGAGGAGAGCTGTCTTATTAAGAAAGATATGCTGAAGCCAAAATAATTTCTCTCATGATACCTTCCCCACATTGCTGTATTTTAATGGTCGCTAAGTCCCTAGAGCAGAAATTCATCATTGGCATGAAAGAAATGCCATTTGTTACATAGATGTTACATAGATGCTTGTTCTGGAGTTTCTTAGATTCTTTGTATAGATCAGCTTAGCTCCAGTGCCAGTGAGGCCTGATACACCCCCTTTGTATAAATAGGGTTCTTGTATCAGGGCCATGTCCAATTCCTGTCTCCCAAGGCAGCGGCTCAGGGCAGCAGAGGCCGCTTTACTGTGCTGCAGACTAATCTGCAGCACCTTCAGGTTCCGTCTTACTGTCATGTTTGAGGTCTTTGAGAACCCTCACGGTGACCTGCGAAAACCCTAAAAACATTTTCAGGTCCTGCTCCCGCATCACCTTCAGAGACTTCTCACCAACCTCCACCACCAGGGTTCGTTCTTCCGGAGCAACCTTCTGCCTAATCACTCTCCATTATTCTGTCGAGTCTTTTGTGTTCTGGGCCTGTATTTTTCCGAACAGAGCCTTGGGAGAGATTTCCTTAAGGATCTTAAGCACCCATAGCTATATCATTGCGGTCTTAAGAAGCTCCACTGTCCATTAACCAGCAGCTTCGCATCTTCCCACGGGAATATCACGGGCACCTTGTCCTTGAGCCGTTCTACTGTGTGCACCCCCTCACAGACAAAAATGAGTGCACCACGATCTAGACAGACCCTCCTGAAGTTGAGACCTGGGCCAGAGTCCCCACCCAATCTTTTCAAAGAGGGCCATCTGTGCTAGTTCTTCCTGCTGTGAGGTGATGGCCACCAGTGGATAACCTTTCTGGGTAACTGCCACTCTAAAAGCTGAGACTGCAGTACTATAGGTCTGTTTCCGTATTTCTTGCCACGGTTTGTTCTGGACTCGCTTATCCAGGGAGGAGAGAGTCTTTGATTCCTCCCGTATCCGCTTACTACCCGTGTTTGACGTTGTGGGTGTCTGTGTGTTCCCTTCAACCTGAGACAGTTTTTTCCTGGGGTTCTTAGGTTCTAGTTCCTTTAACTCCACCTGTTTTTCGGAAGCCATCCTTTCCCTTCCATTTTCCTCTGTTCGCTGAGTAGCTTCCTCCTCTGGGCGCCAGACAAGCCTTTGATCTTAATCTGGTTTAGCTTCTCGGTTACAGTTCCCACTTATAGCTCAGTTCAAGACGCTGATTCAGTAGTGGGAATGCCGTGCATCGGTTCTGTCCCCGATATTTGGCTATCTGAAGTCTCAATTTGCCCCTCAGTTTGTTTATCTTTCTTTTTTTATAATCGTGTCCATATTGGTCCCATGAGACTTGGAGATCTAGAAGGTCCACACCACGAATGCCTCGCGCGGTGTAAGGCTAATTACTCAGGGAGGTCTCCTGGTATATCTGTGGCTCCGTTTGCGACACATCTTCCCATGTGCCACGCCCCCTCAGCACGGATCTAATCACACCTTGATTTGGGTCAGGGTACAGGGTAGGACTACATAGGGAAGATGGGACGTTGTGGGACACTCTTAGTCTGATCCATAAGCTAAGGCCTTTCCGGCAGTAGATCCTCTACCTTCGGCATATCCCTCAGCTTCCCGCGGATACGCAAGCCTCTCCACCCTCATGGACAGTGCTTCGTCAAGGTGGTGTCCCCCGGGAGGTAGATGTACAATACTCAAGAATCGGGCGGAAAAGCGCCTTATAAGCCACTTCTTTCGTAAATAAACCGGATCTTTTATAAGATATCTTCAGACTTACAATAAACAAGAATTGATACAAACATATAAAGAACGAAATCATATATTCATAAAGCAGTAAACAATGCTGACATACCATGAATGTCTGCCGGAGGCGGTGGCGCATGGAAACCGTCTTGCTGGTGGCTGATGGTGTACTGCAACTTGAAGAACACCAGCGTCATGGTATATCAGCGTGGCGGAGTTTCTGCTTGTGACTTCCAGCTATGCCTTGGCTCAATGTGGCAGTAGTTTCAGGAATAAAATAAAATTAATGGATTACCAAAGCTTACTGGTGGCAAAGTTTCTACTTATCGTAACTTCCAAGTCTGCCATGGCTAAATGCACTCCAACTCTCTACCAGTAGCCAGTAAAAGGACATCACGATAACTGTGGATATGGAGCCACGGAGCAACCCTATGTTTTTAATTGAATTTAACGGAGGTGAAGAGGCCGGCCGAAGTGGCCGCGCGGTTCTGGCGCTGCAGTCTGGAGCCGCGAGACCGCTACGGTCGCAGGTTCGAATCCTGCCTCGGGCATGGATGTGTGTGATGTCCTTAGGTTAGTTAGGTTTAACTAGTTCTAAGTTCTAGGGGACTAATGACCTCAGCAGTTGAGTCCCATAGTGCTCAGAGCCATTTGAACCATTTGAACCATTGGAGGTGAAGAAGGTCTTTTCGTGCTTGTGAGATCGTGTCGTCTGAAGTGGTAATCGAACTCAGGCAGTCAGTAGACGACTCTGCATCACTCCAACAAGCCACAAAACTTCCGATGTTTGCTTCAGGATTTTCTTATAATGATGGGCGCATTACACAGGATGAGAATACTGCCTCCCTGGAGGTAGAATAAATCCATTACAAAATATTCATATATCTGCGCGTCCACATCACATTTCACCATCTGCCTCCGCTATCCAATGCATACTTTCGGGTTGGCTTTGTAATAACTGAAATAAAATCACATGACAGCCATTTGAATAAACTGGGACGATGGTAAAATGCGAAAATTTTTGCAAGACGGGTTGATTTCCACTTTAACTTTCGTGTAGCCTCGTGTATTAGCAATCTAGTGGGAAAGGTGACACAGTGTAAAACCCTAATAATCTTTCCTATGGAAATTGCAATTAGTCACAGGTAATTATTCAGGAAGGCCGTTGTGACGTTAACAGATGAAGTATATAATACGAGGAATACTAGGTACGTAACCTATAACGGCAAAATTTACCTGAAATAAGTTTGATGGCGTACATTTATGCGGCGTGTTGGCATGCAGGTTGCTACACTGCAAGATACAAAGAAACTGGTACACCTGCCTAATATCGTGTACGGTCATCGCAAGCCGCAAAAGAGCCGCAACACGACGTGATATGGACTCGACTAATGTCTGAAGTAGTGCTGGAGGGAACTGACAACATGAATCCTGTAGGGCTGTCCATAGATCCGTTCGAGGAGGTGGAGATCTCTTCTGAACAGTCCATTGCAAGACATCCCAGATATGCACAATGATGTTCACGACTGGGTAGTTTGGTGGCCAGCGGAAGTTCTTTAGCTCAGAAAGTGTTCCTGGAGCCATTCTGTAGCAATTATGGACACGTTGGGTGTCGAATGGCCTTGTTGGAATTGCCCAAGTCCGTCGGAATTCACAATGGACATGAGTGGATGCAGGTGATCAGGGAGGATGCTTACGTACGTGTCACTTGTCAGAGTCGTATCTAGGCATATCAGGGATACTATACCACTCAAATATCAGACGCCCCACACCGTTATGGAGCCTCCACAAGCTTGAACAATCCGCTGCTACATGCAGAGTCCATCGATTCTTTGTCTCCGTACCCGTACACGTACGTATGTCCATACAATTTAAAACGCGACTTATCCAAACAGGGAACATGTTTCCGGCCATCAACAGTTCAGTGTCGGTGCCGACAGGCCCAAGCCAGGTCGTGCTGTCGTCAAGGGTACATGAGTGGGCCTTCGGCTCCGACAGTGCATACCAATGATGTTTCGTTGAATGGTTCGCACGCTGACACTTGTTGATGGGCCACCACACAAACCCGCAGCAATTTGCGGAAGGGTTGCACTTCTGTCAGGTTGAGCGATTCTCTACAGTCGTCGTTGATCTCGTTCTTGGAGGATCTTTCTCCAGCCTCAGCGATGTCGGAGATTCGACGTTTTACCGGTTTCATGATACACTAGTGAAATGGTCGTTAGGGGAGACCCACTTCATAGCTCCCTCGGAGATGCTACGTCCCATCGTTCGTGTGCCGACTATAACAAAAGTTCAAAATCACTTAAATCTCGATAATCTGCCATTGCAGCAGCAGTAACCGATCTAACAACTACGCTAGACACTTGTTGTCTTATACAGGCGTTGCCGACCGCAGCGTCGTATTTCGCCTATTTACAGAGCTTTGCATTTGAATACCCATGCCTACATCAGTTTCTCTGGCCTCCAGTGATGATGATGTTAGTCTGTTGGGAGTTCAACAGCGTGGTTATCAGCACCCATAGAAGTTCCAAGGTCTTTCCAGTCTCGGCACTGCCCTAATGATGAGATGATGGGGAGAACACAAACATCCAGTCCCAAGGCGGAAAAATATCTCCGACCCAGACGGAAATCGAACCAAGGACCTCGTTATCCAGACCACGAGCTGCGGAAGGCGCTTCAGTGTTTCAGCATGCTTCCTAATTGTTATTTTTATCTGAGGCTCTAGAAATTTTGTTACAGTGACTTATTGAATGTTGCACATTTGAGGACCGTGAGGATCATTGTTCAAACGTTGAAACATGAACAACACACGGAGAGTTAATCTTACACTTATGACATTTTGTTCTCGTTGGATTTAGTAGAGAGTTGTAGGCAGTAGAGGCAGCTAGAAACATTTGTTTAGTATATGGGGTAAGTGCATCAAGGGAATCACATCAGACCGCACTGTTACGTGTCCAAACAGACCGGGGTGCTTGGGCAGTGAAAGGACCGCGCAAAGGGAAATTGAACATAATTCTTAGCAATAACACCCACTTACCCAGTAAACATGCAATTAGACCTCGAGTGACACAGTAAATAGATAAACAAAGTAACGATTTGACAATGCAATAACAAAGTGTAGCTACTTGAGCAGAAGACAACAGGCCCGTTTCCCAGTGACACATCCTGAGATGTTCTTCAAACGCCTGCGCCGCCCACTAGTGTGGACGCGCCACAGGACGTACTAGTTGAGTAACACAATCACCGGACACTCCTAGAACACATATGCAAGGTATCTTAAAACACAAATAACTAATGAGAATACGCCGGAAAACTCAGACTATTAGCAAACCAAACAATTTAAAAAAATAAATGAGTTGTGCGCCGAACAAATGATACCTTTTTCGAAAACCCAGCATTAAGATGCGATGAACTTGGTTTTACGAAAGGTATGGCACCAGAAAGGTAGTTATGAGGTTGCGTCGATAAAGGAAACAAGAATGCAAGACTGAAGAAAAATATAGGCAAGTTCACAGGATTTATCGACCTGGAAAAAGGATTCGACAACGTAAAATGGTGCAAGAAACTTGAAATTTAGAGAAACACGGGTAATATACAATATGTACAAGAAGCAAGGGGAAAAAATAGGCGAAGGAGATTAAGAGCGAAATGCATGGATTAAAGTAATGTAAGACAGGGATGTACTCTTTCACCCCTACTATTGAATCTATCATCGAAGAGGCCAGGACGAAAACAAAAGAGAGGTTCAAGACAGGTATTAAAATTCAAGATTAACAGCATAACATACCTTCTGTAAAAGCAGACACATTGTCTAAAGTTTCTGACGAATTTAACTATCGTCCAGTGTTGCTCGAGCTGCTGGTGCTGGACAGATAGAGCATTTGTAATAGCATAGCAAAAGTTTAAAATTTTGTAGTTTGCAATTCATCCCACGTTTGTAGTATGTTTTTATCAATAAATATGGAGTTTCTAAATCAGATCATTCTTTTTGAAACTCTCTGTGTTTTTCCGGAACGGATAAAATTTCGTATATAAATAAGAATTTGACAGAACAGAGCTACTTATAAATGAGATTTAACTGATAAAGGCAATGTACAAACTTGGAAGCCCGTATCTACTTTCCAACTATGTCACGTAGTTTCTTCCTCTCACATTAATGACAACGGAGATAGTTCAACTTCAGCTAGAGTTAAATGAAAGTAATGACAAATTGATTCATTCCATTCCAGCCATATAACATAGAGGTTTAGTGTGAACCACGACCCAAAGCTATGTAATACGTCACTAATTTCAAAATAATTCTCCGTTTCCAATCGTTAAGGGACTATCTGTGAAAATAAAGTATCAAGAGTGATATTTTCAGTTACAAGGTGAAGTGTATCCGTTAATAGAAACGAAGAAAATTGTGTTGACAGTATCTTCTTCCTCTATCTAAACAAAATTCAATAAACGCAAAACTTGTAAGGCTAAAAGAGTGCTGTACTGCATGCAGTTCTACTATACAGGGTGGTCAGAAACAATCTGAAAACTTGTAAGGGTATTACAGGGTAGGTTGTGCCGAGAAATAATTATTAAGAAAAAACATTCGATATGGTTCTCCGTTTCCGAGTTAATTCGCATTGTAGTAGGCCAATGAGACCGTTGTGCACGCAAATTGAAGCGGCGCACCAGAGACGGTGTCGCCGAACATGTTGTTCGTTTGGTTTCTAAAACCAAGAAACAGACCAATCGAAAAATTGGACATGGAACGGTAGTAAGACTGAGTAGTCATGCGGTATCATGTACGCAACGGGAACAACTGGCACCAATGTGGTATGTGGCACGCCACTTGAATTTGCACGTGCAACGGATTCATTGGTTAACATCAATAACAATTAACTTCAAAACGGCGCAAAGTATCGAATTTTCTACTTATCAGTTACTTCTCAGCACAACCTGCCCTGAAACTCAATTACAAGATTTTCAGACTATTTCTGACCTCCCATACACTTGAGCAACATTCCAGTTTGGGTCACACGAGAGATTAGTAAAGGATCCCTTTTGCAGATTGAATGCATTTTACCCACGAACCGAAGATAGCCACCTGATACCTCTACATCTGAGCCTATGTGATCTTTCTATCTCATACTCCCTCGAATTATTAAATCCAGGTGCTTTGTATGATAAGTTGACCAAATTAAATAGTGGTTTATTGGTACTGTAGTCATTAGATACCATGTGTTTCTACGTTGTGAAGTGTACAGTTTTACATCGCCGAACATTTAAAACAAGTTGCCAGTCATGCACCACTCTGAAATCTTATGAAGGCCTAACAGAATGTCTGTGCAGTTTTTCTTCAGAGAGTACCTTATTTTCTATTTTGTCATTTGAAAAAAAAGTCAAAGGGTAATATTGTCCGCATGGTCATTAATACACGACATGAGCAGCAAGAGTCCCAAAACCCTTCCCAGGGACACGCCCCATACTACTTCTACCTCTGTCAGTGTCCCCAACCAAGAGAAAATGCTGTATCCTCCCTCCCAAGGAATCCTCAGTTTAGTCACAAATTTTGCTTGTTACCCCGTCCTATCGCACTTTTGACAATAAGCGTAGCTGTCTTAGTCAAATGCATTTTGGAAACGATGCACCATCGAGTGGAAAGCTTCTTTCCCTGGCTGTGTGGGTGCTGGGAGCTTATAGCGATTACCGTTTCTATACCTGTGAATCTTCTGTAAGTGTTAAATTATTGTCTCTTGATGTTTTCACTATATTCATTTCCTAGTAATTTATACTTGGGCATCCTAGCCCCAATATAAATTGAATTTTCTTATGTTGGGAGCTTATACGTAATGTGTGCAACTGTCCAATTGTACCGCCACTTAATTCACATATCTGAACTAGAATTTAAGTTTGTAATTTACTGGATTTTTTTATAAGAAAGATAGTGCATTACCTGATATCTCTTCCAATCTTTGAATCTACCTTTGAAACAGAACTACAGATTGTGTGAAACATATCGCCTCCAGTAATGCCTATAGCTCTGCCGTGATTGATAATAAACTACAAAAAAAAAATCGTAACATTACACCACTTCCTTACTTGGCCGACACGAACTAATAGCAAGTTACAACAATTCGTGCACCACCCCAAATTTGAGCAAAATTACAGGTAGCCCCACAAAAAAGTTAGTCTCGCAACTAAAGACCTGATTTTTATAATGCCAACGGCATATCAAAATGTTTATTCAATACTAGCGACAAACTGCAACCTTTGTCACAGAGTGGTGTGTGTAACATCATACGCAAGCAGTGTGGAAAAGTGTATTTTGGTCAGTGAGTCATAGCTGTGCAATTAGATAATGTGAATGTGAGAGATGCTGGAGATTAGGAAGGAAGGATTCAGTCTTTGCAGGTCATCTCTTGAGAGAAAACGACTCATATGATGTGTGATGTGAAGTTTCACATTCTGTTAAGGAAAGCAATAACATGACCATATGAAAATTCTGAGAATGAAGAAATATCTGACACGGAATATCAGTGTAGTTTTAAATGACAAAAGTCAACTGCCTTTTCTCTTTCGTTAAACCTAGTTACAGAAACAAGTACTAAATTAAAGCCGTAAATTCTACCTAAGTTAAATGTATTGAGCTGTGGCTGGCTCATGTTATGTGTTGGATGAAACCTTGATTGCTATTCAATGTTTAGTCTCCCGCGGTTATTGCGATTATGCTGTTATCCTCTCTCTCCCCGAGTGGCATCAGCAGTGTGTATCGATATTCGCACCTGGTAATATCTTTGGCCATGGCGCTTATAGTTTCCAGATGTGCAGTGTGCGGGCAGTTGGTCGGTTGGCGTGGAGCAGCGAGGAAATCTCCGCGGCGGGTAGTTTGGCCGAGGCCGCTGGCGGCGTCCACGCACGGGCGGAATGTGTGCTGCTGTTCCCATTGCTACGAGGTCCGTCGCTCACTGATCCTGGACACGAAAGTTGAGTTTTGGCTTAATCTGCCAGCAAGTCACGACTGTTCACAATGTGTGGTTTGGATTTCGTTGTCGGCTGTTGGGACATTCCCGCTAGCAACAACGTGTGTTTTCAAGTTGGCAAATTTTAGCCACCCTCCAATGGAGTTTAACTGTACTTGGTTATTTTGAACTGAAGTGCACCAGCGGAATCTTCTGACTTGTGGCCGTTAACGTTCCGGTTACCTGCCCTGGCCGTTGACGGAAATTCAGGCAGTCTATTTTCCTCATCGTGTTGTCGCTGTTCAGCACGGAGTGTAGTTTGACAGCTCAATGTATAATTGGTTGTGGGCGCCAACAGCTTCTAAGTTGTTCCATTGAACTCCCTGTCGGGTGGAGCGGAAGTTATCTTGTCGTTGGGTCCGTTGACTGTCTGTCGGTCGGTTTGTCGTCGGATCTGTATTTGTGTGGCTTCTATCCGACTTTTAAATTAAGGTTGTTTTGCCATTAAGGAGTAACATTGTTTGGGCCTTCAGCCTAATTGAAAGAACTGATTTAAGATGTGGCCTTCTGCCTTTTAAATTTCTGATTTTGGTTGGAGCCTCAAGTTATTGGCTTTCAGACGATTTTAAATTGAAGTGGTCTTGCCCTTAAGGCATGAGATCACCTGGTAATTAAGTTCCAAAAATTAATGCTGTTGTAAAGGATGAGCCAGACAATAAGGGATTTTACTTTATTATATGAGCACCCATACGGTAACTTCATTTTTCCATTACGGCCAAGCCACGACCGGCAGTGTTAGCTGCCTGTAAATTCATTCGTCCCACGGTCTAGTAACAGGAAGTCAGCACCGAGGAAGGGCACCTTGATCACGCGCTTCTCTCATGTGCTTACGAGGTAACGCCGCCCCAGGCGTCGCTTAGCAGGCAACGCTCTGGAAAGTTCCATGCCGCCCGCACGGTTTGCTCGGTCCTGACTAATCAGGGTGGAGGAAGCCGCGTGGTGCGTCGAATATACCCGGCCGCCCGTCGCCGGGCCCGCTCTCTTGTATTCTTGCTCACCCGCGAGTCGGATGCGCGCCCTGTAGCATTGAACATCTCCTGCTTCTCCCGGTGCTGCGGCACTGTGGACTTAGTTTTGGCAGACAACCACTTTCGGTAGCTTCGCGAACAATGTTCGCCAAATTATAAGCTCTGGCTCACCCTCACCTCCCTAGGCCTATGTAGCCCCATTCAACATGCTTTAGCCAATAAATGGCCTTTCTCTAAAAATTACCCTATTATTCCACAACGCCCACCGCCTGTCCCCATACGCCCATCATGTACACTGTGTGTTTTTTTTTTTTAATTTTCTTGGCCCTTGTAATGTTTGGTCAAATAAATAAAGTTGTATGTTCGAGTGTAACTGACAGCCGCTTATTTTGGCCCCTTTCCACAATTTAAACTACCGTCCTGTCCTGCAGGTTTAGCAGGGCGTCTCACGTATGTTCACAATTTACGTCTATTTTTTGATATTAATGTAACATTTCTGTGTGTAATAAAGATATTTGATAGTTTCCTGTGTAAACGCACTACATAGAATCATATTTGTATCATTTGTATAAATAATATCTGTGCAAGTCACGTGATGGCCTAAGAAACCAGAAGTCGGTAGGTAACGAAATCAGTACAACTTTGCAAAGTATCAGCACCTGTTTCCTATTTAACAGCACACCGAGATGAAGAAAGGTCATCGGATACCTCCTAATATCGTGTCGGACCTCCTATTGCCGGACATAGTGCAGCAACTAGACGTGCCACGGACGCAACAGGTCGCTGGAAGTCCCCTGCAGTAAAACTGAGCTATGCTGCCAATATAGCCGTCGATAACTACGAATGTGTTCTCGGTGCAGAATTTAGTGTACGAACTGACCTCTCGATCATTCACTCCAGTTGTCCAGAACGATCTTCAAACCAAAGGCGACAATTGTAGCCCGGCGACATGGCTCATTGTCTTCCGTGGAAATTCCGTCGTTGCATGGGAACATGAAGTAAATGAATGGATGTGAACAGTCTGCAAATAGCCGAACCTAACCATTTCTAGTCAATTACTTTGTCCATTACGTGTAAACACGGCCACACCATTATGGAGCCACCAGCAACATGCACAGGGCTTGTTGAAAACATTAGTCCATGGCTTAGTGGGGTCTGCGTCCCACTCAGACACTACCATCAGCTTTTACCAAATGGAAATCGGGACTCATCTGACCAGGCCACAGTTAGCCATTCTTCTCAGAACCAGCCGATACTGTAACGAGCCCACCAAGAGAGAATCTGCTGGTGATATCGTGCTATTTGCAAAGGCATTCGCGTAGGTCGTCTGTTGTCACAGTATATTAAGGCCAGATTTCGCTAGGTTCATTCGTCGTACGTCCCACATTGATGTCTGCATTCGTTTCACACAGTATGTTTGTCTGTTAGCACTGTCAATACTATGCAAACGTCGCTGCGTTGTCCGTGGCGAGAGGTAATGTCTGAATTGTATTCTCGGCACGCTCTTGACACGATCTCGGAATATTCAATTCCCTAACTATTACCGAATTAGATCGTCCCATGCGTCTAGCTTCAACTATTATTCCGCGTTCAACGTCTGTTAAAGTCCGTCGTGCGGTTATAATCGCATCGGACACGTTTTCACATGAAGCTCTGCTATTGCACTGCACTTTTGTACAATGTGAACGCGATACTAACGCCATCTGTGTACCACCGCATCACCATCCCATGACTTTCGTCATCTCAGTGTGTATACGGTACGATATCTTTCTGCCATACAACACGAAGGCATTACTTAAAATAACGCTGTGATAATAATACTAGTAATACAAAAGTGATAGACCTATAGTTGCATACTTTACTAAAGATTTTCATGTTCAACTAACTAGACTATAGGAATTTAGTTTCCATTTTGTGTGTAAGTACTTGACAAAATGTGGAGATATTTTTCACTTCGCAAACATCCAGTTCCCTCCCAGCGAACGTATCTCGGTGTAGGCTGATACAGCTTTGTTTCGAAACATGCCAGACCTTTAAAGTCGGACATAAATTCATAACTCCACCGCAACTTTGAATGTAGTACGTAAACTGTAAATGAATTTGAAAACTCCATCTGAGCAAGGACCAATAATTCCTCACCGTTCTGTAGATCAGTTCAAATCTCTTGCAAATCCTTGTTACGAGGGGCAGGCACGAATGTGACAGTACATTTCAACTGATGATAACCGCATCAGCTGCGTCAAAATGATTTATTATTTACGACCAATATCGTTACACCACAGTCACACTTTCAACTGAAAAACTGTTGACCTTTCAATATAAAATATCCTTAAATTCTTCGTATTAGTTATCCATGCGGAGATTTTAAGGACATTATGTACTGAAACGTAAACAGGTCTGACGATAATATTATGAAACTAGTTGTGGTTATTAATTGACTTTGACGCAGCTGTGGTCGTTTTCATCAGCTCAAAACAAATATCTTGGACTAAAATACCAGTTCTCTGAAGACTGAGAGTAGAGGAATAATATGTGCGGAATTACTTTCCTTTTTACAATAGAAAAGAGTAAAGCCGGTTACTTCCACGATGGGTATCATAGTGTGACTGCAAACACTTTTAGGTCTTTCCAATACAACACTGGTCATAGTTAATATTCACATCTCTCAACTGCTTATTATATACTGGTGCGACGAAATCAACATATTTAGCATACGTATATTTATCCTACCCTAATGTAGACTAGTGATGATTCATATCTATTCCCATCAAATTACAGCCGGCCGGTGTAGCCGAGTGGTTCTAAGCGCTCCAGTCTGGAACCGCTCGGCCGCTACGGTAGCAGGTTCGAATCCTGCCTCGGGCATGGATGTGTGTGATCTCCTTAGGTTAGTTAGGTTTAACTAGTTCTAAGTTCTAGGGGACTGATGACCTCAGAAGTTAAGTCCCATAGTGCTCAGAGCCATTTGAACCATTTTTTCCCATCAAATTAAAACTCTGCATTATTATCTCTGCTACGAAGCGCGCAAGTAAACAATGTTACGTAAATAAATGAAAACTGTAACTTTACAGTCGGTGAACTCCATAGAGTATGGATTTTCATCTAAAATTAAAACCGCCACGAGTAATTATTTTATCTTTCGAGTGAGCGACTGATCACCCAAGGGTTAGTCATCTCTGGAAATATTACCATGTGTGAGAAAATATCATACATATTCAAATCCATATGCATAAATACTGCTTAGTTCAATGGAAATTTGTTAGGTCTGCTACTACCGGAGATGATAGAAATGTAAACAACTAAGACAAGTAGTGACACTAAATTCGTCAACTTTGAGTGAAGGTTAGGACTCCAAGTTAGGTCACGAGATCTACCGCATTTTGAATAACAGCAGAATGTTTCTTATATGTTACAAAGTATGCGTTCCACTGCCGAATATATGGTTTACATGTGATCGGCAATTTTTAAAGCCACGTATAGTTTGTGAATAAAAGCTGTGAAGAATTCCTTGTTGGGGTCTAGTACAATGCTTCGTTCTTTTCTATCTTTGATAACATCATACAAATTTTCATAAATCTCACCTACAATCTAGCATACCTAAGGTTTTATTTATCTTCTCCAGGTTGTACTCCGCCGGTAAATGTGGCGCAACACACAGATTTGTACTGACAGTAGTTTTTGTCGACAATAATCCCCGCCGGCTATGGACGGTAATTTGATACAACATTTTTCATCGTGATCAATGTTATTTCATGTCTGATAACGTTAATTAAGCAATTATAGGGTGTGTCAGGTGTTTAGCTGCAGGTGAGAGCGATGTACCAGCGCCCAATAAAACACGAGCGTGTACGTTCCTGTGCGAAAAAATGAAGCATATCCAATTAAAGGAAAATAGTTGCTGGCTTTTTTACACGAAGCGGTTAGTCTATATTTATCGAGGCTTTAAATTTTAGCCGCTATTATTCTACTTGAAATAATGTCAGACAGGCAAATCAGTTATCTAAACAATGAATGAATGTCAAATATAGCGTTTATAACGGTATATTGTAAGCATTACCATAAGCTGTTTAATTTTGAATCTATTTATTATTCACATGCAATACTTCGTATAAAAATGAGGATACAGCATTTGAGCTTTAACTAGTAGCTGACATTAATTTGGAATGTTTCTATCTTTTATTAAACATTTACTTCTACTTCCATATACAGAAATACAGTAAAATATGTAATTCATTTCGAGACATGCAGATTGTAACAGCATTTGTCACTCATTGAAACAATCATTAATGAAATAAATTTTCGGGAAACATTTTAGGAATATTTTACAGTTACACAGCTAGAAGAATTTTTAGAAAAATTAGGAAGACACTCTCGACATATGCGACACACTTGTCAGTAGTAGTAGTAAGTTACGTGGTTGCAGCTAGGTGACTTCTTCGACAAACGACGATATTTCGACAGGTGCAAACCGCGTCATTTTCTGCGGACGAATTCAAAGACAGAGAGGTCTGTAAGGACATTTAAAACGTCGGTATGGTGAAGATATGTAGGTATGCCACACACTTAAAACGAGCGCCACGAGCCGACCAAAGATGACCAGCTTCAAAAATTATCGATACTGAATGTCAATAACCAACGACTGAAGTACCATTAGCTATGCCTCTCTATGGTTTGACAAGGGAGCGACCAGAAATTCTCTGTGCTGATGGTCTGACCAATATAAGACAGACATTAAATGTACTGGCAGTTTCGAATAGGTACCGTCCCTAACTGTACAGTGCAATGACGACAATGAATATTTCTGCCGAACAGAGACACGAAACCGCATTTTCTGCTTTATGCAGCTGGTCGCCCTAAACACTTCGACTATCCGTGCCCGACTCACACCCAGAACCATAGTTCCACACGCCGTGGGAAACCCATGCATGTCCAAAGCAACATTCATCTTTTTTTTTTTTTTTGTCATCAGTCTACTGACTGGTTTGATGCGGCCCGCCACGAGTTCCTTTCCTGTGCTAACCTCTTGATCTCAGAGTAGCACTTGCAACCTACGTCCTCAATTATTTGCTTGGCGTATTCGAATCTCTGTCTTCCTCTACAGTTTTTGCCCTCTACAGCTCCCTCTAGTACCATGGAAGTCATTCCCTCATGTCTTAGCAGATGTCCTATCATCCTGTCCCTTCTCCTTATTAGTGTTTTCCACATATTACTTTCCTCACCGATTCTGCGTAGAACCACCTCATTCCTTACCTTATCAGTCCACCTAATTTTCAACATTCGTCTATAGCACCACATCTCAAATTCTTCGATTCTCTTCTGTTCCGGTTTTCCCAGAGTTCATGTCTCACTACCATACAATGCTGTACTGCAGACGTACATCCTCCGAAATTTCTTCCTCAAATTAAGGCCGGTATTTGATATTAGTAGACTTCTCCTGGCCAGAAATGCCTTTTTTGCCATAGCGAGTCTGCTTTTGATGTCCTCCTTGCTCCGTCCGTCATTGGTTATTTTACTGCCTAGGTAGCAGAATTCCTTAAATTCATTGACTTCGTGACCATCAATCCTGATGTTAAGTTTCTCGCTGTTCTCATTTCTACTACTTCTCATTAACTTCGTCTTTCTCCGCTTTACTCTCAAACCATACTCTGTACTCATTAGCCTGTTCATTCCGTTCAGCAGATCATTTAACTCTTCTTCACTTTCACTCAGGATAGCAATGTCATCAGCGAATCGTATCATTGATATCCTTTCACCTTGTATTTTAATTCCACTCTTGAACCTTTTTTTTATTTCCATCATTGCTTCCTCGATGTACAGATTGAAGAGTAGGGGCGAAAGGCTACAGCCTTGTCTTACACCCTTCTTAATACGAACACTTCGTTTTTGATCGTCCACTCTTATTATTCCCTCTTGGTTGTTGTACATATTGTATATGACCCGTCTCTCCCTGTAGCTTACCCCTGCTTTTTTCAGAATCTCGAACAGCTTGCACCATTTTATATTGTCGAACGCTTTTTCCAGGTCGACAAATCCTATGAAAGTGTCTTGATTTTTCTTTAGTCTTGCTTCCATTATTAGCCGTAACGTCAGAATTGCCTCTCTCGTCCCTTTACTTTTCCTAAAGCCAAACTGATCGTCACCTAGCGCATTCTCAATTTTCTTTTCCATTCTTCTGTATATTATTCTTGTACGCAGCTTCGATGCATGAGCTGTTAAACTGATTGTGCGATACTTCTCGCACTTGTCAGCTCTTGCCGTCTTCGGAATTGTGCGGATGATCTTTTCCGAAAGTCAGATGGTATGTCGCCAGACTCATATATTCTACACACCAACGTGAATAGTCGTTTTGTTGCCACTTTCCCCAATGGTTTTAGAAATTCTGATGGAATGTTATCTATCCCTTCTGCCTTATTTGCCCGTAAGTCCTCCAAAGCTCTTTTAAATTCCGATTATAATACTGGATCCCCTATCTCTTCTAAATCGAGTCGTCTTTCTTCTTCTATCACATCAGACAAATCTTCACCCTCATAGAGGCCATCAATGTATTCTTTCCACCTATCTGCTCTCTCCTCTGCATTTAACAGTGGAATTCCCCTTGCACTCTTAATGTTACCACCGTTGCTTTTAATGTCACCAAAGGTTATTTTGACTTTCCTGTATGCTGAGTCCGTCCTTCCGACAATCATATCTTTTTTCGATGTCTTCACATTTTTCCTGCAGCCATTTCGTTTTAGCTTCCCTGCACTTCATATTTATTTCATTCCTCAACGACTTGTACTTCTGTATTCCTGATTTTCCCGGAACATGTTTGTACTTCCTCCTTTCATCAATCAACTGAAGTATTTCTTCTGTTACCCATGGTTTCTTCGCAGCTACCTTCTGTGTAACTATGTTTTCCTTTCCAAGTTCTGTGATGGCCCTTTTTAGAGATGTCCATTCCTCTTCAACTGTACTGCCTACTGCGCTATTCCTTATTGCTGTATCTATAGCGTTAGAGAAGTTCAAACGTATCTCGTCATTCCTTAGTACTTCCGTATCCCACTTCTTTGCGTATTGATTCTGTAGTGTCGGCAGACTTGCCAACACTGCGCACACTAATTGAAAGAGGCGGCCAAGATGCACACGCTAACTCACGAAGGATGGAGTGAGGTCTGAAACAGGAGACTTAATGAATGTGATAAAGAAAATACGTATCTTTGGAATATACTTAACTTTTAATACATCCTTGTATACATCGTTCTTGATGAGACATCTGGAGATTGTGGCGATACAAGTGACTCTTTATATACAAGCTATTTAAGGCTAATGGCGCCTTGCTAAGTCGTAGCCATTAACTTAGCTGAAGGCTATTCTAACTGTCTCTCGGCAAATGAGAGAAATGGCTTCGTCCGTATAGTCGCTAGCAACGTCGTCGTACAACTGGGGCGAGTTCTCGTACGTCTCTCGAGACCTGCCGTGTGGTGGCGCTCGGTCTGCGATCACACAGTGGCGACACGCGGGTCCGACATGTACTAATGGACCGCGGCCGATTTAAGCTACCACCTAGCAAGTGTGGTGTCTGGCAGTGACACCTCATTCCTCCCCCGCAAATCGGCGAACGGTCGTGTTATAAGGCTTCCGCCCGCCGTGGGGAGGACCCCATGTTGACGTATGCGATGAGGTGGGGAGCCGAACAACAGGCGAGGCTGTGCCACCCGCACCCGGCCATTCGGTCTGAGGGGAGCTAGGAAACGCCTGGAAACCTAGTCCAGGGTGCACGTCAACATGCGGTGCATGCGCCCATAATGAGACAGGAGGGGCCGAAGGGTCGACCTCCAATGCGTCGGGGGATCCGACGCGCGATGACGACATCTGGTCCGGAGCAGGCAAGAGTTCCATGGTGGAGGACATCTGGTCACGGGAAGCGAGCGGCGGCGATTGACCCAGGGAGGCGCTTGGCGGCTGCAGCGAAGCGTCCACTGCGGGCGGCGCCGGCGGCGGCTGCGGCGGCTGCGGCGGCGGCGGCGCGACGCCATGGGGCAAAATGGAAGGCAGCGTCGGTAACACCTGGGGATGAGGCGAGCCAGTAGATGGGTCCCCAGGGCGCTGACCGGACGGCACCGTCGCTGAAAGCAGACGGGGAGCGGCAGAACCCGGGCGACGACAGAGGCGCAGCTGATTGAGATGCCGACGCACCTCACCAGAGGCCCCCAAAACCAAATACATCGCGCGGCCGAGGCAGCGAAGAATGCGCCCTGCGAGCCAACGCCGTGAACCTCGATAGGTGCGATAAAAGACAACGTCGCCAGGAGCAAAAGCAGGAGTCTGCCGCTGCACAGGAACCTGATGCGGCGGATGCAGCAAAGACATCAAGGTTTGATGAGGACGACCATGGAGCAACTCAGCCGGCGAGCGACCATCGCGGTGCTGAGAGTGATACGAAGACAAAAAGAGCAACAATGCGTCCTCCCTAGAATGCGACTCTTTCAACTTCAACATCTGTGACTTGAAAGCCCGGACCAACCGTTCAGCGGCACCGTTTGACTGAGGCGAAAACGGCGCGGATGTCAGATGTTGAATACCATTGGCCTTGCAGAATGACTGAAATTCTGCGGACATGAATTGTGGGCCATTGTCGGAAACAATATTCTGGGGAAGACCTTCAATGCAAAAAATAGCGGACAACGCTTGGATGGTGGCAGATGACGTCGTGGAAGACATCCGGACAACAAAAGGAAAATTACTGAAGGAATCCACCACAACCAACCATCGAGCATTCCAGAATGGACCATCAAAATCGATGTGCAAGCGTTGCCAAGGGGAAGTGGCTTTCGGCCATGCAAAGAATTTCCGCGGTGGGGCGGAATGTTGTTCGGCACACGTCACGCAAGAAGAGCACATATTCGTAATCGCAGCATCGATTCCGAACCAAGTACAGTGCTGACGAGCAAGTTGTTTCGTACGCACTATACCCCAATGTCCTTGGTGAAGAAGCCGTAAGACAGAGGACTGTAACGAACGTGGGACGACGACTCTGGATTGATCATTATCCGAACGCAACAACAAAACACCACGTCGTACAAAAAGTCTCTCCTTGTGAGCAAAAAATCGGCGAATCAGCGGATCCTCGATCTGTGACTTTGACAAGGGCCATTGCGTAGCAAAAAAACGCAAAACAGTAGCAAGGACAGGGTCAGCAGCTGTGGCTGTAGCGACACGACGAAAATCAATCGGAAACGATTCGACCACGTCATCGGTTTCCGAATCAATGAACATGCAAGCAAGTTCGGAAGAATCGAATGCTTTATCCTCAGCAACAGGCAAATGGGACAACGCATCAGCGTTTCCGTGCTTAGCAGTGGACCGATACAAGATATCGTAGCGGTACTGCGAGAGGAAAAGAGACCAGCGAATGAATTTCTGCGCTGTACGTGGAGGTACAGGCGTGTTCGGATGAAAAAGCGATGTCAAAGGTTTGTGGTCCGTGATGATGGTAAAGTGACGACCATACAAGAAATCATGGAACTTAGTAACACTAAACACGAGAGCTAAAGCTTCTTTCTCTATCTGGGAATAATTGCGTTGCGCAGACGAGAGTAATTTTGAAGCAAAGGCAATAGGACGATCATGCGATCGATCTTTGTGCGCAAGCACAGCACCGATCCCGAATTCCGATGCATGGACCATCAACAAAAGTGGTTTCTGGGGATCGAATGGCGTAAGGCAAGTAATTGAAAGCAACGCCGATTTCAACCGGCGAAAGGCGCATTCGCATTCCGTCGTCCAGACGAACGGAACACCTTTACGGCATAAGCGATGAAGCGGAGCTGAAATGGAAGAAGCGCGCGGCACAAACCTGGCATAGTAGTTAATTTTTCCCAACACACTCTGGAGCTGTTTCAAGTTCTGTGGCGAAGGCAACTCCTGTATGGCACGGAGGTGCTCTGGACTCGGATGTATGCCTTGGGCATTTATGACATGGCCCAGATGTGGTAAGTCACGAGCAAAAAACACACATTTGTCCTTCCTCAAGTGAAGACCATTTTGTCGCAAGACCTGAAATAATGTTCGGAGATTTTCTAAATGTTCGGCTTCTGTCTTTCCGGAGATCACAATATCGTCCAGATAGTTCGCAGCAGTAGGGACCGACGCACAAACAGTTTGTAAATATTGCTGAAACAATGCAGGGGCGGATGCACACCCGAATGGCAGTCTTTTGAATCGTTACAATCCAAGATGCGTGTTAACCACCAAGACGCGCTGGGATTCTTCGTCCACTGGTATTTGCAAGTACGCATCTGCTAGGTCCAATTTCGAAAAGTATTTACCCGGGCACAGTTTATCAAAAAGATCTTCCGGGCGGGGCAAAGGAAAAGTTGCAGTCACAAGTTGTGGATTCACAGTTGCCTTGAAGTCCACGCAAAGTCTCAATTTTCCGGAAGGTTTTTGCAAAATTACTAAGGGTGAGGCCCAGAGAGAAGCCTGCACACGTTCAATTACACCTTGAGATTCTAAATCGTTTAATGTTCTTGCGACCTCATCATGCAATGCGTGGGGAACATTGCGCGCTCTGAAAAATTTCGGTTGCGCGTCCACTTTGAGTTCCAAATGTGCTTCATAGTTCTTAGCGCAACCAAGGCCCGATGCAAAAATGTCTGCAAATTCTTCACAAAGACGAGAAACACTGGCGGAAGGCACAGTCTGATTCACGGATAGGACCTGATTGACTATAGACAAGTTAAACAACTGAAATAAATCTAAACCAAACAAGTTCACTGCCGTAGAAGAACGAAGAACGTAAAATGACACAAGTTTTGTTTGTCCCTTGTATGTGGCAAGAAGGCTGCACTGACCTAACACAGGTATCTGCTGTCCTAAGTAACTATGGAGCTGAACATTTGCGGCACGCAATGGAGGCTTGCCCAGCTGTATGTACGTGTCTTGATTGAGCAATGAAACTGCAGCTCCGGTATTGAGCTGGAATGGTATCACTTTGCCTCCAAAGTCTAAGTCTACAAAAAGTTTATTGTCCTGCTGACGACAAGAGCGACTTTCACGTGCAATTTGAATTGATACAGGTACAGAAGCACTTGCGACTTTATGGGTGTTCCGGCGACGTCGACGCACACTTTGTGCGGGACGAACACAGTCACTGTGAGATAAAGTGGCACTGGACGGGGTGGAATGAACGACATGAATGTCCATGGGCGAAGGTCCACGAGCCTGATTGTCCCTGGTTCGATTCCGGCGCGAAGCAAAGGGCCTGGATTGGTTTTGATTGTCTGATCGTAGCTTTTTCTGGCAAACACTTTGAACATGTCCTTTCGTATGACAGTAAAAGCAAATAGCTTGGCGTGACAGGCAATTGTCACGCGAATGTCTAGTTGCACACCGCGGGCATGATTTGAGCACGGCATTGGCCTGCTTACGCGGCACACGTGTTTGCGAGCTAGGCTGCAGCTGCTCGGACGTGCGCGAGGGCCGTTTAGCGTCCCGTGCTGCGCGCCCGGCGGGCCGGTCAATGCGACACACTGCTGGCGAAGTTTCAAATGATTCCTGAGCAAAGTCAAGTGTGTCTTGCCTATCCAATATGTCTATCACTTGTTGAAGGGAGGGATTTACTAGTTTCAAAATCTGTTCCCGTATGCGAACATCAGAAACGTCCTGTGCTATTGCATCACGCACCATAGTATCTGAATACGGAAGTCCACATTCACATGCAAAATCACAATCCCTAGTAAGTCCTTGCAATGTTGCAACCCACTCCCTATTAGTCTGACTGGCCGTACGTTTGGTACGAAAGAATGTATACCTTTTTGCAACTACATTAACTGTTTCTTTGAAATAGGCATCTAAAGCAGAGAAAATTTCTTCGTAAGACAGAGTTGCTACGTCGCGTCGGGGAAAAAATTTCACTATCACACGGTAGGTGGACACACCGACACAAGAAAGCAAAAACGGCTGCCGCTCATTACCTTGAATTCTGTAGGCGGCTAGATGGAATCCAAACTGGCGTGACCATTCTGGCCACGTTTCTTGCGTTGAATCAAAATTACGGAAGGATGGTACAACGGCGTGTTGTGGCTGCGGTAGCGATGAAGCGGCGGCGGCTGCATCGTGTTACAGCGCACGTTGACCCTGGACGAGCTGTCCCAGGGCATCCAATAACGCCTGCGTCTGCTGATTCTGCAAGCGATAAAAGTCGGACAGTACATCGGGCGAAGCCATGACACAAGTAATGTAAGCAAAGCAAGAAGAACGAAGACCGTTTTTACGCTCGTCGCCAAAATTGTAGTGTCGGCAGACTTGCCAACACTACGCACACTAATTGAAAGAGGCGGCCAAGATGCACGCGCTAACTCACGAAGGATGGAGTGAGGTCTGAAACAGGAGACTTAATGAATGTGATAAAGAAAATACGTATCTTTGGAATATACTTAACTTTTAATACATCCTTGTATACATCGTTCTTGATGAGACATCTGGAGATTGTGGCAATACAAGTGACTCTTTATATACAAGCTATTTAAGGCTAATGGCGCCTTGCTAAGTCGTAGCCATTAACTTAGCTGAAGGCTATTCTAACTGTCTCTCGGCAAATGAGAGAAATGGCTTCGTCCGTATAGTCGCTAGCAACGTCGTCGTACAACTGGGGCGAGTTCTCATACGTCTCTCGAGACCTGCCGTGTGGTGGCGCTCGGTCTGCGATCACACAGTGGCGACACGCGGGTCCGACATGTACTAATGGACCGCGGCCGATTTAAGCTACCACCTAGCAAGTGTGGTGTCTGACAGTGACACCACAGATTCTTCCTGACTAATGTCTTGAACTTCAGCCTATTCTTCAACATTACTATATTGTGATCTGAGTCTATATCTGCTCCTGGGTACACCTTACAATCCAGTATCTGATTTCGGAATCTCTGTCTGACCATTATGTAATCTAATTGAAATCTTCTCGTATCTCCCGGCCTTTTCCAAGTATACCTCCTCCTCTTGTGATTCTTGAACAGGGTATTCGCTATTACTACCTGAAACTAGTTACAGAACTCAATTAGTCTCTCTCCTCTTTCATTCCTCGTCCCAAGCCCATATTCTCCTGTAACCTTTTCTTCTATTCCTTCCCCTACAACTGCATTCCGGTCGCCCGTGACAGTTAGATTTTCGTCCCCCTTTACATACTGCATTATCCTTTCAATATCCTCGTACACTTTCTCTATCTGTTCATCTTCAGCTTGCTACGTCGGCATGTATACCTGAACTATCGTTGTCGGTGTTGGTCTGCTGTCGATTCTGGTTAGAACAACCTGGTCACTGAACTGTTCACAGTAACGCACCCTCTGCCCTACCTTCCTATTCATAACGAATCCCACACCTGTTATACCATTTTCTGCTGCTGTTGATATTACCCGATACTCATCTGACCTGAAATCCTTGTCTTCCTTCCACTTCACTTCACTGACCCCTACTATATCTAGATTGAGCCTTTGCATTTCCCTTTACAGATTTTCTAGTTTCCCTACCACGTTCAAGCTTCTGACATTCTACGCCTCGACTCGTAGAACGTTATCCTTTCGTTGATTATTCAATCTTTTTCTCATGGTAACCTCCCCCTTGGCAGTCCCCTCCCGGAGATCGGAATGGGGGACTATTCCGGAATCTTTGCTATGACACTTCTTCAATTGCAGGCCACATGTCCTGTGGATACACGTTACGTGTCTTTAATGCAGTGGTTTCCATTGCCTTCTGCATCCTCATGTCGTTGCTCATTGCTGATTCTTACGCCTTTAGGGGAAATTTCCCACCCCTAGGACGAGAGAGTGCCCTGAACCTCTATCCGCTCCTCCGCCCCCTTTGACAAGGCCGTTGGCAGAATGAGGCTGACTTCTTATGCCGGAAGTCTTCGGCCGCCAATGCTGATTATTTATCAAATTTTAGGCAGTGGCGGGGATCGAACCCGGGACCGAAGACGTTTTGATTATGAATCAAAGGCGATACCCCTAGGCCACGGGTACCTAACACGTTCATCTTACTTTTCACAATACTAGTCGCCAATACCGGGCTTGCGACTTACTAAAAAGAAAGCAAAAACGAAGGTTCCTTTGTAAGGAAATAAAATCAATGGGACTTACGAGTTCAGGTACATGGACGATGACATATGGAAGTTTTGGCATAAATTTTCGCTGTCGTCATTCTATCAAACAGCTGGAGACTGTTGATATTCAGAACTACGAATACATTTCATTTCTTTCGCCGCAGCTGCAGTCACCGCATTCCATCGCACTTCTTCATGACACAAGCACTGCAATTTGTATATTCGCCGTAATATATGACATGCCACAATTGCAAGGAATACGATAGACACCCGTCCGAAAAGAATCAAGATCGTCGTTTACGGATCCTTAAAGGTCTGCAATACTATACGCCGATGTAAAAACACTTTACACGTCATATTTCCGCAGAATACCACTAATTATGTGGGAAATGCATCCAGCGTGAGGCAAACAGGCCATAAACTTTGTAAGTTGGCTGTTTAGGTTCTTATATTGGTAACGCCACCGCCACGTAGCGCTCTGTATGAAAATCACTGGCTGTGCTGTGTGCAGTCTGTGGCTGGTTTGCATTGTTGTTTGCTATTGTAGTGTTGGGCGGTTGGCTGTTAACAGCGCGTAGCGTTGCGCAGCTGGTGGTGAGTCGTCAGCAGTGGTGGATGGGAGAGAGATGGCGGAGTTTTGAGAGCGGATGATCTGGACGTGTGTCCATCAGAGAGGGTAAATTTGTAAGACATGATGTCATGAACTGATATATATTATGACTTTTGAACACTACTAAGGTAAATACATTGTTTGTTCTCTATCAAATTCTTTCATTTGCTAACTATATGCCTATCAGTAGTTAGTGCCTTCAGTAGTTAGAATCTTTTATTTAGCTGGCAGTAGTGGTGCTTGCTGTATTGCAGTAGTTCGAGTAACGAAGATTTTTGTGAGGTAAGATTTCATGAAAGGTATAGGTTACTGTTAGTCACGACCATTCTTTTGTAGGGATTACTGAAAGTCAGATTGCGTTGAGCAAAAAATATTGTGTGTCAGTTTACTGAACGTCTGAGTACGTTCAGTTTTGCTCAGCTGTTTGAAAAGCAAATAACGTAAGATGTTTATCAGCACAATCATTCATTAATATTTCTAAGGGGACGTTACAACGTAGCTGCAACCTCTTTATTGTCATCACTCACAGGATTCACGGTTGGTATGTAGCGCAACGAGCGTCTCATCGTTCACTATGACCATTCTGACGAAAGGTAACCTCGAGATCGATTAATTTAGGTTGCAAGCTTTCCGGCACAAAGATGACGTGGGCTGTGTGAAACGGTATACTCGTACACTTCATGCTGATCCGGATGGTCACAAACAACGGCCTGTAGACACAAATCAGGGCACGCTGGCTTCTTTTATATATGGACGTTTTGTGATACCATTGGAAAGCTTTTGACGACGGTCCTTTATCAGTACTGGGACAAGGTTTCAATTTTCCATCGAAGCCGAAGCTGGTTTTATAAGTTCTGTCGAATAGGCCGAGAAGCTAAGGAGAGAAGCATGCATGTTCTGACTTGGGTACGTTTCCCCAAGAGCAATAGAGCTGTAGCTGATTCGCTGCTTTGAAATTAGAGTATTTTCTGATGTTGCAATTTTACTCTCGTACAATGGAAATGCTACATTTATGTTGGACAGGAAGGATTATGTTCTTCAGATGCAGCTTTTTGTATATCATTCAATGCATCGCAGACTCAGTGCTGACCTGATTTAATGCGCTGAGAGAAAGATTAACAAATTCTAAATAGAGGTTCCTTGCTTGAACAGTCCTAATTTTATGTGCTGTCACCTCAAAATTATGTGGCTTTCCGAAGATCCCAAAGGAAGAGTTTCCTCTTAGGCCAATTGTCAGAAACATCGGTTCCCAGACAAAGCATGTAGCAAGACACCTTGGTACCTATCGAGCCCAATAGTATGTCAATGTGCACCACATTAAGAAGTCGGTGGATATCTAAGTCCATCAGAAGACTGCATTTGAATGACTAATATTTTATTAAGTTTCGTTGTCGTCTCTCTCTCTCTTCACAAGCGTTCTGATCCGTTGTAGCCGGCCGGTGTGGCCGAACGGTTCTAGGCCCTTAAGTCTGGAACCACGCGACAGCTACGGTCGAAGGTTCGAATCCTTCCTCGGGCATGGACGTCTGTGGTGTTCTTAGGTTATTTATGTTTAGGTTGTTTTTAATTCTAGGGGACTGATGACCTCAGATGTTACGTCCCATAGTGCTCAGAGCCATTTCTTTGATCCGTTGTAGTCAATTCAGGTTAGGTTCGGTGTCGAATTAACGAATGTTTTTCGACATGAACTAACTTCCACTTGCATTTTATGAAATGATCAGTATAATGAACGTACTGATGAAGTTGCAGTGAGAAGTCCTTTGTAGCTTATTATTGGCAAGTGAGATGCGCGGGCTCCTATTGTCCTTCTTTTCCGACGGAAGTCGCTAGCTTTGAGTGAGAGCTAAGCTGTTGGAAGTAGAAGCCGCGCAGAGGGAGTAGAATGTGATGTAAGTTGACAGTGTTTGAACCGGTGAGGTGCAGCCATGGAGTGACTCGGGTAGGCGCCTGGAAGTGAGCACCAATACTCAGTGCAAGCGCGGCGACCAGGGACCAGTAGTTGGGGTGTGGCTGTGGGACTGGATTTTGAGCGACTGGTTACCCGGGATCCTGTACCTAGTCACCTGCGTGGTTATTGGGATATACCGTGCTGTCCTGGTCGGTGGAACGCCTTGTTCCGTACCGTTAACCTGTATATGTTAATGCACCTGGCTGTTTCTCGGGAATACAGTTGATCTGGTGAGCAGTTCTGTTACTTTTACAGTTTGATATTCAGTTTTTATGTGGTTTACCGGCGCGTGAATCCGTTTTAGGCTGACTGTAATACTTGCAGTATCTTCTTATTTTACTGCATTATAGGAAACACTATAAATCTGAAAGGTAAATGATTATGCTCGTGTTTGTGTTCTGACGGAAGTTGCCAGTTTCTATTAATGCGGCCCAAGACATATGCATGGTTGCTTTTGCCCGTTTGGTACTTCGTAACTGACGCTAGAAATTGAGTTGAGGCCAAGACGTGGAGTAAAATTTATTATTGTTTATGTTCCATTGTGTTTAATAAGATCGATTAAAATGTATTCTCTTATACCATTCTGGAGAGAAAAACGGTTCCAGTCTTTGGTTATCGTAATCTTGAGAATGATGTGGCTAGCTCATATTGGGCAAACCGATAACACTTTTGAAGCCTGGAAAAGTTTGTGTGTTTCTTATGTTGTAAAGCTGCTGTGCACTCTCAGTAAAATTTCAGAATCATCACAGCACATTCTAATTTAATAAATTTTCTTATGTCTTGACCACATTTTTATATTTCCAACGTCACCTGGAGCATTTCGACATTCCGTCACTTTCAAAGGCTATAAAATTCAATAGAAAACTGGTATTGGAAAATACGAAAATATGTTACATTTCACCGGTGATTAGAGACACAGTACGATGAGTAGCATATGGCTTCCCTGCTTACCAGTGTAACGTCAATCATATAAAATAGTTCATTAGTTACACTGTATCCGGTCAACAACCTCAGTATCGAGACAAGGGACAAACTGCAAGACAAGTGAACTAAACAGATAGGCGGTGATGGATATGAGATATAATCTGCATTTGTTTGTTTACAACTGCGTTTACATCGTTGCATCGTATAAAACAATTTCATAACCAAACTATTCATGGAAAATACCACTGCAACTATTTACAAAATGGTTTCTTGCAAAACAATGTGTAATAGATCTTTCGAGTGGTCGAAAATAATACATTGGAGAAGTACGCTGAGCGGCGCTAGGGTACACGAGTCTAACAGTCCATTAACAAACAATTTGTTTTCCTTTTTTTATATACGACTTATAGCGTTAAATTAGCAGTATCAGTAAAAACTCACAATAGCCATTTTATAAGAATTTACGAAGTCCAGGAATACCAGTTGGATCATGTAGCATTCACTCATGAGAAACACGTGGCACCCATGCATTGCTACTTCCGCCAAGGGAGTAAATACAAGTATCCAGGATTGTCAAACAATTTGAGAAGTCACACACTGGCAACCCCATACATCATTTCCATCAACAGCATTTCACAACCATTCCAGATTGCCTTGCCGACTCACCTTAAATAAAATTACACGAAAGCGCCGTGGAACGAGTATAATAGCGCTATTGTGCAGAGTTTTCCATTTGTGACACTCACCATTCACGTGCTAAGTAATAGCTTATGAATACTCTATCGACCTGTGACCAAATCTCGTGGTCGTGCGGTAGCGTTCTCGCTTCCCACGCCCGGGTTCCCGGGTTCGATTCCCGGCGGGGTCAGGGATTTTCTCTGCCTCGTGATGGCTGGGTGTTGCGTGCTGTCCTTAGGTTAGTTAGGTTTAAGTAGTTCTAAGTTCTAGGGGACTTATGACCACAGCAATTGAGTCCCATAGTGCTCAGAGCCATTTGAACCATTTTTTTGTGACCAATACGAGCGCATAATGCTAGAGATGTAGTGAATAACTGAACTTTCACTCATCCAGTATAAATAAGAAGAGAAATACACACAGGAGGAAGCCGAACAAAGTTACACTGCCTTGGGGGTAAAATACAGAATGGTACAGAATAGAAAAAAAGACTTCTGTGTAACAGCAAACTGTAGTGTGTCCCCATCTACCGAGGCCCTAAGATGGCGGAAGAACTACATGGGCCCCGTAAATAGCCTGAAAAACTAGTTCTTGGTGAAATCTATTTGTTCGTTAAGTATCCGTACTGAGAATTTGGCTTTACTCAGAAAAATCTAAAATTTGTAAGGCTTATTAAATAGCAACCCCTTAGGCTCTTGTGCAATATATTAAGATTAGTTTTAATGTCGCGCCTTTGCATACAGTCCACTGCTACATGTTCTCCAAAACGTTTTTTGAAGGACCTACCAGGCCCCTCCCTTCCCTGTCCTTTTCCCCCCATCCCTCTTCCTCCATCCCTCTTCCCCCCGGGCTTCCCCTCCCCCTTCCTCCTTTCCTCCTATCTCCCCTGCCCATGGCATCTCTGCTCTCCCCTCTCCCTCTCCCACCCCACCCCCTCCTCCTCTCTCGGCAGGTACCCGGACTCCCACACGCTACGTGGACTTCCGCGCGCCGGAGATCACCGCCCTCAGTGTCTCGTGTGTGCCGTCGTGTTTAGTGTTCAGTGTTCACCGTCGCACTGCATCGTTCACCTGTGCTATCGCCATCTTCAGTGTTTGTGCGTCGTGTCAACAGTTTGCAGTGTGTCTTATCGTCGAGTGTGAACGGCTCCATGTTTGTCTTTATGTGTCTACTGTTTTATTGCCCACCGTTCTGTAACTTATGTGTATTCTTCCTGTTTTTTCCTCATTGTGTATTCTATGACTGACGAGCAGCGTAGAATGCTGCTGACAGCCTCCCTGTTGTACAGGTTTTAAAATAACAATAAAGTGAAAAAAAAGACCTACCAGTCTATCATACAAAAAATTTCTTGCAATCACCACACTTAATTCTGTAAACTACCTCGCCCCCATAGTTATCACGCCGAGCCTCAGTCGAGTTCACAGCTGGACAAACAGGAAGCGGCTTTGTGCAGCTTAGTCTGTGATTTAAGTATGAGTATACTTCCATTCATTACTATTACTGTTTCCCTCTCTCTTTCTCTCTCTCTCTCTCTCTCTCTCTCTCTCTCTCTCTCTTGGATATAGAAAAAGTCTTTAACTTTGTTTTCAATGCTGAATTAAATTTTTGCATTGTATTATATTTAATCTCAGAAAAGTTGTTAAAGTGCACGAAAAGTTATTAAAGTGCTTGCAAATGGCTTCTTCACCTCATAGCATTTTCGTTTAAATTGTAACAGAGAATTGTGATTTGGGTTTAATAGTTGTTCCTTTAGGTAGTTTAATACTCAAACGGCAAATGCTGCTCAAGATCTCTTACACGGTATTCTTCATTAATTACATTTAGCCAAATCATCATAAATTATACTGCACAGCTGAATTTATTATGTGCTAAAATGGAACGCCTGCAGCCTTCCTTTCGATGTTATTTATTACACAGGGTGAGGCAGCTAAGTCATTGTATCTAAGTCATTGCATCTCCCCAACCGTAATAGATACAAAGATGCCGTTTTGACAGTGAATTGTAGGGACAGGGGCTGCTTGAATACATCATATTTCATGTTTTTGCTATTTTTTATTACAGAGATATGAGGGCATCTTTGTTTTTTAAAATGGAACTCTATGCTAAATTTTAGCGTAACATGATGGGCTTAAAAAGACGGTTTCAAATATGTGTATATCATAATACTTAAGCGAATAGTTTTTGAGACACAGACATGTTCTCGTATCGTGCTCATCCTTCGAAGCGGCGTTATCCAATGCAACCCTTCCCGTTGACCACTGAGGAACTTAACAGGGAAGACGTTGTTTTTCTGCTTCTCGATAACGGCGCAAAGTGACACACGAGGTAGCTGGAGAGAAGGGTATAAACGTGCTGCTGGGGGTAATGAGACATTCCGTTTCCGTCACAGTTTCTTGGAGCAGACATTGTAACGTTACCGCCCTTTACGGACGTACGTTAGCTGTATAAAGCCTGTACTGTAATAAGTTCACGGGCTTCACCTTATAACCAAGGATTTTAGTACATAAATTGACCGCGTGTACCTAATAGAAGCAAGATCGGACTTGTAATCAGTAAATAACTACAGTGATGCGTCAAACATATGTGAAGCACAATTGCTCGTTCGCATGTACAAGAAGTAATCACAGTAGATGCTACCTGTGATTAATAATTCGGTCGCCAGCCTACTTAGGCAATGAGTGAGCTTTTCCTTGTACAAGTGGGTGCAAGTACAAGCATAGTAACACGTAGTAATGATGCGTTATTTGGCAAAGTTTGTAACCACAAAAATCCACTGAACTAAAGCTTTCTCTTTTTGTACTAATTTGGACGAGCTAAATTCACACAACACCACACAGCAATGATTACTACGAACTGCATTCTGTATATTGATCAGACTGGAATCGGGCATAGATTTCCCTAGAGTAAGCAGTTTTGAAAGCACACATACAATGTCACTATTAAAATTGGGAAACAACACTAATACACTTAGGATTAATATAGAACTTAACTTTACTGGCGAAATCTGATCAACATATTTCAAGATTTGAAAGAATGGACAAGAGAAGAGGGGGGGCCCTGAAACTGTTATGGTCGTTATACTGAAACTGTTAAGTCTTAAAAGGCAAATTAACACTCAAAATTTCTCAATCAATGGATAACTAATCTTTTGTTTTACTTCTGAATAATTTAACTGTCATTAGTTCTGTCTCAAGTTAATTAAATAGCATCGATAACTCAATTCAAAAGACTATCTTTCAGTTTATTTATACTTCTACCAACATTTGCAATAGTTCACAGAACTATTGCATTTCTTTATAGCAAAAGTTTGATCGCTGATAATTCTCATTTGCACTAATTATAAACTTTCAGTTCAGGATACTCGGGTTGCACAATACGAGGTAAGGATCCTGTCTAGGTCAGTGATCAGGATAAGTCATGGCTAAAGCAATTCTGGTAAAATTCACGTTATTATTACACAATTAGAAACATTTTCGACACTGGTCCACACAGATACACTTCTAAAGATGAAATAAATGTTTGACCTGTTCAAGTCGGTGTGGCGGTCGGCGGGCAGCGAGATAGCGGGCAGCACGGCACACATACAAGCACGGCTAAGGCTCACACTACATCGGCACTTTCCATCTTCTTAGCGTCGTAATCTTTCCAACTTTGTGCCTCAGATTATAGCCATGCCAAGTAGTCGTCGGAATCGGTGCATCCGAGGCTCAATGGAATCCACTTTTCCTGGGTAGCCGCCTCGGTACAGTACGTGTTACTCTGACCAATTCACCACTCCGACTGACTGCTCGCCTCCGACTGACTACTGAGCCCGTTGTGCCGAACCGCGCCCAGTGTGCGTTTTCCCGCGCTCGCCTGCCTCCACCTTTTCCCGCTCCCCTACAGGTAGGGTATTCACCACAGGTTTTCTATTACACATATTCTAATGCATTACCTACGTATGGACCAAGTGTTTAAATTACAACTTCCACATTTTACAATATTTTTAACATTAAGTACACTTTCTTTTGATTATCACATTCTCTGAAATCTAACATAAATAATAATATTCATTACAAAAGTTACTCGCAGTTTCTTTAACATCACTATACGAGCCGAAAAAGAAGTTCAAAACCCTGCCAACATTAACTTATCTAAATTCATAGAGGAAAAAATTATTATAGATACAGTTGTCGTTACACATGCCCCTGTTTCCAGTAATTTTCACAACGTGTAAATTTAATGGGAACACTAAATATTACATTTATACAGTTGTTCTGAATCCTTTTACGTAAATGTCCAAAATTTTATACCACCTACTTCCTTTCACTCACATTATATAGGTCTATAATTTTTTTTTAACATACCAAAAACATTTACTTGTCATTTACTCAAGTGCCTTTTGCACAGTCCAACTTATCATCATAACATTACTAAAATAGTAATTTAATTATTTTTCCTAAATTTATCAAAGAAATAATTTAAAACTATGGAATACAAACATTTAATTACAAAAACAATTGCATATTTTGTACACACTATAAGATAATTTGTCGCTGCTTGCTTTGAATAGCAGTCCATTTCCTTACTTACTAAACAAAATACACACACATATATTAAAAAAAAATTAACTACACATATTTGCTGCCTATTGTGCGGATTTGGGCAGTCCTTTTCACTTCATATTATAACATCTCCTAGATCATATTTACAATTTTCCATCGGCTATTTATCTGCCCTCATTGGTATTTGGCACTCCTTCATATCATGGTTCATACACTGCCCATTTTCATTTTTGACAGTCCCATCTTTTATCTGGCTGATAGCATTTATCCTTTCATTTCAGTCCGTTTCTCCATATATTTTTACAGTTACAGTACAATTGGTAATCTGAAACTCACATAACTCCATTAGCACACTTTCAAGGGTATACAGACATTTACAAAGATTAGTTACACTTAGAATAACTTGGGTCCAGCATAAGATACAGCACATTTATTGCCAGTCGCTTTCTGATTATTCTTATCTCACTCATTTCTAGGAACATACAGTTTCAGGTCCACAATATTTCTTACACCTAAAGGTCTTTTGGATTTTGGGTAGATCAGGTAGTAAGCATTGTCGTGTGGAATATTCTGTATTATATATGGTCCATTATAAATATATTTAAATTTTGAAATTTCATGGTTTAGTTCACTAGACTTTTCGTGGGTTTTTAAAAGAACATAATCTCCAATTTTAAATTTCGAAACTTTTAAATTTTTATTGTGTCTTTTAGATCTAGATTCAGCTTTTTGCTTTGCCCTTTTTATCACCAATTCTTTCTTTTGATCCAATCCCAAACTTGTACAAGGTGGAAACTCTAGTTTTTCTTCAATTAAACTTTTACTACTTCTGTCTAACAAAATTTCTTCCGGTGGAAATCCTGTAGTTTCATGATGTAATGTATTCATGACATTCTCAAAATCCGATATAAATCTGCCCCAGGCTCTATGATTGTGACTGCAGTATGTTCTACACAATCTCCCGATTTCTCGCATGTACCTTTCAACCGGGTTGCTTGCAGGATGGTAGGCGGCAATATATTTAACCTCCACACCAACTTTCTCCATTCCCTCCTTCCAAATTTTGGATATGAACTGGGGTCCATTGTCAGATAGTACTGCTTTGGGTTTCCCGATGGTCCTGAAGTATTCGACCATCCTACTAAATACAGCTTTTGCTGTCGCTTTTTTCAAGGAGTATAATTTCACAAATTTTGAAAATACTTCCAAAATCACCAAAATATATGCACAATTTCCCGAAGTCTTTGGGAGGGGACCATATAAATCCACCGATAATAAGTCTAGGGTGTCTTCAGGCAACGTACTTTGCATTAGTCCCCTACTAGTTTTGTTCGGCACTTTGGCCTTTTGACAGACATCGCATGACTTAATTCGTTCCTTTACCTTCTTACTCCTACTACCAATAATCACTATTACATTGTTCAATTTATCTAGACATTTCTTTGGCCCACTATGCCCCAATGCTAAATGAAAATAATCTATGACATAGGTGTCAAACTGGGTTGGCCAACATACCCTCCATTCCTCAGTAACTAAATCTTTCTTCCTATATAAAATGCCCTTATAATTTTTATAATACTTCTTAATTTGAGGATACTGCACACTGTCAAATTTTACCTTCACTGATTTCCAGGTTGAATCCTCATTCTGATGGTACCTCATATTTTTACATATCTGCTCAATTTTCCTCTTTCCTGAAACCTCATTCATATACCTTATCTGAAAAGTACCCTCTTCCCCATTTTCATTTGGCAGTTCACTCATACCATTAGGCAATCGAGATAAAGCATCTGCCACATAATTCTCAGTACCTTTGACATAATAAATTTCGTAATCAAATTGTTGTAGGTATAACGCCCAACGAGTTAGTCTACCATTTAGTAAACGGCAATCTTTAAGAAAAGTTAAAGCTTTGTGGTCAGTATGTATGACGAGCTTATGGCCCCACAGATAATTTCTAAATTTCTTTAGCCCCCATATAATGGCTAAAGCTTCCTTTTCCGAAATAGTGTAGTTTCTCTCGTATTTTGTTAGAGTTCTACCTGCAAACGCGATAGTCCTGTGTTCGATTTCTTCGCCATTACAGATTTCTTGGAAAATTTCTATACCAATTCCATACGCACTGCTGTCAGTACTCATATGGAAAGGTTCCGAGAGTATGGGGTGATGCAAAATATTGTCACTCAAAAGTTCGTATTTTAATTTTTCGAAATCCCTCATACACCCTTCAGTCCACACAAAAGCACTATTTTTCTTAAGTAGATTATTCAAATGAGGACTATTAAAAACTTGCCCTTTGACGAATTTTCTATAGAATCCACATAAACCTAAAAAGGCTTTCAATTGTTTTCTATTTCTAGGAACTGGACACCCTGATATTGCACTTAACTTTTCCGGATCTTTTCCAATGCCGTTTGTAGTAATAATGTGCCCCAGAAACTTTATTTCCGATTTTACAAATTCACATTTCTTCCACTTAAGTGTCATGCCCCCTGCTTGTAGAGCAACAAAAACTTTTCGCAATAACTCGCAATGCTCTTGCCATGTTTCTGTAGCAATCAGTAAATCGTCTACATAAATGGTTAGCCGAGAACTCAGTTCTCTCCCCAACACAAAGTCCAGTGCCCTAATAAATACTGCCACAGATGTGCTAAGCCCGAACGGCACTACTTTATACTGATAGCATTTCCCGGCAAATAGAAAAGCAGTATATTTACGGGATTCTTTACTTGATGGGATTTGCCAATATCCGGCTGTCATATCCAGACTGGTTAAATATTTCACGTTATAAAATTTTTGGAGCATTTCGTCCAGATTTTCAGGTCTGTCAATTTCCTTCTTTACAATTTTGTTTAAAGTCCTGGCGTCGATAACTACTCTCACTCCCCCATCCCTTTTGTTCACTATGATAAGGGGACTATTATACTCGCTGCTACTTCGTTCGATTACCCCCCACTCTATCATTTTATCTATTTCTACTTGAACAGCCTGCCTCTTTGATATGGGTATCGAAAACGGTCTTACGAAAAAAGGTTTATGCTCTATGGTTTCAATCTGGTATTCAAAATCCTTAACTAGGCCAGGTTTGTCCGAAAATACGGGGCTGTTATTATCTAAAATTTCAAGCAATTCTGCTTTCTGTTCGGCAGATATTCCCTCTAAATTTTCCACCATCCCCTTAAATTCATGCCCCTGCTCGTCACTCTCATTTAATATTCTCTGGACATGGTACACCTCGTACTTGTTTGTCAACCCATCATTCCCTTGGTCGATTTCCAACAACAAAGAATCGATCTCAGACTCAAACACTTTCCCACTTTCCTCAAAATTTAATTCCACATTCCTAAATGTACTATTAATTTTGATCACTCCCTGGCTACAATCAATGATAACCTTTTCTTTATCCAACCAATCTATCCCCAAAATCATTTCAGTACTCAAGTCTGGCACAACCAAAAAATCATGTTCAAATTTTTGTCCTTTTATGCTAAATTCAACCAAAATCTGGTTCTTTACCGGCTTACTAGCCTTACCAGTTGCACCAACAATTTTTACACCTGTCACTGACATAATTACTAGCCCAGGCTTATCACAAATGAGTTCGAAAAATGACTGAGAAATTGCACTTATCTGAGACCCAGTATCAAGAAGTACTTGCAATTTCACGTTATAAATTTCAACTGGTATTATAGTTTGTCTAACCGTCGCATGTTTTTCATTATCGTGGTCTTCCTTGAGCAAATCCGGGTCGACGATAGCATCGTCCCAAGATATGCTTTTCACATTCACTTTGCATATATCTGGCGGTTTCTTGGGTTCCGGAAGTTCAAAGTTATTAATAACCTGAACCCTCTGCGAAATACACCCTGAGTTGTCTGGTGGTTCTTTCTTTCTCTGTTCTGTTTCAACGTCTGGATTTTGTTTTAATACGTTGCCATTGTTAGGTACAATATCGACATTAACTACATCCTCTTCACTTTCACTGATTTTCCCATATCCTCTTTCAGTAAAAGTATATTCATTTTCATTTACACCTGAAAATTCATCTTCACTAGACTCACCACTACTTTCTTTCTCAATATCATAGTAACTTAAGTACTCTACTTTCGCACAATAGGGAGAGTTAATATATTCATTTTCGTCCGTATTTGCGTACCTTTCATCATCCGAACTATCGTCGGAATCCGACCATTCCGGATCGCTTTCAGGTTCTAACATAAAAGCTTTTCTGAGACAGGCACTAAGTTCCTCCTCTGTATTGTCGTCAGGCTTGGATTTTAACTCAATCTCCTCTTTTGGCAATACGGCCTCATCCTCAGCTTTATTCACATCCACTGTGACTTCATATTCGGTGTAATCCTCGTGGACATTGATTACTTTCAGGTAATCATCTGCCCCTTCTCCACGGTGCCTCTCGGTAGCAGCTTGTACTATTGGCGGACTGTTAGCAGAAGTTATTTCTTCGTCAATGCTGAGGATTTCATCCTCCAAATCTTTCCTACCCTTAATCTGCCTCTTATTGACGGCACGCGTACTTTGCGCGGCGCTATTTATTCTCTCCTCTTCCAATTCGGGCCACGTCACCTTATCGACGTCCCTACTATCTCCTTTTCCACTAACTAATTTCTTTGCCTCATACTCCTTCTTAAAATCCTCCCACTCACATTGCTTCAGGCCCTTGTACAGATCGTCGATCTGCACCTGCCAATCAGTTACTTCTGCTAATTCATCCTCGCCTTTTCTTTCATTGCAAACACTGCTAACCGCACCTCTCTGTGTATTCACAGTTTCCTTTATCGTTTCCTTTGCCACGGAATTATCACTCGTAAAGTTTTCATTAGCCCTGACGGCTATGTTCGTATCTACTGCTGCCGTATTTCCAGCGGCTTCTTTCCTAACAGATGTTCTGCTAGGCTGGGCCGTTGCCCTCTGATGCTCCACTCGCCTGTTAACATGTAGCGTTCTGTGCGGCAGAAATGACTCATTCTGGCTCGCAGCTGACGCTTGTTTCGCCACAACACGTCGCAGCGTCCCGTGCCTGTCCCTAGCCTGTCTCATTACATTACGGTCAGTCCGGTATCTTTTTTCAAATCGGGGCCGGTATGTATTGTCCGCTTCCGTTTGGCCCGCAACGTTCGCGGAAATTAGTTTCCCGCGTCGTTGTTACTTTGCGCGGTATACCCTCTACCGCGACCTGAATAATTTCCTCTTCCTCTACCTCTGCCTCTACCTCTTTGTAACATATTGACGCGAAATCCTTCGCCGTCATTTCGTTCATCATTATTACGATTATTACGATGACCAAAATTTTGATAATTGGCACGACTTTCGCGCCAATGATCTTCGTCTTCGACTCTTTCTAGAAATGCTTGGAAGCTACGATGATTGCTTCCTACATACCTCTTTGAATCTTCTGGAAGCTTTTTATATAACTCCCAGATAATTTCTGAATCTGACCTTCGGCCTCTTAAATGTGTCAATTTTCGGTACCAATGCTCACAGAAATCTTTCAAAGAATTTCTGCCCCTGTTATCATGCTGTTTGGCCATGATGAACTCCCGCCATAAATGGTCCTGCTTTTGTTCAGACCAATATTCTTCCGTAAATCTTTGCCTAAATTCTTCGAACGTCATTCGTTCGGTATTTAAATTTATTCCCCAGCGCTTAGCATCACCGGCTAAGGCGCTAATTACAACGTTTATCTTTTCCTGATCAGACAGTTGCTCAGGAAATATTCTCTCGCAATTTTTGATAAAATCTAACGGATGCCACCCGTTATGTTTTTTGGCTGGATCGAAGCGTTCCTCGCCTTCTAACAGCTTCGTAATCGGTGTGCCATTACAGACAACACCAGGCCTCTCTTTAATTTTGTTCTCAAGGTCAAAAATTCTGCCTTGAATTTTCGTAGTATTTTGTTCACAATTTTGAACACATCCGGTTACTTTTTTATCTAAATCCCTTTCAGTTTCTAAAACTACCTTTTCCAATCGTGATATTCCGTGTTGACATTCGTTTACGATCTCAGTTTTGAGACCGAAAACTTTTTCGTCTACTTTTGTTTCTACCACAGGTTCTACTTTCTCTTGGATGTTGAGAATTTCAACATCGAACCTACTGTTAATGTTAACAATTTCCCCATGCATAGTATCCATATTCTTGTTAATGGTATCAACTTCAAGTTTCAGAGTATTTACCACAGAATTTAAATCACCCACTTTCTGTTCTACTTGTTCTATTTGTTTACTAATTTTAATTCCCTGTCCTTCGACCTGTGCTTTAATTTGATCCACCTGTGTTTTAAGTTGCTCGTTCTGTGTTTTGAGCTGATTTCCCTGTATTTTGAGTTGCTCGTCAACGTGCGTTTTAAGCTGCTCATTCTGTCCTGCAATTTGTTTGGTTAATTGTTCAAATAAGTCGTTCATACTTAAAATTTTTATACTATTTTTTTCTACAGGATCGATGTGTTCCGATTCTACTTCAGAAGTTTCTTTCGGTTCTTTCTTTATCTGTGGTGAATCAAACATGTCAGTGGATTCGTTCACGTACCCACTATCATCTACCAAGTCACCCCCTACTTCCTGTTTTGTTCCTTGCTGTGTTCGAGACGATCTTGCCATTTCAATCTGTTCGTTGACGTGTTCATGGTACTGTATGTACGCCAATTGTCTTCCGCTAACGCCATCTGTTATCTGGCCGCGTAAACTCCTGCTACTGCCAGCCGCATTCTCCATTTCGCTTGGCGCATCTACCCTGCCTACGTTTCTATCCATACTAGATACCAACTACACCACACTATTATACCTGACGCTCCTGCAATTTATTTTACTGATCTTTATTGCTATTCGTGCCACTGGACATCCACTGTTCGATCTTTACTTTAATTTGTAATCGACTACAACTGGATGTCCTGTCACCGGGAAGCCACATGTAACGTTACCGCCCTTTACGGACGTACGTTAGCTGTATAAAGCCTGTACTGTAATAAGTTCACGGGCTTCACCTTATAACCAAGGATTTTAGTACATAAATTGACCGCGTGTACCTAATAGAAGCAAGATCGGACTTGTAATCAGTAAATAACTACAGTGATGCGTCAAACATATGTGAAGCACAATTGCTCGTTCGCATGTACAAGAAGTAATCACAGTAGATGCTACCTTTGATTAATAATTCGGTCGCCAGCCTACTTAGGCAATGAGTGAGCTTTTCCTTGTACAAGTGGGTGCAAGTACAAGCATAGTAACACGTAGTAATGATGCGTTATTTGGCAAAGTTTGTAACCACAAAAATCCACTGAACTAAAGCTTTCTCTTTTTGTACTAATTTGGACGAGCTAAATTCACACAACACCACACAGCAATGATTACTACGAACTGCATTCTGTATATTGATCAGACTGGAATCGGGCATAGATTTCCCTAGAGTAAGCAGTTTTGAAAGCACACATACAATGTCACTATTAAAATTGGGAAACAACACTAATACACTTAGGATTAATATAGAACTTAACTTTACTGGCGAAATCTGATCAACATATTTCAAGATTTGAAAGAATGGACAAGAGAAGAGGGGGGGCCCTGAAACTGTTATGGTCGTTATACTGAAACTGTTAAGTCTTAAAAGGCAAATTAACACTCAAAATTTCTCAATCAATGGATAACTAATCTTTTGTTTTACTTCTGAATAATTTAACTGTCATTAGTTCTGTCTCAAGTTAATTAAATAGCATCGATAACTCAATTCAAAAGACTATCTTTCAGTTTATTTATACTTCTACCAACATTTGCAATAGTTCACAGAACTATTGCATTTCTTTATAGCAAAAGTTTGATCGCTGATAATTCTCATTTGCACTAATTATAAACTTTCAGTTCAGGATACTCGGGTTGCACAATACGAGGTAAGGATCCTGTCTAGGTCAGTGATCAGGATAAGTCATGGCTAAAGCAATTCTGGTAAAATTCACGTTATTATTACACAATTAGAAACATTTTCGACACTGGTCCACACAGATACACTTCTAAAGATGAAATAAATGTTTGACCTGTTCAAGTCGGTGTGGCGGTCGGCGGGCAGCGAGATAGCGGACAGCACGGCACACATACAAGCACGGCTAAGGCTCACACTACATCGGCACTTTCCATCTTCTTAGCGTCGTAATCTTTCCAACTTTGTGCCTCAGATTATAGCCATGCCAAGTAGTCGTCGGAATCGGTGCATCCGAGGCTCAATGGAATCCACTTTTCCTGGGTAGCCGCCTCGGTACAGTACGTGTTACTCTGACCAATTCACCACTCCGACTGACTGCTCGCCTCCGACTGACTACTGAGCCCGTTGTGCCGAACCGCGCCCAGTGTGCGTTTTCCCGCGCTCGCCTGCCTCCACCTTTTCCCGCTCCCCTACAGGTAGGGTATTCACCACAGGTTTTCTATTACACATATTCTAATGCATTACCTACGTATGGACCAAGTGTTTAAATTACAACTTCCACATTTTACAATATTTTTAACATTAAGTACACTTTCTTTTGATTATCACATTCTCTGAAATCTAACATAAATAATAATATTCATTACAAAAGTTACTCGCAGTTTCTTTAACATCACTATACGAGCCGAAAAAGAAGTTCAAAACCCTGCCAACATTAACTTATCTAAATTCATAGAGGAAAAAATTATTATAGATACAGTTGTCGTTACAACATGTACACTAACGAAGAAAAGTTAGATATGCTTCTAGTGTATGGTGAAAGCAGAAGAAATGCTGTTAGAGCAATAAAGCGATATGGAGAGCTGTATCCTGATCGTGAGTTACCATACATTTAATGGCAGAGTTGCCAGATTGCCACTCGTTCACGTCCTTTTACTGCCAGATGTAATTGCTGGACGAAATTTTGTAATGGACATTTTTTTTATCGCTGGCGTGTGAGGAGTTGCGTCGTGTAGCCCGAATGCGCGAATTTTGCTTCACCCTGTATAAGTTTCAGACCTTAACTGAATCAGTGAAACTGGTACTACCTATACAATAAATAACATCGACAGGACGGCTGCAGGTGTTCCATGTGACTGCGTAATATTATCTGCATACCGCGGTTTTAAATTTCCCTGTGCAGCGCACTCTCGTGGCGCTTGTGCTTTAAAAATAGAGGAATGGGCATCTCTAGAAATACCATCGGTTGTCGAAGACGTCACCCGATAGCTGTGCCGTATATTTTTGGGACAGTTTATACGTCAGGAGAAACTTACGTAATACGATTCTTTATTAGTACGGGAGCAATGACATAACAAAGGCAAAAGTTGCAATAAATATTATGAAATAGATTGTCATCTCGCGCCTATACAATGACGTCACGTCCTTGCGACATACATAATTTTGTGCCCGATCGGGACTCTAAACCGGATTTCAGGGCTTATCTCGAGCGGTCGCCATAATCAGTGTGAATACCCTATCACGCCTACGGGACCGATGCAGACTTTCATACGTCACGTAGTCACAACCATAACGCTCGCGCATCGTCATTTTAGCCTCTCGACTCACGGATACATTATTAACGGTTACTATGTCTGTGTTTATATAGTGTGTGTATCGTCACAATACAACGTCCTTTAGACATTGATGCATTTCTGAAGGAACTGTATTATTAAAATACAAACCCTGAATAAACATACAATGTAACCTTAAGTAATAAAACAATACAGCTCTATGGAACGGAGTCTCGTCTCTCAAATAACTGTCAGACGGTTCTGAACCCGTAGTCTCTCTCTCTCTCTCTCTCTCTCTCTCTCTCTCTCTCTCTCTCTCTCATGCACACTCATACACACACACTGACGCACAGTAAAGAGTGACATAGTGAACGTGAAAATTTAAAATTGCGGTTTTCATAGTGAAGACAGTGGAGACCAGAAAAAGTAAGTGTGCATACTTTTTAAATCACTCTTCTGACTAGTTTCATACAGCTAGTCACGAATTCCTCTCCTGTGTTAATCTCTTCGTCCCAGTGTAGCAATTAAAACCTACGTTCTCAGTTATTCTCTGGCTGTAGTGGAATCACTGTGTTCCTCTACAGTTTTCAGTCTCTACAGCTCCCTTTGGTACCACGCAGGTCATTCCCAGATGTCATGACAGATGTCCTGTCATCGTCTTCCTTCTTTTTGTCAGTGTTTCCCTTTACTCCCCGAATCTATGGAAAACCTCCTCATTCCTTTCCTTATAGGTCCACTTCATTTTAAACTTTCGTCTATAGAACTACATCTCAAATGCTTCGATTCTCCTCTGCACTTCTCCAATAGTCGATGTTTCGCTACCATACAGTGTTGTGCCCCAAACATACATTCCTAGAGATATCTTTTTCAAATTCAGACATTTGTTTGATACTAATAGACTTTTCTTGGGCAGAAATACTGTTACCAGTGCTAGTCTCACTCCGTCCATCATCTGTTATTTTGCTACCTAGTTAGTAGAATTTCTTAAATTTATCTACTTCGTGATCACCAATTCTAGTACTGTTTTTCTCGGTATTCTAATTCCTTCTGCTTCTCATTACTTTCGCCTTTCTTCGATTTACTCCCAGTCCACATTCTGTACTCATTAGTTCATTCATTTCAACGCAATCTGTAAACCTTCTTCCCCTTCACTGAGGCTAGCAATACCGTCATCGGAGTTATCATTTATATCCTTTAACCTTGAATGTAATTCCACTCTTGAATCTTCTTTTATTTCCGTCGTTGTTTCTTCGGAGTATAGACCGAACAGTATATGCGAAAGACTACATCCCTGCGTTTGATCCTTTTAATCCGAGCGCTTCTTTCTTTTCTCTTCCACTGATATTTTTCCCTCTTGGTTCTTGAACATACAGCATATTAACAATCTTTCCCTGTAGGTGAGCACTGTTCTCTTCAGGATTTCGAACATCGTGCACCAGTTTACAGTGTCGAATTCTTCTCAGGTCGACAAACGTTATGAATATGTCTTGCTCCTTATTCAGTCTTGCTTCCATTATCATCCGCAACATACTGCATATACAGACACAAATATGTGTTATATTACTTCATTCAGTGAGGATGATTGAGTACGTATTTCTGCCTGTCTGTGTTTGAGTACAAACAGACACACAGATTCATAAAGGTACTAGTCTTCCAGAATGAGAGACCTAATGTTAACCATTATTCACACAACAAAAAAAGGTTTTCATCACCCCAGTTCCCAGACCTCCTGAAGATAGTCGTTGAATGTGGATATTGTATCACAGACACAGTCCCTTTGATGGTTCAGAGATGTCACTAAACGCGCCCAAAGATGCAAACAACCATGCATGAGCAGCGCCTATTAGACGGAGGGAGTCCGACAGCCGATAAGTTCCAGTCATTCCACGAGGAAAGAGGTACACGGCTCTTGTTGTCTGTAGTTCAACCATGCATAGACGGTCAATACCGGGTTTCGAACGCGTCCGCATTGTTACTTTGTGCCAGGAAGGGTTCTCAACAAGTTTCCAGGCGTCTCGAAGTGAACTAAGCGATGTTGTTCGGACATGGGAGAGATACAGAGAGACAAGAGCTGTCCATGAAATGCCTCGTTCAGGCCGCCCAACGTCTACTACTGCAGTGGATGACCGCTACTTACGGATTATGGGACGGAAGAACCCTGACAGGAACGCCACCATGTTGAATAATGATTTTCGTGCAGCCACAGGACGTTGTGTTAGGACTCAAACTGGGCGACATAGGCTGCATGAAGGGCCACTTCACTCCCGGCGTCCATGGCGAGGTCCATCTATGTAGCGATGACACCATTCAGCGCGGTACAGATGGGCCCAACAACATGCCTCAGGGACCGCTCAGGACTGGCATCACGTTCTCTTCATCGATGAGTGTCGCATATGCCTTCAACCAGACAGTCGTAGGACACGTGTTGGGAGGCAACCTGGTCAGGCTAAACGCCTTAAGCAAACTGTCCAGGCAGTGCCGCAAGGTGGAGGTTCCCTGCTGTTCTAGGGTGGCATAATGGGGGCCGAGGTAAATGCCATCGTCCGACCGATAGTGCAACCATATCGGCAGCATATCGGTGAGGCATTTGTTTCATGGACGACAATTCGTGCCCTCACTGTGCACATATTGTGAATGACTTTCTTCAGAAAAAATGACTTCGCTCGAATAGAGTGGCCAGCATGTTCTCCAGACATGAAAGCTATCGAACATTCCTAGTATAGGCTGAAGAGGGCTTTTTATGGACGACGTGACTCACCAACCACTGAGAGGGATCTACGCCGAATCGCAGTTGGGGTGTGGAACAATCTGGATCAACAGCGCCTTGATGAACTTTTGGATAGTATGCCATGACAAATACAGGCATGCATCAATGGAAGAGGACATGCTACTGGGTATTATAGGTACTTGTGTGTACACCAATCTGGAACACCAGTTCTGAAGATCTCGCAGCATGGTGGCACAACATGCAATGTGTTGTTTTAACAAACAATAAAAAGGACGGAAATGATGTTTTTGTTGATCTCTATTCCAATTTTCCGTACAGGTTCCGAAGCTTTTCTTGGTGTGTGTATTATCAGTGTAAGGATTTCAATGACAATAAATTCCTGCGCTAAATCGTTTGTGGTTCCAGATGCCAAACTGTGAAAGAAATCCACGAAAACCACAGCGTGTGGCATCAAGGTATATATAAAAGATCTTGTAGGTTCTTCAGATTCGTAAATACTTCCTAAGAAAACTCAAATTTCTATAGATATAGACGTAAAAAAGTATGATGACCGTATACCGAAATTGTCTAGTATAAGTGATCAAGATAGACATTTATGAGTTATGTTACAAATATGATCGCGTCGTGTTTACAGACGTTATTCCTTGAATTGAAGTAATGTCTCTTTCAACTGTTTTATTTGGATCAAGAAATATTTTAATGGGTTCCTAGAAGTATGGAAATGACACTGAAACTTAAATGAACGTTATTACATGCAATTAGAGTGTAACACAGGAGCGAGATGACTGTGTATATCAGAACACCACAATGGACAGAAAATGTAGATGAGGTCGTCATTCAGCTGTGATAACTTACCGCTGGCGTGGCTACACGCTGTGATATTGTAGCGTGGTGCTGTGTTCTCTGAACTGTGGTGCAGCGTCAACAGGATCGGCTGTGAAGCGTGGGGCCGGCAGTAGAGCGGACAGCCACGGCTGCCGATGGGAGCACACCGTCCAAGTGATCCGTTCGACCGGCGCGCCTCTGCTCCCCGGGGAATATTTTTGCGAGTTTGTCCGTCACCGTCGCGTCCCAGCGGCGTGGAGTTCCGCATTTCGCTCACGTTCCCTCCAGGCGAGGAGAGCAGAGGCGAGGTGTTGGTGTGGCCGTGGACCCTCCTCACTCCACTGCTTCATCCCCCTCCCTCTCCCCGCCCCATGCCTTCCTTGGTTCCCGACAGACACTTGTTGGAGAGGCGGAGGCTTTCGCACGGCTGTCCGTTGGCCTGTGTTTTATGTCTCCTCTGCTGCTGTACCGCCCAAAGAAATGGAGGAAACGAAAGACACAAACACTAGACGTCGACGTGTGACTTGTTGCAAGAACTGGGATATCCTGTGTAGTTGATGACACGATTTGAAATGGTGGTTTCAAAAACCTGCCAAGTCCTCAGTTATAGTAAATTTGTGTTTTGGCATTATGTTGTAGTTTGAAGCGGAACACATCTGGCGACACTAACAAACATCTAACTTTCCATTGAACTCCGATGCATAAAGGCAACTGAATGTTTCTGTAATTCCAAGAGAAGTACAATTCCAGTACTTCGTGTCACCAAATAGCTGACAGTGTTATATAATGGCTAACCATGTGGAAGCTCATGATGTTTGAATACATTTAACTTTAAAAGAAAGCCTAATGAGAATAATTGGAAGAAAAATAAAATAAAAACCTTAAGAATGGAAGGTGGGCGATATATTATGCAAGTGGAAAGAATATAGAGGCGCGGAAAATAGGTTATTCTTGCCGTTGTGTTTTAGTAAATTTTCTTATGAAGCAAAGCAGCTGTTGTTAAATAACTTCATTGTATGGACATCCAAGGACCCCGAAGATCCTTATTTGTATGGTCTTATATATCAACGCATTACTACCAGGAGAGAATGCCATCTGCATGAACATTGTTATGTACTTACTGTATGTCTGATGAACCCTTGAGTGAAATATTGTTCTTTTATTTTGTTCTCTTTGAAGTAATATTATGTATGATTTTATTTATTGTATTTTCATGCCATATTTGGGAGACAAGAGAGCATTGTACATTGTTATGGATTTACCAACATATTTGGAATAGATGGGGCAAGCGTAAGATGCTTAACACACCTTCATAGTGCTCTTATCTCACTCAAACAGAACAGATGGCGCCCCAATAACAAAATAAGAGTTAAATGTGAAGAAATAAGACGTCAAATTGGTACACATATACTCTCTTCTCCATACTGCCTTCAACGTTATGTTTCGCGATCGAACAGGATATAGATAATTCTGAATTGTAGGTAATGCATATGTATATACTGCGCTGGAAAAACATTACCCTGAAACGTACTTTGAAGTAAAAAGTGGCACTGATAAAAGTCGTGTAAAGGGTATATTAAAGTGTGAATATTACCTGCTGATTTATCAGGAACATTTAAGTTACCCGTTTAGCACACCAAAAACTGATGTATTTGGTATCTGTGAGGAGCATCGAGTCAAAATAGTCACTGAAACAATGATGTGGTGATAAAACTTCGCAAGACAAATCGAAAGCTAAGAGATTTAAAACTGCAGTGAAGGAGACAACAGAGTACATTCAGAGGAATAAAAATGCAGAGGAAGTATGTTTCGACTTCGACACCTACACAGTAGCTTTATAACTTGTCAGTTACAAATTCGAAGAAGAGTGAAGAGTAAATCAAAAGGAGAAGAGTGACTTAAATTCTTTCTTGTTTAAATATCTATATTAAGACATATCTTTCTGATGACTGCTAAGGTTTTTTTTATTACATTCAGATGAGTGCCTTGGCCACAATCATTACCTCATAATGCAATATTTTTTCACGAAGTACACGTTCACAGGTTACAAAAAATTACTAAGATGTACGCGGTGCGAGAGCATTCACTCTTGCCTTGTGATGAGCACTTTGTTGCCTCTGAAAAGATAAAGGGAAGAGGGAGACAATGGAGTTACATGAAGGGAGGGTAAAATTATTCAAGAAAAAAATTTTTGTTGACTGTTTGGAAACTGATAAAGTTCTTGATTTTCAAACAGGACTAAAAGAGTACTTCATATCCAAAAAATCAAAGAGAGGTTTTGTTCTCCGAAGCATAAACCATTTAAGTTTGGTAGTCAAAATGTTAATGATGTTAGTGTTGACACGACAATGACCGCAATGGTGTCACAGCACTTCAGCATCTTTAAGCCCAATATGAATCCGATGATACTTGATTGTAAAGCTTACAATGAACCTATCATAATTCAGAAAAATAAATTGATGATGTTAAATCTCTGTTGTAGTCCCTACACCCAGATGCAGCAGAGTTTATTATGCGACTTGTTGGAACTGATGAACCATGTAATGAATACGGAGAGTATGGTGATCTTGCAGAAGAACCATCGTAATAAATCCAGGAAAATGCTTTTGTCATAATGTTTGCACATAAAATATTACAACTTGACATAGCTTGTTCATCAGATGTGTGGAGTACAGGATATTCCACGAAAACATTACTGAAATTTCATTTTCATTGTTATATTGTGTAACGAGGGATAATGATCTAATAAACTTTCAGTAATTTGGGAAAAATATCTTACACATAACGATTATCGGTGATTTCAGAAACACCCCTAATCCATCAGCTTTTTACACCCATGAAGTATATAAAACTCATAAAAACCATGAATACAGACTGAAAAAAATGGTTCAAATGGCTCTGAGCACTATGGGACTCAACTGCTGTGGTCATAAGTCCCCTAGAGCTTAGAACTACTTAAACCTAACTAAACTAAGGACATCACACACATCCATGCCCGAGGCAGGATTCGAACCTGCGACCGTAGCGGTCGTGCGGTTCCAGACTGTAGCGCCTTTAACCGCTCGGCCACTCTGGCCGGCGAATACAGACTGAACTCCTATCAAATGGAGGAAGTGGTATTTGTTATGCCTTGCTCCTTACTTGTAATAGTATTTAGATTTATGGTTCTCCCGATAACTTTTGACACCAGACTGGCGTCTTTTTTGGAAATCACCGTTTCAGTTTCTATCCGTGATAGGATTTAAAGAAATTAGTAGTATCTGTTTGCAGAAGAATACAGAAGAAGACATTGTACTTTGACATTAAAAAGATATCAATTGCTTTAGTCCAAACCCCTGCTCCACCTCTGAGTTCCTCTCGATGAACCTCATGTTATCCTTCTATCAGAGCGCCATATCTCACTTAGTTTTACAGCATAAAGGCTGACCCAATATTCTTGACTATTCCAAATAAGTTTATGGGCAGTTGCCGCTTCTGGGCTTCTTGATCCACTCATCTTCCGTTGGGTCTCCCGAAGTTTCTTCTTTATTTGGCGATGTACTGTAGTCAAAGGCGTAGTCAACAGGTGGCACTTGCACCCCTTCCCTCTGAAATATGTATCAGAGAGATTTTATTCATATATTGAATGGGTAACCGTCAGTTCCCTATGACAGAATAAGTTTTCTTATGTTACCTATTAAATTTGTTATTGTGGCACGACAAGTCTCAAAACTGACCAAAACTTTTTGTATCATCAAAACGGGACATTTTAGAGACCTGTATTTCAATGGAAAAATTTCTGTGAATGCCCATTTCTTCTATATAGCCCAAAGGGGAGTGTCGTCATTTTATAAAGTATTATCATTATGTTGTTTTGTACTTTACCGCTGAGAGTTCTTCTGACGATGCTGCACATCATATTGAATCTCTCAATTTTTCTTCAATATACAGGGTGATCCATTGATCGTGACCGGGCCAAATATCTCACGAAATAAGTGTCAAACGAAAAAACTACAAAGAACGAAACTTGTCTAGCCTGAAGGGGGAAACCAGATGGCACTATGTTTGGCACGGATATCAACTGTTTTTTTTTTTAAATAAGAACCCCCATTTTTATTAAATATTCGGTAGTACGCAAAGAAATATGAATGTTTTACTTGGACCACTTTTTTGGCTTCGTGATAGATGGAGCTGTAATAGTCAAAAACATATGGCTCGTAATTTTAGACGAACAGTTCGTGACAGGTAGGTTTTTTAAATTAAAATACAGAACGTAGATACGTTTGAACATTTTATTTCGGCTGTTCCAATGTGATACATGTACCTTTGTGAACTTATCATTTCTGAGAACGCATGCTGTAACAGCGTCATTACCTGTAAATAACACACTAATGCAATAAATGCTCAAAATGATGTCCATCAACCTCAATGCATTTGGCAACACTTGTAACGACATTCCTCTCAACAGCGAATAGTTCGCCTTCCGTAATTTTCGCACATGCATTGACAATGCGCAGACGAATGTTGTCAGGCGTTGTCGGTGTATCACGATAGCAAATATCCTTCAACTTTTCCCACAGATAGAAATCTGGGGACATGCGATCCGGTGAACGGACGGTTCATGGTATGGTGCTTCGACGACCAATCCACCTGTGATGAAATATGCTATTCAATACCACTTCAACCGCACGCGAGCTATGTGCCGGACATCCGTCATGTTGGAAGTACATCGGCATTCTGTCATGCAGTGAAACATCTTGTAGTAACATCGGTAGAACATTACGTAGCAAATCACCATACATTGCACCATTTAGACTGCCATCGATAAAATGGGGGCAAATTATCCCTCCTCCCATAATGCCACACCATACATTAACCCGCCCAGGTCGCTGATGTTCCACTGGTCGCAGCCATCGTGGATTTTCCGTTGCCCAATAGTGCATATGATGCCGGTTTACGTTACCGCTGTTGGTGAATGACGCTTCGTCGCTAAATAGAACGCGTGCAAAAAATCTGTCATCGCCAGTAATTTCTCTTGCGCCCAGTGGCAGAACTGTACACGGCGTTCAAGGTCGTCCCCATTCAATTCCTGCTGCATCGAAAAATGGTACGGGTGCAATCGATGTTGATGTAGCATTCTCAACACCGACGTTTTTGAGATTCTTGATTTTCACGCAATTTGTCTGCTACTGATGTGCGAATTAGCCGCGACAGCAGCTAAAAGACTTACTTGGGCACTATCATTTGTTGCATGTCGTTGTTGACGTTTCACACGCGGATGAAAACTTCCTCTTTCCTTAAATAACGTTAACTATCCGGCGAACGGTCCGAACTCTTGGATGATGTCGTCCAGGATACCGAGCAGCATACATAGCACACGCCCGTTGGGTATTTTGACCACAATAGCCATACATCAACACGATATCGACCATTTCCGCAATTGGTAAACGCTCCATTTTAACACGGGTAATGTATCACGAAGCAAATACTTTCGCACTGGCGGAATGTTACGTGATGCCACGTACTTATACGTTTGTGACTATTACAGCGCCATCTACCACAAAGCGAAAAAAAATGGTCCAACTAAAACATTCATATCTCTTTACGTACCACACGAATATGTAATAAAAAATGGGGGTTCCTATATTTAAAAAAACGCAGTTGATATCGGTTTGATCTATGGCAGCGCCATCTAGCGGGCCAACCATAGCGCCATCTGGTTTCCCCCTTCAAGCTAGACGAGTTTCCTTCTTTGTAGTTTTTTCGCTTGATGCTTATTTCGTGAGATATTTGACCAGGTCACTATCAATGGACCACCCTGTATATGTTAAAGTCCAAGGAGATGATCTTGTTAACTTTTTCATTAGTTTAATTTTACAGTACGAACTTAAATCTTACAGAATATAAACTTTGGTTTATCACGTACTTGGGTTTATTTGTCGTCATACTTACATGCTTTGTTATTTTATACAGTTGATGATGTGCACTCTATGAATTATCTTCGCCATCTGCACGAGAATCTGATTCAACGAACACAAGAGTTGTGATAAAATTATTCGTTTGAAAGTGTTCTATATATTAAATTTTATAATTCATTGTTTACACTCGCTTACAAAATCATCTAAATGTAAACTAACAGTTATCGGTGAAATGAAACACTTCAGTCTCTCCGTGTCGTTAATATCTTCTTGGGCAACCATTCCAGCTTTCAGCTTTACATTTATCTCTGTTCGTATATGTATACTTTGGATACTTAGATCAGATGTACTGGTGTTTCTCTTTTCTCCACAATATTCCGTACTTTTCGGCTGTAAAAATTATCAAATAATTTTCTATTGTTACCAAAAGCTATGTATATTTTAAATTGTATTCTCTCATTTTTCATCTTACTTGTTTCAATAAGAGTGACAATCACATTAGGGTCCATTTATGTAAGACATGCTGTAGCTGATATGTTTGTAACAAATAATGGTAAAAGAAAGGCAGTCATGCGGTTTAATGGTCCCCTGATAGCTAAACATGATATGGTTTGTTCAGATAGTAAATTCTATTTCTGGATAAAAATGGGGCAGCCCGTACAAGCTGCAATTTCTGATTTGTTAAGCACGACCTTAACTGGACAACAAATAGATTTATCTTGCCCATTTATAGGTGTCATATATAGTGTGTTACAGGTATAAGTGCTAATATTTCTAATGGTAACTAGGGACAGTGTACTGAAGAATATTATTTCAGTAGTTACGTCTTTGGCAAACTAATAAATTTGATCTTTACACTTCGTATATATTTAATGTTGTTAAGTACCTCCAAGAGGACAAGCGAGAACAAGCCATTAATATTTATAATCCCCTGGGCAGCAGGTCAGTTGTCTAAGTGTGGACACATGATCGCAAAGCAGTTGCTGTAATACTTTAGATCCTAAAGTTAATGCTGTGTGAGGCTGTTCAATGCAGAGGGAAAACAACCAACATACTAATGTATGTACATATTAAGGTGTCATATATAAAAGTATCTGTTTATACCTATCACATCCTGTACAAAATTGTTTGCAAATTACTGGGGATAGTAAGTTACTCCGAAATAATTCAATACATTATGGACCTTTGTCAAGATGGCGTGGTTTGTGTGTATCAGTGATACAAATAACGGTACCGGAGATACAACCACAGTGGAGGGTTAGATGTGGAGAGGCCAGCATATCTAAAGGTGACAGCCTTGTTGATTAACTTATCCGAACTTTTTATATCAGCTGACGTGGTCTTGCTATGCTGGTGCTGTGAACAGATGAAAAGAAGGGGAAAATACTCTTGCTATATTTATCAAGGACATGCAGCTATACTGCACTGATAAATAATGCTAGGATTCTCATGGGCAAAGTATTCTGCAGGCTAAGTAGTCGACAACTCGTACAGTCTTTACCGTCTTATGGGGAACACTTAGGAGGATATCGTCATCAGGAGAAATAAAACTGTTATTCAACGGTAGGGACTGTGGAATGTCCCATCCCTTGTTTGGGTAAGTAAGCTAGAGAACCTAAAATTAGGTATGGCGATTGAAGTAAGATGTAGTGGGATGAATGAAGTGTGGTGGTAGGAAGGACAGAACTTTTGGTCAGGTAAGTGCTGGTTTATAAAAACAAAATCCAATGTGGATAATGTATGAGTAGTTTTATTAATGAATAACAAGGTATGAATGCAGGTAAGCTTGTATGAAGAGCGCAGTGAACGTATTATCGTAGCCAACAGTCACCACAACAGTTCAAGCTTATGACCCACCTACATCCGCAGATGATGATCAAAGAATATATGCGGAGGTAGAAAAAGTTGTTTCCATGAGTAGGGAAGACGAAAGTGTAATTTTGTTGGAGAACTGGAAGTCGACAGTAGGAAAAGAAAGGTCCTGATTTCCAGCTTCGTTCTGGCACGCAGTTTTAATCGTCCAAGAAGTTTCGTCGTTTTCTTCTGCTGATTAGTGTCTCAGTGTTTGTTGACCGCATGATGTACTCGGCCAACTGTTCTCCCATATCTTTTCTGATCTTCCGGGCCGTCATTCCACTGGGATCGTCAACATTTACAGATTTTAACTGGTCTTGTGAGATCCATTCTTTCCCAATGATCCAGTTCCTTTTTATTCATTTCACTAGTTTCTTTATATCTTGTATTTTACACTGACCCCTTATCGATACATTTCCTCTACGTTCTACATTAGACATCAGTTGACTGAATCAGAGGACAGGAATACAATATAAAACGAAAGGGAAGCATTGAAAGATGAAATAATGAAGGTGTCAGAGGACCAAATAGGGGGAAAGACAAAGCCCAGTAGAAATCTTTGGATAACGTACGAGAAATCGACTGTAATTGAAGAATGAAGGAAATTCGGAAGTACAACTAATGAAGTACGCAAAAGAAATATTGTAGGAGTCTAAAACACCAGACTGACAGGAAGTAGCAAAATGAGACTGACTAGGCGGGAAATGTAATAATGCAGAAGAAGGTATAAATAGGCACAGCAAAATTAAATAAAGATATGGAGGGAAGGGGAACAGCTGTGTGAGTATCAAGAGTTCAGACAACGAACCAAATCCAAGCGAAGGAGAGAAATCTGAAAGATGGACGGAATTTATAGAAGGGCTGCACAAGGGAAAAGAACTCGAATAAAACACTATAGGAAGATATAAGAAAGTAGTCAAGATCATTAGGGTGATACTACGAGAAGAATTTGATAGCGCTTTGGGAGACCTAATTCGAAAGAAGGCCTCATGAATAGACGACAGTCCTCCCAAATTATTAAGGTAGAACCAACCTAGACGTAAATGGCTCAAATGGCTCTGAGCACTATGCGACTTAACTTCTGAGGTCATCAGTCGCCTAGAACTTAGAACGAATTAAACCTAACTAACCTAAGGGCATCACACACATCCATGCCCGAGGCAGGATTCGAACCTGCGACCGTAGCGGTTGCTCGGCTCCAGACTGTAGCGCCCAGAACCGCACGGCCACTCCGGCCGGCTAGACGTAATTATTCTACCTGGTGTGTAAAGTATGTGAGACAGTTGAAATACTCTCAGAATTCATGAAGAAAGTAATTAATGACATTTCAAACATGTCGAAGGAGGCAGGCGCTCATGTATGTCCTACTGCCTAACAAGCAGTTTAAGTCTTGCTCGCAAAATACTGAAAGGAATTAGTGAAGAATGGAAAGCTCGTGGATGACAAATTCTGTGAAGATCAATTTAGGTCCGGAGGGATGTTTATGACATAAAATGTTATTTATCTTTTATAAGGAGGAATTTGTGATCATCTAAATTGCATTTATGTCTTAGGAAATCCTTTCTGAAGTTAACTATTGGGAGTGTAGCACTGTATGGAAGTGAAACGTATATTACACGTAATTCAGACAAGAAGAGAATAAAGGCTTTGGAAATGTTGTATCACACAAAAATGTTGAAGGTTAGGTGAGTATGTCGGCTAAGTAATAGGAATTATTAAGTTGAGATTTATGGCACAGCTTGACTGAAAGAATTGGTCAGTTAATAGGGTATATCGTGCAGCACGATTGAATCATCAGTTGGGTAATGAAGGAGTGGAAGGGGGAGGGGGGGAGTTCAGAACTGTAGAGGGGGCCAAGAGATGAATACGATATGCAGTATCAAATGAATGATGTTTGCAGCAGTTATTAGGAGAAGAACAGGCTTGCACGTAATAGAGTAGGATGGAGATCTACATCAAACCAGTCTTAGAACTGAATATAACAAGAACACAATCATACTAAAATGTAGACTTTCACGGCCGGAAATATCATGTCCATTATAATTATCCGGGCTGTTATGCCGTGGTATTTACTCCAAGCGTGCTTGTGTGATGATTGTACTACAATGGGCTACGGTGTAAGCTGTAATGTGGATGTGAAAGTTAATCATGTTCATTCTTAAGCGAATTGCATATTGAGTAACTAACAATTCCGTCGCTAAGCCATCTTATGTTTGGTTCCCTACTCCATATATTCTGCTGCGTGGCCAGCAAGACGACGAGTAATTTTTTTAACTGCTCGTATGTCTTATTTTCGTTAATATATACTGACAGGACAAAAATCGCATTACCAAGAAGTTGTCCGACATAAACGGAAATTGGTAGGAGCGTTTCTACATCTGAAAGATTATGCCTGTTCAGATTTCTGGCCATTCGTATAATAGAGTCAGTATGAGGTTGCAAATCAGATTTGCTTTAAACACATGCTCTAACAGTGGTGAGCGTTAGTAACCATTGAGGCTGGACGAGTGAAACATCCCCTTTTAATAATTTTACAGGACTGTGCTTATACTGACACACAATATTTTGTTAGCGCAACGCAATCTGACTTTCAAAATTCCCTACAAAAGAATGGCCCTGACTAACATTAAACTATACCTTTCACAAATCACTTACCTCACAAAAATCTTCGCTGCTCAAGCTACTGCAATACAGCGAGCGCCACTACTGCCAGCTAAATAAAAGATTCAAACTATGGAAGGCACTAACTACTGATAGGGATAGTTAGCAAATGAAAGATATTAATAGAGAACAAAGAATGTATTTACCTTGATATCATCATATATATAGCAGTTCATGACAAATTACAAAACTCCGCCATCTCTCTCCCCACATCCACCACTGCTGGCGGCTCACCTCCAACTGCGCAACGCTACGCGCTGTTCACAGCCAGCTGCCTAACACTACAATGGCGAGTATTACAACAATGCAAAGCAGCCACAGACTGCACACAGCACAGCCAGTGATTTTCATACAGAGGTGGCGTTACCAATAAAAAAACCTAAACATCCTACTTACATAGCCCCCATGCTCCCCACAAAAAAATTTACAAATTTTTTTGGGCACTGGCCAATACATATTTGTTAAAATTTTTTTCACAATTACAATAACAAAGAAATCAAATGAACACACTTATTGATTCAATGTTGGTCAAAAGCTAAAATTTTCTCACAGTCCATAAAGACAGTCCTGATCATTCATCACATTGCAGTGTTTTTCTCAAAGTCTGAGCAGTAAAAGAAAATGCACACGGAAGTAGTGGATTTCCATGCAGTCTTGAAGAAGTATCGTTGTCCTTCCAACGGAAAGACAGTGCTGACTCTCGACATGCAGACAGGTCATGGGCCACAACAGAGCAAACCCACAGCGGAGTCAGTCGAAGTTTTGAAGAGTATTGGTGGGTAGGTCATCACAGAGCAGACCCACTGTAGTCCTTGTAGAGATTACGGTACTGGTGGGCCACCAGAGGCGCAGACCCACTGCAGTCCTTGCAGAAATAATGGTACTGGTGAGTCAGCAAAGAAGCAGACCCACTGTAGTCCTTGTAGAAATAATGGTATTGGTGGGTCATCAAAGGTGCAGACCCACTGTAGTCCTTGTAGAGACGGCCAGCAGCCATCTGTTGCAAATGTGCAGGTGCACAATCACCATCGAAGAGTCTTGCAGACAATATAGCAAGTCCATAAACCACCACTTGTGCACTCACGAAGTTTTTTTTAATTGTCCTTAGAACCAGCAATGCTGTTATCCAGTCCCTTGCTGAATTATTAACACACGTGCAAACACTAACAGTCCCTACTTCTCACATATTGTCCATATACTATGACCAACAAAAATGTGTGCAGTGAAATGTAACTTACAAGTTGATAATATGATGAACTGGTGTCAATTACAATTTTATAACAGAAGAATACAATTACAAAGGTACAAAATACATCATTAAAAAGCATAACAATACAGATAACATTAATAGTACTAGGGGCTTTACAAAAGAATAGAAATAAACATATACATCAGTGTCACAGGAATTATGACATAAGTAAATACTTAAAAGATCAGAATAACTTTCGAAACATCAACTTCACACACAAGCATTAAAATAAAACAAAATAAATAATGTCTAAGCATATTTACAAGGTAAATAACATATTATTAATGCCAATTATATTTGAGTATAACAGTATTCCTCATCATAGTGAATGTAGCTTAGTATTAGAAGAGAAAAATTCTATGAAACTACTCAGAGACAGGAAGAAAACAAATACACAAGGGTACACAAACACATAGTGGGATAACACAATGGAAAGGACAGGGTTCGTTTTCAGTGTAACTTTTGGTACTGCAGTCCAACCCAAGACTTCATTCCATAGATCTTTCGTCTTATTTCCACATTTGTTTCCACCAAAAAAATCCTATTCAAACATGCTTTCTGTATATATATGTTCACATATTTCTTACCTCATTATTTATTTTCCATTATCTTACTTCATCATTTATTTCCAAGAAAATCCTACCTAAACCTGTTGTCCCTAAACCCTACTTTTTTTGGTTCATATCCTCTTTCAAAATACTGTTTTGGCCAAACCATTTTCTTATAGATTTTCAATGTATTTCTTCCAATTCATCACAACTTGTTCTCTTATATAGTCTACCCCCCTCTTAAGCTAACTTTAATCTACTGAGCTCAGATGCTAAACTAAGGGACGAGGCAATGCAGTAGCACAAAACAATTAACACAAACAGCAATGATCAAAAATACAAATGGCGAAGCAAGCAACATAAATTACAACTAACATAAGGCAATGAGCAGCAAACAAGAAAAATAAATCTGGCTTAGCAGAGTAACACAAATTAAAATTCAGTAGCACTATGCCTGGCAAACAGCAGCAGCAAAAAAAAACTTATCTCTAAACATGACATAGCTCAAGCAGAAAAAATATTACACTAAAAATGGCCATGTCTAATACCTATGTCACATCTTAACACTAGAGTGATGCATCACGATAACTTACTCTACCAAAAAAATTACCAAGTAGTTGAAAAGAAAATTATGTATGCAGTTCCTGTTACTAGTCCCTTCTTATTGTTCTTTCCATTCCAAGAGCTCCTTTTTCGAAGAATGTGGATCATAAAGTAATTATTTAATAGATCTGTTGACAGAAAGTGTTCACATTAGCAAATGCATTTAATTTTATTTTATGAAACCAATGCTGCAAGACAGCTGGAAACCAGATATCAAATGAAATAAGCAATTACGCAAACCAAAGCATAAAAATATCATTCAATAGTCATGTGACATTTCATAAGTTAGTAGAAATTCTCTCAACTCTCGTAGAAAGACACTTGTCCTAATCAGGTGTGCAGTTGTAAGAATGTTTCCAAGTTATTATTAGCGTGTCGTATTTACGATGCTTTCTACAAAGGAATGTCAATAGCGAGGATAATGGCCTCCCTTTTTTTTTCTACCTGTGCCGCTGAAAAGGGCTCGCAATAATGGCTTTTTCTCCAGGCGTCTGGCACACCTGGCCGCTCAGCTGGGTGCCCACGATGCATTACGTGCAGGTGGTCACTGAACTTTCTTACCGAAATATTTACGACACCAGTTTCCGCTACAGTGGCAGTCTCATATAAAAATATTTCACAGGTCAAGAATTTGGGTTACAAATCTGTAGAAACAAAATCCTATAAATATAACAGCGTCCAAAAAATTTTCGTCAGCATTGTGATACATTCACTCATATACACACATTTCATAACTCTTAAAGTACGATTCTTAGTTTCCAACAACCTTTTTCACAAACCATAGTCCCTAACTTCTATTCATTATTCATATACATATAAACACGTAATCACATTCCTTATATAGCATCAGCTTATTGATCATAAACATACCGCAACAACATAATACACATAGTCGTCGTAAAAATAACATCATAACACCTCAGTCAACTCTCAAAATCGTCGTAGCTTCCTCCAATAATATCCAAACTTAAAAAAATTCTCTGCTCATGTCAAAAGTGTCATCTACCTCAAACGTACTTTAAAATCATGCTCCCTTACCAAATATATCATTCAAAGCTCTCATAGTATCACAATGGTTCTGAAAAAATATGAACAGTTCACAAAGTACAAACAACATACAATTTCGTAAGTGTGAAGTTATCCAACTGTGTAATTGCGTAAACATCTGTCACTGACGTAGTAAAAAGAATGTTTATTTCTCTGTCAAATAATGAGATAGCTGTGTAATTTATGTGTTGGAGAAATATGGTACCGATGTGTAAAGTTGTATAAGCAAATACCATATTAGCTAGGGTTCCTTGTGGTTGCCACACACATGGTACACAAAGTAAGCGTGTACCCCCCTGAGGATTAATGTAATTAAACCCTCAGGTGTTACAGATTACAGCAATGGAATGAAATGTATCACGGAAAACTTTCTTTGTAATTAAAAAATCTTTAAAAATAAGTGTCGTAAGTATAAGATTAATCACTCAAATGCGTGTACTGTAGCGCTAAACTGTGCGTCTTGTCGCAACATAATCTCTGTGGAAGTGTCGTAGTTATCGTCCTCCGAAAGCTAAGTTCTGCAGAAGTCAATGTACTTACCTCATGATAAACAAAAGTGAAATGCTTTGTGTATAGATATTGTAGTTATTACGCTTATTGTTGTGATGAAGAAAGTACTGTACAGTAACGTATTGTTGTGCCACGAAAAAGGCTGTCTCATTGTTGCTATACCACAAAAGTTACTATTAAAACATGTTTTACTTTCCAGAATAATTCAGAAAAACTGTGCATATATAAAACACATACACCGCAAAAGCAACAAGGTAAATTGTGTCACACATTAGTAGCGTCGTGATAAAACCGTGTAGTTGTCACATAAACTAACCACTGTGTCGTCTGGTATCTCACAGAAAGCACTTTAATTTCAGAATGTATTTTCAAATAAACCAAAATGTTGCATTAAAATCTCATTAACAGTACTGGTAAATGTTCTAAGTATGTGAGCCTTATAGTCGTTACGTAATCGTGCAACAAACAAGCAAGAATGTACAAATACAACCCTGTGTCGTCTGTTCACTATAACAATGCATTCGTAATTTCTGTTTAAAAATGTTCTCTTGGTTCTTGATTGGATATTTAACTTCAAACATTGTTGTATATTAACAGATTCTAAGTCTGACAAAGCTTACTAGCAATGTAAAGTGAAAAGTTTTATGGCAAAGACAAAGTTAAAAAACAGATTATCTCTCAGTAAGCGGTTTTACATGTGAAATGTGGTGTAAACCTCTACTCTTCCTAGTACTCAGAGTTTGAACTTGAATGCAATTATCATGCGGTATACGTCGGTAAAGAATGCTAAAATTTTTCTCAAGGCTAGTGTCTTACGTTATTTTTTTTCGGAGCCAGCGGGCGCACGCGGCTGCCTGCTGTGCGAGTCATTGTCTGTCTCTTTGTCGGCGCGCGCCGTTATTGGGATTAGGAGACCTAGCTTCTACAAATTCACCGTGACGAGAGGGCCCTGCCCTGTTTAAATCCCGCCAGTTCTGATGCAATTCAGGTCTGTCGTTACGAATATATCGTCTGTCGTCATGTCGGTAGGTTCCGTAGTTTCTTCCTTGTCCGTCACGTGGTGGAGAATTTCTCCCTGAACCGTAACTGTGCGCCGAACTGTTGCGTCTAAAGTTATTCTGTCTCTCGTAATAATAATTGTTTTGGTTCCCATATTGTCTGTTTATGTGGTTATCTCTGTCATATTCATTACTACGGAAATGCGATCTTTCTCTGTAACTATTATTCTGCCGACGGTTGTCATACGGGTGATGTCTGTTTTGGTCACGATTTGCGTTGTAAGAATAGCCTTGTCGTGTCCAGTTATTGTTTCTGTCGTCACGGAATTGTGACGTATGTGACCTGTAGTGTTTGTTTTCCTGTTTTCGCATCCGGCGACTGTCTGTGTCAATTTCTAATTCTTGTAGGAGTCCCTGGAAAGCTTCAATGTCGTCTTTGCAACGTCCTGCTAAAATAATATGTCGTAAATGTTCAGGCAATTTGATTAAGCAAATGCGGATGAGTTCTGAGGGGCTGTATGGGTTTGAAAGATACTGATTCTTGTGTAACATGTCTTCAAAATATTTCACAAGACTGGAACATTCAGATTGTTCGAAATGTTTCATCATTATGATGCTATGTTTTACTCGGTCTTGCGTAGCTTGAGACTAATATGCTGAGAGGAAGGCATGATAAAAATCTCCTTCATTGTGGCAATCGTGAATGACCGATCGAATTCTTACAGCTGGTTCATTCTCCAAGTAGCCACACATAAATTCTAATCTGTGCTGCGATGACCAGTTGGGAGGAAAACAATGAGAGAATTGATGGAGCCACGCTTGTGGATGAATGTCGTTGCCAGAATTCTTAAATGTTTTGAATTTACGTGTAGTAATGAATAGCTTATAGTCAAAATCATCATGTCGGCGAGTCGCATATTGGTCATTGTTAGGTCGTGTCGGCCGTTCCATCTCAAAATTCGGTGCACATTGCCAATTTCTTTCATAACTTCCGAAATGCCCTGTGTTATTATTTTGCGGCTTTTCCGTATTTCTAAGTCCCTCTTCCCGTGTTGGAGCGCGAGTGTCCTCTGAAATACGTAATTCTTGTATTACCTGTGTCAGCTGATCTTGTACTTCCCGGATTTCTCTTTGGTGTTGCGTATTAATTTGATTCAGATTTTGTTTGAATTTCCTAATTTGTTCGCACTCTTCTGTGTCATTAAAGACTACCGGTTTTGTGTCGTTCAGATTATCATCTACCTTCGTAGATAAGTTAGTGACCTGATCTGAAAGTTCGGCTACTTTCTCCGATAGTGAACACATTTCCTCAGTGTGTTTTTCTGAACCAAGTTTCAGAGTGTCCATTTGTGTTGAAATCGAATCTACTGTGTCCTTCAAGTTTTCCTGAGTTTTTGCAAGTTGCGTAACCGAATCGGTAGATGCAACTGAGTCAAATTTAGCTTGCAAGGTCTCATGATTTTCATGAACAGTAGTTTGCAGTTCTTTTATGGCTGCTTCGTGATTCTGTACTGCATTTTCATGACGCGAAAAAATAGGTTGGAAATGCTCACAAATTTGTGTTTTTACGTCACTACAGACTTTTTGACATTTCGATTCAATGTGATGTAACTCAGTAGTTAAATCCTCGCGTGTTTGTTCAAGAGTTTGCTCCAATGAGTCTAGCTTTTGAAGATTTTGTTCCACTGTGTCTAACTTTTGAAGATTTTGTTCCATTATGTCTAACTTTTGAAGCTTTTGTCCCATTTGTTGCATTAATTGTAATAACAGTGCACTGGTGTCTGAAACATGTTCCTCAGTGCTATTCGGCAGTGAAGTTGCACCGGCAACATTCACATTTTGACAAGCAGAAAATGTGTCTTGACTCATTTGAGAAAACGGTGAGGACCCAAAACCTGAGTCTACAATATTTGCGAGATTGTTTCCTGTCATTTCAGATTCCTGAGGCGAGCTGTTGCCGACCGATCGATCGATAATGCTTCCCTGTTCTCTAATTGTTTCACTGTCTACACCATTGTTTGCCGCCCGCTCCATTTCCCTATGCGCAATTACCAAATTACTACTTTGAACATTAGTTAATTCATTACTCTGCGGCGCTAACACACTGCTTTCGTCTTCACTGTCATTTCTCAATTTAGTTTGGAGCCTAGTAATACGTTTTTCACACGCCATTATTGTCACAGTATTTCACACGACAACACAGAAAAGCACAATTTGAAGAGCAAAAATAAGAAAACACATTAACATAACACTGAAAATAATATCTAGTTAATTGCAGCTGCGAAATACTTGGTGCAAATCTACATGCGTGCCACACCTGTTTTACTGTACAACAATGAAAGACTGCAACTACAAAGGAGATTCTCTCTACAATTACGCGCTAGCAATAAACAAAATCTACACTAATTACACAAACTACAAGGAAAAAATCAGAAGATTCCAGTGAGGTATCCTAGGCTAAGGGTCGACATATGAAACATCCCCTTTTAATAATTTTACAGGACTGTGCTTATACTGACACACAATATTTTGTTAGCGCAACGCAATCTGACTTTCAAAATTCCCTACAAAAGAATGGCCCCGACTAACATTAAACTATACCTTTCACAAATCACTTACCTCACAAAAATCTTCGCTGCTCAAGCTACTGCAATACAGCGAGCGCCACTACTGCCAGCTAAATAAAAGATTCAAACTATGGAAGGCACTAACTACTGATAGGGATAGTTAGCAAATGAAAGATATTAATAGAGAACAAAGAATGTATTTACCTTGATATCATCATATATATAGCAGTTCATGACAAATTACAAAACTCCGCCATCTCTCTCCCCACATCCACCACTGCTGGCGGCTCACCTCCAACTGCGCAACGCTACGCTCTGTTCACAGCCAGCTGCCTAACACTACAATGGCGAGTATTACAACAATGCAAAGCAGCCACAGACTGCACACAGCACAGCCAGTGATTTTCATACAGAGGTGGCGTTACCAATAAAAAAAAAACCTAAACAGCCTACTTACACGAGGTGAGCTGATGTTAGACAAGAATGCCGTTAAGGTGACACAGAAGCCATTATCAGCACCTCACTGAGATTGTGCGAGGTCGCGTAAAAGGGCTACGAGAAGCTAGACTTTCCTTCTGCGATATTACAGAAAGGCTTGTCAGGAATGTAGCAACTCTACATGACTCCTGGCAACGGTGGTCACGAGAACTTGCGGTCGCAAAAAGACCGCGCTCCATACGGCCATTTGGCGTTACCGAGAGGGAAGACCATGGTGTCTGGCGTGTGGCCCTGGCACACCGTGTTGCATCCGTAGCAGCAATTTGGGCAGCAGTGGGAGCCACAGTGACACTAATCTGTTACTTCCAGGACAGCTCCGAGCCTGACACCCTCTACCGTGCATTCCACTGACTTCAAACCGCCGCCATTTGCGGCTTCAGTAGTGTGAAGCGAGAGATTTATTGTGGGGGGGGGGGGGAGGGGTAGGTTGGAGGTTGTTGTGTTTTATGATCAAAGTTGGTTCAGCCGCAGTGGCAGTGTTCGCCTTGTGTTGCTCAGGAGGAGACCATTTCAAGGCATGCAACCAACACGTCTGATTGTTAGACACTCTAGACATACACCTAGAATTATGGTCTGGGGTGCGATTTCGTACGACAATAGGAGCACTTTCGGGGTCATCCCACGCACACTGGCTGCAAAATTGTACGTCGATCGGGTGACTGGACCTGCTGTGCTTCCATTGATAAACAGCATTCCAGGGGTGTTTCTCAATAGGATAACGCTCGCCCACATACCGCTGTAGCAACACAACTTACTCTACAGAGTGTTGACATGTTGACTTCCCCTTCTCGATAATCAGAGCTGTCTCTAATCGAGAGCACATGGGACATCATCGAACGAAAACTTCAGCGTCAACCACAGCCAGCATTAACTGTGTCTGGATCGACTGACTACGTACAACGGGCATGGAACTCCATCTGACAAAATGACCTCCGGCACCTGTACAGCACAATGCGTTCGCATTTGCACGCATGCTTTCAGGATTCTTGTTGTTCCAGTGATTATTAGACTACCAGCATTTCCCATTTGCAATGTCTTATTTCGCGTCTATGTTAACCGGTGATCTTGCAGTGTCAATCGCTTAGGTATTTTACCTAGATTAATATATTCCCGAAATTCTATGACTCTATATTAATTACTTTATGGTGGTGTGGTTTTTCCGTCATTTTTTTGTCGGTAAAAGTGAACTGCCACCCTCCAGATAACAAATACTGTTACATGCTAAGTGACGTGTACAGGACGTGACGTGTAAGTCAACTGACTAACAGCAGTTATTTCTTTACAAAAGTACATTCAAAAGTAACGGCAGCTGCTCCCGTCATTGGCTTTACGGCAGTCAAAGTAAGCTAAAAGCGAAATAACGCGAAAGAACCCCACCACTCGACATAAGAGTTGTAACTGTAAAATATAAAAAAGGACGTTCATTAAGAAATTGGTATACGCAAGCAAAAAATTGAACACGGACTGAGCTCTGGAGAGAAAGGTAGTGGCCCACCGAAGTAGTCGAGCTGTTCTAGGTGCTTCAGTCTGGAACCTCGTGACCCCTACGGTCCCAGGTACGAATCCTGCCTCGGGTTTAAGTAGTTCTAAGTTCTAGGGGACTGATAACCTCAGATTTTAAGTCCAATAGTGCTTAGAGTCTTTTGAACAACTTTTTTTAAAGGAAGTGTGAATTTTTCTGTAGGAAACAAGTTGAAGAAAAGGAAGGAAAATACCTGTATAAAACTGTGAAGCAATCGAAGAGCATTCCACATCACAATTACGAACACAATTCCTCAGTTATGTTAATTTGGTAATCTTAGGCTTTTTATTTTATAGACGTTGATACAGCAACAGAATTAGAGAAACATGAAACACAAGCACAAATGGCAACGGCAGTCACACGGAAATAATGATTGCTCATCTAGCAGAATTTATCTCTGGTATTTTATGAAAATCAGAGCACCCTCTAATTAGTTCCACCTCATCTGACTAGCTTCATGTATCTGTAATTTAACTACTACAACTATACAGCTTTTGTGTAGAAGCTTACAAATCGAATTTCATTGCTCTGTGCGGTTCACTGGGTCGATACCAATGTCAGCTAACTAACAGGGCACAATGCTCTTCGAGTTGCCATCGTTGCCGAAATGATGCGTTAATCGAGACTGTAATTTCCACTCCTGGCTCGAATTATGTGCTCGGGCTAACGTTAAATGACAGTGTCGTAATTGGACTCAAAGGCACGAGGATCATAAAATATAAAAGCATTACCATTGAACGCTGCAATCACCGTGACGTAAGATCCGCTGTGTAAATGCTTCAATAAATTTCGCCAACGAGCACAAAAGTAATTACGGCGTATTTTGCATATTTGTCAGTATTGCATTAAATACGGCACTCTCCTCAGTATATGTCCATTTAAATTGGTTTAATGTTCTACTTTTGTGGTAGTCCACTGATTACGTTTGTACACGCTTTCTTTCGTGGTTTCATGTCGATGCAGTGGAAGTTAAACTACGTAAAAAACGTCGAAAAGGTTACGTCCAGTTTTCGTTGATTCTAAATGTACAATACGGTCGAGCAAAACGCCCGCATCTATGTTGAAAATTATGATTGTTGAAGAGTTTCGCACCTGAAGTTACGTTGAGTGACCTTGGCCTGTGTCACATCTTTTTCAATATTGCGATTAAATGCAGCAACTTTCATTTAGTTGTTTTCTCCTTGTACATATAGTATCTGCAGAGGCTTTAGTATTCTTTTCTTTGAAATAGTCGGTTATGCACTGTTTGGACTCCATAGATGCAGCTCTAAGACAGTATGGAAAACCGATAAATAATTCATGAAGCATTCTAAAAGAAAATAGAAGAAGTACAATGACTTGGTATCTGTCTTACAAAATCGATCTCTGGAAACCGATAAGAAATACGTAGAAGCCAAGTCGCAAGAGAGAAAATTATTATGGCCTGTATTGTTATTTCATATGCTACGTGTCTTTTCTTTTTTCGTTTTATTACCCATAGCTTCCTCACAATTGTTAGTACATTAATAAAGTGAGGCAGTTTATGATTATGTTCTCTAGTTGTTGTAAGCAGCCAGCCATTCTGCTATTGGGGCCGTTCTCAATAACAATTTGACTACGGCCGAAACCGCTGAAAGTGGAGATGTGATTTTCTTCAGGACATCTCAAAAAATTACTCTCATAGGAATATGAAGCGCCAAAGAAAGTGGCTGATGATGCAAGAGACAAGGTATGCATCACAGATACTTGGTTAGTATTGATTCTGTGAGAGAGTACATACCAGGAAGCGTTAAACTACAAATTATTTCTTCCTACAAACATCCCACAAGGTGACAACAATGAGAAAATACAAGAACTTGAAGCCAATCATTCTTCCCACACCGCATTGTGAGTTAACGAGCATTGCGCTCTCATTTAAATATATCGCCGTAAGAGTCAGCCTACAGGAATTGTGAAACGAACCATGTCGTCGAGGACTGTGTGCCACAAAGGGCGCAGATTCACCACGAGATGGGGAAACTCAGGGACGTCTATTGTATATTGAGGCCTAAGCGCTGTAGTGTGCGAGTGAGACAGACGAGGACCTATGTCATAGGGAAACCCAGGAAAGCATAGCAGTGTTAAATATGGCGGACATAAGATCGGCCATAAAGGGAAACAGCTATGAAAACTATTCAGTTCTGTAGTAGTGTAGGTAATGAAGCCACAGTGATTTTAATCTGCCACCATCTATAAATTTTCATGGTGATCCTAATAAAACGTGAATACTGATCATATCTATAATATTTTAGGATTTACTGTTAAAGTGAAGTTAACAAGTTTTCTAACAAAGATATTATTGCTAAAATCTGAACGCTTTGGTCGATCTTAACGATCGATATTTCATATTGTAGCGCATCATTAAGATGACAAACGTTGTAAATATCAACACTGTAACTTAATTTTTTTATAAGATGTAGTAAATTTGAATTATCGGTATTTACATTCAAGCATCAGATGATCATTTTCTCTACACAAAAAACATTGAGCGATGAGAGCATAACACCTCATTGAATCATTAGGTAATAGAATATTTCTGTCCGATCGCGTTTCCCGAGCGCCGAACATCGTCGCTTAACTGTCTAGCGCAGTTCCCTTTCCTGAAGCCGTCCGTCCATCTTATTGGCATCAGCTTATTCTACATTACTTTACATTTTAACACGGTCGGCCTTTAGGTAGGTAGGAAGTGAAACCACTTAGAAAATTTCGCGTTGTGTGGTATGCGGGACTTAGTCTCTGAGCGGTGAGCAGCCGCGCGCCTGGTGTGAACAACTTTTCGCATAGTTAACGAGGTGGAGTATCGAACTTTCAATTCGAGATGAGATTGTGAATGATCACCAAATTACAGCAAAACTGCAAGAAGTTATGCCGTACATTGTCAGTTCAGAGGGTCAGTTTATTGCATGGGGGAATGGTGATCAGTTAACAGGGTGTGGCAATGATGGTCAATCTGCAACCTGAGGTGATCTTCGCCATTTTATACGGTGGGACAATGACGTTCTTGAAATTGCGTTGTGTATCTTACCGTGTAGTGAATATCTGTGGTATCTGCTACTGGAGATGTCCTCTACTGGGAGTGGGGTTATCAGTTACCGGGAGGGTCCACTACTGCGGAGGTGTTAACTACTTATTTGGCTGTGGATAAACATTAAAAGAAATTTGAACAAGTTGCCTAATATATCATCATATCTGAGACAAACTATATCACATCTCCCCAAGTAAAAACTGTTGCAAATTTCTCCCCCCCCCCCCCCCCAAGAACATAATGTTCCAACAATTACTTCCTAATTGACCACCACTGACATATAAAATGGTATCTAATTTTGCCGTACATCAGATAAGCAAAGTGATACTTATTCACAGAAGTTGTGACTTGTAACAAGCTAAAGTGATTTACGAGCAAATTGAGGCTTATCGATGGCAGCAATTCGCGGATTGTTCTAATAATCAAAATGCTCAGTCACGCTGACAGCGTCATGTGTGCAGGTCTGTACCCTATCCACGATGTTGTAAGCCACATCCCCTTTCTTATGATGTCATCAGAGCAAGGTATGAGAGTCATCGACCCTTACTGAATGGTTTCCAAACCAAAATGGTGCAACCCATGATGATACGGTTGTGCTGGCTTTAATGGCCAGAAAAATATTGCATTTAGAATGTCTGCTTTTCAGATTTATAGCACCACTGTGTTCGCATGGATTCCACCATCTTAGATTGTAACATTACTTATAGAACCAAAGGGTTCGGATAAAAAATGATGAACTTAGTCCATGGGATTGGATCCTTCTGAAGTTGCTGATTGTGCCAAGAATGGGTACATCGGTCATACTGGGAAACGTTTTTTTCTGAAATTATGTACTAGAAACCATGGCAGCCATAACTCTATTTTCCATGAGGTATTTGTTACTATTATCGACGACGGCCGTTTGATGTAATCGTATAAGTAAAAGTATTTGCTAGTTGTAAGCATCATATTGCTATACTAAATGCACTTAAAGAATGGCATGATGTATGGATAACTCGTGCTCTAGCAGGAAATGCTTGTTGCAAGCATAAGATGCTGTCAACGTTAATTAATTTGTAATTGTTTATTAGTCATCTCTCACTGCAAATGCATTTAAGCTGTAATATGTAAGATCCACAGCAACACCTGTGCATGTTTTCTAACGATATTCAACAAATTTTTATGTGTTATGATAAATTTAATTTGTAATGCAAAGATCAAATATAGTTCTTTGACTAACTCATAACATTTTTTAGTAGTGCCAAAAAGAAAACTACTGTATTTTAATATGTATTACAGTCAATTTACTTGTGGAAATAATTAATTTGAGGATCCACTGTGCTTGGAAAGTGTGGTACTGACACAGAAATTTAGTCAACAAAACTTCTGCTTTTATCAGTAGTGGTAACATGGGAGCAATATTTACTTTTTAATGCTATAGACCAGTTACGTTAACTTAGTAGCACCATGGGTGTTTTGGCCTCAAAGCCTTACTAAATTGAGATTTTATTTTATTGCAAAGTTCGAATTTTCATTCACATTCATGGACCTTTAGTTGTGGTTGCTTGTTACAATAAGCAAACTCTTTGTTTTTGTGCTAAAAATATTAACTTACTTTGATAAATAAATTTATTTTGGTGCAAAGATTGAATTTTTGTTCACAATCTAGAGTCTGTGGTTTAAAGAGATACAAAAGTTACATTTCTGAACCTTGTGCACCATTGTTTTTAGTCATGTCTACATCTCGTATTCTTCTATATATCATATATATTCTATAGTAGAAAGAAATCCTAACAGATAACCTATTACAGCGGGAAACTGCTTCCTAAGACCGTGACTCCAATTGAACGCCACCAAAACAATACTTCCTTGCTTCTAAGTGAATAATAAACCCACTACAAGAAAACTTAACATACCTGTGGTGCTCGAAAACACTACACTGCTCATAAAGCGCCAAAGTAGCTGGGAGTAACCCTTGATAGTAGTCTTTCAGAGAACATCCAACGAAAATGTGTAAACAAGAAACCACGTTATTCAATGGCTATGTGATACAACGCGGGAAGCTTCAGAAGCCACGCTACACTCTTCTACTGCTTAGCGTCAATTCTGCTCAACTGCTGAATTCTGTACCCGCATATGGATGAACAGCCCATATGCCCCAAAGATACGTGTCTAACTAACAACGCTAAGAGAACGGTTGCTTTCTTTATCAGATCAACAACTACAGAATGGCTGCCAGTGCTAATACACACTCCATCCCCTCTACTATATCGCAAAAATGCTCTCACAAATGTGTACAAAAAATCATGGATAACGTAAACCTACCAATCTATCAATTTGTCGATGATGCAAACCAAACTGACTCCATTCTAGACGTCTACCAACAATTTCTGAGAATGTACACTGGTAGCACGGCCTCGTATGGTAGTGAACAGTAGAGTGTGAGAAAACCAGAAGGGAAGAGGTTCGAAGCATTTGAAATGTGGTACTAAAGACGAATGTTGAAAATTGGGTGAACTGATAAGGAATGAGGAGGTTCTGTGAAGAATCGGGGAGGAAAGGAGTATGTAGAAAACACTGACCATGAGAAGTGACAGGATGACAGGACACCTGTTGAGTAACAAAGGAATGACTTCGATGGTACTAGAAGAAGCCGTAGAGGGCAAAAACTGTAGAGAAAGACAGGCACTGGAATACATCTAGCAAATAATTGAGGATTTAGGTTGCAAGTGCCACTGTAGATGAAGAGGCTGGCACTGGAGAGGAGTTCATTGTGAGCTGCATCAAACCAATCAGTAAACTGATAATTCAAAGAAAATGTAAACAATCTAAGTAAACAATACAGATCTGCAACGTAAGTGACATAGAATCCAGTTTCGTGTTGTAAAATTTAGTCCAACACTACATCAAACACTGAGCAATTTTAGATGTCAATTTCGTCTGGGTGGTGAGGTGGGTGGTAGATAATGGCTGAGGGAGTGGGTGAGGGGATGGGTGGTAACTAATTGATCAATTTAATTCATTTTATATCAGAAATATGCTGTTTCCACGTGTACACTAGTGGCCACTGGGAGGGTTGGGGACTGGGTCCGCCATCTTCAATATGTTTGGTAACAATGTAGAATGCACCAGAATGAACATTACTCAGCTACTTATTTTTACTGTACAATTGACATCATTCATTCATCATAATTAGCACTTTTTGTTGCTTTTACACAAATATTGGCACCAGTGTTCACTGGTATAGCCCGTCAATCCCTTCCTAAAAAAAAAATTTCCAAGGAAGCATACCTTATACTTCAGCATGCTGTTCTTTTATGAAGTGGACTTGCAGCTGTTTATAGCTCCCCAAAAAATGTTCTTTCCTTGCACAAACTCAGTGTAACGGAGAAGAATAACATAAACCAACATAATAAAAAGAGATTTCAACAGAAATTTTCATTTTTTATGCACGTAAGGTTTACGTTTCTTTTCAGTAGTGTTGACTTTTCGCTTGTGGGTCCTCAGTCAGTAAGAATTTCCTAAAATACAAAACAATTCCACAACTGCTGAGTTTTTAACCTTTACTTTTGTTCAGCATTTGTGACTGTTAGCCTTTTATACTCCTTGATTTACTTGCCAGAAAGTATCTACAGCATTAACTAGAAACTGAAAGTATTCGTAGACTTACTTGAACTAATGGCAATCCCATCAATTAATTGGTTTTTCTGTAATACTTAAACAACGGTCTGAACATATTCTGAATTCGAGTGTAATAAATATCCGAAAGGCCGACAGATACTTTAACGACGGTCTAGAACCTATTCTGAATTCAAGTATAATAAACATACGAAATGTTGATAAGCTTATGTACACGAATCAGCACGGTCTTAGAAAGCGTCTTTCGGAAACTCAGTTCGCCTTTTTCTCACATTGGATCCTGCGAGATTTCTCAAAACAGTTTCATACAGCGATCCACTGCAGATTGTTGGTGAATGTCTGAGCGTACGGTTTATGGCCCACTTTAGTGACTAACTCGAAGACTTCTTACGTAACAGAACCCAGTACGTTGTCGAGTGACTGTTCACCAGAGACCGGGATATTGTCAGGGCTGCCCAGGGAATTGCGACAAGACCACTCTTATCTGCCGGCCGGAGTAGCCGAGCGGTTCTAGGCGCTACAGTCTGGAACCGGGCGACCGCTACGGTCGCATGTTCGAATCCTGCCTCGGGCATGGATGTGTGTTAAGTCCTTAGTTTAGTTAGGTTTAAGTAGTTCTCACACACAAAGAAAGGAAACATGTTATGTGGACATGTGTCTGGAAACGCTTACTTTCCATGTTAGAGCTCATTTTATTACTTCTCTTCAAATCACATTAATCATGGAATGGCAACACACAGCAACAGAACGTACTTCTCTGACGCTGACATTAGGGTTATCGTCAACTGCACGAAGAATTGCCTCGTCCATTGCAGGTGTCCTCGTCGTTCTAGGTCTTCCCCAGTCGCGAGTCATAGGCTGGAATGTTCCGTGCTCCCTAAGACGCCGATCAATTGCTTCGAGCGTCTTCCTGTCGGGACACCTTCGTTCTGAAAATCTGTCTCGATACAAACGTACCGCGCCACGGCTATTGCCCCGTGCTAATCCATACATCAAATGGGCATCTGCCAACTCCGCATTTGTAAGCACTGCACTGACTGCAAAACCACGTTCGTGATGAACACTAACCTGTTGATGTTACGCAATAATGTGCTTGATGCTAGTACTGTAGAGCAATGAGTCGCATGTCAACCCAAGCACCGAAGTCAACATTACGTTCCTTAAATTGGGCCAACTGGCGGTGAATCAAGGAAGTACAGTACATACAGACGAAACTAAAATGAGCTCTAACATGGAAAGTAAGCGTTTCCGGACACATGTCCACATAACATGTTTCCTTTCTTTGTGTGTGAGGAATGTTTCCTGAAAGTTTGGCCGTACCTTTTTGTAACACCCGACGGACAGAGTGGCAATCACCGGCTGTTTGCTGATGACGACTTGGTGTACTGGAAGGTATCGTCATTGAGTGACTGTAGAAGGATACAAGATGATTTGCAAGGAGACCACACAGCAATACAATTTTTGTATTTTTTGTATTTATGGTACATGTCATTTAGAAATCAAATATCCTTCAACCAAAGCAATTATATGCAACACTCAAAAATTCTCGAGAAATTTGTTTTCCGATGTGGTAGAATTTTGCCCTCCCACGTCAGAGACCTAGGTTCGATTCCTGGCAGATGCAGATTTTTAAACCAAGGTGTATGTTTTAGCGTAAAGTACATAAACTTGGAAAATATCTGTAAAGCTTAAGATTGCAAATCGCTGATTTCTGTATAGTTTCGGTCATTACTTCTTCGTTCAGTTCGAATACCAGTGTCATTTATGTATAAAATTTATGAAATATAGTATTTTCAACACGTATGTAAAGGCCATTCTATGAAGAATGGACGTCTTGTCATTTATAATTACACCAGTCAACAGCCATTTTGCATCTGGAATGTGATACATCAAAGAGTACGTATTTTGGTGTGTAGAATTAGAATATACCTTTCTAAATGTTCTAGCATGTACGATTTGTAATTTGTAAAGTTTTTTTTATTTTTCATATTCAGTAAATCGCATTTTGCTGTTATTCGGTTTTCATGTTTAATTCTTTGCTTTTGATTTGCAGAGGACAGCTAGAGGATCTACAAATCGTCAGTAAATTGTTGGGGTGGTAATCCAGTGGTGTTATAGAGATCATTACTATTTCCTGTGAAAGATAGTGCAAACTTTTTGTGTTTAAAACTTACACTAAGAAAAATGGCAAATAGTAAATCTCGTAGCTGTCTAAACCACCATGACAACTTTTGTTACGTTTGTGGGAAATTCACTCCAGAAGCCCAAAGAAAACCAATCACTGATTTGGTTAAGAAGGAATATATATTGTATTTTGACTGTCGTGTTGGTGATCAAGATAAAAATTTTGCACCTCATACTTCATGCATGACCTGTACTACAACCTTAACCGAGTGGTTGAAAGGAAGACGCCGAGCCATACCATTCGCTGTTCCGATGGTGTGGTGTGAGCCTAATGACAATTATTCGGACTGTTACTTCTGTCTTACAAATATTTCGGGACATTCAAGCAAAACTAGACATAAAATTAAGTATCCAAATGTATCTTCAGTGCATCTGCCTGTGCCTCATGTTGAGGGGTTGTCTGCTCCTGTCTGTAACTTGAAAGCCGCGGAACCAGACACCATCTCAAATGAATCAGAAAGTATTGAACATACAGAAGAGGACTGCCCTCAATATAATAACACTTTGCCTCAGCTCTTTAATCAAAAGGAATTGAACAATTTGTTTCGCGATCTAAGACTTTCGAAACAGCAAGCTGAGCTTGTGGGGTCCAGACTACAACAACCGAACCTTATAGCTACAGGGACAAGAATTTCCGGTTTCAGATCACGAGGTACTTCAAATGTTCAAATGTGTATGATATCTTATGGGACTTAACTGCTAACGTCATCAGTCCCTAAGTTTACACACAACTTAACCTAAAGTATCCTAAGGACAAACACACACACCCATGCCCGAGGGAGGACCCGAACCTCCGCCGGGACCAGCCGCACAGTCCATGACTGCAGCCCCTTAGAGGTGCTTCCTTCGCTCAATATTTCGATATGCAGATTTCATTGTGTATGTGTGGAGATGTCAATGGTCTGATGATGCAGCTAGGTGTACAACATAACGCATAGGAGTGGTGACTATTTACCAGTAAAATCAGCTTGAATGCAGTACTTCTGCATAATGGCAATGAATATCCATCGGCACCTTTGGCTGACGCAGTAGACATGATAGAAACTTATGAAGCCACAGCTTTCCTGCTAGAGGCAATCAAATATAAAGATCACGAATGACAGCTTTGCTGCTATTTAAACGTTGTTGCACTCCTTACAAATTTACAGGCTGGATTCACGAATTACTGCTGCTTTTTGTGCCTTTAGGACAGCCGTGACACCAAGAACCACTGTACAGTCAGGGAGTGGCCTATAAGGAAGTCATATGTTCCTGGAAACGTAAATGTGAACAATACCCCATTGGTTGTGCCCGATAAAATTAATTTGCCTCCCCTTCATATCAAGTAAAAGCTCTTTGTAAAAGCTCTGCATTAAGAAGGTGAGACCTACAATCACTTGAAAGAAAAGTTTCCCAAATTAAGTGAGGAAAAGCTGAAAAATGGTATATTTGTTGGACCACAAATAAGAAAATTGCTGAAATATCAAACCTTTGATATAATACTCACAGATATCTAATTACCTGCTTGCACTTGTGAAGAGCTTTTTGAGTAACAGAAAAGACAAAAACTATGTTACTAATGAGAATGCTCTGTTGGACAAGTATAAGAACATGGGGTGTAGAATGTCGCTTAAAACTGACTTTTTACTTTCTCACCTTGATTTATTGCCGGAAAATTTGGGCGCCGTAAGCGAATAGCATGGTGAACGCTTTCAGCAAGACATTGTTACCATGGAACACCGTCATCAAGGCCATTGGAACCCTTCGATTATGGGTGACTACTGCTGAGGTCTTGTTAGGAACAGAGACGAAACGGCAAACAAAAGAAGAGCTCCGTCGTCGCATTTTTCAAAACCCAAAGACGATTAAAGGTGAAAATATCTTCTGAAATAATTTTGACCTTTTATTGTTTTTACAGATAATACACTATTTATTTCAAACTTTAACTTGATCTGCTGTTAGAAGGATTAGCCGGTGAAATCTTTCACCGTTTCCAGGGTACGACCGATTGTGTCTGTCTTCAGTCTTTAGGCTCACAATCTTCTAGGAGGCTCCTTTTTTGTACCCCTTGACGGTTCACAGGACGATAATAGAGTCCGTAAATGGGAGAATGAACAAACCGCACTGCAGATAACACCAAAAGAGCAAATGGCACCTGGAAACAAACTTCCTTATACAGTGTGGAGGACACTAAATACGCTGAGGGCTGGTGTACCCAGATGCAAAACTAATCTGTGCAAGTGGGGACTGCTGACTAACGATGACGACGTTCTTTGCGCATGCGGAGAGGTACAAGACGAGGCACATCTGCTCATGTGCCGACTACTGCCGGAGCTCTGCAGTTTTAGTGACCTGCTACAAGCCAACGACAAAGCCGTAGCGGTGGCTAATTATTGGAAAAATAAAATTTGATCTGGACGCGGAAAAGTAAAGTAAAGTAATTTATTTCAAACGTCCTGAATATGTACTTTTGTTTGACTTAGTTATGACAATTTTCGCTTTTACCATTTTTTATTCTGCTGTGTATTTAGGAAATCTGACGCCATAGAGAAAAATTATTTTACCAGTGTATTCAGCACACCAAAATTAGGTAAATCCACCCATTTACAAACCAGAGGTAGAAAAAAAGGTTATATTTGATAACTGATGTATCATACACGAAAGTTCAGTTGTCATTGTAAATACAAATTCTTAATTACATATATTGTATAAAAGTTCGTTTAACCTAAATCCTCACATATTACCGTTTTATCTTGATGTATTTTACACTTGACAGAATTGGCTTTATGTGAAATGTGTACCATTGTTTAAAAATGTTCATCAGCCGGGAATCGAAGTGATGCCCCCTTGAATCTAGACAAGTATTCTACCACAAGGCTACGCTGACTTTCGAAATATTCGGCCTTTTCTTAGATCATTAAAGACGCAAACTACAGCGTTGATTTTCTCGAGGATTCTTGAGAGTTGCATTGGTCTAATGAGTATTCTAAACTTCTCCTTATCAGACGACATTTCTGGTTAGTATGATGAACGGAAGTTAGCTCTAAACGTAATAAAATGTATGTTAACCCATGTGAGTAGGTAAAACAGTCCCGTACTGTTTGAACATGGCATTGCTAGGGGGTGCTTGACACTGTCACATGTATCAAGTATCTACACGTAACGTCGCAGAGCGATTCATTTACGAAAGTAGCCGTGAAGGGGGTTAATAGGGTAGGCCAATGGCCTCGAATATTTGGGATGCTCACCTGGTCAGTTTAAATCAAGACACTGTAGGAACTCCGAGGCGAGCCGATAGATTTGTTACCGGTGGGTTCGATTAACACGCAAGTATTAGTCTGATGCTTCGTGAATTCGAGTGGGAATCCCGGAACTAAGTAGATGCTCATTTCGGGAAACACTGTTGAGAGAAATTAATAACAGTCATTTGAATTTAACTGCAAAAGATTCTACTGCCGCCAATTCACATTTATGATAAGGCCCACCAATGTAGGATAAGAGAATTTAGAGCTTGTACGGAGGCATGTAGACAGTCGCTTTTCCCTGTTTTGCGAATGAACAGGAAAGAAAACGGCTAGTAGTGATATGACGTACCTCTCGCCATGCGCCATATGGTAGATGTAGATCTAGAACACAAGTAAAGGTTACATAGTCTGATAGTTGTGAAAGTATATACTCCTTCACAAAAGTATAGTTGCGTTATCTCTACAACCATCTTGTATGCATAAACGTAAAAATCGAAAATTCAAATAAGAAGGAATATGATTGCGAATAACGGAAGTGATTAGCCGTTTGAGCCGAATCTCTCCAATCATACAACGCACAGTGATGTTATTAAAGACATGTTATATTTCTGTCCTACTATAAAATCATCTAAAGAGTCTACAGTACGTCTAGGATTGTTTCCAGACTAGTATGGAAATAAATATTTTGTATAACATTTGCTACAGATACCTTTGTATCAGCGTATTTAGAAGAAAATAACTTCATCAGCTGTTGTTTTAAGGAAAGATAGTACACATTCACTATGAGGAAGTAATGAATGCAGAAACATTTCGTACTATGCAGAATATTTAACTAAGATAAACACAGGAAAAAGATGGAAGAGGATGAGTTTTAAATCAGACCGAAAAGCGAGTTTTGCAAAGTTTGCAGCCGCGTTTTATAATGAGGAGGATTAAAAACTCTAATATCCTGAGGAGTGTCTTATAATTACCGGTCCTTCCCCTGCATTAAGCAGTGGGATTAATAACGAATGGCGAAGGGGATGGTGGGATTGGGGGAGCTAGGGGAATGGTAAGGGGCAACCACTGGCATCGAGTGTTCCTGCTCTGCTTTGCCCTACCACTCTACACTGCCTGGACTTGGAACGAAACGTTTCCATTAGGCAGATGAGCACTTGCTAACCGGAAAACGGATGTATGCGTGAATTTTTAGCGTTTGTTGAGATTTTTCTTTTTTATCGGGGAGATGCATTGTAGTTACTCAAAGAGAAATTTTATTTCTTGTTGCTTCTACAATGACGCGCTGACAGTCTGCGTGGAGAGCGCAGCTCCTGGTCTAGTGGCTAGCGTTGCTTCCGCAGGATCACAGGATCACGGGTTCGATTCTCGGCCGGCTTGGTAATTTTTCTCTCCCCCGGGGAACGGGTGTACTATCTTTTCTTAAAACAACAGCTGATAAAGTAGTTTCCTTGTAAATACGCTGATACAAAAGTATCTGTAGCAAATGTTACACACGGTATTTATTTCCATACGAGTCTGGAAACAATCCTCATCATTGCATTATCATCATCATTCGTGATCCTGGATAATTTGGAATGTGTAAAAACTGGGACTTTATACGTGTACTGATGACCGCGCACTTGAGCACCCAACAAACCAAACATCGTCAGTCTCGATGAGGAAATTAGTAGCAGGGGCATTTCGACTCAAGCAATATCCATTCAGCCCTCAGTTAATCTGAATCAGTCTCTTGTTGTCGTAAAATATACAGGAGTTCGAACCGACCGCTGTCATAGTGGAACCTTATTCAATACTTTTTGTTATTATTGTTGGTAGTTTGTGGCAATCGAAGAAATCTTGCTTTTGGTTGAGGGAACTGGAAGAAGATTTGATGTGAAATGTGTTGTGTGCAACTGTTTATCTGCTGACAATACTATTACACTAGTGTAGGAATGTAAATGTAAATAAGAATCACACAAGCAGTCGTTAAAACGGATTCCACAACGTGACACGTGACTTTTTGTCAACAGCTTTATTGCAGTGGTGTTCAGACGTGATTCTTTCTTTCTAGTTTTTTTTAAATCATGGAACCATAATTACTATGATCTTTAATGATTTTAAGTTATCTGAGATTGTCAATTTTTTGTTTATGTTCATATTATTAACGAAGACGAAACTCCAACCAGCCATTCTTTTTCAACGAGTGCTTCATGGACCTAGAGCCATCGTTAGAGGCCAACGAGGAGTACTCGCACATATTTGACATTGTAGGAATGGTATTATTCAACACTTGTGGTTGCTGTGTCATTTATTTTGAACTGTACATCCGGTTTCGGTCATAGGCCATTATCCAATACCTGTTGCGCTGATTTATGGTTGCAAGACGTTTTCAAGCAAAAAGAAGTTTTGAATATGGTAGTAAAACACAAACTTATATTAATACACGGGGTCTCAGGAGGAACGGTCTTTCTGCTCGGGTATGAGAGAAACAGCCATTCGATGCTAGAAAGTCTATAAAACGCATGATCTGCGTCTGCATCTGCTCTTAGGTACGCCTTGGAATCCAGTATCTGATTTCGGAATCTCTGTCTGACTATGATGTGATGTAACTGAAATCTTTCTGCGTCTCCTCTTATTCTTGTACAGAATACTCACTGTTTATAGCTGAAATTTACTGCAGAATTCAATTAGTCTCTCTCCTCTCTCATTCCTGGTACCAAGTTCATACTGTCCCATGACCCTTTCTTCTACTCCATCCCTATTACCGCACTACAGTCCGCCATGATTATTAGATTTTCATCTCCCTTAACGTGCTGAATTCGCCATTCAGTATTCTCGTATACTTTGTCTATCTCTTGATCCTCAACTTGCGACTTTAGCATGTGTATCTCAATTACCGTTGTCGGTCATGGTTTGCTGTCGATTCTGGTGAAAATAATCATATCACTGAACTGTTCGCTGTAAAATGCTATCCTCCCCACCTTCCTATTAACAACAAATGCTACTCCCTTTATACAATTTTCTGTAGCTGTTGTCTGTCCAGAAATCCTTGTGTTGTTTCCACTTCCGTTCAATGACGCCCACAATATCTGTATTTTCCCTTTGTATTCCCCTTTTCAGATTTTCGTATTCACCTTTCTGATATTCCGAGCGTCGACTCATTGGTTACACTATCTTTTTCTCATGGTCACTTCACTTGGCAGTCTTCTCACGGATACTCGAATAGGGGAATAAAAATGGCTCTAAGCACTATGGGACTTAACTTCTGAGGTCATCAGTCCCCTAGAACCTAGAACTACTTAACCTAAGGGCATTACACACATCCATGCCCGAGGCAGGATTCGAACCTGTGACCGTGGCGGTCGTGCTGTTCCAGACTGTAGCGCTTAGAACCGCTCGGCCACCAAGGCCGGCAATGGGGGATAGTCCGTAATCTTTTGCCAATGGATAAATATTATAGCATACTTTTTTCAGTTACAGCCCACATGTCTTGTGCATACACATTATATATTTTGCAGTGATTTCCATTTCCATCTCCTTCCTTATGCGGTCAACAATTGCTGATTCCTCCACCTTTAGGGGCAGTTTCGGTCCACAAGTTCAAGAGAGTGCGTAGAAAATCTATCCGCTTATTCGCCCTCTATGACAAGGCTGTTAGCAGGATGTGTTATGCCGAAAGTCTTCGGCCGCCGATGCTAATGATTTCTACACAGTTTTAAGAGATGGGCGGCGGGGATTCGAACACGAGACCGAGAAACTTTTGATTTTAATCGCAGGCACTACCCCTAAACCACGGTGATACCTTTCACAGCAGTGGTAATGTTTAGTTCTAGATAGTTTAGCCAATCACCAAGAAATATTTATGTATTATAAACACAAACGGTCCTCATGAATAAGCCCACATATTAAAGAAAAACCTATCTAATTCTGTAAAGTAGTCCCTGAGATTATCCCGAACGGAAAGATAGAACAGTGACAGATGAACTCTATCCGAATTATTTGTGTTGACAGAAGACTTATAGAGAAAGATTAACATTTAATGACATTGAGGCGTTTTGTTTTAGAGACATAGACGATACTGGAGTTAGAGAAAATGTGGGAGATGTGTTTTCTTGCGTCTTATGTACAAAGGAAAGTGACAGAAAGAGTGCAGAATTACTCAACAAAATCACCTATAAACGAAAACCTGGCATCAGGCGGTAGTGACAGAAATCCACGTATTCCTGACAGCTCCGTTCAGATGTTACAACTCTTATGTTTGCTACGGACGGACGATATTTCCTCACCAACAGTAAAAGAAGTTTAATTCTTCATTTGTGTGGAAATAGTGTCCGTCGTTGCTTTAAATTGTTGAGGGTATTTTTGTTCTGTCATTGCAACTACAAAACTCCTTCATGTTTTTCACTAGGAGCGTTTCGCTTTATTGAGGTAAAGCATCATTAGTGGCTTGTAATTAAATTATTTACGTTTTAATTTGCCTTTAGATCAGAAAACAGTCCCTTAAGAATATGTTGATTTGTACTAAAGATAATTTTCGATCACATCGGGAAATGCTATTACATCTTGTTTTTCTGCATTAGACACTAATATTTTGGTCCAATATTTAGTTGTTCTGCAGCTCTATGCATTTCTTACGCTTTTCACAAAACACTTTTATGCACACCACAGTATTCTGTTTCTGTTTGTGCTTCTAATTATGTGTTGTGGTTTGTGTTTTGTAGTGTCGCCAAAAATATCTTCCACTAGTCTGTCTTTGACCTAAAACCTTTTTTATTTATGTGTGTAATTCCATTCAATTATGTTTCTGTGTAATTATATACTGTGTAAGAGTAATTTCTTTTCCGGTGTAGGGGAGCCAGAAACCTTGATGAATGGACATAAGCGTATAGCATTGTGATGGAGTGTGAGTTAGAGGAGGAGGTGTGGAGCAAGAAGTGAAATGAAATTCTGAGTGGCGGGGATTGTGGGAGAGTGGAAGCGGCTGAAGGATGAGAAATTTTCTTCTCTCTTTTCATGTAATTTCGTCAATTATTTAATATGGAGTCTGGCTTCCAATATCTTTCCCATATCTTTTCACAATATTTGCAACTGAGCTGATAGACACCAGATTGTTGTTATCCGTCTCGTTTTGATTACAGTTTTCGGGATGTATTTCAGTATTGATTTGTTAGTTTTTCAAGCAAGGTTTATGCCTTGTTTTGTGAATATGTTACCTATTTTATGTGTGACTTTGTTGTGGTAGGTCATTGTATGCCTTGTTTTGTTGAAGTGCCATTTGTATGAGTTGGTGTGGTTTGGCTAGCATTTTTCCCTATTTGTCTCTGCAATTTTTATTTAGTATGCCACCATTATTCCTTTATGTCCATTTTTAATGCTATTTGTTTGATAATGTCTAGCTCTTTCTGGGAATAAGAGTGTTTAGGGGTACCCTGTTTTGTCTGGTTAACATGTACCTGACTGCTGCTTGTTTGTGGTTCTTCGGGTGGTTGTAGGTTGCAATTAAAATAATGTCACTTCCTGTGGATTCTCTGAATATGTCAAATGTGTGTTTACTATTGTCTTTTCTTATGGTTATTTACATAAGCTAGTAATCAAGCAAAAATCACCGTAAGTACAAAGCAACATATTCTTAACGAAATGTTTTTCGATCTAAAAGCAAATCGAACTGTAAACAATTTAATTTCAGACCACTGACGATGCTTTACTGCAATAAAGCCAAACGCGTCTGGTGAAAAAAAAAAAAAATCACGCATTTTTGTAGTTGCGATGACGCAACAGAAATGCCCGCAAGTGCTCCTCATTTCGCTCTTTCTTCGATAGTTGTGAGAAAAATATTCACTTTTTGTCGCCATACTTCTCTTCGTGCTGTTAAAATATCAGTAATTTAAAGAAAATTAAAGTCATTCGCCATTCGCCCCTTTTCACTGTAAAAGGCAGCCGCATTAGTGTCATGCCCATAGAATATGTTAATAATTTTAATTACATGTCAGATTAGAAAATGTTAATTTTAATTACATGTCAGATCGTAACGAGTAGCAAATACAGTGTTTCGAGGGCATGGAATAGCTGAGTGACAAACGAGTTGAGGTAACAAGACTCAAGTCAACTGAAAGTTGTTTATTTCACAGTGGCTGATCAAACACGCCAGTGAAGATTAATGTTGAATGCTCGCGAAGGCAGGGAATGTTGAGGTCACGGGCGTCAGTGGTAATATTCCGATGCACGTAATGCAAGAATTTCGAGCGGAAATTAGAAAACTCAGATACTGAGTAAAGATTCCACGGGCCGCGCGAGAATAGCCAAGCGGTCAAGGGCGCTACATTCACGGACTGTGCGGCTGGTCCCGGCGGAGGTTCGAGTCCTCCCTCGGACTTGGGTGTGTGTGTTTGTCCTTATGGTAATTTAGGTTAAGTATTGTGTAAGCTTAGGGACTGATGGCCTTAGCAGTTAATTCGTATAAGATTTCACACACATTTGTACATTTTTGAAAGCTTCCAAACGAATATCCCAGTGGGCCGTGTGCACCGAGAGTAAAAGTAGAATGGATGAAAGCTCAGAGAGGGGCCGTTAAGAGGGACAGTAGTGAGAAGAGAGATTATACGTTCAGCGAGTAAATGGAGCAGCAGGAGTTCAGTGATCTCTTCAGCAGCACCTGATGGAGCAATAGGCTCTTCACCTACGAGAAGTCGTTGACAGACTGTTGGATACACAGAACCCATAAACTAAGTAGCAGCTTTCGGTATTTGTTGGAATAGCGTTAAACAGAGACTGCCTGTCTACGTCAGAAACAAGTAAGTCAGAGTCCAGTGAGCTGCACGAACAAGTTACTGATTGGTACTTGTCTCGTGTACTATAGGCAAGAAGTCTTTAAGTGACATTGAATTATTTCGAAATGTTGATGATTTATGATTTAGGCCTAGCGATCAGTAGTTAGCAGACTGAGTGGCACAGCACTCGTCTCTTCCTAGTGATTATTGAAAGCATACGACGTTCTGCTAATGGGCTTTGGTCTCACATCCTAATAAATAAATAGGTTGGTTGGAAATAAACGAAAATGACTAAAAGTAGTGCCTTGCTACTTCAGCTGATCAGTCCTGCCAATGCAAGGAAAAATATCAACCTATTGTAACCGATAATCTATCCCAAGCAAGGTGAGTTCCTTCCTCTCATCTCCGCTATAAAGGTTGACAAACAAGCTAACTAAACTCCTTATGTCGTTTACCTCCTGACTGCGCCACGCACATAACTCATAAACCAAAAACAAAAACAGTTTATAGTAGGGAAACTGCCGGGATGCGATAGAGTTCGGTGTTGTAGAGTATTACGCATAGATAACTTCTATGATCCGGGTGTCACGCGGCTACAGCTTATTGGTCTCTACGGAAGCAGCTGTGCAGTTAGATCGCAAACTTCCCGTGCAGGAACTCTTTAGTCGTCAGTATCTCTGTGAGAGTAGGGTGTTATATGGACAGAAAGTATCAGTTTCTTTGATAGTTTACAAGAGCACTGCTGACAACATAGTCGTTACACTATGCAAGTATTGTCATGTAGAAAGTTTTACATTGTTTGTTAACAGTTTGCAAGCCCACTGCTTACTGCCGAGTCGTTACACTACGAAAGTACTGTCACCACTCCATCATAGAATATATGACACGTCTTAGACCCACAAGTACTTTGTGCATTCTTGTAACCAGTCTTGAACTTGTTTGTAATGAGTAGAATGAACTCTCATGTGGGGCCAGGCTTCGCAGGGATAGTTCACAGAAGCTAGTTCTCACAAAAAGTATTACGTCACGGAAAGTAACGGCAAGTAAGAGGTGATTCCTACTTTCATTAAATCTTAGGAATCTTGTGGATTATTTCCGAAGGGGAAACCAAGTACGACATTTTGAATCATATGATAACCCAGGAGCATATATAGACTGAGATCACAATGCAGTAGTGATGAAAAGTAGGCTGTAGTTTAAGTGATTAGTCAGGAAGAATCACCACGCAAAGAAGTAGGATACAGATGAACTAAGGAATGGCGTGACACGCTTGAAGCTCCCTAAGGCTGTAGATATAGCAATAACGAATAGATCGGTAGGCAGTAGAGTTGATGAGGAACGGACGTCTCTAAAAGGGCAATCATAGAAGTTGGAAAGAAAACCATACGTACAAAGAAAGTAATTCCAAAGAAACCTTGGGTAAAAGAACAAATACTTCAATTTATAGATGAAAGAAAGAAGAACAAAAATGTACAGCGAAATTCAGGAATACCGAATTGCAAGTCACTCAGGAATGAAATTAATAAGAAGTGCAGGGTATCTACGACGAAATGGATGCAGGACGAATGTGAAGACTTCGAAATAGGAAGGACTGCATACGGGAAAGTCAAAACAATCTTCGGTAAAATTAAAAGCAAGAGTAGTAACACTAAGAGTCCAACGGGAATTCCGTTGTTAAATGCAGAGGAGAGAATGGATAGGTGGAAAGAGTACACTGCAGGCCTATATGAACGTTTAGATTTTTCTGATGTGGTACAGGAAGAAGCAGAAGTCGATTTAGAAGAGATAGGTGGGCCAGAATTAGAATCAGAACGTAAGAGAACTTTGGACTACTTATAATCAAATAAGGCAGAATGGAAAGATAAATTCCACCAGTATTTCTAAAATAATCGGGGTAAGTGGTAACAAAACAACTAATCACTGTATGTGTCTGGCAACATACCATCAGACTGTCGGAAAAATATCATCCACACAATTCCGAAGACAGTAAGAGCTGACAAGTGCGAGAATTATCGCATAGTCAGCTTAATAGCGCACGCATTCAAGTTTCTGACACGGATAATCTACAGAGGATTGCAAAAGAAAATTGAGGATGTCTTATTTGACGATCTATTTGGTCTTAGGTATGGTAAGGACACGAGACAGATGATTCTGATGTTGTAGCTGATAATGGAGGCATGACTAAAGAAAACTCAATACACTTTCGCAGGGTTTTTCGACCTGGAAAAAGCGTTCGACAATTTAAAATCGGGCAAGTCTTCAGAAATTCTGATAAGAATAAAGGTAAGCTATAGGGAGGGACTGATAATATACGATGTGTAAGAGCCAAAAGAGAATAATAAGTGTGGGCGAAGAAGAACGATGTTCTCGGATTAGAAAGGGTATAACACAGAGGTGTAGTGCTTCGCCCTTACTGTTCAATCTGTACATCGAAGAAGCAATGATGGAAATAAATGAAAGGTTCGGAAACGAAATTGAAATTCACTGTGAAGGGATATCAATGATACGATTCGATGATGACACTGGTATGCTGAGTGAAAGTGAAGAAGAATTATATGACCTGCTGAATGGAATGAAAAGTCTAATGAGTACAGAATGTTGACTGAGAGTAAGTCGATGAAAGGCGAAAGAAATGAGAAGTAGCCGAAATGAGAACAGCCACAAACTTAACATCAAAACTGAGATTCACGAAGCAGATGATGTTAAGGAATTCTGCTACCAAGGCAGCTATATAACTAGTGACGGACGGAGCAAGGAGGACATCAAAAGCAGACCAGCTCTTGCAAAAAGGGCATTACTAGCCTAGAGAAGTCTGCTAGTATCGAGCAAAGGCCTTAGTTTGTGGAAAAAAAAATCTGTGAATGTGCGTTTGGAGCACAGCATAGTATGGTAGTGAAATCTGATCTGTCGAAAAACCGGAACAGAAGAGAATCGAAGCATTATGATGTGGTGCTACAGAGTAATGCTGAAAATCTGGTAGACTGATAACGTAAGGAGTGAGGATGTTCTGCACGAAGGAATACATGGAAGACACTGACAAGGGGGTTAGAATGATAGGACATCTATTAAGACATCAGGGAATGACTTCCATGAGATTAGGGGAAGATTTAGTGGGCAAAAATGTGGTGTTTGTGCCCAAACCTGGCACGATTAAAGACTTTTCATCCAAATTTCAGTTCAAATCTCGGAAGAAATTCCTTGTAGCTGCGTATGCCAAACCTTACGAATCAAATATCGCGAAGTAAACGAAGACAGAGATTGGAACGCATCCAGCTAATATTTTGCAAGCGCTTCTCTGACATAAAGAGGTTGGCACAGGAGAGGAATTCGTGGCGGGCCGCATCAAACTATTCAGAAGAAAGATGACTAAAAAAAATATATACTGACAGGTATTACAATTTCATCGTGTTACATCACACGCTAGACACGACTTTCCTAAATGGTGATGCTCAGTCGATCTGCACCGTGAAAATGATACCACCGAAAAGTGCCTCTCTTTGTCTGCCGTGTGTAGTTTACTTCTATCGACAGGTAAAGAATTTCATCACATGACCTCAAAATCATGCTACACCACACCAGAGCAGTGAATTACAGGACAGTTAGGATGCTAGCAAAATTCATGCGTTGGTCCATCACCAATTGTCCACACCTATGTTTCCGGATATGATACGCCTGGTACGCATCCAAATTGGTATCTGGTAGATCTTATTTCAGCAAAGTGAATCACAAATGTTTTCCACGAACGGTATACCCGAAAACATGTCAATGCAGCTGGACTTTTAGCCTGTTTCTATTGTAAGTTTCACCCCACGGAATGCAAGAACCGTTACGAATAGATGATCAATTAGAAATACGTAATAATATAATTTACGTCCATATTTTCTATGTATCGCGATGAAAGTAACCGCTATACACTAGAGCACAGGTTGGCGCTCATAAAAGTAGCCCGTATAAGTATAAAGGAAACGCAGTGAAATTACAGAAACTAAGATCTTAAATGGACTTACAATTTATTTACAATGAAAAATGCAGTGAAAAATGCATTTATAGAATATGTTGAAAGTAACCTCTGTGCACGTCTAATGATATTCAGATACATCTGGCGTGAGGTTAGGATATCGATGGCAGCAACTTGATAGCTGATGTTGTCTTTTAGTTCCTGTATTGTATGCTTCACTGTCAACTGTCCCATAGGGAAAAATCGCAATTTGTTTGATCAGACATGGTGGCCATAAATGTTTGCTGACGGTTCGTTCATCATTAAAAACACCATGGACTGGCTCCAGATATTTTAGACGTGTGACATGTTGCCAAATCTTGCAGAAAGAAGCAGTATTGAGCACAAAATGTATGAAAACTTTCAAATATATACAACCGTGTTGTGTGTAGTGGCAAAATGTGTAGGTCCAATCATGCGCGTTCCTGTTAGACCGCACCAAACGCAGATTGTTTTCGTTATGGAATGGTCGATGACATAGTGTCAGGATTCTCCATTGCCTAGTACCTCGTCTTCCAGTAATTAACATGACCGGAAAAAAGAAACGATGCTTCATCACTCACAATGTGTGGGAAAGTGTCTAGCAGTCCATCGCTGAAGTAAATCAAATGCCTCGCGCAGTGATCTACACGTGTCTGACTGTCATCCTCCCGTAACTGCTGCACAACCGTTGCACGATATTGCTTCATATCCGCTGGCAAGTCCTCCTACTTCCATGTGACTGTTGGGCCAACTTACGTATGGACTTCTTTGAGCTCTGAATAATTCTTCGGTGAATGTCAACAATAATTTCTAGCAGTGCGGACTGAAGGAAATCTTTGTGGTTTTAAATTTTGCACAAATCCATAAGCGTGCCAGTTTTTATATAGACTCTGTATTGCTCTCTTTGCTGGTAGTCCTCTATTCGGATACTTGACCATGAAAACTTTGCGAGTTTCTGCAGTTAAACCTATTTCCTCACATGCTTCCACTATTTCATTTCCTTCTACTATCGGGAAAGTCACTTTGAAGACTTCAAAAAGAAAGGTTCACCGATGAAAGAAACAGAAACGTTACAGATCAATGCTAACAATCGATTACTGAATAAAACTGTCCACTCTTGCAGTTGTTTATTGTTTCAGAATTCGAAATATTTCATCCTCGCTCAAAGGGGAGGCGCTATTCGTTTAACAGCACCACACTGTATATATTCAATAAATTAATAACGCATCGCAGGGTTTGTTCAAATGTGTGTGAAATCTTATGGGACTTAACTGCTAAGGTGATCTGTCCCTAAGCTTACACACTACTTAACCTAAATTGTCCTAAGGACAAACACACACACCCATGCCCGATGGAGGACTCGAACCTCCGCCGGGACCAGCCGCACATATCCCAGGGTTTCATTGCAAATAAGTCACAGTATTCCGATCATCGGAATATTATCACGTACACCGAAAATAATATCTAATGGAAAAAAATGCCACGATCAAGTAAACCGCTAGGTTTAGTGATCTAATGCCTGGACCGATCGACCGCCTGTCAAATTATGCTAGACGCAACGAATGACGTAAACTCAGGTTCCAGAATGAAAACACAAAACGATAGTAGCTCGAACATGATTAATTTTGGACCCCACGTAATATTAATAAGGGATGTTTTATACGATTTTTCGATGTATGACACTGACAATACGATTGTACTTCATCCGTTTTAATATCGATTTCTGTAAAACCTACGGCTGCCTAGCAAAAAGACGAAACACTTATCTATTTATTTTCACTACAGAAGGTCATGTTTTCCCTTGCTGCCAGTTATTTAATGACCCAACCTCAGATTGCTTATGGTGGGTCTGTCAAAGCCTCTTGGCCGCTGTGACTGGGTTTGGGGTCCGAGGTGGCTATGTAATGCCACCCCGGTTCCCACCTCCGCCCACACCGCTGCCCGTGTCCCGCCTCTTAGAAGCGGGCTCTTGTTTTTTTGTTTTTTTTTCTAAAGTTCTTTTAAAACCTTTCAAATTAACAAACACCATGAAACAAATACAATTTCTAATTAACTACCAGAATGAAAGATGGATAGAGAGCAGAGGAAAGAAAGAAGAAGAGTGTCCCATCACCGGTTGTGAGCGGCGGTGAGGGACTTGGAAGGGCTTCAAGTCCGTGACAGACACTCCCAGTTTCCATTTTCTCCATAACCTTTACTACTTACATTACTTCCCTCATTAACTACAACTATCTACTAACAGAACATCATTGCCAAATGTAACCAAAATCAGTGACACAACTGCCAAGCACTCCTCTAGTCAGTCACCGAGCAGCTCGATTGTACGAAGAGCACTGCCTCCGGATATGGACACGAATGTTTCAGACCGAAGTGCGCTGCGGTGCGGTATATGCGGTAGGCGACTGGCGCCGCTCCCGGGGACTCGCAAGACCTGGCCGGTGGGTAATTACGTCATAAGGTGCGCGCCGCCTCCTGGCGGTCAGAGCCGACGGCCGCTGTCCGGTCGCGCTACGGCGGCAGTGGTCGGAGTTGGGCGGCGGCGAGCGGCCGGCTGGAAACACAGATAAGCGGGATTAGTGCTGGCCGGCCCGGGGCCCCTCTCGCGGCCGCACAGGCCGGACTCGTCTTGGCCGCGTCTGTTTACGACCGTGGCCGCCGGGAAACGCGAGCTATCACCGGGAGGGACGCGTACTCGCCGTGTTGGTGCATCGCAGCACCATTCAAGGACCGCGTTTCAGCGCACAGAAGTTTCCAGACGTTTGAAGTTGGTGGCGTGCAGATGACGGTTACTGTATAATCCACACCACCCAATTACCAGAGGAGATATTCCGACTTTTAACCAGAATTTCTACAGCCGTACACGGTTTTTGTAGCGTTACGTCCTGAAAAGATTCACAGATGACGACCAGAAAAGCATAACAACATTCAAAACCCATAAATGTTTTAAAATATGTGTATGAATGTATATCTGAATGTATGTACGTAACACATTTCGTGCTGAACCCCTGCACTGCTTTCAGCCTAACTTGGTACACTTAGCATTTACCATCTGGAAAGAATCGCTGTTGAGGTAAGAGCCGCTGACAATAGCCACCTACCTTTCAAAGGGGAGAGGGTCGGGTTTAAAAAGAGGTGCAGCCCACGACGCACGAATACACACACTTCAGTCAGCCAAGACTTATTGTGAGAATGAGGGCATTCAGTGAGTTGCGTATAGTTTCAAACCTCTAGAAAACTTTTCCTCGCCGACAACCAGCACAAAATGATGAGATGATAGAATTTTATTGCTTACGAAGCTTTTGCTGTTCACAAAGTCAGACCGTCGCATCAGCCATTGAATTTTAATTTATTACTTCTTCACTACCAACTGTATGCGAGACACATTTCGAAGATTGCATTCGAGTATATCGCTTGATGTACGTGCTGAATTCTGTCCTTGCACGAAACATAGTCCAGGAGATATCAATAAACACTCTGATGCATGGCAAACTTCCGCATCCTCCATGACCTTTAAATTGATTACTTCTTTGGTATTAGTTCTATTCGCAACACATTTCGCAGACAGTATCCACACACACCGCTGAATGTACTTACAAAATTATATAATTTTACGACACACAGTTAAGGAGATATGACGTCATACACACTAAGAAGCGTTACAAACTGCTGCATCACGCTTCACATTTATATTTATTACTTCTTTGGTAATAACACTACTCGCTTACACTCTGCAGACAGTGCCAAAATACACCGCTGAATGTATCTATAAAATTATAACGTTGTGCGACACATAGTTCAAATGTGTGTGAATTCTTAATGGACCAAATTGCTGAGGTCATCGGTCTCTTAACTTATGCTAAGAACGACACACACACCTCTGGCCGAGGGAGGACTCGGCTCTCCGGAGGGAGGGGCCACGAACCGCGGAGCCACTCCACGCTGTGACACATAGTTCAGATGTCATAAACATTGAGCTGTTTGAAAATGAAGCAGGTGAACTGTACGTACAGATATGTGTGGAATACGTTACATATATGTGAAATATACGTGACGTGTGTAAGCGAGCAAAGCCACGTGTACAAAGGTCCTCCTAAATCCATGGATCGATTTCAAACATAGTTGGTACACACACTACTTATTCTCTGGTGAGATATACAGCAGATATACAACCAGAAAAGTGTGGAGAGGGAAGTCGCTGGAGGAGATGGACACAGTTCGTTCGGAGGAGAAAATTATGGACAGAGTGGGGGAACGAGAATTGGATAGAAAGGGAAGATGAGGAGATTGACAGATAGAGGGGAGATGAGTAGATGGAAAGGGAGAAGAAGGGGGACGAGATCCACAGAGAGGGGGGAGCAAGAAATGGTAGAGGCGGAGGAGGAAATGGACAGAGAAAGGGAAAAGGTGCAAATGGGCATAGATAAGGGAGGGGAACAGATAGATACAGAGGGGGAGGGAGGGAAGGATGGAGAAAGGACGAAATAAAACTGGCTTCACGTTATCTTAATTGCAACCTAAATGTTCAGTTATATTATATGCCGCATTTTGCTTGAGTTAGTATGAGATGGTGGTACGTTTACCTAACTCCCAGGTATAAAACGACAGCAAACATTCGCTCCCTACTGAATTTAATGTTCATTGATTAATATCAGTAATTTTTATTGCAACCCGAGTAGGAGATGGACAAATAGAGATGGCAGGAGGAGAGGTATTTAGAGGACTTGAGAAGTACGGAGATGGAGGAGGAGACTAACTGAGAGAGGGCGAGGAGAATATCGACGATGGGGTAAGAGCGGATTGAAACAGGAACAGACGTGGGAGGGAGAAGAATAAGGACAAAAATGGCTCTGAGCACTATGCGACTTAACTCCTGAGGTCATCAGTCGCCTAGAACTTAGAACTAATTAAACCTAACTAACGTAAGGACATCACACACATCCATGCCCGAGGCAGGATTTGAACCTGCGACCGTAGTGGCCGCTCGGTTCCATACTGTAGCGCCTAGAACCTCACGGCCACTCCGGCCGGCAGAATAAGGACCGAGAGAAGGGGAAGAATTAGTTGGACTAATAGAGAAGTGGAATAAATATATATCAGATTAATGCCTGCGGTCTGGATAATATTTCAGTAAAATTGCCTCGATGTGTGATGACGACTAGAACCTGGATGTTGCCTTTTAACATGCTTTTCCATTTTATCACCCACAATATTTTTATTTCTCTTAAACTTCTGCCTGGAACATAACATAATGCCTAATCTTATTAGGCATTATGTTATGTTCCTGTCTCATTTTCGCTTTCTCTGACTTCCCACTGTCCTTCTTTGAGTGATGTGTTCCATGGCTTGTGAAGGGGTTCTGTGAGGTGACATACGTAACACGTGGTCTTTCCTATCATACTTTCACTGCTGTAGTTTTCCAGTTAAAGGCTGCGTCCCCAATTCTTTCATATCTATTCATTTCTTATTTTACTTTCTGTTGCGCCTTCTTTCACTTTTATAACGAGCTTCATTTCGGATGTTTTAAGTTGTCTCTTTCCGCTTTACTCTTCAATGTTCTTCTTATCAGGTCACATATACATGGATAGACATCATTTTTCTCATTTATGCCCTTCTGTTCTTCAAAAATTATGTCACCTCCAAGATGGAAACCTCTTCTATTATGGTGTTATGTACAATTATCTTGATTTTTATGTGATTTTTTCTGAAAAGTAACTGTTTTTGTTTCAGTTATTATAGCTTCAGGTTGGAATTTGGGCTTATATTGTTTAATCTGTCTACCAGGACCTGCAGTTCGTTTTCACGATCCTGTTACGTCGGCAAAAAAAAAAAAAAAAAAAAAAAAAGAAAAAAAAAATTATATTTAGAAGTTTAACTCTTCCAAATCTTCAACGTTAATGTACTCCTTTTAACACCCATTCCCTGGCCAGATCGTTGATACGGATATTGAACAATGTGGGTGGCATATTAGGGCGAGTCCTTGTTCCCTGGTTATCTCCATTTCTGGTGTCTGCTGTTTATCGGTATAAATTCTCATTTTGATATTCTTTTATAAGGTACCTGGGGAAATATCTTTTGTACATAATTGACCAGAGCATTTTTCTGTGGATATGATCAAATGTTTTACAATAGTCGATAAATGCTAGGTGCACTTCCAAATTGAGTTTTCGTCTTGTTTGTATAATTTGTTTAGTGTGAAAACTTAATCGCCATAGTATTTTACTTTATGATAACCTGTCTGCAGCTGATAAAATTGATTCAGAAATGTATTGAACCCTTTATATACGATTTCTCTGTAGATATTACAAAAAGCTTTCGGAAGACTGATTTCCTGTAATTATTTGTGTCAATTCTATCTCCTTTTTTAAACAGTAACGTAAGCTCAAAAAACTCCATTCTTCTCATAATTCACCTATATGACGAAACTTGTTATTGGGTATTCTCAAGTGAAGTAACGGTAAGAGTTATTTGCAACTAATTCAGGTTCCCTTCAATTTTTTTCTTTGTTCAATGTCTGTTGTAGGTGCGTCAAATCTGTAAGATTTGATCTTTCCTTTGATTTTTCATCAGTTGACTTTTCTGCATCTGGATTGTACCATAATTTCTTATAAACATTTATCCTTTCTTCTGAAGGAATGGTATTTATATTGGCAGTGTCTTTATCGTTTATTTATAGCTGACTAATCAGTTAACAGCTGTTTTCCGTCTACCACGAAAGCCACATTCGACACTTCTTAAAAATATACCTGTAAGATATACGGGACTGTCTACCTTTTTTTGTTTCATTTCCGGTTTCATTACACGTTTCCTTAGTTTCCACAGTCTCTTCCTGTAAGAATTATCTATATGATATGTTTTTCTTTTGTGTGGCTTATCCTGTATCTTCGTTCCGAATTTTAAGTCACGTTCTTATATTCGTTTTGCGTTCTGCACCTAGTAATACTTTTGTGATAGGTTCTGTGATACATGCTTCTCACGTTTGTGCTAAGATCATTTTCGATTAATCAGAACAAGCTCTTTCAGCGGTCTGTTTATTCAACGACACACTTCGTACCGTTGGAGAGCTATATGGGTTATCAACCAATGGGAGAGGTTCGCGAGTTTCGAACCACGACGCAAGGTACTTTCGAATGTGTCTGCCCATTCTTTACTGGATTCTATTTCTGGTTTTGGATTTGAGAAGCATTGTGGACTGTTCCGATTCTTGAATTGTCTGCTGTCGGTGAGGGCTAGTTTGAAGTTTCTACAACGTTGAAGATAACGGGTGGGATCTTTCAATTACCAGCGGCAGAGTCCGATAGGCCACGTTTCTTTCAGTCATGCATTCTAAATACTTACACAGTTAGCACGTGACCATTCCGCAATGGTATTTTTCCTTGTAGTGAAACGAAGGCCCATTGTTGTTCGAACCTGTTTACGAAATCGAAAATTTCTTTCGAGTCTGTCGTTTGTTTTTCAGTCATCATCCTTTTGATTAATTTGATGCAGCCGGCCACGAATTTCTCTTCTGTCTCAACCTCCTCAACTCAGAGTAGCACTTGTACGTCCTCAATTATTTACTAGGCGTACTCCAATTTCTCTTTTCCTCTACAGTCTTTACCCTCCGCAGTTACCCTAATACCATCGAACTTATTCATTGATGTCTCAACAGATATCCTATCATCCTGTCCTTCCTTCTTGTAAGTGTATTCGACATAGCCCTTTCCTCCCCGTTACTGCGTAGAACCTTCTCACTCATCTCCTTCGTTTGCACAACCTAATATCGAATGCTTCGATTCTCTTCTGTTCTGGTTTTCTCACAATCCATGTTTCACTACCAGTCAATGCTGTGCTCCAAGCGTACATTCAGAGAAATTTCTTCCTGAAATTAAGGCCTATGTTTGAAAGTAATAGACTTCTCTCGCACAGAAATGACATTTTTGCCAATGCTAGTCTGCTTTTGTGTCCTCCTTGCTCGGTCCGTCATTAGTTAGTTTGCTGCCTTTGTAGCATAATTCCTAAGCTTCATCTATTCGTGATCAGCAAGCCTGATGTTAAATGTGGCTCTAGTTTGTTATGTATATTAAGGAGCTATAAATTTTATATCGACTGGCTCTGACCGCGGAAGCCTTCGCAGTTATAATTTATTTAGTTTCTTTAAAGAAGTAGATATTGAGAAAATGTAATTTCTTCACTGTTTTCAAGACGATTACATATTTTTAAATACACTTAGAACCTATGTGGCCTTTTTGAATATCGACGGAACTTTGGTCAGATATAGAATGAATTGCTACAGTATGCCACTGAATGTGACTAAAAGAAATATGCAATAAGGTGAAAAGAAACGACACTCATTCAAAGACAATAATTACACAGAAGTCACTCATATTTATAATGATAGCCTGGACCTCACAAAAAGTAAGACGTGGTTCGTCATTTGAACTTAATGAACACATTCGAAATGCCATCGGGCGCCAATCCACGCCTGTAGTCAACCAAATAACGGGAATTACGTGACCAGAGAGTCGACACCTAATGCCACGTATTTACTTAAACTTACCAAGAACTCGCCGAATACATGTTGCGCAGAAAAATTCCTTCGTTGTGTTTCAAAGGCATACCAGGTCTCAATGACGCAAGCGGAAAACTTGCTTTGAAAAAATGCGAAATTTGGTGTTGTACATCGTGGAATATTCCCAATTCAGCCCCTGCAGTTTCATAATGTCTCGATAGGTGACAGTGCCACGCCTTGCCTCAAAATGGCGTCTGTAAGGGAAGCGCGGTCCGTGCAGAGAGCTATAACTGGGTTTAGTTTGGTGGAAAACCAGAGTAACGAAGGATCATTTGTGCGAAATCGCTTGCGTGTTACGAGGCTGGTCGTTACAACGTATTGTCGAACATCGTTGAATCATGAGTTCATCACTTCGAACCAGAAACAACGGCAATCCATGGAGTTGTGTCGTACCACATCTCCTCCAAAAAACATCATCAAAGCCACACCCTCAACCCTTTAAGTCATTGCGACGAACTTCTGGGCCTCTGAGGGGTTATTCGGGTTGATGTCCTCCCTTATGGTGCAACGATCAACTCTGAAGTGTTTTGTGTTATCCTTAGGAAACTGAAGAAACGACTTCAATGTGTTCGTCGCCACAACACTGGAACCGAACTCCACCATCTCCCTGTCAACGCAAGGCGTCACACAAGTCTGCGCACTCGAGAGGAGCCCACAAAACTTCGTTGGACTGTTGTTGCTCACACATTCTACAGCCTCAGTCTCACACCTTCCGAACTGGCCCAATGAAGGACGCACTTCGCGGGTAGCTGTACGTGGATGATGAGGGAAATATTGACGTAGACTTCGACGTCGACCAGCAGAGTGTTATGATGCCAGCACACAGGCCGTCTCCATATTTTTTTTATGTGGTGCAAAACAGTTGCAATGAACGGTGATAAAGCTGAATATTAGGATTTTGTAGCCAAGAGAGTGGGGAATAATATTGGTAACTAGGAATCCAGGCGGTAAGTTATGGGATCGGCTCACCCAAACGGAAGGACTTGGGTCCGTGTAAAACTGCTCAAGCTTTCATCGTCTTTAATATATAACTTGCCTTAAGCCCACAAGAGACCGTATCGCCTTCACTAGCACTTCAAGTTACTGATGTGTTTTTCCAAAAGACACTCTGCCGGGGTACAGCACCAATGGCTGTATGTAAGTATGGGGCTAGCAACACTACTTAGCCTGAGTAGCATCTACTCTAGAGATTGTCCCCTTCAGTTTACTACGGAGGAAAATACTAACTCGACTCATAAATCTTAAGAATTTACAGGGGCCTATAAAAATCTGAGGTAGTTTATTAGAAGCGATTGCATCAGCCTTGGCTCCGACCAAAAACCTATGCATATACACACGGTCTCCGACCTCCCCCTTGAACTCGCGTCCCCCGCAATTGTATCTACACGTCTGACGCCTATGGATGAGCTCTATATTGCTCTTTCTCTCCCACAGTTATGCTGACTTGCTCAGCGCTACGTGGCGGTGGCGTTACCAATATAAAAACCTAAACAGCCTACTTACAAGGGAACAGGCGAGAACAGTCGTTCAAAGATTACTCAGTGGGGACTTAATCAAATAGGCCAGTATTAATGAGGCTGGAGTGACCCTCATGGCATGCTGTGCAGTATTAAAAGCCGGATTTAAACGCAATGTAGAAAGGTTCCGCTTATTTTGGGACGTAGTAAGAAATATTATCAACACGGCCTTCAAATTCCTATGCATGCGCTCATCAAAGAACGGTTGGGGTATGTAAGGAGCAGTGGTAACATGCCTAACACCATGATCAAAATAGAATCTCCGGAATTCACTAGATGTAAATGACGGAGCATTGTCACTTCCCCAGCATGCTCTGTGGTCCAAACACGGCAAAGATTTTGGTAAGATGCCTTAGAGATTAGCCATTAGCGACTCCGTGGCTGCGTTTTAAAAGCTAAAACGGGAAAATCCGTCCACGACAACCAAGATTCGACGTTTCAACCCCCCTTACGGGCCTCACAGGTGCATGAAAGGAGTCCTATGTTGCCCACAAAGAGATGGTCAATGGGTCTGCCCACAACAGCGGACTCGAGATGACCCTTGAATAAATTCGAATTTGGATTGAATTAGGTTTCCCCTGTCTGCATAACTGACACTCCCGAGTTACCGATGTATTTCGTTACAAATAGGCGCCAAACCACATGTTGTCTAACTGTGTAAACTTATATGTCAATCCACCACTGAGCTATAACAGTGCTTAAAATTGTGGGACCCAATGCCGGATGTAAACAAATTTTGAACTTTCGGTAGCCTTTCCCTTCTGACACACAATACCTTTATTAAGACCATAGATGCCAATTTACTCGCCATTTAAAAGCATGTTCTTATTTGGAAAATACAGGAATCCTCTTCCTGTCTCCTCTGGAGATCGCAAAAAAGTTCAGGAACTTGAGTCAGCACAGTGCCGCCCAAGGCAAGTTGGACAGAGCCCTCCGCATATTTCGAGAAGTCGCAGTTTTCGTACATGCGAGTTAAAGCGTCGCCCACACTGTTGTCCGTGCCCCTATATGATCAACTTTAAAACGAAATGCGAAGATCCGGACTGCCCGACCAGCAACCCAACCAGCTTTTCTGCAGCTGGCCAATACCCAACTCAACGCCTGATTATCAGCCTACAGCATAAATTCCCTGCCCTCTAGTTCAAACTTAAACTTCTCCAAAGCGAAGAGAAGTGATAAAGCTTCCCATTAATGCACTGAATATTTTAATTCAGCGGGCAGCAAGCAACGCCGCTCTCGCTGATGCTCTTGGAGGAGCACGGCTGGTATCCCAGAACTGGATATGTCGATCTCGAAGTGAAGGTCTTACCGAACTCCAGATTACCTAACACAGAGAGGGTTGCTAAATGCGACTTTAACTATCTTATAGGAAGTTATCAGACTTCAAGAAGAATATAATAATTCCAATCCCAAAGAAAGCAGGTGTTGACAGATGTGAAAATTACCGAACTATCAGTTTAATAAGTCACAGCTGCAAAATACTAACGCGAATTCTTTACAGACGAATGGAAAAACTGGTAGAAGCTGACCTCGGGGAAGATCAGTTTGGATTCCGTAGAAATGTGGGAACACGTGAGCCAATACTGACCCTACGACTTATCTTAGAAGAAAGATTAAGAAAAGGCAAACCTACGTTTCTAGCATTTGTAGACTTAGAGAAAGCTTTTGACAATGTTGATTGGAATACTCTCTTTCAAATTCTGAAGGTGGCAGGGGTAAAATACAGGGAGCGAAAGGCTATTTACAATTTGTACAGAAACCAGATAGCAGTTATAAGAGTTGAGGGACATGAAAGGGAAGCAGTGCTTAGGAAGGGAGTGAGACAGGGTTGTAGCCTCTCCCCGATGCTATTCAATCTGTACATTGAGCAAGCAGTAAAGGAAACCAAAAAAAAGTTGGGAGTAGGTATTAAAATCCATGGAGAAGAAATAAAAACTTTGAGGTTCGCCGATGACATTGTAATTCTGTCAGAGACAGCAAAGGACTTGGAAGAGCAGTTGCACGGAACGGACGGTGTCTTGAAAGGGGGGTATAAGATGAACAAAGCAAAACGAGGATAATGGAATGTAGTCGAATTAAATCGGGTGATGCTGAGGGAATTAGATTAGGAAATGAGACACTTAAAGTAGTCAAGGAGTTTTGCTATTTGCGGAGCAAAATAACTGACGATGGTCGAAGTAGGATATAAAATGTAGACTGGGCAATGGCAAGGAAAGCGTTTCTGAAGAAGAGAAATTTGTTAACATCGAATATAGATTTAATTGTCAGGAAGTCGTTTCTGAAAGTATTTGTGTGGAGCGTAGCCATGTATGGAAGTGAAACATGGACGATAACTAGTTTGGACAAGAAGTGGATAGAAGCTTTCGAAATGTGGTGCTACAGAAGAATGCTGAAGATTAGATGGGTAGATCATGTAACGAATAAGCAGGTATTGAATGGGATTAGGGAGAAGAGAAGTTTGTGGCACAACTTGACTAGAAGAAGGGATCGGTTGGTAGGACATGTTCTGAGACTTCGAGGGATCACCAATTTAGTATTGGAGGGCAGCGTGGAGGGTAAAAATCGTAGAGGGGGATCAAGAGATGAATACACTAAGCAGATTCAGACGGACGTAGGTTGCAGTAAGTACTGGGAGATGAAGAAGCTTGCACAGGATAGAGTAGCATGGAGAGCTGCATCAAACCAGTCTCAGGACTGAAGGCCACAACAACAACAACATAGGAAGTTAATGACTCTCTCGGCAAAGGAAGGGCTCGCCTTTCTTGCCTAAGCTGTGCAAGGTCGAAATTAGGAACAAACTTCCGAAAGACATTCGCCATTTTAATAAATCTGGTAGCTACCTATTTTCCTCTCGGGGACACGTAAGGAACGTGTCCGTGTGTCCACATTGCTGACCGCTTGAACTATAACGATATGACCGAAAAAGGACACACAAGGGCGAGCCAAGGTTATCTTAGAACGCTTGACAGTAATCCCAGTCTCTCTGAGACATAACAAAACTTCTTCGAGATGGTCCAAACGCGTCGCGAATGTGACATTGTGAGTCACCACATAGTTATAAGGAATAATTATAAGCGGATTTGAACTTAAGATCTCCTGAAACATCGTCCAAAAGACGAGACATCACATCCATGCCCGTAGACAGTCCGAGAAAAACTGGATTAAACTCGTAAAGGTTCCAATCACTACAAAAGTTTGTAATATTAGTTAAAGAGTACCTGCTGGTACGCTTGATTGAGGACCAGTTCAGATAACCAACCGACACCCGTGGGCCAGCTGAAGTAATTGTGAAGGTCGGGCAACGGGACTGATTCAAAAACGACCTTCTGGTTCAGTGCCTTATAATCGATCTCTGACAGATAATGTCCGATTTGTCCTTTAGGAACAAGAAAAATGGTTGAAGCGCAGGGAGAAGCCGTAGATCTAATAACACCATCCTGGAGTGTGTTATTAATAATCCCACGCAAAGTCTTCGTCTTTTGTGGGGCTAATCTGTAAGGGTTCTGACAAACAAGAATATCGTGAAGGAAGAGAATAATACATCGTATTGTAGAGACGCTTAATTTATCGGGAAATCGGGATAACATGCTTAACAATTGTCTAGCGCCGCCAGATTCTAAATGATCGATGACGACCCCGACAGCGCATTACTAATCGGTTGAGAGGGCCGACAGGAACACAGTGCTATCCTTCCATTAGGGCAAAATTTGAAATAAAATGCGCAAGCTTGATAATCAAGAACCAGAAAGGTACGCTCGATGAAAACACAGGCCATCAGCAAGTTAACTGAAATTTTTTTAGCAACGACAAAGTAAAATCCAGTACGCCTAACTTGCCCAAAACTCCTCTACCAGAGGTCGTTCCATTAACAATACGACATCTCTGAGATGGGGGCACAGTGGAAATATTCTACATAAATTCCCAAATTAGAGGTACCAGTCATAATGATGTTGTGAAACAGAACTCTGCTCAGTATTCATGTGGAGATACACGTAAGGAAGCATTAGTTTTTGCACTGCTCTAATGTGGAAGTAATTCTTAACGAGGAGATACCTCCTCCCATCGGTGTCCTACGGCGCACGCTGGTCCCGCTTCACTGAACATGAACACACAAAATGTCACCACAACTCAAACAGACCTTAGGTTTAATGTTACCGAGCGGAAAGCCCACGGCCTCCTGCCAATTCCACTTAGATGGAGTAAATAGGCGGCAGCCCGCTTCTCGCTGCTCATCAGAAAATATTAACCCTTCCATCTCGGCAACCAAACTACCTATTTCCCAGAAGATGTTAGGTTTCCTAGAAAAACCCACACGTAGCAGGTTCTTAGGCTTCAAGCCTTCTAATATGGTCTTAACTACATCACCTTCAACTTGTAGTAATGAAAATGGGGCTTATCAACCTAGCAAAAGCATTACAGGAGATCACAGCTACTAGTCCCTCTGTTTCCTGTCCACTCACCTGACGGCGTGGATTATTACTTACACCGCCTCCTTCGTTTACAATGGTCAGGTCATCTAACTCATATCTAGCTGTAGCTCCCCGAATTAACTATTTAAGCTACCAACGGCCGCAATTGCGTCGGGATTCGCGGATACTTGCTTTAAATCACCAAAACCATTCGACCAATAAACTTGTTTGAAACTTCCTGGCAGATTAAAACTGTGTGCCCGACCGAGATTGGAACTCGGGACCTTTGCCTTTCGCGGGCAAGTGCTCTACCAACAGAGCTACAGAGCACTTGCCCGCGAAAGGCAAAGGTCCCGAGTTCGAATCTCGGTCGGGCACACAGTTTTAATCTGCCAGGAAGTTTCATATCAGCGCACACTCCGCTGCAGAGTGAAAATCTCATTCTGGAAACGTCCCCCAGGCTGTGGCTAAGCCATGTCTCCGCAATATCCTTTCTTTCAGGAGTGCTAGTTCTGCAAGGTTCGCAGGAGAGCTTCTGTAAAGTTTGGAAGGTAGGAGACGAGGTACTGGCAGAAGTGAAGCTGTGAGTACCGGGCGTGAGTCGTGCTTCGGTAGCTCAGTTGGTAGAGCACTTGCCCGCGAAAGGCAAAGGTCCCGAGTTCGAATCTCGGTCGGGCACACAGTTTTAATCTGCCAGGAAGTTTCATATCAGCGCACACTCCGCTGCAGAGTGAAAATCTCATTCTGAATAAACTTGTTTGCCTGTAGGCTAACTGTCCCATAAGAAGCTAACAATTTGCAGCAGTCCTATCAACGCCGACGAGCCATCACTGAACAAAGCACGTATCTCACCAACGGAGCTGAGGTTCAGGTCCAACGCTTTCCCCACGGCACACTGCAAACGAGCAGAAAATTCATGTACTGCACCATCACCAGTTTTTAGAACATGTTTTTTGCTCGCGTATCATGTCGTTTTTGGAAACCCAGAATCTACTCTGTAGGAGTCAACATGGATTCCGGAAACAGCGATCGTGTGAGACGCTTTATTTGTTCATGATACCCAGAAAATATTAGATACAGGCTCCCAGGTAGATGCTATTTTTCTTGACTTCCGGAAGGCGGTCGATACAGTTCCGCACTGTCGCCTGATAAAGAAAGTAAGAGCCTACGGAATATCAGACCAGCTGTGTGGCTGGAATGAAGAGTTTTTAGCAAACAGAACACAGAATGTTGTTATCAATAGAGAGACGTCTACAGATGTTAAAGTAATCTCCGGCGAGCCACAGGGGAGTGTTATGGGACCATTGCTTTTCACAATATATATAAATCACCTAGTAGATAGTGTCTAAAGTTCCATGCGGCTTCTCGCGGATGATGCTGTAGTATACAGAGAAGTTGCAGCATTAGAAAATTGTAGCGAAATGCAGTTAGATCTGCAGCAGATAGGCACTTGGTGAGCCCGCATCTCGTGGCCGTGCGGTAGCGTTCTCGCTTCCCACGCCCGGGTTCCCGGGTTCGGTTCCCGGCGGGGTCAGGGATTTTCTCTGCCTCGTGATGGCTGGGTGTTGTGTGCTGTCCTTAGGTTAGTTAGGTTTAAGTAGTTCTAAGTTCTAGGGGACTGATGACCATAGATGTTAAGTCCCATAGTGCTCAGAGCCGAGCACTTGGTGCAGGGAGTGGCAACTGACAACATAGACAAATGTAATGTATTGCGAATACATAGACAGAAGGATCCTTTATTGTATGATTATATGATAGCGAAACAAACACTGGTAGCAATTACTTCTGTAAAATATCTGGGAGTATGCGAACGGAACGATTTGAAGTGGAATTATCATATAAAATTAATTGTTGGTAAGGCGGGTACCAGGTTGAGATTCATTGGGAGAGGGCTTAGAAAATGTAGTCCATCAGCAAAGGAGGTGGCTTACAAAACATTCGTTCGACCTATACTTGAGTATTGCTCATCAGTGTGGGATCCGTACCAGATCGGGTTGCCGGAGGAGATAGAGAAGATCCAAAGAAGAGCGGCGCGTTTCGTCACAGGGTTATTTGGTAACCGTGATAGCGTTACGGAGATGTTTAGCAAACTCAAGTGGAAGACTCTGCAAGAGAGGCGCTCTGCATCGCGGTGTAGCTTGCTCGCCAGGTTTCGAGAGGGTGCGTTTCTGGATGAGGTATCGAATATATTGCTTCCCCCTTCTTATACCTCCCGAGGAGATCACGAATGTAAAATTAGAGAGATTCGAGCGCGCACGGAGGCTTTCCGACAGTCGTTCTTCCCGCGAACCATACGCGACTGGAACAGAAAAGGGAGGTAATGACAGTGGCACGTAAAGTGCCCTCCGCCACACACCGTTGGGTGGCTTGCGGGGTATAAATGTAGATGTAGATGTAGATCACCAGATTTCTGTCTAATTCCTAACTTGTACGAAAGTTCGTCTATCTTGAGGTAGCCTATCCATGGGCAGGGCCTGTCTTCCGTGCTGACTATTTCTACCTAGAAAACCGTACGTAATTAACCAACCAGAGTTTACACTTAACATCGGTAAGGTGGTAACTGAGAACGCTGTTGTAAGAAGGTAGCGGATGGCCACCTAGTCCCCCTCCCCCCCCTCCCACATACCCTATACGTGGTATCGGATTACAACAACGGAAGAACCGGTGTCTCTACATAAATGCTTCCTCTCCTAAAAATCAGCTGCAGTTGAGAGCATTGTTGGAATTTTGCTGCAAGTATGCGAACGATTACACCGGGAATAGTGGTCATTTGATGGGGTTACTAAAGGATAACGTCTCTGCCTGTTGGTCTGACGGGCGCAAGCACGAGTTTTTATGCTCTCAAGGATTCACTAGCAAAATGCATTTCGCTGCACCACGTAAACTTCAGTAAGAAATCATTCTGCACCAAGAATATTTCCTATTCTCCGGTCGGAATTATACCATCAACAGGGCGAGAGAGAATAGGTGAAGCATAATTTGTTTTGCAAGTCGCCTGTTGTAGATCGTGAGAGAAGGTACAGTGTGACTGAGAAGGGGAATTGACCGAAATCTGGTGCCTGCGCAGTTTCCGATAGTACCTTTCGGACTATCAGTTAATGAGACTGGCTACTATCTCGTAGAGAAAGATGGATCTACAAAAACTGGGCAGTAACGTTCCTGAACGAGCATCGGCTCCTAATTGCTATTTACTGCACAGTAGACCTGTCTTGCAGGAATTTAGTACCACCGTCAAGTAAGTGCCCCTTGCCGGCTGGGGTGACCAAAGCTGTTAAAGGCGCTTCAGTATGGAACCGTGCGACCGCTACGGTCGCAGGTTAGAATCCTGCCTCGGGCATCGATGTTTGTGATGTCCTTAGGTTAGTTAGGTTTAAGTAGTTCTAAGTTCTAGGGGACTGATGACCTTAGAAGTTAAGTCCCATAGTGCTCAGATCCAATTTTTATGTGCCCCTTCAAAGACAACCTACTTCCAGGTGCATTATCCCATCTTTCGCTAGGAACGCCCAACAATGATCCGAAGCGTCTAGAAAGTTAAGAACTTGATTTAAGGGACTAATGCAACACGACGCCGCAATATCCCCACAAGAACGTATCTAGGTAGGCGTTATGGAAAGTCTCCATGAAGGTAGAGGAGGAGACGGCTTTCGTTTGCAGTTCATGATGCGTTCACAAAGTAAATTAAATTTTGTCCAGTGAGAGCAACTTCACCAACCCTTCTATCACGACGTGATAATGTTTGTTTACATTTGACAGATTTACTCTCGCTAATGTTGTGTTGACTGTTCGTTTAAGTTGTCTGAGGATGGCCTAAAAAGTCGATTCACAATGGATATAAAATAAATCAATAATGTGTATATTAGTCTGTAAAATGTCTTTCTCTAAATACACAATATTAGATAAACAAAAGAGGGTTAAGACTGTGACCTTGTGCCCAGTAGGAATCCAAAGTCGGTCTTTCAGTCTTTCACTATAGTTTCAAGATTGGCCCATATTAATAAATAATACGATGAGTCGCGTTTTCTTTAAATTAAGCATAAATATTGTTGATTGCAGTTTCACTTTATTAAAGCAAAATTTTATCCCTAATAAGCTTCGCACCCACACTGGTTGCTGCTTCAAATTACAATCTTCGGTCTGGTTACAGCAAATCAGGATGTGTTTTCGTATCTCGTATAGGACGATTTCTGATTCTTACTACGCGCACGAGTCTGCTAAAAATTCAACATCTCAGCAACTAAATTCGAATGCACCTTCTTATTCACACCTGTATTCTCTAATTAATATCTTGTTTTTGATTACATTTCTCATTCTTGCCTGTCATCGAAATTTATTCCAGTTTTAAAAATCACTGTATCTCTGTTCCAGTAAGATGCGATTGACTCATTCGTCTCGTTGTTGACTGCTCTCTAAACGAACGCGCGCGCTTATCTAAGATCTTGCAATGTCAGTATTACAGTATCCGTCGAATGTTCATGTCCCAAAGAACTTTGCTTCCTGTATTTATGGTACGCTTCCAATCTTCTTCCTCCGGTCCTCTTCCTAGGGTAATAATACGGTGTCAAACCATATTCAAAGCTGTTGGAGGGCGTATAAACGAAAATGTGAAAAGAGCTATATAATACAGTATGAAATGGCGGATGGAATGAAGCGAGCCCAAAGGATGGTGATTAGAAAATGTTAAAGGCTTTATGAATAGAATAGATTTTAATTGAAATGGTTAACGCTAACCTTCAAAGATTTTTTGAGGCGCTATTCCGTCGTGTAGAACAAGGAGCAAGCGACGCAATTCCTCTGCTTTTGCTCGAGTTATTAAAGCCACAATGGAGGAATGGAGCCTCGGCGTTGTTCTCCTAACAGACAAAGCGAGATCCATATTAATAGCTCCTCAGGAAAAACGCTCCTGCGTAATGTGACGTGGCTCCAAGCACTTACGCCGTAATTTTTTTACGAGTAAAGCCAGTTTTTAATTAATACTGACACCATTAACGACCGCTCTTTTCAGCGGGAGAAGCACGACGACAGAAAACGTGTCTTGCGTTCGGCGAGAGTGAAAAAACCAAAAAAGAAAAGAAAAAGAGGAAGAAAATGGGTCGGCCGTGCCGTCGGGGGAAAGCATGAATGCTGCATCTCGCGCCTTGGCACACAAAAGCGTCGCCACGGCGGCGGCGCCGATGTGAGGAGAAAGCGAGGAAGGCGGGGTGGAGGTGGAGGTGCAGGTGGAGGCGGCGGTGGGGGCGAAGACGGGGACGAGGTCAGCTGAAATCGGATGTGGCGAGACCAGGCCGCGCGGTACGCCCGCTGGGGGGCTTTCCAGAACGTCTTGTTAGTGTCTATTGTGTTCTGCTCGTTAAAACGGCATGCCCTATTCCGAAATATTGCGTCTTGGAGATGCCCCGGTCGCTGCGCAAAGCATCCTAGTACCTGCCAACAACAGAAATGAAACAGAACAGAGCTGCGAGTTCGATATGAGACACGTCTCCTTTATGGGTCAGCAGGTATCTCAGAGGGTAAAATGTTGCTCTTGGCTTTATTCACTCCTGTAATAGAGACACGTTATTCTTTGGGGCGGGAAAGTAGTTGATGCCTATATTCTCGCTCTGCGTGATCCGTCATGAATCTAAAGATATTACGCGGGTATATGTTTCTTTGTTCCAGGCTCTATCCATTTCTTTTTATTTTATACACCCACCATGTGGAATTGCACTGAATATGCTGAACTGACATTAAGACTATATTACAAAACTACAAAACTGAATTACAGAAAGCTTTTGTAAGCAATAACATTCTCTTCAAACTATAAATAAAGCAAATGACTAAGCCCGTGAATCTAAGAGTAGTTACGTACTATCGTATAAGGGGCGATCGAAAAGTTTCAATTTCAGGGCGTTGCTGTAGAGTACATGCACCTACATGTAGGCATAATGTGGCATTTGTGTCTTTCCCACGTGCGTTAACGGTGGCGACGTCATTATCAAATGCGTCCAAACGGGACCAACGTGATGTTATTCCTTTCTTGGCTGCCAAAGCAGATATATCGGTAGACATCCACCGTAGAACGAAAAATGTTTATGGGGCAGCACGTCTGACGAAAACCGCCGTTATGAAATGCTGCACTCACAAGGGTTGCTGCAGCTTCAGATTACGCTCGTCCTCGTACCGCAAACGTCGTAATACGCTTGTTACGCCAACTCAAGTGGGAGACACTCGAACACCCGCCTTGTGGTCCTGATCTCAAGCGAACAACATGGGTTCGGTCCTTTAAAAAAACCTTGAAAGGTCGACGACTCCTGTCGGACGAGTATGTGCAGCAAGCAGTTACGAAGTTCCTCGCGCAGCACGACACAACGATTTCCCAAAGGGATATCTTCAACCTCGTGCCTCGTAGGGATGATTGCCTCATTGCTCACGGCGGTTTCTCCTAATTAGCATATGGTTTCTGGAATTTACGGCCTTTGTACAAAATGTTTTTGTTCTACCAATATATATTTCAAGAAAAGGTTAAGAAGATCTCAAGGGCAAATATCGAATTATCACCCTATTTCCAAATCGATGTACATTTACACTTTTTCAGGCCAAGTACTGGCCGTAACAGTAATTGTACCGTTGGATGAGTTTCACTAAATCTACAGCTCTTAATACTACCCCAAGTGTTGCGATAATTTCGAACCAGAAGAACGCTTCGAATGAATCAGAACCAAACGGAAAGCTACCACCAACATCTGACTTCGAGGTGTAGTCAAAAATTCTGAACTATAATCTCAAACAAAATCAAAGGAATTAGATATGTACTTCAGTTCTTTGTTTCTTTACAGGTACATGTTTGCAATACTGAACTCCATGTAACTGCACACATCAGTTTCATAGCTTGCCTGTATAATATGCGAAACTACTCGTAAATGGCAAAACCCACTCATAAAGAGAAATGTCCTCAGGTAATTTGTATGGGAACAATGCGTCCTCATGTATAAACGCAGTTAAGTGGTGCAGACACTTCCAGTGTCGTCGCCGACCGGTGTGGCCGTGAGGTTCTAGGCGCGTCAGTCTGGAACCGCGTGACCGCTACGGTGGCAGGTTTGAATCCTTCCTCGGGCATGGATGTGTGTGATGTCCTTAGGTTAGTTAAGTTTAAGTCTGAATGACAAATAAACCATCTCTCTCTGGAGAAATGGGATCGCAAGGTAAGCGGAGACCCTGTGAAGCGAAGGACAGAGCATCACAATCGAGGCGATAGTAGAAAAAAGGAATGGAAAATCAGACAAAACTCTTGTAGGGGATTTTCAACATATCATCTGTCGTCGCCAGATGCATTCCGTGACCTTATGCAACCATCCAAAAACGCCCGCAGATCCATGGCGTCAGCGAGAAAAATATGGCAGTGTCAAGCCAATCCAATGGCTTCTTTAGCCACCTAATCACCAGGAACGAGTTCTGGATGATTCGGTACGGCCACAAAATAGAGGAGACAAGCAAACAAGGGAAACATTAGGAGTACTCGCCACCGAAACAGGCGAAGAGTCAACCATTATCACGGAAAGCAAAGCTGTTTGTGGGTGACTGTGCTCGTAAGCACAACCGGTTACACGATAACACTAACGAAATCTTCTAAACAAGCAGCGGAAGGATGACAGGACGAAGCAGACCAGAAAGCTGGAACAGTGACATATCCTGTTTGTTTGTGGTTTCACATTAAGCCTTACCCCGTAATCACCTGTCGTATCACCAGCGACTTTCTCCTTTATCCTCGGATGAGGAATCCATTGCGTGGCAAGGATTTCCACAATGATGGAGAAGTAATTTTCGAGATGGAAAAAGGTGAATATGTAGAAAAAGCGTAACACCAAGTCACGACCACGACTTGAATATTTCTTCTTCTTCATCCTCTTCTTCTTCTTCTTTTTGCAGATTATTTACCACTGGTGGCACTTCTTCTCCCCCAAACGCTATCTTTTTCTAAATAAATATTCGTATATCTATAATTAAGTTGGCCAGATCACGTAAAAAGTTATTCAGCATGTGAAGAGTGTATTTATTGACCCAAAAGTATGCAGGACGCGTTTCCTAGTTATTTCCATTCAGAAATCCAAGTGAAAACGTAGCACCAAGACAAGAGTGTTACCAAGTGTTTGTGTTTCAGATGAGATGAGATGACAGACAACCTAGCTTCCTGCACGACTTGATGTCACACCTTTATTATGTCGTCTCCTCCTGTCTTGGCTTTGAGCTTTGTTCATATTCCTTGCTACCGTTGCCTCCTCCATATCATATATCCAGGTGCATCGCGAGTGACGCCTTTTCTTCCAATAGGATGGTAATTACTTTATCTTGGTATCCTATCTGGAATCCTTTATTAATTATATTCGATTGGCCAAACCACATCCGCTGTTCTCTTCGGTGTCGTTCCAGACATACATATCCATTTTCATTACACAATATATATTTTTTTTATCTTAGGCACCCTGTTTCGGCTTGGGCTTTTTCTTAATTAAAGCATCACATGTGACAAGCAGTGTTTTTGTTTTGTGTGTGTGTGTGTGTGTGTGTGTGTGTGTGTGTGTGTAGCGTCCCAGATTTGTGATCTACACGTTTACAAAACTACACTCTGAACCATAGTCTTATACACTCCCTTGTTCATTGTTCTATGTTTTTGTTCCACAGGACAGAGTTTATTGCTCTTGTTACAGCTCGTCCATTACTAATAATATTACTGATGTAATCGCCAAATGTTTTCAGTTCGTCTTTTTTTGCAGCTTTCAGATACTGAAGAAAGGCATTTTTAAAATGCTGCAAATTATTTATTGGCTCACTCGTTTCGGGCTTCGCCCGTTTTCACATGCCACTTATTACGCAGAACAAATTTTGTTATTAGTGGATGCTTCGACTGTAGGTAACAAAGCTATCGGTGAGAATACGTTTCGTATGTTAAGTTCTTACGTATTTAGTATTAAGGATATGTTTAGCGTGGACAATTCAATTTATGTCATTACACTTAAATGTACCACAAATGGTTGTGGGACTTAACTGCTGAGGTCATCAGTCCCTAGAACTACTTAAACCTAACTAACCTAAGGACATCACACACACCCATGCCCGAGGCAGGATTCGAACCTGCGACTGTAGCGGTCGTGCGGTTCCAGACTGTAGCGCCTAGAACCGCTCGGCCACCCCGGCCGGCTAAATGTACCTCAAATCGGTGTTGAAAGATGTCACAATTGATGTTACATGTTACTGTATTATGTTAATGTATGTGTATAATATATATTTTTCTTCATTGTGGTACCTTGATTATCCAGCATGATGTAATGCACTTGATAACGACATGTTGTATACAACGGCAAATCTGAGATGAATTTAAGTGTGATGTCATAAATAGATCTCTGCACACCAAACATGCACAAAATACTAAATATATGAGTAGTTACCATATGAACGACATTTTCACTGATGTCTTTATTATCGACATTCAGTGCATCCATTAGTAACACATATTGTTCTCGCTAATTTGTGACTTGCTAAAATGGGAAAAACCAGTAACATGTTGTCCAATCAATAATTATCAGCTTCGCAGCAAACTTTTAAAACTGTCATTTTCTCAGTGATTTCCTTTGTATCCCGCCTGGAAGGCGGCGCATGGGTCTGCTCCTCAAAACTGAGGGTAGACCGAATGTAGGAATATAAGAGGAGCAGGTGAGGTAGAACACTTGGTACTGCAAATAAAATTGGTTTTACTATGTACCTAACTTTGGCTCAGATGAGCACGTATGTGCGAAGCCGTACATCAAGCTAGAAAGTTACAAGTAGTGGCTCCCCACTATGAAATTGAAACAATGTTGCTTGGTCTTCTGCTCGGCATCAAATGGGCTGAATCTGGAGCAGCGTTCGTAGAGCTGCACAGCGACGGCTAGAGGGCACTGTCGTCCGTGTCGGTGTCGTAGTGCCAACCTACGAACTTGCACCTACACCGTGGCATCTTAGCTATCGATACCACAATTTCATCGTTATTTGGAACCCATTTACTAATGATCAATTACGTGAAAATTACTCCTCCATATACGAGTAGAATGAAATTTTCCCTCGGCAGTGGAGTTAGCGCTGATGTGAAACTTGCTGGCAGATATATACCGGACCGAGGCTCGAACTCGGGTCCGGTAAACAGTTTGGGTCTACCAGGTAGTTTCAGTCCTCCATCTGTCTCCCAAATATTTGCTTTCCCTCTTTCATCGGCCAAGGACACACTCTTCCTCAAGCTGATCTTCGGGACAGCATTATTGTATTCCTTTCTTTTCTAGGTTAATCAATACAACGAGAGTCTCCAATCATTGTGAAGATGTTGTCAATTATCGACCTTCCTGCTCGGAATCCTGCTTGCTCTTGTTGCTGCTTGCGACTTTCTCCATCAGATCTTTACCTTCGAGTACATTATTTGAACGTATGGGCTCACTGGCAATCCCCTAAAATTATTTTGGTGATTACGTCACTTTGTGACATCCCAGTGTTGTGTAACATGTTATTCATTCCGATGGAACATCTTCTCCATTTAGTGCCATTTTATACAGCTTCTTTAGCATCTCAGACAATGAATAATATTATTATGATGTGACTAGTATCTATATGATAACGTTCCTGTCTGTTCTCCATGCCTCAGCTCTCCCAGTTACAACAACCATCCTCTCCACATATTCATACCATTCTGTCTTGTTTGTTTTTCCTTTCCAACATTTCTCTTTTTACTTCGCTGTTTAGGGTCCATTCAGAAACATTAACATCAAATAAGCTACTTGTTTCCTTTCAATCATTTCTCCTACATGTACATCCCACTACACTGATCTCCTTTCCTTTGTATATTCTCTACACACTTCTATTGCACCTTCATCTAAGGCCTTCTTTATGTGGTCGTACTCCTCTTCACTATTCTCGCTCCACTCTCCAATTGTTTCGACAGTCTCTGATGGTATAAATGTTTAGTACCATCGTCTTTTAGACTGCCCAATTTATATCTTATGATCTCTTGCTGATCAGAACGTTGCGTACTCTTTTGTTCGCCAATACTCCTGAAAGTATAGGGGATACAAATTCTACATTCCACAAGATGATAGTGACTTCCACAATCAGCTCCTCTTTTATCTTTGACCCAATCAGTTTTTAAATCGGTCTTTAGTCTCAAGACTAGATAGTCAATATTTCACCCCTCTTGTATGGTAATAGCATGTAAATTTATGTGTATTCTTGTGAGACAATAACATATTTTCCACCAAACTTTTCCCATGCCCATTCCTAAAGTCCTTCACATACATGCACATTGCTTATTGCTTGACTACTCCCCTCTTTTTTTTTTTTTTTTTTGTCATCGGTCTACTGACTGGTTTGATGCGGCCCGCCACGAATTCCTTTCCTGTGCTAACCTCTTCATCTCAGAGTAGCATTTGCAACCTACGTCCTCAATTATTTGCTTGACGTACTCCAATCTCTGTCTTTCTCTACAGTTTTTGCGCTCTACAGCTCCATCTAGTGCCATGGAAGTCATTCACTCATGTCTTAGCAGATGTCCTATCATCCAGTCCCTACTCCTTATCAGTGTTTTCCACATATTCCTATCCTCTCCGATTCTGCGTAGAACCTCCTCATTCCTTACCTTATCAGTTCACCTAATTTTCAGCATTCGTCTATAGCACCACGTCTCAAATGCTTCGATTCTCTTCTGTTCCAGTTTTCCCACAGTCCATGTTTCACTACCATACAATGCTGTACTCCAGACGTACATCCTCAGAAATTTCTTCCTCAAATTAAGGCCGGTCTTTGATATTAGTAGACTTCTCTTGGCCAGAAATGCCTTTTTTGCCATAGCGAGTCTGCTTTTGATGTCCTCCTTCCTCCGTCCGTCATTGGTTATTTTACTGCCTAGGTAGCAGAATTCCTTAACTTCATTGACTTCGTGACCATCAATCCTGATGTACAGTTTCTCGCTGTTCTCATTTCTACTACTTCTCATTACCTTCGTCTTTCTCCGATTTACTCTCAAACAATACTGTGTACTCATTAGACTGTTCATTGCGTTCAGCAGATCATTTAATTCTTCTTCACTTTCACTCAGGATACCAATGTCATCAGCGAATCGTATCATTGATATCCTTTCACCTAGTATTTTAATTCCACTCGTGAACGTTTCTTTTATTTCCATCATTGCTTCCTCGATGTACAGATTGAAGATTAGGGGCGAAAGGCTACAGCCTTGTCTTACACCCTTCTTAATACGAGCACTTCGTTCTTGATCGTCCACTCTTATTATTCCCTCTTGGTTGTTTTACATATTGTATATGACCCGTCTCTCCCTATAGCTTAGCCCTACTTTTTTCAGAATCTCGAACAGCTTGAACCATTTTATACTGTCGAACGCTTTTTCCAGGTCGACAATTCCCATGAAGGTGTGTTGATTTTTCTTTAGCTTTGCTTCCATTATTAGCCGTAACGTCAGAATTGCCACTCTCGACCCTTTACTTTTCCTAAAGCCAAACTGATCGTCACCTAGCGCATTCTCATTTTTCTTTTCCTTTCTTCTGTATATTATTATTGTAAGCAGCTTCGATGCATGAGCTGTTAAGCTGATTGTGCGATAATTCTCGCACTTGTCAGCTCTTGCCGTCTTCGGAATTGTGTGGATGATGCTTTTCCGAAAGTCAGATGGTATGCCGCCAGACTCATATATTCTACACACCAACGTGAATAGTCGTTTTGTTGCCACTTCCCCCAATGATTTTAGAAATTCTGATGGAATGTTATCTATCCCTTCTGCCTTATTGGACCGTAAGTCCTCACAAAGCTTTTTTAAATTCCGATTCTAAAACTGGATCCCCTATCTCTTCTAAATCGACTCCTGTTTCTTCTTCTATCACATCAGACAAATCTTCACCCTCATAGAGGATTTCAATGTATTCTTTCCACTTATCTGCTCTCTCCTCTGCATTTAACAGTGGAATTCCCGTTGCACTCTTAATGTTACCACCGTTGCTTTTAATGTCACCAAAGGTTATTTTGACTTTCCTGTATGCTGAGTCGGTCCTTCCGACAATCATATCTTTTTCGATGTCTTCACATTTTTCCTGCAGCCATTTCGACTTAGCTTCCCTGCACTTCCTATTTATTTCATTCCTCAGCGACTTGTATTTCTGTATTCCTGATTTTCCCGGAACATGTTTGTACTTCCTCCGTTCATCAATCAACTGAAGTATTTCTTCTGTTTCCCATGGTTTCTTTGCAGCTACCTTCTTTGTACCTATGTTTTCCTTCCCAACTTCTGTGATGGCCCTTTTTAGAGATGTCCATTCCTCTTCAACTGTACTGCCTACTGCGCTATTCCTTATTGCTGTATCTATAGCGTTAGAGAACTTCAAACGTATCTCGTCATTCCTTAGTACTTCCGTATCCCACTTCTTTGCGTATTGATTCTTCCTGACTAATGTCTTGAACTTCAGCCTGTTCTTCAACACTACTATATTGTGATCTGAGTCTATATCTGCTCCTGGGTACGCCTTACAATCCAGTGTCTGATTTCGGAATCTCTGTCTGACCATGATGTAATCTAATTAAAATCTTCCCGTATCTCCCGGCCTTTTCCAAGTATACCTCCTCCTCTTGTGATTCTTGAACAGGGTATTCGCTATTACTAGCTGAAACTTGTTACAGAACTCAATTAGTCTTTCTCCTTTTTCATTCCTCGTCCCAAGCCCATATTCTCCTGTAACCTTTTCTTCTACTCCTTCCCCTACAACTGCATTCCAGTCGCCCATGACTATTAGATTTTCGTCCTCCTTTACATACTGCATTACCCTTTCAATATCCTCATACACTTTCTCTATCTGTTCATCTTCAGCTTGCGACGTCGGCATGTATACCTGAACTATCGTTGCCGATGTTGGTCTGCTTTTCTTACTCTGCTATTAAAATGTCCAGCCAGTATCAGCTCATAGCCACTTGGAACGCTTCTATAATCTCTATCATCATCAGTTGAAAATCCTCTCTTACCTTCAAGGGCGTAATTTCAGTATGGGCAGACACCCCCACTATGATTACATTATTGCTCTAGATCTCAAATGGAGCTTTGTCAACCTCTCATTACTTTTCACGAGGGTAAACATTTTTACCACTGTTTACTCAGATTTGCATACACGTAAACCCCTAAGCGTAATAACTTCGTTTCTATCCTGTGTGACGTGTGTATCCTGACTAAACCTGAAGGCATGTCTCTGTATGCATCATGCAACCAAAGCATGGAAACGTTTCTAATGTTGCAGAATGAATTATCTAGTGATACGGGTTTTCGGTACCTTGGCATTCGCTTCGTACAGTGCAATGTTTATTTCTTACTGCTGACAATTTCGACAACCGCCACTGGGAATCCCAATGCTCGTAGCAATTGGAAATACCTATGTAAACTAATGTACGACTGTGATTAACATTCAACTTTAGATTTACAATTTAAGCAAGTTAAATAATTAGTAAAGCTAATTACAAGGGAAATACAAAGTCTGTAACGGCCTACAACCTTTAAACCTTGATATTACGTTTATAAATCTTCTGCAATACCATCGCAGCACATGGTTTCCTGGCAGTTCCTTATCTTCACTATTGGGAAAAAGCAGTGTTAAGGAAGCTGTATTCTTCAGGAAGCTTCTGTTGAGGAATTCAGCGTCCACAACTCGTGCTACCGTTACTTACTCCTGTGCAAGTGAGAGCTCCATTGCTGGGGAATAGCGCGCTAAATCTCTAGAACCGGAATTACGGTAGACCCATACAACCCCAAGCCATCCCGAACTCAACACGCATCATCTCTGAGATGAGACCTGTGTAGTTAGAGCGACCATCCGCATTTCCATGAGAGTCAACAAATGGAATTTGATAGATTCACCAGACAAACCCCTTGAGGTCGGCTCTTGCTGGGACACGCACGCAGCTCAAAGTTACCATTCCTTCTGGAGGTTCTGCCTTACCTGTAACGTTGTTGGTGTCATTCCCACTTCTTCCCGTCGTCCACTGTATCGTAATTAACCCTGGCGTCGGTGAATCCTCGATGATACTCATTCACACACTCGCAGTATTCACTTCAACATTAGCACTCACAACTGAATTTTGTACTGTAAGTATATGGATGAAAGCACTAGTGACTAGGTCGTTCTAGCGGTACTGAATACCGTAACGTCCAAAGCCATCAAAAATAAATTCAAAATATATCTATTTCAAAAAACAGATAAAATGTTTGCTTGACATTTTTCCAAGACATAGTTCCATTCCTTCCGAACTGACTACGTACGCGTGAACCACATGTGCTTTGATTTCTATGAAATGTAATAGTATGATAGCAACCAAAAGATTAAGTAAATTAATAATAGGCGAAACTGTTCACAAATGGTACATAAAACAGATCAGCACGCTGTTGCAGAAGCAACAAAATCCCTTGCTAAGTTTAAAAGAACCAAAAATCTCTAAGACTGCCAAAGCTTTACAGAAGCTCGAAATTTAGCATGCGCTTTAATACGACATGCTTTTAATAGTGTCCACAGCAGAATTCTGTCTTGAAAGTTGGCACAAACTCCAGAGAGATTCTAGTTGTGTATGGAAATGAGCGTTTGGCGTCATTGGCCGGAAGGCCCCTTACGGGGCAGGTCCCGCCGCCTTGGTGCAGGTCTTATTACATTCGTAGCCACATTGGGTGACCTGCGCGCCGGATGGGGATGAAATGATGATGAAGACAACACAACACCCAGTCCATGAGGAGAAAATCCCCGACCTAGTCGGGAATCGAACCAGAGCCCCTCAGGATGGGAGTCCGTCACGCTGATCATTCAGCTGTCGGAGCGGACTAGTTGTGTATAAAAGTACACCATTAGCAAGATACAATCAATACATTCACTTCGGGATAACGATGGTAACGTTACCAATGAGAGTGCCACTAAAGCACTATCACACGCGCTTGTTCAGAGAAGCTGTAGAAATCCAAAAACACGCGAACAGTTTCAACAAGAAAGAGGAAAGCCTTAAGGTAAACGGATCCTGGCTTCCCGTTACTGCAGCGAACGACCGTCGCAGGTAGCAAGAGGAGAACCGCACCGGGAATGACCGCGGAGAAGCCCTCGGACGTTGGCGCGCCAGGTACATACAGTCTGCGGCCGCGAGCTCGCCTCCAGTTCACCACCGGCAATGGAGGGTGAAGCTTTGACAATGCCAGCCACTCGTGCTGGCGAAACGTCAGAAAAATCATTAGATGAACTTCGGCCGAAGAACCCGAGACAGAAGCCAATAGGCAGTCTGTCAACAAGTGGCCACGAAAGCCTTAACAATTTTGTATTTCTGAAATTTCTTCAACGAAGAAGACAAAGTAAAATTCCAGAATTCGAATCGAGAACTGCTGCCAACATATGAAATTTAGACGTAGATGTCCAGGATGTAACGAAGAAACGTAAATTATTCTTCCGATCCAGAGTATATACCAATAAGATTCCTTTCAGAGTATTCTCAAGGCTGGAAGTAGGAGCAATCCACTGAATTACAGACCGGTATCACTGACGTCGATTTGCAGTAGTGAGTTACCCGTACCAGGTGACGTTGCGGACAATCAGTTCGCTCCCCTTAGAAACAAGCGAATATAACTGCAAGTGCTGTGCAACAGATAAAGTCACGGATATATGAAAAAAAAACATGGTCTGTTGAAAGATGTAACGCAAACGTTCTTCATTTAAATCCATCAATAAGTTAATATCAACCGTAAGTCAATTCCAGCATATGTTTCATATAAAACGTTATACTGTACAATTGCAGTGGTCAGATTCTTTTATTTTACACCTGTGTTAGTTGACCTGATCTATGCTTTTACATCTTTGCCTACTGGTGCGATCCGTCTCTGTCTGGTAGTGCTTCGGTCACCTGTTAGTTGACTCTTTGGCTGCAGTTTCTTGGAACGGGTTGTTGACATTGGAGGCAGTCGGTCGCTGTAAGTGAGAGAGAGAGACGAGGGGAACACTTGACACGTGGTGAACTGTTTACGGAGCTTACGGGGGACGATTGTCTAAGCGGTCGGTGGTCGGCAGAGTTGTGTTGGTCGGTATTATTGGGGCCTAATATCGACGCAGCTGGTTCACCCTTGACTATGGAGGCATAGTTCCTGATTTGGGTCTCACGTCACTCTAATTCTTCTTACTCAGAGCTAGCCGGCGGTAGCTGCTTCTTCCATGTTCTCCCGGTTTGAAGTTTGGTTTTAAGGTAATACTTTTAATATTGGCGTAATGCTCAATTTGTTTAATGGTATTTTATAGTTTTTTTTTCATTTCGGTATCTTGATTATGCTGAAGAGACTTTTCTGATTGATCAGATATTGGATATTTGCATTGAGAATTGTTGCTGTAGCATGAAATATTAGTACTTAACGGGACTCAGCACCTCAGATACCAGACATGTGAAATTTCCTGTTACTACACTTCCTGTAAGTTACAGTCATAAATGTCAATCACCCCCTTGACGAGCCAGACGTTGGAATTGTAATCTTTAGCATCACTGCTGTCAATGTTTTCCCAGCGCTGGGGGCATGTTCGAATTATATTTGATTGTACTACTTGCTTGTTAATCATTCCTAAGTTAGTGAATATTATTCTTTAAATTAACTAATTAAACATAAATTGGTTTCATTGATGAACTTTTTGAGTAACTGCCTGAATGCCTTCTTTAAATATTTTCTCAGATTTCCTCCTGATATTTGAGCTTCTGTTGACATTTTAAACTTGTTTAAGGCGCTAATTATTGTCACTCATTAGTGGTGCGTGGTGAATTCTTAATCACGTCATTGCAAGCAGCATTACCACTTGTACTTTATTAGTGTTTTTGATATATGTGTAATAAAAGATTGTCCATCTCTTGTGAAGCAACAAATGACGTGATAAATCGCTTGCACCCTTCCCAAGCGCGTTCAGTTGTTCCTTTATCCTGGGGCGTCCACTCTCATTTCAAAAACCAGAAGTCATACTCCACAATTACGACAGCTCTTCGGAAAGCAGCGAACCATAATCCACGAATTGGAAACCACACTACCCTCATCATAAAGAGCAACCTTCTCTGATTTCCGACAATTTTCTACGCTGAACTGCAGCTCGTTCTCTGTTAAAAAAGCTGTATGGTGGGTGATGAGAATTCTCCCATGCAAAACGTTGTAGGAGTGTCCTAATTGTCGCTGCAGTGTGCAGCCGAGAACTGTCATTAAGAAGGAAATGCATGTTATTTTCGTTACGTGGGGTTGCATAAAATCATGGGATTTCTCTGGACATCCTTAAACGCTCAACGTGCGCTCATAACTGAGAAGAGCGACATGACGCTATCTACGGGTGTACTAGGGACAGTTTCCATCATGTATCTGCAAAACTTCATCGTATTTTCCTTGTGGTTTCCATTTCGGAACCGATCGTTCCTCACTTTCCGAATAACCCTCGTACATTAGAAATGGCTCTGAGTACTATGGGACTTAACATCGGAGGTCATCAGTCCCCTAGAACTTAGAACTACTTAAACCTAACTAACCTAAGGACATCACTCACATCCATGCCCGAGGCAGGATTTGAGCCTGCGACCGTAGCAGTCGCGCGGTTCCGGCCTGAAGCGCCTAGAACCGCTCGGTCACCACGGCCGGCCATTAGAAATGAATTCCTATCAAAAGCATTGCAACCTTATATCACTCCAACTCCTCCCCAAAAGGCAACGCAGTTGCAGTTGTTTTATAGCACACAGTGAGAAAATTTTACCCCACATAGCTTGCAGTGCAACACAATGTGGACAAAAAACCGAAGTCACATGCCCTGCTCAATGTGTCAGTTGAATGCCTCTTGTGTGCATGTAATGGAAATGAAGCACAAGGGCTGAAAGCAGTCCCCAAACGGAAGCTTCATAATCAGGGCATGCGTTTATTAGAAAGACAAGAAATGTCGCGAAACCAACTACTCTTCCAACAAGAGAGAATGAAAGCCAGTCGTCATTTTTACACGTTGAAGCCATTACACTTTAAATGTAACTCAAAATGTTATTTAATTCTACAAACAGCGTTAGTGAGTCACTCCACTGACACATTCATGTCTTACTTCCTATGGTCAGCAGCAAAAACCTGCTGCAACTCGGTACTTCCCCCCTCAATACTTGGCAGTCACAATATGTGACGTTAGGTTGTCACAATTTTGACGGGGAATCATTCCTACTGTAATTATGGAATATTACATCCGGCTTTACGCGTGTGATGGAAAAAAATCTGGTTATTGTAATACATATTATACGTACTATCAAACATGTGCTTGATAACGACTTAGTCAAAATTAGCTAATTGCCCGATTTAAATGAAGAACGTTCACGTTACCACGTTTTCCTTTATAAAATATTTAGAGACTTTCGATCCTCACAGAAACAAAATATTATACGGAGGTGGTCCTAGCGTACGTGAAACATGTGTGCTGTAATTCTTAACATGGTAACGTAGACTTTCATGAACTACAGAATGAAGAAATGGTCATTATATCACGTCCCTTGGCCCAGATTAGGTGAACTGTAAATGATTTAAAATTTTTCCACAATATTTAGCAATTATATTTGTCATACGTAAAAAAACTCTACTTGAATAATACAATTATAAAGAAAATCTATTACATCTGACACAAGTATCATTATTATCTCTGTTCATCTTGCTATCGGCGTGAAACAAAACGATCCAGACACTATCTTCCTTTGCATTGTTCGGATAGTACGCCATTCTGCCCAGTCTACATAATAAAGTGTGTACATATTTTATTATTTGAGCAATGAGCTCCAATAAATGTCTAAAGTACTTCTATTGTTAATTTTAGCTTTAATCTGCACCACACATCCCTTTTCTTGTCGCATCATTTTTTAACAAAATTTCAGACAACGTGCAGGCAGCAAGCTGAACATCGCTGGACAGCGACAATTGGCCGCCTTTAAGCGGCAATTTCAAATTATCATAAACTTTATCCCATTCTTTCCATAGGCGATATTATATCTTTCATTTATGATCTATGAAAAACTGTTATTTTCAAAGTGGTTAACGATTTATTCGGACGAATTATGTTACGGGCTATGGAACACAGATTAGGCTTGCTCTAAGACGTAATTAAATCACACGATGGTCATTACGTAGTTAAAATGGTGAAATTCTTTTTTGTGTGTGTATATAGCTTATAATAATTAACTGTTTTTGAGCATTGATTCGTCTAAGTAATTTCAGTAATAATACAGGATCCCACGCTACAGTTTTGTGTCAGTAGAGACTAATAACGATCCGTGCCTTTGGATATCTTTGTAGCGAATCCAAAATCAAATAAAAAATAAAATATAAATTAAATAATAAAGTGAAACCCCACATTTACATTCCATTCAACAACACACACATTAATATGTTGTATATGAATGGCTTGTTTCAATAGTGGTACAAGTCCATTACCTCCACTTTTCCGTCTGTAATGCTTCTGAAATTAATGAGCCAAAAAGAAAAAATTTTCATCTCTAGCAAGAAGCCATATGCTTGAATATTTCTAGTATCTCAACTGCAGCTTTTTCAGCGCTCATTTAACTTTGAGAATTTGTATCTCAAAATGAACAAAAATGGACTTGTACCACTATTGAAATAAGCCATTCATATATACACTACAAGTACAAAACCATATTTATTACAATTTGCTGTGGACTTCAGCTTAAGCTGAAGTTAACAATGATATCGTAGCATTGCGTTCATTAAGTATTAATACAAATTTTCAACACAACGAAAATAACAGCACCTTGGGAAAGCTCAGGTAATGAATTTGAGGTAAGTATGTTGAAATCATCACAACATTTGGGGATTGATTAACGTTTTGGACATAGTATACTAACAGGAAATGTCAATCAGAGGTGAAAAAAGTACACGAAGAAACTTGCGTGCACCCACTGTCTCGTTACAACACCTTTTGAATTCGAGATTGCTAATAAACGTACTTTAATTAAAAATGTAAAAGCCCTAACGTCAGTCTGAAACCTCCGCTTGTATCCTATTACGAGTACTTAATGTGTGAACACTGCTGTGACTCATCTTTAACGTTACCGGTGCCTGTGAGTACCGGTTGTGTTGCCTTAAAATTCTAACACGGCTATTCAGTGACGAAGACGGCTGCTCCTCAGAGCCCAGAATCGAGTCCCTCTCTTGGATGGAAATAACTTCCACAGAGCTCTCGTAGTGAGAAGCAGAATTTTTTTCACATTTTTACATGTCAGCCTTGTGCACCAGTAACACCGATTCTTTCGAGTGCCGACCAATGAGTTCCATTCTGAGAATGCAACACTTTTCATTCCATACTCAGTTTCAGCAGAATTAACCAGTCGTGCGGATTTTTATTGCTGGAGTTCAGAAGCTCCTGACTCCCTGTACCTGTGCTGTCTCGCATCAGAGCCAACCATGTCTTCTCCATGAACACAAAGTGGTTTTCCTTCTCCTGCTCTAGACTTCATTCATGTTGTCCATTGGTAGATGCTCTTAATATTTCTTATCAGAGTCAATAACAAGGCTGTTAATTTGGCGCCAGCCTGATTACTACGGTCCTGTGTTCATAAACACAGAAGTACCGGATGGCCTCCTGTCGCAAGAGACTTGAGAGGTTTCTGTCTTTGTGCAGCATCAGTTGTAGCGTTTCTCAGAATACTGACTATCTTTGGAGGACAGGATGCCATGATTCTCCTCTCCCTTGTTGTCTGCTTCTGGAGCGTCTCTTTGTCGCCAGTGGACTGCCAATATTAAAAAACCGATGCAATGGTTTTCCATCGTTTATGTCCCAAAACAGATATCGCTTCTCTTTCGGCGTTCAGTTCGCAGGTAATACAGTGTTCCAAACTTTCTATCAGCTGTCTTCCTTCCCCTGGCAGTGGTTTTTCTTTGGATAGGCCTATGGTCACTCTTAATGGCTGGACACTAGCCGTACATCCTGATTGGCTGGCCCCTGCTCAACAAGCACCCAATAAGATTCCGAGCTACATTTCAATAGACCTCCAGCAGAAGAATTTAATGTGGAAATATAGTAAATGGATACGGCAATCACTTACTTTTGATCAAATATGTACCCTCACTTCTAGCTTGTGATTAATTTAGATTGAACGAATAAATGAATGAAATTAGCCTGTGTTGTCCTATTGAGGGCAAAGGCAGCCTACAAGTAGGGGTAGCTGCTTATAAAGACTCAAGTGGTCAGCTAGTCCGTGTAAGAGGATAGCGCACTTAATGCACGCTACACATTGAATTACACTTGATCAGTTACTTGTAGTCATAGTTCTTCCCACTCCTTGCTGTTTCTGGCTATACTGGTCCACTGTCTTCCTGCTTGTTTTCTCAATAAGTCCGATCATATGCGTCTTGGTCTTCCTGGGAGTCTCTTGCCGATGTAGGGGTCCATCTGTCGACCTGCAGCCTTGCCACGTGGCCGCCCCATTTCCATTTGGTGTTCGTAGCCTGTTGTGCTACGTCCATTGTTGCCGACATCTTGTGTATCGAGGTGTTCGATACTCTTTCAGAGGGACCCCAAGGATCTTCCTTTGCATTTTTCTTTGGCTTACCTGTAGAGTGCTTATCTCTTTGGCTTTGAGATCCCTTGTCTGACATCCATATAATAACACTGGAAAAACGCAGCTTTCGATTGCCTCCATTTTGAGCCGCCTATTCAGGGTTATGTCTAGCAATATGAACTTCTAGTCCCAGAAAGCTTTCCAAGCCAAGAAAACTCTTCGTATTCTTCCTCTTCCGTTTTGTTGTTAAAGGAAATTATTTGGCCCAGGTATAAGTATTGTGATGCACACGTTAGTTCCGTTCCTTCAACATATATTTGGGTTTTAATCCAATTGTCATTAGCTGCGTTTTAGATTTGTTCATTGTGAGTCCCGCCATCTTGCTTTGTGTGTTAAGCTTCTGGAGCATTGACTGCAGGTCCCTTGCAGTTTTGGCGAAGAGGACTATGTCGTCAGCGAAGTAAAATATTTTAGTCTCATGCCGCTGAGGCATATTTTGTCTTACTTATTCCATTTTAGTTTCCAGAATATGTCCTCCTGTATACAGGTAAATAGCACTGGGGAAATGGGATCCCCTTGTCTAACTCCTCTTTCCACTCGGAAAGGTTGGCCTGTCTTTTCGGTTTTAACTCTAGCGAAGCTGTGGTTTTGAATGTTTCTTAATAATTGGATGAATTTTGTTTCTATCCCTTGATTTCTTACTGCTTGAAGTACGCTTGTGTGTTCGGAGGTATCGAATGCTTTTGCTGTAATAAACAAAAGCAAGGTATATTTTGAGGTACCGATCTTTAGGTTTTTCTATTATCCGATTAGTGGTGTGAATATGGTCCACTGTGCTAAATCCTTTGCGGAAACCCGCTTGTTGTAAGGGTTGGTTCTCGTCTAGTGTTTATGTTAATCGTCTTGTTAGCATTTTTGTGAACAGTTTATACAGGTTAGGCATCAGGCTTATGGGTCTATAATTGTTCGTCATCTTTCGTACCATTTTTGTGCCAAAGTACAATCACACTTGATTTCCACTTATCGGTCTTTGGTTTCTATGATCCTGTTGAACACTTATGTGATGATTAGTGTTAGAAGATCTTGAGCTTCTTTTAAGAGCTCATGGTGTTTGCTGTCTTCTCCCGGTGACTTTTCATTTTTCAGTTCAGCGATAATTGTTCTGACGTCGCTGTGTACTGTAGCGTTTATAGTTTCAGTGGTGTTTGGGTCTCGATCGATAGGTTGCGGTCTGTGGCTATGTTTGGTAGAGAACTTGTGTATATTGCTTCGTAGAATTCCGTTGCTGATTTGATTATATCGCCTCTTGTGTTTAGATGGCCTCCCACCTAGTTTTTCGTTCCTAGTATCGATTGTTTTCCGCCCTGGGCGCTTATCCTCGCTTTTCTAATTGATTTGTTTGTTTCTAGTATTTTTCTCGTTGTTGCCGATCGGTGCTCGCGGATATCTTTCCGTATTTCCCTTTCCGTCATTTTGTCTAGTTTGTCGTGTTCTTCATTATTCCTGTCTGAAATATCTCTAGTTTTTAACATTATCAGTCTGCGGTCGATTAGCTGTATGGTACTCTGACTTAATTTGCCTCGACTTTTCTTGATTTGTTCGTGTTTGCTTATGTCCTTGTGAGCTTGGTATATGTATTTTTCTAGTGAGTTATACATTTCTTTGGTGCTTTGTTTTGTATTGATATTTCCTTATTGTAGTTGCTTCTGTAGCTCTTGTTTAAATTTTTTCTATTTCAGGTTTGCTTGTTTTCCTGCGTTTCTTTGGATTTTTGTTTTTGCCCTCACCATTCTATGGTCGGTGATAAATTTTAATTGTGATGTTGGATGTTGGATGTTCATTATTATGTTTTGTTTGTCCGTTAGAATGTAATCTATTTCGTTTTTCGTCTTGCCATCTGACGAGCGCCAAGCACGTCTTTAATTGTTGTGTGTGGGAGATTTGAAAAACTTATCGTACAATATCGTGAATTCATGAATTCCTCGAAGAACACGATCTACTGACATATAGCACTGTTCCAGAAGATTTCGTTCCTGTGCAACACAACTAGATCTTCATTCTAATGAAGCAATGAGAGCTACCGACAGCGTATGCAAAATGGATTCCATATTTCTGAATTTATAAAATGCTTTTGATTCCCTTCCACGCAAGCAGATTCTGATCAAACTGCGTGTCTGTGGAGTACCTATTATCGCAGTCATGTTTCTGGTTTCGTGATTCCTGGCAGAAAGGTCACAGTTTATAGTAACTGAAGGAAGAGTTATAGGCCCCTAATTTTTATAAAAGATTGAGATAATCTGAGCAATCCTCGAAGATTGTTTACAAATAATGCTGTCGTTTTCCGTCTTATAAAGTAATCAGGTGTTCAAAACAAATTGAAAAATTATTCATACAAGATGTCTTGGTGTTGCGTGAAGTGGTAATTGATTTCAAACAATGAAAAGTGTGAGGTCACCCACAGGAGTACTAAAAGGAATCCGTTAAATTACAAAAATGGTTCAAATGGCTCTGAGCACTATGGGACTTAACATCTCAGGTCACCAGTCCCCTAGAACTTAGAACTACTTAAACCTAACCAACCTAAGGACATCACACACAACCATGCCCGAGGCAGGATTCGAACCTGCGACCGTAGCAGCCGCGCGGATTGTTAAATTACATTTCTCTATTAAACAAACATATCTAAATACTGTCAATTGAACTTAATATCTAGGGATTACAATTAAACAGCGAAAACTGGAACGTTCATGTACATGCTCTTGTCGTCAAGGCGAATCGAAGATTGAGTTTTATTGCCAGTATTCTAAGAAGATGCCAGAAATCTTGGAGTACGCTTGTCCATCCTCGACAAGAATTTAGCTATGTGGTATGGGATACTTCTCAGACAGGATTGACTGAGAACATCGAAATAGTTCAAACGAGCGCAGCTCATTTTCTATTACTCCGAAATTGGGAAAAAAACGTCATGGACATGATACGTGAGTTGGGGTGGCAATGAGTAAAACAAGGGCTTTATTCGTTGCGGCGAGAAATTTTCACGATATTTCAGTCACCAGTTCTCTCCTCTGAATGCGGAATTACTTTGTTGAAGCCGCCAAAATAGAGAAAAATGAGCGTCGTAATAAAAAAGGGGAATCAGATCTCGCATAGAAAGACTTGTGCCGTTTTCTTGCGCGCCGTTGGAGAGTGTAACGGTAAAGAAGTAATTTGAAAGTGATTAGATGAACGTTCTCCTAAGCAGTTACGTGTGAACTGCCGAGCTGTCTGGTAGAAATTTTTAAGCTCCCTCCACTAACCCCTATCCCATCCCCTCCCCAGATATCTTATTTGCTACCTCGTCCACCTGGTGCCACCTGTCAGTCTCTAACAGCGTCATTTAGTGTATCACTGTCAGTTGATTGAGTCCACAGTATGGTTTGGCATAACAATGTACATACCACACACAATTGTCGGACGTTTCTTTATCCTGCAAAAAGATTCGGGGTATGGTCCACGGCCTATCAGCTAGTGAATCATGCCTCCAGAAGGATTTATATGTCTCACAATCGTCCTCTCCTTAATGTAAGGAACAACGACTTATGGCCTACGACCCGTTTGACATTGTCCCAGCCTCTTTGCCACTCACACAGTTCTCGTAGTTTTAGCTCTTCTTTTGTAATTATTTCCTGACTATTTATTTCTCTCACTTTTGGAAAATTCCCCATGCGAAGCCATACAGTACGTATAGTGTCGTCAGTGAAGTTTCAGTGGAGCCAATGGGTAGTTATAAACGTCAGGCAAATTATGACACTGCAATGTGACCACATACGGGAATGGTTAGAAAACAAAGGACACTACAGACCACTACACGGTATAGCGAGTTGTTTAGTATTCCAGCACAGTTGTGAACAGAATTCACTAGACCACTCGTCTTTTCACAGGGCTTCGATGCACAGCTTTACTGTCCTTTACACACTGAAACACTCGAGGAGACAGAGTGCTACCAACTTCACATGTTTCTCTGGTGTGCCTTATAGGAAATAAAATATGAAAGACCATTTTCATATATATATAGTGTGTCTCAACGGCCGGGGCAAGTCTCTCTATTGGACGTTACCACCTGGGGAAAGGAGAGCTATAGTTTAACTTGGAACGCGAACCACGAGTTGTTTCTGGCGGCTCCTCGCGTCATTGAGAGGTTAAGGTTAGGTTAAAATTAAGACTGGAAAATCCATGACCCGACCGAGATTCAATCCTTGAACCGCTTGGTTTCCATACATGCACTTTACCGTCGGACCATCACGAACGGCGTGACGGTAGATAGTTCACCAATAGATGGTGATGAGTGAGTTTTCAAGTATCATAATACGCGACATATATGGTCCTTTCTGTTGACGACATTGTTCTAGAAGCCAAGACCTTAGCATCTGTCGGATATTTCAACATGATATCACTGCCTAACCTGAGGAAAAGGCTCTCAACATTCGGACAAACAGACAGACGGACAACAAATTGATGTACAAAGATCACTGACAAAACTAATTTTATGTGAAAACCTTTTAAAATGATCCATTTTCTGCAGTCATAAGACCTGGAATTTACTTATGAGCATGACACAAGTAAAATCAACGTTCTTCGTGATTGGTGCTTGTTGCGAGATGTGCAGCGGTGTGGAGTGAATGTGTCTGTGCGGAGTTTACCAATTAAGTTATAACTTGCTCTGACTCGTTTAGATGGACATCTGGTTTGTTGGTGTACCTGATGTTGCTTTATACTGGTGCACTACCATCTGCAGTCGAGTTAATTACCTCTTGTGGTATTTTAAAAAGGACATATGATAGAGTACACTAAGCTGTTACTGCTATAATGTTATTTCTGGTTTTTTGTTTCCGTCCAGTTACTGCAAGGGCCTTTTCTTTGTCGGCGAGCAGTCACAACTGATACTTTGGATAATTGTGGTGATTTATTTGTTTGTTTGAAAATGAAACACTCAGTCATCTGTCTACTAAGAGGCTACGCCACCATTTGTAAAGGTAGTGATTCGTTTCTACTTTCTTTCGGCTCATTTTAGGTCGTAACAACGATCGAAGACATGTAGGTTAGGTAGCTGTGGTAGCTAAACATTACTAGCACAATTAAAAGTGAATGTTATCACAGTTACATAAATTAAGTACCAAAATGAGAAACATTAGTAGCTGCCGTAGGCTGAAGCAGAGCAAGTAGTGTCGGGCTTGAGAGCACGGCATTGTGCAGCCAACCTGCCTACTCCGACGGCAAACGGGCAGGCGGCCACGGCCCTGCTGGAAGCTCTCCAGCAAGATTATGGCCGGGCCGGGCCAGAGGTGGGGGTGGGGGAACACTGCCCAATTTTAAGAGCAGGTCTCCTCCTTTGTGCCGGCCGCTCTATTAAAAATTCAATTCTCCTGCTGAAGACAAAAGGAGCCGGGGCACATAACTGATTAAAGGCGCCTAATTAATCCGCTACATCAGTCGCGAATTTCAGTCCCCCTTCCTGTTGCGGGTTTCCTTCTCGTGAATAGTTAATTTAAAACCCTTGCAGAGGTTTTAAAGATAATTCCATCCAGGTCTGGAATGTTGAGCGGGCCCGTACGCCATTACGATGACATCTGACGTATTTCACTTCTCGCTTTATTTAGTCATTTGGGAAGGTGGTCTCTTATGCTTTCAGAATACGCTCAAGCCTGATACAACAAGAGGACACAAAAAAAAAGAAAAAACAGCAAATAGTGTTCCAGCTTTTATCACCGCTTCGTAAGTACTCTAATAGATACCTAGAACATTACTTTAAAATTAAATATTCGTTATCCAGTAGTTTTAGATGCCATAAATGGCTTCACATTACACGAAACATATCTTACACTCGGAACCGTAAAGGATGTTTTCTTTGGTAGATAAGAAAGAAATGGAATTACACAGGGCGATGGCTCTTAATCGGACCAACATCACAAAAACTAAGCGTATTGGTCATCTACATCTGCTTCCAACACTAATTACTCTGGTCAAAATCTTTCTTAATCCTACAAATATACACTCCTGGAAATGGAAAAAAGAACACATTGACACCGGTGTGTCAGACCCACCATACTTGCTCCGGACACTGCGAGAGGGCTGTACAAGCAATGATCACACGCACGGCACAACGGACACACCACGAACCGCGGTGTTGGCCGTCGAATGGCGCTAGCTGCGCAGCATTTGTGCACCGCCGCCGTCAGTGTCAGCCAGTTTGCCGTGGCATACGGAGCTCCATCGCAGTCTTTAACACTGGTAGCATGCCGCGACAGCGTGGACGTGAACCGTATGTGCAGTTGACGGACCTTGAGCGAGGGCGTATAGTGGGCATGCGGGAGGCCGGGTGGACGTACCGCCGAATTGCTCAACACGTGGGGCGTGAGGTCTCCACAGTACATCGATATTGTCGCCAGTGGTCGGCGGAAGGTGCACGTGCCCGTCGACCTGGGACCGGACCGCAGCAACGCACGGATGCACGCCAAGACCGTGGGATCCTACGCAGTGCCGTAGGGGACCGCACCGCCACTTCCCAGCAAATTAGGGACACTGTTGCTCCTGGGGTATCGGCGAGGACCATTCGCAACCGTCCCCATGAAGCTGGGCTACGGTCCCGCACACTGTTAGGCCGTCTTCCGCTCACGCCCCAACATCGTGCAGCCCGCCTCCAGTGGTGTCGCGACAGGCGTGAATGGAGGGACGAATGGAGACGTGTCGTCTTCAGCGATGAGAGTCGCTTCTGCCTTGGTGCCAATGATGGTCGTATGCGTGTTTGGCGCCGTGCAGGTGAGCGCCACAATCAGGACTGCATACGACCGAGGCACACAGGGCCAACACCCGGCATCATGGTGTGGGGAGCGATCTCCTACACTGGCCGTACACCACTGGTGATCGTCGAGGGGACACTGAATAGTGCACGGTACATCCAAACCGTCATCTAACCCATCGTTCTACCATTCCTAGACCGGCAAGGGAACTTGCTGTTCCAACAGGACAATGCACGTCCGCATGTATCCCGTGCCACCCAACGTGCTCTAGAAGGTGTAAGTCAACTACCCTGGCCAGCAAGATCTCCGGATCTGTCCCCCATTGAGCATGTTTGGGACTGGATGAAGCGTCGTCTCACGCGGTGTGCACGTCCGGCACGAACGCTGGTCCAACTGAGGCGCCAGGTGGAAATGGCATGGCAAGCCGTTCCACAGGACTACATCCAGCATCTCTACGATCGTCTCCATGGGAGAATAGCAGCCTGCATTGCTGCGAAAGGTGGATATACACTGTACTAGTGCCGACATTGTGCATGGTCTGTTGCCTGTGTCTATGTGCCTGCGGTTCTGTCACTGTGATCATGTGATGTATCTGACCCCAGGAATGTGTCAATAAAGTTTCCCCTTCCTGGGACAATGAATTCACGGTGTTCTTATTTCAATTTCCAGGAGTGTACATATGTAATCCGCAAGACCAGACACGGTGCCTGGCGGAGGATACCTTACACTGCTAGTAGTTATCTCCTTCTCTGTTCCACTTGCCTGTCCGTACAACCCCTAATTTATCCTCCCTCGTGAAATATAAGTTTGCTGCTGTGGAACATCCTGCAGTCAGTTGCAAATACTGGTTCTCTAAGTTTTCTCAACAGTTCATATGTTTATATAACGTTGTCCGTGGAGCGAAGCGATCTGGTGCTATACTTTCATTAAAGCAACAGGCGAGATCGCAGTAACATTTGTTTCTTATGAACAGTTTCGGCTAATATTACAGCCATCCCCAGATTTTTGGGCCCTGCAAGGACAGAAACAGCAAAGTTACACTGTTAATACATAGAGAAATGTTATACCGTTTACCCCTATGGCTGGTGCTAACGGCTCCTTGGTTTTTTTACGTGATACCACGAATGATGGCTGATGAGCCACAGGTTATGTAGTATCCAACTCCCGCATGGACTATGTATTACGTTAGCAACAGCCAATGAATGGCAGACGCTTCACAAGAATTGGCAAGTCGTTGCTGTATGAAATTTTGAAAATAAGTTTTCGTAGACCAAATACGAATACACGAGAAGGTAGAACGTTACAACCGTCATGTAGGTAGTTACTTACGTTAAAATAGAATAAACAAACTCTTAGAACGAGGGAAGGGTAGTGTCTTCCAGTTACAATGGTGTGAATGACAAACACATAGTTCTTATTGTTTTGTCCATAAACGAATAAAATAGAGAGTAGTAATTATATGCTCATAAGGATATCACATAAAGACATAAGATGAGGTAAAGTTACATTGAAATATACAACCATTAAAACATATGTCGTTTGGTATTTACTAGGCGGTGCCCTCTGGAAATAGTTCAAAGAGACGCCGCTATGAAATCAAAGAAGAGTGTACTGAAATGGACGTCGTTGTCATGGTAATTTAACGGTCCAATTGGCGGATAAGAAATTAAAGAAGTACACATGGAGATGCCGATTGCGATCAAGATATCGTCCAGGTCAGTATGTTCGAAGCCGTTTGTGCAGACGACTCACAAATTGGTGCAAAAACTGAAGAAACATCGCTAACGTATGATGGCGCGTGATTCATAGTAGGCGCAATAACACGCGAAAATTTTAATGACCGACTAGGTACTGAAATGGCAGCGACCATATTACGTACGCTGTAGAAAAGTTACTATCCTCAGCGCCATTAGTGAGACCAAATACGTTGACACATGAACCACTAGAGCATCTAGCATCTGTTGTTGACCAGATGCCCTGGTGCAAAGTGACAGCTATGAAGAGAGAAAGACAGAAAGTACATTTACTGATGCCGATTTTGACGATAATAACGCATGTCAATTTCCTCAGTTACCTCTGCGTGAGCGTTTCCATGGCACGCGCTTCTGCAAATATGAATACATATACGACACCGTGTCGTTAGTAATCTGATGGTAAAAAGCTACAAGGGTCAAAAACGCATTGTTATTCTATTAATTTACAGGAATGGAAAGATAAAGTGTTGAAGCGGTAGATATGCGCCAGTACATATTAAACAAGCTGGTCCCAAAGCACACTATGCAATGAAAGCTATGCGAGATAAAAGGCTTGTTGACAATGAAGTGGCGCTAATAAACATATGAGACGAGAGTAAATAGTGGTATTGTAATTAATTCCCATAAAACTAAGATAAGACAGAGGGCAAGTCATGAGTCGTAACTTACAAGAAGGAAAGCAGTATTCTTCAGCATAGCTTTCGCTGTGTGGAGTACTTAGGGACCAGCTACGTCAATATTTACTGGGGCATATTTATCGTTTAAACGATTTATCTTTCCATTTCTGTAAATTAATAGAATAACAATGCATTTAGACCTGTATAGCCTTTTATCATCAGATTACTAACCACACGATATCGTATATGTATGAAAGTTTCCAGAAGCCCATGCCTGGAAACGTCCACTCAGAGGTAACTGAGTAATTCGACCTTCAGCATTAATATGACCTAAATCGCCATCAGTAAATGTATTTCCTGTCTTTTCCTTATATAGCTGCCACTTTGTCGCCATGGCCCCTTGATAACAGCAACTACTCTAGTAAGTCATTCGTCACCCACTTAATCTCACTGACATCGCTGGAGGATACTAAGTACATTTTCTACAGCGTTTGTAATATGGTCGCTCCCATTTCAGTTCCTAGACATTAAAATTTCTGCTTGATATTGCGCCAATTATGAGATACGTGCCGTCATGAGGCAGCGATGCCGTCATGAGGCGGCGATGTTGCTGCAGTTTTTCAAACGTTAAAAAATGGTTCAAATGGCTCTGAGCACTAAGGGACTTAACTTCTAAGGTCATCAGTCCCCTAGAACTTAGAACTACTTAAACGTAACTAACCTAAGGACATCACACACCTCCATGCCCGAGGCAGGATTCGAACCTACGGCCGTAGCGGTCGCGCGGTTCCCGACTGTAGCGCCTAGAACCGGTCGGCCACCCCGACCGACGGGCTGCCCCAAGTTGAGTACAATATATGTACTTTAAGTACACTTGTGTCAACTAATCTTCAAATGTTCAAATGTGTGTGAAATCTTATGGGACTTAACTGCAAAGGTTATCAGTCCCTAAGCGTACACACTACTTAACCTAAATTATCCTAAGGACAAACACACACACCCATGCCCGAGGGAGGACTCGAACCTCCGCCGGGACCAGCCGCACAGTCCATGACCGCAACGCCTGAGACCGCTCGGCTAATCCCGCGTGGCTTCAGTATTTCATGGCGGCCACCTTGACCTTCAAGTTGCCTAGACAACGGCTAAGTCTTCAACTATCTCCAGAGGTACTGCCTTGTAAATGTACAACGACGTGTATATATTTTAACGGCTGTATCTTTTAATGTAATTTTATCTCATACTACGTCTTCTTGTAATATCTGTATGAGTATATAATTACTTCGAGTTTATTCTTTTATCGACGGAACATTAAAATGAATGACCTGCTTGTCATTCACATCAGTGTCACTGGATGACACTGCCTCTTCTCTCGTTCCAAGAATTGTTTTATTTTAATATAAACGTCTACTTATCTGACGGTTATAACGTTTTAACTTATGTACTCGTATTTGGCCTACGAGAACTTATTTGGAAAATTTCATACAGAAACGACTTGTTAGTTGTTGTGAAGCGTTTGCCATTGGCTGTTGCTGACGTAATCCATAGTCGGTGCTGGAATTGCACACTGTATAGCCCAGCAGTCACAATGGACGACATCATATCATCAGTTTTCTTTCTGGTTTGACACGGTCCGCCGCAAATTCCTCTCCTGTGCCAACCTCTTCATCTCAGAGTAGCACTTGCAACCTACGTCCACTTGCAACCAACTATACATGTGTCGATAGTCCGTATGTCAGAATAGTGTAGTTTTCCAAAGTGTGTAGTATGGGTAGGACTGTGATAGTTGTGTGGGAATGGGAGCTAAGTTGGTGACAGCTTTCAGCTCCAAGCTGTGATGGCTTGGGTTACACAGCATGAAGATGCAGATGATACGCAGCACTGTTGTGGGCTGGCTGTGGGGATACAACGGACGTTCAGCACGTCAGTCCTCCGATCGGCATTCACTGGTGGCCAGCCCAGCTACTGCTCGCACTGAGGTTGACCCCTCAACTGTGGTCGAGTGGCAGATCGCCTTGGGGCGTGGCAACTGGGGAAAAACTTCCCAGGGGACCACACATGAGGCTTTCACGGGGAGCCTGACAAACAGGTTCTAGGTGCTGTCTATGGAGGACACTGTTGTTTAGCCAGATTCAGGCACCTGCCCTGTTTCACAGGAATCTTCTCAGCCTTTAAGATCCAGGCAATCACCGATGGTGGGATTATTGATAGTTGGGAGCTCCAACGTTAGGCGCACTGTCAGGCTCCTAGGGACATGGCTGCTTAACCATGATTTATTTTCAAAGAATATTCTTAAGAATTTAATTTATTTACTAGCTATTCATCAAGAACATTAACACATTTAATCACACAATGTAAGCATAGAAGTAGTTGCCAGGGAGTAACTGATGACATCATAACCAAATTCCTTTCAACAAATGGGAATTTTTTTCACTTTCATAGTGCCTAAAAGCATTTCCTTAAAAGAAACATATTTACAATGATAATCAGAAAGCACCCTCTAAATATCAAAGTTACAATTTATTCAGAGGCTAAAAGAAACAAGTTTTGACTGTATGAGCTTGCGGGCAGAGAACGTTGCCGCTCCATTTGGACACGGCCGTAGTTACGATCACTCACAACAGCCTTTGAAAGACTACACTCGTGCAAATCTGCAACACACCAGATAACTTTAAACTAAGAGTTTTAACAATTTACACAAGCACACAAACTATGTATCCCCAGTAGGAGGGATGGATATGGTTCAAAACACTTACAATTCAAATATTAACCTTGCCACCGAAGGTGCAACTAGATTTTGACTTCTAAGAAAATTGTTACAGTGAAAGGGTGGCAACTTTATATAATAAAATGATAATTTAAATAAAAGCCCATGAAATGCACTCTTATATTACAATGTACAAGGTTGGCCAAACAATAGTTAAGATCTAGAATGAGATTTTCACTCTGCAGCGGAGTGTGCGCTGATATGAAACTTACTGGCAGATTAAAACTGTGTGCCGGACCGAGACTCGAACTCGGGACCTTTGCCTTTCGCGGGCAAGTGTTCTACCAACTGAGTTTTTTAATAATTAAGATGCTCTACAGTACACAGATACCGCCTCTCAAGATCATAGGCAACAATGTTAAAGTTTCCAAAGATCAATACTTATTTCAGGTAGTAGGCCGTTACACTCCAAGCAATAAAATTCGTTAACACACCAAATCCGACAAACATGACAGAGGCAGCTACTAACGTACGCCGAACCGCCGGTTGCTCTAACCCGCCCCTACTCCACAAGGGAGAAACGGACCACCCAATTTATAAACAACCGCCTTCCCGCGGGTGGGCGAACGGAGAAGAATGGTGGGACGACCCTAAAGCAAAACGGCTGGTGACCTCACCAAGGAAACAAGTAGAATTTAACAAGAGTAAATCAACAACATATCACCAATCACTTAACCTCTAATAAACTGCGATTTCTCGAGAAGACCTGGTGCAGCACCCCAGAATCGCTTCCCGAACCATCCGCTGCCAGCCGCTTCAACGGACGCAGGAAGGCGCGCCGATCTCCCGTCTCCCGGCGTCGCAGCTCGCACCGGCCAGACTGATGTCGTGGGTGGACTCCTGTTGCTCTCATGTCGACCGCGAAGTCACTACCCCTCGCTATACGCCGCTATACTAGCTTGGCTGCCTCACATGCGCTGACGCTCAAGACGGACATGTTAGCTTGTGTCTCAGTGCGTGACAGATCAACCGATCGACCCAACCGCCAATGACCATTACCTGAGCAAATTCGATCAGACTGGCAGCTTAACGCGCAGACTCAGATGCAGGAACTAAGCCCCGACTGGGCGACCACTCGCTGAGTTCTCTTACTGGCGGAGTGGAAAGACTCATTTTGCCGGCATTAAAGGTTGATCCAAACGACTGACATACTAGCACTCCGAACGACAGACAGACACTAACCGCCTAACAAATGCAGACAATAGACAGCCTAGCAAGGTGGGGACGAGATACTGACTCAGACTGACTCGACTGACCGACTGGCGAGCTCATAGCGCCCCTTAAATGCACTCGAACAGGCAACCTTTCCCCTTTCCCACCAGAGGGAGACACCAAAGTTGCGATAGTCACAGCGGCGCCACCGCCAGAAAAGGATGGCTACTGCTTCACACTACCCGCTGCGGCGCGCTCTTCAAAACAACAATTTTTACCACGGCTCAGCTGCCAAGAAGAGGAAGAAAGCCAATTTGCACTCCATGTAGAGACATTCCAGACATGGAATGGGTCCTTTCAGATGCAATCAACAGCACAAAGTGCAGGCAACTGCAGGTGGTGGGTCAGGTCTGCACCAATGATGAGTGTCACTTGGGATCAGAAGAGATTCTCTCTGGCTTCCTTGCGTATTGATTCGTACAGACTAATGTGATGGAAGAAGAAACAGGAGTCGATTTAGAAGAGATAGGGGATCAAGTATTAGAATCGGAATTTAAAAGAGCTTTGGAGGACTTACGGTCAAATAAGGCAGAAGGGATGGATAACATTCCATCAGATTTTCTAAAATCATTGGGGGAAGTGGCAACAAAACGACTGTTCATGTTGCTGTGTAGAATATATGAGTCTGGCGACATACCATCTGACTTTCGGAAAAGCATCATCCTCACAATTCCGAAGACGGCAAGAGCTGACAAGTGCGAGAATTACACAATCAGCTTAACAGCTCATGCATCGAAGCTGCTTACAAGAATAATATACAGAAGAATGGAAAAGAAAATTGAGAATGCGCTAGGTGACGATCAGTTTGGCTTTAGGAAAAGTAAAGGGACGAGAGAGGCAATTCTGACGTTACGGCTAATAATGGAAGCAAGGCTAAAGAAAAATCAAGACACTTTCATAGGATTTGTCGACCTGGAAAAAGCGTTCGACAATATAAAATGGTGGAAGCTGTTCGAGATTCTGAAAGAAGTAGGGAGAGACGGGTCATATAGAATATGTACAACAACCAAGAGGGAATAATAAGAGTGGACGATCAAGAACGAAGTGCTCGTATTAAGAAGGGTGTAAGACAAGGCTGTAGCCTTTCGCCCCTACTCTTCAATCTACATGGAGGAAGCAATGATGGAAATAAATGAAAGGTTCACGAGTGGAATTAAAATACAAGGTGAAAGGATATCAATGATACGATTCGCTGACGACATTGCTATCCTGAGTGAAAGTGAAGAAGAATTAAATGATCTGCTGAACGCAATGAACAGTCTAATGAGTACACAGTATTGTTTGAGAGTAAATCGGAGAAAGACGAAGGTAATGAGAAGTAGTAGAAATGAGAACAGCGAGAAACTTAACATCAGGATTGATGGTCACGAAGTCAATGAAGTTAAGGAATTCTGCTACCCAGGCAGTAAAATAACCAATGACGGACGGAGCAAGGAGGACATCAAAAGCAGACTCGCTATGGTAAAAAAGGCATTTCTGGCCAAGAGAAGTCTACTAATATCAAATACCGGCCTTAATTTGAGGAAGAAATTTCTGAGGATGTACGTCATTGTATGGTAGTGAAACATGGACTGTGGGAAAACCGGAACAGAAGAGAATCGAAGAATTTGAGATGTGGTGCTATAGTCGAATGTTGAAAGGAAAGGAATTCGTGGCGGGCCGCATCAAACCAGTCAGTAGACTGATGACGAAAAAAAAAAAGTAGAAGTTGTGAATACTGCCTGTCTCGTTTGCGAGATGAAAGCAGCGCTAACTATTTGCAGCATAGTCGACAGTACCGATTGCGGACCTCTGGTATAGAGACGAATGGAAGGATTGAATCAGACGCTCAGACGGTTCTGTGACCGTGTTGGCTGCAGATTCCTCGACTTGCGCCATAGGAAGGTTGGGTTTCGTGCTGCGATGAATAGGTCAGGAACCCACTGGATGCATCAAGCGGCTACACGTGTAGCAGAGGCTGTGTGACGTGGTCAGGACGGTTTTTAAGTTACAGTGTCTCGGGTAAACACAAAAAGGGCTTCCGTCTCAAAGGGTGCAGGCCAAACACAAAGATCATCGTTACAGGAACTGTCGTTGAAACAGCTGTAAATTGTTGTAGCTGTGTTGGGAAACCGCCAGTGCTACAAGCTGTAATCGGAAGCACTGATGCTGAAATCGGTAAAGGCACTGATAGCTGGCTAAAGCGGGCGGTAAGTTCAGCCGAGAACCTAACGGTGTTCCCAAAGGATACGCTAAATACAGTTGGTGGTGGCGTGTTTGATGCTGTTACAAGTAGTTTATCTAGTCGCGATACTGAAGTATATAGTTCCTGTGAGTGAGTATGGGCAGAGATGATTCTTGGGAACTAGAATAAAATAATAATTGGATCCTTTTATCGACCTCACAAATCAGATGATGTAGTTGCTGAAAGGTTCATAGAAAACTTGAGTTTAATTTCAAACACGTTCCCTACTCATACAGTTATGGTTGGTGATGAATTTAATTAACACTCGATATATTGGCGAAAATACATGTTTAAATCAGCAGGCATGCATAAAACAACATCCGAAATTTTGCTAAATGGGTTCTCTGAAAATTATTTAGAGTAGTTACTTCGTGAGCTCACGCGAATGGTAAACAGCTGTGAAAACACACTTCACCTCTTAGTAACAAATAATCTTGAGCTAATAACAAGTATCAAAATAGATACTGGGATTAGTGAACATATTGGGACTGAATATTATAACCCCCGAATCCTCCAAAATCAAACGAAAGATTTTTTTTGTAGTCAGTATTCTAACTGCTCTGATGCGGCCCGCCACGAATCCCTCTCTTGTGCCAACCTTATCATTTCAGATTAGTACTTGCAACCTAGGGCCTTCATAATTTGGTAGATCTATTTCAATCTCTGTCTTTCTCAAAAGTTTTGCTCTCTACAGCTCCCTCTGGTACCATGGAAGTCTTTCCGTCATGTGACCTATCATCCTGGCCCTTCTCTTTATCAGTGTTTTCTACATTTGGCTTTCCTCTCCACTTCTACCCTGAACCTCGTCATTCCTGACCTTATCAGTCCATCTAATTATCAACATTCGTCTGTAACACCACATCCCAAATTCTTCTTAGCTTATCAGTCCACCTAATCTTCAACATTCGTCTGTAGCACCACATCTCAAATTCTTCGATTCTCTTCTGTTCCGGTTTTCCCACAGTCCATGTTCCACTGCCCTACAATGTTGTACTCCAGACGTACATTCCCAGAAATTTCTTCCTCTAATTTAGGCCTATGTTCGATACTAGCGGACATATTGGCCGAAAATACCAATTTTGCCAGTGCTTGTCTGCTTTTGACGTTATTCTCGCTCTGTTTGTCATTGGTTATGTTGCTATCTAGGTAATAAAAGTTTCTAACTTCTACTAATTCTCATTACTTTCGTTTTCTTCGATTTACTTTCAGTCCATATTCTGTAGTCATGAGATTTTTCATTACACGCAGCAGATCCTGTAATTCTTCTTCACTTTCACTCAGGATAGCAATGTCATCAGCGAATCGTATCGTTGATATCCTTTCACATGGAATTTTAATTCCACTCCGGAACCTTTCTTTTATTTCCGTGATTGCTTTTTCGAGGTACAGACTGAACAATAGGACCGAATACCATATCCCTGTCTTCCACCTTTTTTAATCCGAGCACTATGTTCTTGGTCGTCCACTCTTACTATTACCTCTTGGCTCTTGTACATGTTGCGTAGTACCCGTCTCTCCCTGTAGCTTACCCCTATTTCTCATGGAATTTGGAACTTCATGCAGCAGTTTACATTGTCGAACGCTTTTTCCAGATCGAAAAATCCTATGAACGTGTGTTGCTTCTAACATCAACCGCAACGTACGAATTGCTGTCTCGTGCTTTTGACTTTTCTAAAGCCAAACTGTTCGTCATCTAGCACATCTTCAATTTTATTTTCCCTTCTTCTGTATATTATTCTTCTCAGCAACTTGGATGCATGAGCTGATGAGCTGATAGTGCGGTAATTCTCGCACTTGTTAGCTCTTGCAGCCTTCGGAATTGTGTGGATGATATTTTTCCGAGAGTCAGATGGTATGTCGCCAGACGCCCACATTCTACACAACAATGTTAATAGTCGTTTTGTTGCCATTTCACCTAATGATTTTAGAAATTTTGATAGAATGTTATAAATCCCTTCTGCCTTATTTGATCTTAAGTCCTCCAAAGCTCTTTTAAATTCTGATTCTATTACTGGATACCCTATCTCTTCTAAATTGACTCCCGTTTCTTCTTCTACCTGTATCACATCACGTAAGTCTTCCCCCTCATAGAAGCTTCCAATGTAGTTTCCCACTATTCTCTCACTCCTCTGCATTTAACAGTGGAATTCACGTTGCACTTTTAATGTTGCTATAATGTTACCACTTTGCTTTTGATGACACCGAAGGTTGTTAGGACTTTCCTACATGCTGAGTCTGCCTTTCCGTCAATCATTTCTTTTTCGATTTCTTCACATATTTCGTGTAGCCATTTCGTCTTAGCTTCCCTGCACTTCTTTTTATGTCTTTCCTCAACGACTTGTGTTTCTTTATACCTGAGTTTCCCGGAACATTTGCGTACTCCCACGTTTCATCGATGAAGTGAAGTATTTCTTCTTTTAACCACGATCCCTTCGCAGTAACCTTCTTTGTACCTATGTTTTTCTTTCCAACTTTTGTGAGGGCCCTTTTTAGGTATGTCTATTCCTCCTCAACTGCACTGCCTACTGAGCTATGCCTTACTTCTGTATGTACAGCTTTAGACAAATTGAAACATATCTCGTCATTCGTCAGTACTACCGTATCCCACGTCTTTGCATATTGATTCTTCTTGACTGATGTCTTAAACATCAGTCTGCTCTTCATCACTACATATTGTGATCTTAGTCTGTATCTGCTCCTGGAGCGTTTTCCAGCTTTCCAATCCAGTAAATGGTTTCGGAATCTCTATCTGACCATGATGTAATCTAACTGAAAACTTCTCGTACCATCCGGTCTTTTCCAAGTACACCTCGTTCGCTGGTGATTCTTGAGCAGAGTATTGGCTATTACTAGCTACAATTTATTACAGAACTGAATTAGACTTTCTCCTCTAATTCTTTGTTCCAAGCCCATATTCTCCTGTAATTTTTTCTCCTCTCTGCGAAAGACATGGGTATTCGGGGAACTAGATAAAAATTCACTTGACGCCGTCCTGAGAAGCATTCTCCACTCCTTCCAAATTAACAGTGCAAGTGTAGGGCAGATGTGGTTTGAATTCAGCGAAATAGTATCGGCTACAGCTGAGATACATATCTCAAATAAATTAACAAACGACGGAGCTAATCCTCCTTGGTACACAAAACATGTCAAAACACTGTTGCAGAAACTGCGAAAAGAACCTGCCAAATTTAAACGAACACAAAATCTCCATAATTTGCGATCTCTTACAGGAGATCGAACTTTAGCGCGTACTTAAATGCGAGATGCTTATAGTAGTTTCCGCAACGGAACATTGTCTTGAAACCTGGCAGAAAATCGAAAGATATTGTGGTCGTATCTCAGGTACGCTAGCGGCATGATAATGCCTGCTCTGCGCGATAGCAATGGAAATACATTCGACGACAGTGCTGCCAAAGCAGAGATACGGAACACACCCTTCCAAAAATCCACCACCAAAAAAGACGAAGGAAATAAGAAAATATTCCAGAATTCGAGTCAAGAACAGCTGCGAACATCAGTAGCTTCGAAGTTAATATCCTCGGAGTAGTGAAGCACCTTAAACCGCCTAATAAAATCAAGTATTCCGGTCCAGACTGTGTACCGTGTAGGTTCCTTTCAGGGTATGCAGATACAATAGCTGCATACTTAAAAATCACAAACAACCGGTCTGTCGACGAAAAATCAGCACCCAAACACTGGAAAGTTGCACAGGTCACACAACTATTCTGGGAAGGTAGTAGGAGTAATCCATCAAGTTACAGACCAATATCGTTGACGTTGAATATCCAGCAGGATTTTGGAACATATACTCCGAACATAGTGAATTACCTCGGAGGCAATGTTCTATTGTCACACAGTCAACACGGTTTTAGAAAACATCGTTCTTTTGAAATACAACTTGCTCTTTACTCATACGAACCGTTAAGTGCTATTGACAAAAGATTTCAAATTGATTCTGTATTTCTAGATTTCCAAAAGCCTTTTGACACTGTACCACACAAGCGGCTTGTTGTGAAATTGCTTACGGAATATCGTCTCTGTTATGTGCCTGGATTCATGTTTTCCCATCAGAAAGGTCATAGTTCGTAGTAACTGACAGGTAGTGATCGAGTAAAACAGAAGTGGTTTCTGGCGTTTCGCAAAGTGTGTTATAGGTCCTTTGCTGTTCCTATATAAACGATTTAGGAGATAATCTGAGAAGCCGTCTTAGATTGTTGGCAGATGATGCTGTCGTTTATAGACAAGTAAAGTTAGCAGAAGACCAAAACAAATTGCAAAACAGATTTAGAAAATATATCTGTATGGTGTGAAATTTGCATTTGAACCTAAATAACCGAAAGTATTAGGTCTTCCACATGAGTGCTAAAGTGAATGAATTTAACTTCGGTTACACGATAAATCAGTCAAATATAAAGGCCGTAAATTTAATAACGAACAACATAACTTGGAAGGAACGCATAGAAAATATTGCGGGGAAGGCTAACCAAAGATTGCCTTCTATTGGCATGGCGCCTAGAAAATGTAACACACCTTGTAAAGAGACTGCTTACACTATGCTTGTCCGTACTCTTTTAGAATACTGTGGCACTGTGTGGGATCGTTACCAGTCAGGATTGACGGTTTTCATCGAGAAACCACAAAGAAAGCCAGCACGTTGTGTATTATAGCGAAATAAGGAAGAGAGTGTCCCTGGAATGATACAGGATTTGGGGTGGACACCATTAAAACAAAGGCTTTTTTCATTGTGGCGGAATCTTCTCACGAAATTTCAATCACCAACATTCTCCTCCGAATACGAAAATATTATTTGACGCGGCTCTACATAGGGAGAAACGATCATCATAATAAATTAAAGGACATCAGAGAACGCACGGAAAAGACGCAGGTGTTCGATTTTCCCCCATGCTGTACGAGATTGTAATAATACGTATCATTGTGAAGGTGGTTCGATGAATCCTCTCCCAGGCACTTAAGAGTGGTTTGAGAGAGTCCATGTAGATGTAGATCTGTTTGCTGGATGTACTCCAGCCTGTCTTCTAAAGTTTTTTTCCCTCTACAGTAACGTGGGAGTAACTACCTCGTGTCTCAACAGAAGTCCTATACATCCTGTCCCGTCTCCTTGGCAGCATTTCCTACATATTCCTTTCCTCACCGATTCTGCGCGGTATCTCCCCATTCCTTACTTTATCAGTCCACCTAACGTCCACCTAATTTTCAACATTCGTCTGTAGCACAGCTTCTCAGATGCTTCGAATCTCTTCCGTTCCGGTTTTCCCACAGTCCATGTTTCACTACCATACAATGCAGTGGTCCAGACGTACAATCTCAGAAATTTATTCCTCAAATTAAGTGTTATGTTTGATACTAGTAGACTCTTGGCCAGGAATACCATTTTGCCATCGCTAGTCTGCTTTTGTCATCCTTGCTCCGCCTGTCACTGGTTATGTTGCTGTTTAGGTAATGGAACTCGTTAACTTCATCTACTTCGTGACCATCAAACGAGATGTTAAGTTTCTATTATTATCATTACTGCTACTTCTCATTACGTTCGTCATTCTTCGATTTGGTTATAATCCATACTCTGTACTCAGTAGACGGTTCATTTCAATCAGTAGATCATGTAACTCTTGTTCACTTTCACTCAGGATAGCAGTGTCATCAGCGAATCGTATCACTGATATCCTTTCAACCTGAATTTTAATCCCAGCTCAGAACCTTCCTTTTATTTCCATCATTACTTCTTCTATGTACAGACTGAACAGCAGAGGCGAAAAACTACATCCCCGTCTTACGCCCTTTTTAATCCTATCACTTCGCCGTTGGTCGTCCACTATTATTACTCCGTCTTTGTTCTCCAACATTTTGTATTTAATCCGTCTCTCTGTACCTTAAAGTATTTTTCTTAGAATTTCGAACATCTTGCATCATTTGGCACTGTCGAACGCTTTTTCCAGGTCGACATATCTTATAAACGTGTGTTGCTTTTTGTTTAGTCTTGCTTCCATAGTCAACCGCAACGTCATAATTGCCTCTGTGGTGCCGTCACCTTTCCTAAAGCGAAACTGATAGACACCTAATAAAACCCTTATTATCCTCTTCCAATTTCCTGTATATTATTCTTGTCAGCAACTAGGATGCTTGAGCTGTCATGCCGATTGTGCGATGATTCTCGCACTTATCACCTCTTGCTGTTTTCGGAACTGCGTGGATGATATTTTCCGAAAGTGAGGTGGTATGTCGCCAGACTCGTAAGTTCCACACACGAACGTGTACAGTCGGTTTCTTACCACCTCCGTTCTGCTAGAATGTTACTCGTCCCTTCTACCCTAGTTGAACTTATATTGTCAAAAGCTCTTTTAAATTCTGATTTTAGTACTGTATCTTCTATCGTTTCTAAATCGACTGCTGTTTGCTCTTCTAGCAGGTCAGACTCATCTTCCACGCATAGAGTAGTTCAGTGTACGCTTATCACCTACCTGCTCTCGTCTCTGCGTTTAACAATGGAATTCCCGTTTCTGTTATGATGGTAACACCCTTGCTTTTCATTTCAGTAACGATAATTTTGACTTTCCTATACGCTGAGTCAGTCCTTCCTAGAGTCATTTCTTTCTCTATTTCTTCACATTTTTCATGTAGCAATTTTGTCTTGGCTTCCGTACACTTCCCATTTATTTCATTCCTCAGCGACTTTTATTTCTGTATTCCTGAATTTCCTTGAACATTTTTATACTTCCTTCCGTCATCGATCAACTGAATTATTTCTTCTGTTACCCATCATTTCTTCGCAGTTACCTTCCTTCTAGCTGTGTTTTTCTTCCCAACTTCTGTGATTGCCCTTTTTAGAGATTCCATTCCTTCTCAACTGTACTGCCCACTGAGCTATCCCTTATTTCTGTATCTATAGCTTTAGAGAAGTTCAAGCGTATCTTGTCATTCCTCAGTAGTTCTACATCCTACTTCTTTGGTTCAAATGGCTCTGAGCACTATGGGACTTAACATCTGAGGTCATCAGTCCCCTAGAATTTAGAACTACTTAAACCTAACTAACCTGAGGACATCACCACCATCCATGCCCGAGGCAGGATTCGAACCTGCGACCGTAGCAGTCGCACGGTTCCGGCCTACAGTGTCTAGAACCGCATGCCCAGCGCGGCCGGCCCTACTTCTTTGCGTATTGATTCTTCCTGACTAGTGTCTTATACTACAGCCTACTCCTTATCAATGTTATATTGTGTTCTGAGTCTGTATCTGCCCCTGGTTACGCCTTACAATCCAGTGTCTGATTTCGGAATCTCTGTCTGAGCATTAAGTATCTAACTGAGCACTTCCCTTAATACCTGGCTTTTTCCAAGTATAGCTCCTCATTTTTTTAAAACAGAGTATTCGCTACTACTGGCTGAAATTCAATAGACAACTCAGTGTTTCTCCTGTCTCACTCCTTATCCCAAGCGAACGTGGTATCACGTGAAAAACCGAGGCGCCGTCAGCACTAGCCCTATGGATAAACGCTACAACATTTCTCTATTTTCTTTTAACGCCATATGTAGTAGTAACACTGGTAAATTTGCTGTTCCTGCCTTTACTGGTACGAAAATCTGCGGACAGGTTTAAAATAAGCGGATACCGGTCATAATAAACATAAGCTTTTGCGATCTAAACTGATGTTTTGATCAAAGTTTGTCAACAGTGCTCCGTGGAAAGAATCCCGTCTTCCCTCCAACGTTTCTCATTCTTGGTTACGAAGCAAGCTCGTGTGTTGATCGAATCTGTCAGGAACAAATCTAACAGTATTGATCACAATTGCTTCAGATCCTATCTTTAATGCAGCCTGGTACGGATCACAACCTCTCAATCAGTACTTAAGATTTGGTAGCGTTAATGTTGTGTGCGCTGTCGCCTCTACAAAAAAATGGCTCTGAGCACTATGGGACTCAACTGCTGTGGTCATTAGTCCCCTAGAACTTAGAACTACTTAAACCTAACTAACCTAAGGACATCACAAACATCCATGCCCGAGGCAGGATTCGAACCTGCGACCGTAGCAGTCACACGGTTCCGGACAGCGCGCCTAGAACCGCGAGACCACCGCGGCCGGCTCGCCTCTACAGATAAGATTTTTAAACTTTTTGGCAGATGAAAACTGTGAGCGGGACCGAGGCTCGAACTCGGGATCTTTGCCGGTGGCGGGTAAGAGCTCAGCGACTGAACTACCTAAGCACAACTCACGACCTGTCGCAACAGCTTCAATTCCGGCACTGCCTACGAGGAGGAGAGCATCTGTGTAGTTTGGAGGGTAGGAGAAGGGGAACGTCCGGAACTGCAGCTAAGGGCCGACCATTAGTTGTGATTAGGTAGCTCAGTCGGTAGAGCACTTAACCGCGAAAGGCAGATATCTCGATTTCCAGTCTCGGTCCGGCACACAGTTTTAATCTGCCAGGAAGTTTAATATCAGCGCACACTCCGTTGCAGAGTGAAAATTTCATTGGAGATAAAATTTTGGCGGTAATCCAAAGTCGTCCTTGAGTATAACGAAAAAAAACGTTGTCGTTTAATCCAATATCTCATTGCAGCGTTACGAATTGATGGTAAAACTTTTCTACTGTCAAAGAGCACACCACCAATACCGTATACGAACATTAAGGGATTCTTTTTGATGCTCATCTGCACAGACTTAAATTTTTCTACGCCTAGAGCAAGCAGTCATTTATCAAACAAAGTCAGTCGCTGTAAGTCACCCTGTACCTCTCTACAATCACACAACTATGGCACTTTCCTATACACTACAGTGTAATCAGCAAACGGTCGCAGATCGCTGCTTGAGTTATGTCAGATCAATTACGAGTGTCGAGAACTAGAGCGGTCCTGTCGCACTTCCCTATGACAATCATGACGATATCCTCGTGTGCGATGAACTCTCCCCGTGAGGGCAACGTACTGGGTTCTATTACTTAAGAAATTTAGGAACCACACACATGTCAGCACACCCATTGCGTGTGTTCGGATCACGTTAACAATCTGCAGTGGGGCACCGAGTCAATCGTTTTCCAGAAATCAAGGAATATGGACTGAGCCCCTATACTTTCATTCATGGTTCGCAGGATATCGCGTGAGAAATGGCAAGCTGATTTTCGCACGAGCAGTACTTCCTATATCCGAGCTGATTTGGGTACAGAAGTTTTTCTACCTCAAAGAAATGTACTATATTCGGACAAAATACGCAGTAAACAACGATATAGAAATTGAACGGTAATATTTTTTACCCTTCTTGTATACAGGAGTCACGGGCTCTTTCTTGCTGTCTCTTTTCAGGGCTTTGTGCTGGGCGAGACATTCGTGATCATTGCAAGGAAAGTAATGAGCCAATGCAGAAGATAAATGTCAATAAAAACTGGTTGGGGTTCCATCTAGTTCTGATGACATTCGTTTTCAACTCTTTCACTTGCTCCGTTTCTACGGCCTCTACACGGAACTTTTTACCCTGGTCAAACGATGGTATGTCTACTGTCTGAACAATTTTTTAAATGTGTAATTTATAACTTGAGCTTTCCTATTGTCTTCTATTGCCAGAACAGACCCGTGGACGAGTGACTGGACAGATGCCTTCGACCGGCTTTGTGATTTAACGTAGGACAAGTTTCTCAGGTTCTTGACAAGATCTTTCGCTAATGTATGATAGTGGAAGCTGTATTCTTTGCATTATGATCTTTTTTGTAGCTGCACCAATTTGTCTGTCGACATTTACGCGTCCTTTTTGTGATACGAGAAGGCAACAAACTCTGCTTCCTCAACATCTTTCATTTTGGTTTTAGACAGTGTTTGGTCTTCCTCGTATTAATATACTCAGTACATCCAACGTATTTGAACGAAATAACTTCTATTCACTGTCAAAGTAGGATGTTAATAACTAGTTATCTGCTCTTTCCAACATAAGACCCTCCTAGCCCTCTTGAGTGATGTATAAACTTCAGCAACCATCGTCTCTGTGTTGACAGCGTTATCGCTAAATTCTCCCTCTGTGTCCTCTGTGTCATCACTGCAAATAAGGTTAAGCATATTTGTAGATACTGGGTCAGAAATACATACACAAAAAGAAGTTTTGCATCACCTTTGTTCCGAGAGTTCCGGAAGCGGTACAGAAAATTGGAATACAGATAACATAAACATCATTTCCACCGATATGAAACTTCCTGGACATTAAAACGGTGTGCCGGAGCGAGACTCGAACTCGGGACCTTTGCCTTTCGCGGGCAAGTGCTCTACCAACTTTATTTTTTTTAAGGCTCATTTTGTTCGAGTTTGTTCGTTGCATCTGTTCGGGGCGGACGTCGTAAGACACCCGTTTAAGTTCGTTGTTGATCGGTTAACTCAGTTTTTTTTTATTACAGAGGGAGCTAACCCTCTGACCGAACACGCTGAGCTACCGTGACGGCACCAACTGAGCTACCCAAGCACGACTCACGCCCGTCCTCACAGCTTTAATTCCGGCAGTACCTCGTCTTCTACCTTTCAAACTTCACAGAAGCCACGTTCGCAGGAGATCTTGTGTAAAGTTTGGAAGGTAGGAGACGAGGTACTGGCAAACGTAAAGCTGTGAGGAAGGGCCGTGAGTCGTGCTTGGGTAGCTCAGTTGGTAGAGCACTTGCCCGCGTAAGGCATAGGTCCCGAGTTCGAGTTTCGGTCCGGCACACCGTTTTAATTTGCCAGGAAGTTTCATATCAGCGCACACTCCGCTGTAGAGTGAAAATTTCATTGTAGAAACATCCCCAGATTGTGGCTAAGCCATGTCTCCGCAATATCCTTTCTTCCAGGAGTGCTAGTTCTGCAAGGATCGCAGGAGAGCTTCTGTGAAGTTTGGAAGGTAGGAGACGAGGTACTGGCGGAAGTAAAGCTGTGAGGGCGAGGCGTGAGTCGTGCTTGGGTACCTCAGTTGGTAGAGTACTTGCCCGCGGAAGGCAAAGGTCCCGAGTTAGAGTCTCGGTCCGACACACCGTTTTAATCTGCCACCGGCGGAAAACAGAGTATCTGATACGAACATCAGTTCGGCTTCAGTAAAAGTAAAAACACCCGGGAGGCAGTTTTGACGCCGAGATTGATAATGGAAGCAAGACTGATGGAAAAATCAAGACAAGTTCATCGGATTTGTCCACCTGGAAAATGCGTTCGACTATGTAAAACATTTGCAAGATTTTCGAAACTGTGGAGATAACAGTGGTGAGCTTCCCGAGAAAGACAGGCAGTGTGAAATATGTACAAGAGCAAAGAGAATGATGATGATTTTTGGTTGGTGGGGCGTTTAACTGCGCGGTCATCAGCACCCGTACAAAGTCCCAATTTTCACACAGTCCAACTTTTACTCAATCCAATCTAGCCACTGTCATGAATGATGTTGATGAAATGATTAAAACACAAACTTCCAGCCCGCGGACAGAGAAAATCTCTAACCCGGCCGGAAATCGAACCCGGGACCTCGTGATCCAGAGGCACTAATGCACCTTTTTATTTGTATTCTTTATTTTTTTTATTCGGTATAGTTCGTTGCTGTTGATCTGGACGGATGTCACAAGACATCCGTTGAAGGTGATCATCATTGACTCGTTGACTCAGTTTTTTTTTATTACAGAGAGCACGCAGCTCTCTGACCGAACACGCTGAGCTACCGTGCCGGCATCACTAGACCACAAGTTGCGGACAAGAGCAAAGATGAAACGATGTGAGTGAAAGGCCAAGAACGAAGTGCTCGGATTACCAGGATGTAAGACAGCATGTAGTCTTTCGGTCCTCGTTTTCAACCTCTACGTCGAAGAAGCGATGACGAAAATAAAACAAACGTTCAAGAGAGGAATTAAATTTTAATGGGAGAGTATATCAATGATAAGATTCGCTGATGACATTGCTATCGTCAGTGAAAGTGAAGAATAATTACAGGACCAGTTGCCTTGAATGAACAGTCTAATGAGTACAAAGTATCGATTAGAGTAAACCAAAGAAAGACGTAAGTAATAAGAAGTAGCAGAAATGAGAACGTCGAGAAAACATTAGAAATAGGAATCACGAAGTAGACGAAATTAAGGAACTGTGATAACTAGACAGTAAGATAATCCATGATGGAAGAGCAAGCAGGATATTGAAGGCACACTAACGCAAGCCAAAAGAAATGCAGTGGTAACCAAAATTGGGCATTAATTTGAGGAAGAAATTTCCGAGGTTGTACGTTTGGAGCACAGCACTGTACGGTAGTGAAACATGGAGTGCGGAAGAATCGAAGCATTTGAAATGTGGTGCTAAGGAAGATTGTTGAAGATAAGGTGGACTGATAAGGTAAGGAACAAGGAGGTTCTTAGCAGAAAGGGCGAGGAAAGGAGTATATGGAAAACACTGACAAGAACAAGGGTCAGGATGATAATATATGTATAAAAAAATTGTGGAATACCTATGTTGTACTAAAGAGAACAGTAGATGGTAAAAGCTGTGAGGGAAAATACATATTGGAATTTATACAGCAAAAATTGAGGACGTAGCGTGCAATTGATACTCTGAATTGAATAGGTTGAGGACGACGTGACTCTAGATTTAATTTAGCCACGAACATTTGCCAATTTATCTTTGCTAATACGGCTTTCACAGTTATGAAACTTTGCAAAATGCGTCATTGCCATCTATGACTGTTAAAAATGCCGGCCGAAGTGGCCGTGCGGTTAAAGGCGCTGCAGTCTGGAACCGCTAGACCGCTACGGTCGCAGGTTCGAATCCTGCCTAGGGCATGGATGTTTGTGATGTCCTTAGGTTAGTTAGGTTTAACTAGTTCTAAGTTCTAGGGGACTAATGACCTCAGCAGTTGAGTCCCATAGTGCTCAGAGCCATTTGAACCATTTGAACTGTTAAAAATAATCATTATGACGGTCGCAACTGAAAATTCAGCCCTGTCAGTTTTTAAATGGAGCGGAGAAACTATTAAGAAGTTTATACTTATCAACGTCACATGGAACTAGGCCATTGGAGATAACAACACGAAAGTAACACGTATACGTGTCTGATATTTTTCTTTTTTGCATGTGCTTTTTCTGGAATTTTTTACCAGTTTTCTGCGTTAGACTGACTTTAAAGCGAAATAGGATCAGTGGGCTTTTACATAAATAATTATAACGGTCGAAGGCAGCGATGATCTTCCAACAGTGTGGTGATACGACCTTTTCGGCTTGATGCCACTTTTAATCGAAGCAGGTGAGGATAGAAAGCTCTTGAGCTGTTCTAACAAGGTTTGCTTCTGGTCAGTGTGCTACCCTAAACGTGAGTATAGTGGCTAGTAAATGCCTTCAGCACAATCATGAGATAGGCACTCATTCTCTGAAGAAGTGTGGTTAAATGCACATCACGAACATAATGTCTAATTACGTGAGGGGTGATATTTATTCTAAATCTGTATATATGCTCAAAGTCTTTCACACAAAATATTTTCTACATTTCAACTGAGAAATCATAAAGGACGCCGAGAGCAAATACAGGGATGTTTGTACAGAAAGTAAAATCTGCATTGTATTTAGATATTGTTTTTATTCATGCAGTTTCTGCAATTTTATCGTACTGGTCATGAGGAATGTAATATTGTAATTCAATCATATTCTAGATAGGAAGCTAGTAAGAACCTTTTCTTTGTAAGAAGGACACATTCTCTTTGTTTAGAGAATGGTCAGTAGGGAAATTGAAGTAATTAATGTATGAATACGAAAGCTCATAACGTCGACTTGATGTTCAGGAACATTAGTTATTGGCTGGTGTGGAAACACAAATCCATATCGACAGGCAATGTGGCAATGTCTCTTTGCGTAGTAGGCAATCATAACTTTGACATTCAGTGAAACTTGATATTGCCTAATTGGAGCTCGCGATCTTCTTTTCCTTTTTTTTTTTGTAGTTTTATTTTTATATTTTTACAAATATTCTTTTCTTCAAAATCGTTTTGAGGGAAATTGGTGGACTGATGACAGCCGGTTTCGATAGTAATGAGTCCTCATCAGAACAAGTAGCTTGTTACGAAAGTAGCACATCACATCGTCGTTTAGCGCTTATCGTGGTCAATAATAATCTGCAGTTCGCCAATTGATTCTAAGTGTCGACGAAGAGTGCTCGATTACGATATGACGTGTTGAATTTGGAAAGTTGATAAAGTGTCTACAATGACCTCAATATGATACTTCCACAACAGGTTACATGTTCTGACAACTATGAGTAGGTTCGAAGCAGGCTAACTACCACAAATTCACCAAATTCCACCAATACAGTTGTGAATAAGATAATATGACATACTAGCGTCATCCGATTATCCACAATTTTAGCCACTCTAGCCCCTTAAGGCATATCATTGGAATTGTGTTCAACAGTGAACCGCGATATATTGCAGATTTTTCCCGTAAGACTGATCGAATAAGGTAGTGTCCTCGTATTTCCTTGGGCACCGATACTTTCTTTTAGGGTTCTTTAAATCACTGAATAGAGTGACTTCACTAACACGTGTGATCACCAGGATCTGAAAATCGTAATTACTGATGACATCTGAAAAACCACCTCACTGCCCATGGAACGTACATGTTTTAAAAGCATATTTGAGATCTCATCGGTATCAATTCATGAAAGGCTTCTGACATTCTCCAGGTTGCTAAAGAAATCATCGTCTCATGATGTGGTTCTTGTAGATATCAATCTCTACTACGCTTTGAACTTATTTGCGTGTATACTTAATAAGTTTGGATTCTGAAGTTAGAATGATATTATGGCATTGCATTTAAATGTATCTATTTACCGCCAATGTAATATCATATTATTGTTAACGTGAACTGATAAAAACGATATGCTGAAGAAGTGACGCTTATGATAGCCTGTAAAACGTGATTTCCTTAGTTACTTTAAAAATCTAACAACAGGGGATTTGCAATTAAATTGGTGTTATAAAAACGGTTGCATCTTAAAGAAGAATGTAATACTACATTATGCTGTTCGGAACATTGCTCTGATTCACTAAATTTTTCGATGTACATGGACGTCAGAGCAATATGTATTTTTTATCAAAGACTAGAAAATCCTCCAGTCGTGCAAAGAATCTACAGATATCAAGAGCGCACAGTTAGAATATTCAGAACCTTTTGACGACCTGCACAGCTCGTTAGCCGTCATTATGTGAGCTCATTAATAAACTAAATCACCCAAAAGGGCCTAAGCATTCATTTGTGAACTCCAGCTTAATAAACGTAAACTCTTTTGCTCTGAATTCCTCGGACTACGTTGCTTCTCCTTTAATGCTACAAAATGCGAAAAATTCCAACAAAATCATAAGGATTCCTACCACGTTCCCCATCATCCTTTGGTGAGAATATATAACGGCTGTTTTTTCTCGTACTCAACATTAATCACTGAAATTGAGCGAACATTAAGCTTAAAAGGAAGGCGTTTCTAAGCCTCATTAAATTGTATGAGCCAACTCCAAACGATTCAACCCCTACCCACTCTCTCTCTTTCTCTCCGCTAGTTTCCTCTTTCACTGTGGTTTCTCATAATATTTCATATTGCTGTTAGCGTCTGTCAGAACGAAGGATTTGAATGTGGGATTCTAGCATTCTGGACTCATTTTTCACCCTGTTTCGCAAAAATTGGCACAAAGTGGAAAAACGTGAGTAAACGAGACTATGCGTTAGTTACATTATCTTCAGTTCAGGACGATTGGGCCGCATTGTATGAGTTTCTGTTACAGATTCGGCCAGTGCTGTCGTTAGTGATACAGAACACCTACCGAGGCAGATGCTTTTATTTTCACGTTCAACATGACTACTAAGAAAACTCACTCACCGTTCTAATTTTTACATAAAAGCAAGTACAGTTATGGGTATTTATTAGCGCAGCCACATGAAGGTAGCATCGCAATCATGTTACAAATAGCCATATACTTATTGTTGTTTACTTTTTAATGTCGATTTTCGTCGATTTTAGACGATCTACACGTCAGAAAATGTATGGAACTGTGTATTCCGTGATTGCAGCGCATACCCAACGTACCCTCAGAAATAAAATGTGGATAGAAAAACATTCAGGTCGTGAGAATCATAGGACTGTGATGATGGAATGATTTCGGCCAAGTCTGATTGGATCCAAAAGGAATAAAGTTTGTGGCAGATGTAGAAATTTGAGCTTCTGTTGCCACAGCAGTCGTCGCCACAACAGATAACTGCACGACGTTTCATCATCAGTTTCACGGAGAAAAATTTGGACGATGCGACGCTGTCTGTATTAAGCAGAGGACTCAGTTTTGTAGCTACACCTATTTTAGATGAAGACGGTTCAAACGGGCTATCCTTCCGTTTTCGCTTTGAAGGACGCGTGTAGTACTACGTAACAGACCAACCAAACCGTCGGGAGCAAGTGTGTGCGAAGTCGTGGATGACATAGAGATCACACGAGCAGCTAGGGAAACAAACAGTCCCCCCCTCCCCCCAGACAGAGCTTGCCTTCTCTGAGTAAGCCTTACACAAATGAGGTGTGACTGATTTACCAAAAGTTGCCCACTAACAACTGATATTGAAGCCTGGTCAGAGGTTATGGTGACAGAGAACTGGCGAAGCTTACCGGTCCCCAGCTCAAGAACCTGGTGTCGCTAAGCCCGTACCCAGCAAATGAATGCTTAGCCCCTAGGGGTGACATGAAGAGGGGCCACCTCTGCGGTAAGCCGCGTCGGAGGGTGATGTGAGGAGTAAAGTTGTCCATTTGCTATAAGAGATTCTTGAATACCGATAAAAAGATTAAATAATACTTGCGGCACAGTATGATTGTGACCGGTCGCCTTGAGCACCTGCATCAGGAAACTGACTGACCCTGTCAGACGCCTTATTAAAATAAATAAAAAGTGAAAATCGTTAAATAGAACTAGCTGCAGCCACCGAAACGATGTCCCAGCATCCGACTATACAAATCAGGATCGTGCGCGCAAGGTACACTAGCAATATCGACGAACTGCTATTAAACAGTTTCGTAAACAAGTAGTGCGATCGTGCAGAATTTATCAGTATCTGTAAGTCCGGTTTCTCCGGAAATAGAAAGATTTTAACAACCCCGAAAGGGTCAGGAATCTGACTTCTCCCCACCCCGTGGCCTCTAATATCATTTTATTTACCAGTGACGTAATGGTATCACCTGTAAGAGGCCAAACCCCTGTATAAATATCCTTAGGAATACCGTCGAGGACTGGCTATTTGGACGGTAGTGAACCAACAATAAGGCGATATACAAATGTCATCTCGACTAAAGTCACTTACAAATCCATCATGTAATGCAAGTTTAACCATGCGATCCAGGAGAGGAGTAAATGAATCAGAGACAACCATGTCAGTAGCACCAATGTCGGTAAAATAATTACAGATTGCTCTGGAAATGTCACGTTGGGACATCAACAAGTGATCATCGCTGTAAGTGAGGTGCGCGATACATGCTCTTTTCCGACACGTCCGGAACTGGATAAGGTGATGTAATGAGGTCGTTTCATCGTGTGGGAATGAGTGGGATCTGAATCCTTAAAGTAGTACTTTTAAATGACGGACGTCCATAATCCGGAAGGGAGCCTGTTTGGCACCTTCATAAAGCTGTCGCAGGACGGAATAATAAAATTCGTTGATCCGTCGGAGATCCCTCGCCATCTCAGAGCCGTAACGCATTAACGACATCCGGAGCAATGTTTTTGCATGCCCTGTTCACCATTCCGTAAGAGTACAATTGTCCTGGGAACGCAAGCTACGTATACAAACCTCTCGAAAGAAAATCTCGAGGGAGTGGTACGTTCAACATCCAGGGAAGGCGATACTGGCTGCGACACGCGATTTAAGGTTATCACGATTATCGCCAACAGCTATCCACATAAAGAATAAGTAAGACAAAAACGGTCGTCTCTGCTGCTGGAAGTAACTGTAAAATGAGCATACCTGACGAGAGTGCGATAGTGACAGATCCATGCATCGCGTATTAGCGGAATGCTCACCTAATCGCCTAGCTCCTTGCCGGCATTAACAGGACCCAAATCACAAAATCTTCACCTAATAGAAGTTTCTGTGGAGTTGTAGGAAACAATTGCACTATATCCTCTTGTAAAACCGAGCTCAATTTGTGGAACTGCCACATAATGAAGGAGCATAAGGGAGAATTAAAGTAAGATCACAAAGAAGTGCAGCCTATCCCTCAGTCATTATCAGGAATTTCAAAACCAGTCAGTGGTATTCTCTCTCTAAAATAACAGTAGCAGAACACAGTTCAGGAGCCACATCAAAAAGAGTAGAAAAGCCTAGAACTGAAAAATAATCAATTGTCACGTCTTGCAGAAATATCACGTCTGCATTTGTACAGCAAATAAATAGTGGCAGCGGCGCAAATCTATGATCGGAACTAACTCTTTTCACATTGAGGGTAAGAAAGGTATAGGCTTGCATCTAATTATTACCAAACTTTTATGTTGATTACTTGCACGTTACATTTAAAGTCCTGTACCACAGTACACGGCAGACTCAACGGCTGAATATGAATATAAAGTGTTGCATCCCTATCTTTCAACCTCTACCTTGTTGTTCTCTTTTTTGTTTGTTTTTTGTTTTTGGCGATGCTTCACGCTTAGGTTTACAACGTTGTTTGCTGTGGCTTTGCAGGAAATCGACTCCCGCGTCGAGAAACATCATGGGCTCTTGAAGAAACTCAGTATCAGGTGCAGAGGACACACCCACTCATCCATAGGCGGGCGGTGCGGCTCCTGAGAATCAACGGACGGTATGTCTTTCAACGTCCCCACATGTTCCACTGCCACACTTATGAGGATCTTGTTCTGATATGCAGTGGTCTCGGCACGCTTTCCCCATCCGCAAGATTTACCTATCCATGGGCGCAGGAGGAGGCTGGGAATACGTACTGACTCAGGGATGCCCTGCAGGTCCGGCGACACACTAAGGAGCTTTGATACCGCTCTGTCCTCATGCGATAACAATGAGGCGGTCTCCATCTGGGGTGGACACAACGGAGGGGATGCTGGATGGTTTCGAATCTTGAACAGCAGCTGATATCATCTCTTGGAGAGAAAAGGCCTCCTCCAACAGAATATTTCCAATAGAGTGGAGAATGGAACAGGAATAGTCTGACTCTTCACCATCTCGCGTCCGTCTTCGCTTGCTTTGAAGTGGAGTTGGCGGCGGCTCGTAAGCTATAGTGGCAACGTTTCTACTCGAGTTTAATGGCGGAAAAGCACTAGGACCACCAAGCAGGAACTTGGTTAGGCACAATGGCTGTCACCTGGGAACCAAGTCTACTAAAGTTATCCTTTTACGCTGTTCTTAGGTGGATTTTAACAGCGCGACACGACCTGGGTAATTTGTGCGGAATTGTCCACTCTCCATACTGTAGGGAAGCAGCATACTCACGTCTTATAAAATTCTCATCAGTCTTTCCATTGTGTGCCAGCCTAGTCCGCTGTAACTAGCTCTGACGTCATAAATATTGCGCAATACTTTAAAATGAAGTAAATAAGCTGAAACGTTTCTAGCATGTCAGGAGCAATACAAATTCAATATGTGTTGCATATCAGTTCAATAACTTTAACCATTTTAGAAATTTGGATGTTTTCCTGTAAAAATTATTGGCGCAACACAAAAGAGCTAGAAACTTAATAATTTATATTTAGATTCCTTTTGCATAATTATTTAGTAGAAACAGTATTCATATCTCACAAATTAAAGTTTCAGTTGAAATTCATGATTTTCAGGATTTTGTCTTAGAAATTAAGGAAGCAAGATAGATTAAGTAGGCGAATAAATAAAGCTAGGTTGTTTAAATTTAAGTAGAAAGGAGATCCGCTATAACCATAAAAATGTGAGAAGTTTCAACAGAATAACTATAAAACTATAGCTATAGCGTATCTCGAAAGAGCAACTTCAGAGCTTGTCTACTGTGTGTAGTGTAATTAAAGTAATTCTCTCGCCCAAAATATTTGACTTAGCCACGTCAGACTTTTATTATGATTATTTACTTGTATGCTGATTGCACAATTAAATTGAAAGCTTCATCGTCCATCAGCAAAGGAAGCAATGATTTATTCGATAACTTAAAGTGGTGCATTACTAGCCCAGCAGCTAGTCGGGAGAGCAGATTTGATCAGGCGTTCCCTTAGGCGTCCGCACCGTGACTTTATATGTAAGAACGTTGCGCGAGAAGAGGAAGGCCCCAGTTCTCTCCAGACGCTGATTAGCGCACCACCTGTGCCGGGAGTTGCGTCGCGTCGGTATCGTTGATATAAACAGCCTCGGATGGAGTAATAAGTTACTTGGGATACGCGTAACCATGAAATCGTTTTCGAGTGAAGTGTTAATTTTGGGATGACGTTAATGATCTATCTTTATCTTGCGTATGTCGTATTTTCACGTGCCACCGCAGGGCAGACATTCTACCATTATTAGCATGGCGTTTGATGAACATTATAATCTAATTATGGCAACCATTCACTTAAACATTTAACTTGAAAAGTTATAGTGGCATCAGCGCATTAGACTTTGAACTGCTCTGGTAGTTGGATTGTGTGGATCCTTTTTGGTCTGTGACTTTCAGAATATAGTGAACATTTTAGAGAGAATGGTTTTTGATTATGAATCCCAGACAATCTGCTAATTCCTCAGAGCTATAAGCTGTAGCTTTAAATGCATTTCTCAGATGAAGTGGGCACTAGGAATTCTAATAACAGGCTTCACGTTTTGCTAATCACTTTCCGGTTGCCAATATTGTAGTTAGAGAGCCAGTGTTGAGAACGTCAAACAACAGCCTTAAATAAATAATAGGAACATTAACAATTATTCCATCTGCCGCCCCACATATGGTGCATCGGTCGGGAAACAAACTGTGTAAAAGTGAAAGTGATTTTTAAATATTCGGATTCGGGAGTAACATGCGACACGCAACTGAGTAATAGAACAGTGGTAGTGTTACTTGTGCATGTGGACGACACAATTGGATTAACAACGCATCTGGATTGACGGAGCTGGCACTGAGTCTAGCGGCGCTGCCGGCATCGCGAGAAGCCGAGAAGTTGATTCCGTATTTCTAGATTTCCGGAAAGCTTTTGACACCGTTCCTCACAAGCTACTTCTAATCAAGCTGCGGGCCTATGGAGTATCGTCTCAGTTGTGCCACTGGATTCGTGATTTCCTGTCAGGAAGGTCGCAGTTCGTAGTAATAGATGGCAAATCATCGAGTAAAACTGAAGTGATATCAGGTGTTCCCCAGGGAAGCGTCCAGGGACCTCTGCTGTTCCTGATCTATATAAATGACCTGGGTGACAATCTGAGCAGTTCGCTTAGGTTGTTAGCAGATGATGCTGTAATTTACCGTCTAGTAAGGCCATCCAAAGACCAGTATCAGTTGCAAAGCGATTTAGAAAAGATTGCTGTATGGTGTGACAGGTGGCAGTTGACGCTAAATAACGAAAAGTGTCAGGTGATCCACATGAGTTCCAAAAGAAATCCGTTGGAATTCGATTTCTCGATAAATAGCACAATTCGCAAGGCTGTCAATTCAACTAAGTACCTGGGTGTTAAAATTACGAACAACTTCAGTTGGAAAGACCACATAGATAATATTGTGGGGAAGGCGAGCCAAAGGTTGCGTTGCATTGCAGGACACTTAGAAGATGCAACAAGTCCACTGAAGAGACAGCTTGCACTACACTCGTTCGTCCTCTGTTAGAATATTGCTGTGCCGTGTGGGATCCTTACCAGGTGGGATTGACGGAGGACATCGAAAGGGTGCAAAAAAGGGCAGCTCGTTTTGTATTATCACATAGTAGGGGAGAGAGTGTGGCAGATATGATATGCGAATTGGGATGGAAGTCATTACAGCAAAGACGTTTTTCGTCGCGGCGAGATCTATTTATTGCATTGCATTGCAGGACACTTAGAAGATGCAACAAGTCCACTAAAGAGACAGCTTGCACTACACTCGTTCGTCCTCTGTTAGAATATTGCTGTGCCGTGTGGGAGCCTTACCAGGTGGGATTGACGGAGGACATCGAAAGGGTGCACAAAAGGGCAGCTCGTTTTGTATTATCACGTAGTAGGGGAGAGAGTGTGGCAGATATGATATGCGAATTGGGATGGAAGTCATTACAGCAAAGACGTTTTTCGTCGCGGCGAGATCTATTTATGAAATTTCCGTCACCAACATTCTCTTCCGAATGCGAAAATATTTTGTTGAGCCCAACCTACATAGGTAGGAATGATCATCAAAATAAAATAAGAGAAATCAGAGCTCGAATAGAAAGGTTAAGTGTTCGTTTTTCCCGCGCACTGTTCGGGAGTGGAATGGTGGAGAGATAGTATGATTGTGGTTCGACGAACCCTCTGCCAAGCACTTAAATGTGAATTGCAGAGTAGTCATGTAGATGTAGATTTAGATTGAAGCCAGTTTCGCCACACCGCAGTCGTCCTCCGGATCAACCGGAGCCGCCCCCTGCAGTTGCAGGCCACACTAACACACAGCAGCCGTCGAAGTGCCGTCTGCAGTTCAACGCGCCGCGTCGCATCAGTAATCCTGGTACGCCGCGCTGGCAACGCCATACGTGGTGCAGAAGGAACTAAGTTAAGTGAAAAGCTGTTAAAATTTTTACTAACTTGCACTAAAAGACTGTCAGCGATGGAACCGCCAGAGGAAACTGAGGTTAAACTTAAATCAGAATCTATGTCTGTTGAGGGAACTGTAAATCCAGACAATGGTTCAAGTGTAAATATGCATAGAATAGTAATGTTAAAGTGAAATATGAAGTATTGTCTCCTGACATCAGTGTGAAAAGGGGCAATGATTCAATAATAGAGTCCCCTGTAGTAAAGCAGAAATGAGAAATTGTTAATTTATTGGATGATAGTTTACTTGATGATTTAAAAACGAAACAGTCATCAGAGGTGGTAGAGTTTAAAAAGGATAAGTTAGATATGACTGATCAATCAGATGTTTCATTTCGTTTTGATGATTCTGGTATTGGAGCTAGTTTTTCGTCACCTGAGTGTGATAAAAAACCAGCTAGTGAGCAACCCAAAGTTACTGGGGCTATTGATTAAAATGTTATATTACAAGCAATAGCCACCAGTAATGCTAAAATGACAGCTGAATTAATGTCTGAAATAACTGTGGTCAAAAGCAGTAATGCTGAATGAAAGTATGAGATTGTGGCCAGCCAAACTAATTTTAATAAACGATTGGAGGTAATGGACAATACCTTCAAGGTTGGTTGCAATAGGTTGAAAGAGGATCTGGACTGTTTGAATTATAAAATTGATTACAATCATGAGGATATTAAGAAAAAGGTTGCTCAACAATTTTCTGAAATGTATAAAACAGTAAAATCCGAAGTTGCTGAGGTTCGCAAAGACTTCCAAATGGAAGATGCGAAGCTGGAGCACAAGTTAACAGAAAAGATCGAGGCGGAATCTGAACTGTGCTCAGATAGATTTAAAGATGTTAATATAAAAGTAAACATATGTCAAGCAGAAGTAGACGCAATCAAAACTGATACTACTCGTATTGTGCAAAGAGTAGATAATGCTGAAATGAGAGTAGAAAATATTACTACTAACATTGCTAACATTGAGAGTAAAGTAGCTTCAGTAACTTCTAGTAATGGTAGTATGCAACAAGTTGTAGCTGCAAACGCCTCTTTTATCGGGTGTCGGCAGTTCTTGCGGTTCGATCCAGATAAAAATATCCACCCGCTAGATTTCTGGAAAGATTTTGAAGATGTGATTCCACCAACTTGGTCTGAACGAGAGAAAATCTCATTTATAGAACCCATTTAGCGGGTGACGCCATGCGTTGGTCAGCTGATGTTATTTTGAAGTGTAAAACATTAGCGGAATTTAAAACAGCTTTCATTAATGAGTATTGGTCTAGCAATAAGCAAAATGAAGTGTTGAGACAATTTTGGAGTGGAAAACGCTTCAATGCAGGCAAGGAATCTATTAAAGAGTTTGCTAGGTCATGGATTTCACGTTTGTCACATTTGGCGGAAAAGCTGAAACCTGAAATGATAATACTAGGTCTTGAAGCCAAACTGCCAAGGTATTGGCAAACTAGAATTATATCTGCCCCTAGAGACAATCTTGATCGTTTCATTGAGTATTTGGAACGTGTAGAGCGTGTTGCTGCCAATGAGGAGCAAGCACGTAATAACAGAAATGGTAATAACGCTAGTAGTAATTTTAAGAACGAGCAGAATGGCAATGTAAACATCAGAACAGTAGGTGTTCGCCATCCTAAGAGAGGTTGGAATTGGAGAAATAATTATCAGAACCAACAATGGCATCCAAATGATAGTAATTTTGTTCCGAGCAAAATTATGCAGGTAAACAACAGTGCGGAAACCAATGCTGTGCCACTTAACTATAATGGAAATAAAGGAAACAGTAGTAGGCCGAGGCAGGAAAACTAGTTCCCTATGAGGACACTGGCGCTCACCAGGCGGTTACTTTTCCTAAGCCAGTAATTACAGTAATTGGTAAGACAGATCAGAATACTCAGATTGAACATGTGGATGAGGGGTCGGTAGCATCTAAGGATACAGCATAAATATTAGATCACTCACAGTATTTAATAGATCCCATGTTAGAGACGCTTTCTAAGTGGCAAGAGAAAGAGAAGGCGCAGCAGTGTAACGATAGGGAAGAGCTACAAAATACTGAATCGTCAGGTGAAGAAGCAGAAGAAATTCATGCTTATATTTACGATAAGGATGATGTGCTCTTATCTAAAGTGCCTGTGCAGGATGTTGATACTGTACTAATAGATTTAGGACAGGAGGTAAGTGAGAATGTAGAGAATAGCCTGTTGTGGGTCGATGAACCCAGTAGCTGTGACCAGTTGTCACTTGAGAAGGACACCGACGATAATAGCGAAAGTGGTTTAGCTGTAACTAGTGTTATGCCCGGTCTGGAGGCGCAGAATCGCCGAGACTACAGTAATTTGGGTCATGTTCAGCAAACTAAATGTAATGAAGTCGTGCGGTGTTTCGAATTAAAATTAATAGACCGACTGAAAAAGGCATCTGAAAACGTAATTCAGGAAACCCCTACAGACTTCGACCTAAATGTAGTGAAGACAGATGTCGATCACTTTAGATGGAGACAAATACAAAAGGAACTATTGGATGAGTTTGAGGACACACCTGTACAACCTAGAATAAGCCACCCTATAATAATAGTGAATATGTTGGGTATCAATGTACGTTGTCTCTTAGACAGTGGAAGTGAGGTGATTGCAATATCTCAGTCCTTCTTTGATGCATTACCTAGTAAAGACAAGCTTACCGTAATGAGGGTATCAGGACTAAGAATAATTGATGCTACTGGCAAGGTGTCAAAAACGGTAAAGCAAGAAGCTCTACTGCCCTTTAAAATTAATGGTAATTTAATTGATCATCCATGCTTAATTGTAAATAATCTCAGTATTGAGGTTTTAATTGGCATAAATTTCTTGTCAAAATATCAGAGTGTTGTTGACTTTGAAAGAAGCCAGTTAAAAATGGTCTTGCCAATAACCGCAGTAATTACAGTACCTTTTATTGATAAACACGTAGTAACTAATGATGAAACTTGGGAGCTGCCTATACGAGTTCTGAAAAATTGGAGATACTGGGACAAAGGTGTTAATCTTAGTAAAAGTAAGCTAAACACAGAAGAAGAAGTAGCAATTATTTAGACAAAATAGAAGCTAAATTGCAGGAAATCGATAAAATGTCAGCTAATGAGAAGGAAAAACTGAGACTTTTAAAAATGGCATCATAAGGTATTTTCAAATCGACCTGGCGTGGTCAAAGGTTATGAATGTCAATTAAAGGTGAAACCTGGCCAAGTGTTTTTGAGGGAGCCATACCAAATACATGTAGCTAGGAAGGAGGCGGTTCGAAAGGAGATACAGAGACTGCTAGAGTGGGGTGTGATTGAAAAAGCGGTCAGTGAGTACAATAATCCTCTTGTTGTTGTACCAAAAAGAGACGTGAGTGTCAGATTGGTCTTGGACGCTCGTTGGTTGAATGAAATAGAGGTTAGGGAAAGTGACAGACCACAGAACATGGACGAGTTATTGCAAAAGTTCCGGGGAGTAAAATTCTTAACTTCTATGGACATCCCGTGCGGATATTGGAATTTGCCACTGGCGGAAAGTTCAAGGAAGTACACAGCTTTCTTTTACTAAGGAGTTTGTTACCGTTTGGTACCTTTCTGACCTAATATCTCTGTTTGTGCCTTCGTACGTGTGATGTGACATGTTTTAAGACCAGCCTTAAGTAATAAAATAACAGTCCACGTAGATGATCTGTTAATAGCAACTCCTACCTGGGAAGAACACATAGTTTTATTAGAGGAAGTGTTAGAGGCTATTGAGAGAGGTGGCATGAAACTAAAGATTGAAAAGACAGAGTGGGTTAAAGAGGAAATAGGTTTCTTGGGATATATGATAAGTGGAAAAGGTATTCGGCCTGACCCAGGGAATCTAGCAGTCATTGAAAAATTTGAGGCAACCCAGAAACAAGAAGCAGTTGAGATCGATGTTCGGTCTTTTCGGCTTCTATAGGCGTTTTGTTAGTGATCAGGCTTTTACTGCACCCTGTCTTCACCTCCTGCTGAAAAAGAATACCCCTTGGGTTTCGACATCAGAATGTCAACAGGCGTTCGAGGTGCTTAAACAATCTTTAATTAATAGTCCTATTTTACATTATCCTGATTTTGAAGAACAATTCTTTATGTCTGTTGATGCTAGTGGCTATGGTATAGCTGTGGAGATATTCCAAGTAAAAATAGAGAACGAACAAGAAGTGCACAAGACTATAGCTTTCGCAAGTCGATCTTTACAGGCAGCAGAGAGAAATTATGGCATCTCAGAACTGGAAGCATTGGAAATTGTATTTGGGGTACCGAAATTTGAGCAGTATGTATTAGGTCACAAGATAATTGTTTACAGTGACCATAAGGCGTTGACCTTTTTAAAGACCTGTAAGTTGAGGAATGCTCGTTTGGTAAGATGGTCATTGTATCTCCAGCAGTTTGACCTTGAGGTTAGATATATTCAAGGGAAAGATAATTTGGTAGCTGATGGGTTATCTAGAAGTGCGGAACTCTGTGATGACACGGGAATTACAGCAACAGACCTAAGTGAAGTACGAATGTTTGCATTGCACGAAGTAAAGGAAGAAAGTGCATTAAAGAGGGTGATTAAGAACTTGAGACGTGAGGAAAATGCAGATGACCAGCTGAAATTAGTAAAGAGCTATTTGGGAGATGCGAACTATCATAAGGTTTCGCAATACTACTGTCTGCATGAAGGTATTCTGTTTAGGAGGGAAAAGGTAGGTTTATCTGAGTGCAAGCTGTGCTTTCCCTCACAACATGTAGACTTACTAATCGACTATGTACTCCTGAGGTATAGGCACTACGGTGCAAAGAAGTGCATTGCCAAATTAAAAGAGAAGGTTGTGTTTGACAACATGTACCGCAGTGTTGCGAAGCGTCTAGCATCTTGTGTAGTGTGCCAGAAAGTCTGTGCTGCTAACACCAGAATACAAGGGGATATGCATTCAGTAGAGCCAACTGAAACCCTAGAATTACTGGCTTGTGATGTGTTTGGCCCTCTTCCTGCTTCGAGAGGTGGGTGCACCCATGTTTTTGTTGTTGTGGATGGATTTAGTAAATATGTTAAGCTATACCCAATTAAAAGAGCAAATGCAAAAACGTTGGTAGAAAAGTTGGAAAAAGATTTCTTCGTGAACGTTGGCGTTCCGAAGAATTTGCTGTCAGACAATGGGCCTCAATTTACTTCTGATAGATTTAAAGAATTTCTGGATAAGGCCGGAGTGAAACATCTGAAAATATCTGCATATTTCCCCCAAGGAAACGTATTATGAGAGAATTGAATAGGCTTTGCAGGACTTATTGTGATCGGAAACACTCAAGTTGGGCAGAGCACAAGTATTTTGAGAACCTAATTAACAACTTAAGGCAAAATGCAACTGGTTTTCCGCCTTGCGAATTGATTTTTGGCCAAGAACCACACAATGTGACTGCAGATATGGTAGAATTCCCTATTCTAACGCAAATATCCACAGGCGAAAAGAAGTTAAGGGCTAGGGCAAATATAATGAGAAGAACATTAGAAAGAAAGAAGTGTCATGACGCAAAAGCTGTACCCACCAGTTTTGAAATAGGTCAGTTAGTCCTTGTCAAAACCAAGGAAAAATCAAAGAAAATAAATGCAGAAACAAAGAAATTCATGTTCGTATACCAAGGAACTTTCAGGATCATAGGAAAACCACATGCCAATGCATATAGGCTAGAGTACCCTAAGAGTAAAAAGCTATTCGGTCTCAGGAACGTGATCGACCTAAAGAAGTTCATAGGTAGTGAATGAATTCTGTAGAGAGGAGTTTGTTCTGTAACCTCAGTGTGGCAGCTGTGCAGTCCCAGCTGTGTGAGATCTTCTTTCCCATTTCAGATTTCACTCTCTCTTCATCTTTTCTATCCACCTAAAATTTCGACCTCTTTTTTCCAACACATTAAATTTTCCGTTATGGTTATCAAGCCAATAATAAACTAATGAATTCTGTAGGGAGGAGATTGTTCTGTAACCTCTACACAGTGTGGCAGCTGTGCAGTCCGAGCTGTGTGAGATCTTCTTTCCTTTTCAGGTCTCACTCATTCTTCATCTTTCCTATCTACAAAAATTTCGACCCCTTCTTTCCAATACGAACATTTTCTGAAACCAATGAATTCTGTAGGGAGGAGATTGTTCTGTAACCTCTACACAGTGTGGCAGCTGTGCAATCCCAGCTGGATGAGATCTTCTTTACCATTTCAGGTCTCACTCTATCTTTATCTTTCCTATCCACCAAAGTTTCGACTCCTTCTTTGCAATACAAAAATTTTCCGTCATGGCTATCAAGCCATGAGTTCTGTAACTATTCTATCCACCGATTAGTGAAGAAAATACCTAATGTGACAAACCTAACAGTGACGTTAACAATAGAGAAGTGTGACGTAATTATGATACAAATGTATTTGAGTAACAAGTATGTATAGAACACTGGTAATATTGTAAGTACAAAGCGTTGTTTTATTGGAAATGGTCCCACAATAATATTTAAAAAAGATATACAAGTTCTTTTGTAAGCAGGATCTGAAGTGTCAATGAGACCTAGTGTATGCATTAGAGCTAACTAATAAATAGTAAGAGAGAGCGCTTAGTGTTATGAAAAATAGACAGATAAGTTGTAAAAATGAACTCACCTTGTGTAGCAAGGAATGGCAGTGTAATAGAATTGAGTAGTGTTTGTGGTTGACACGTGAAGGACAAGTCCCTGAAGTATTTATAAGGTGGGAGCTGGCCAGTATTTTGGTTTTGGGTGTGCAGTGACACACCTACATGTATTGAGGTTATGAGTTGGAGGCGTGAATGCGACCATACACACCCTCCTGTTAGATGAGACAGAGCAGCTCATGGTGTCCTATAGGTTTAAGGAATTTAGCATTTCGCTCGTCCATAATTACTTAATGCACTTTAGTGGTAGGTCGAGAGAGACTACCTGTGGTTTCAGTGTCCGATCGAGTGGAAATGGATTGCCACGTGAGCAAACTGATCAGCTGAAAAACACTATAAATTTGAAATAAATGTGCTATCGTATGCTTTAAATTTTAATGGAGTGAGTATTACTTAAATTCATACACTAGCAGAGTAAGTACATAATCGCAGATGTGGAACTGACACAGCAGTAGAAGACCAATAAGTGGATTTAGTAGTCAACTAATCGTAGTGTGTTTTGAACCCTCAGAACTGTACTATTACCACAAGTTACTCACATGTACAAAGAAGATGAGAAGACAACTACTAATCAAATATACTCATACTATCTCTAAGGAATAAGGTAATCAAAGATGAGTCAGCTAAGTAAATAAAATACAAATGTATCAAGAATGTACCGAGCATTGGTTCTGTGTTCTGGCCCAGAAATAATAAATTGAGATTAAATAGGATTCACGATTGTATGCCTTGAGCATAAATTTTCTCTAGTACGTGACTAACAGCGTTTTGAGCCATTTGTTTACCGATTTTATGACAGTTAAGTAACCGCGAGAGTAAAATTGAAAAAGTTCTGTTAACCTCCATCCAGCAAAATATTGAAAGATAAAATGTATATACATCCCCATTTCATTGTGAACCATCCTTAGATTTTAAATGAACAGAGTCTGAGGCACTCTTTTTGTTTGTTCTACAGGACAAACCAGATAATGGCAGCCTGGTAGTTGTGTGAAAGCGTGGAGTGACTTGGACACAACTCACAGTGACCTCTCCCCTTTCCCCATGTAATTTAAAGTGAACGTGAAGGACGCACACCATAGCAACTTCCCCTCCTCTACCCTTGAGAATGGAAGTGTAGAACGCCAGCCAAAGCGGCAACAACCATGTGTGTAAAAATGAAATTGTCATGATTTGTGAAATTTTCTTTCAGGTTTAGAAAAGACTGCTAAGATATAATTATCTGTTTATGTATCATGATTAACTATGTTATTTCTTTGAATTTGTGTATGTAAAAATATTTACAGGCAATTTAATGGATTTAAGATTTTCATAATTTTACATATTTTTATGTGTTTGTCTGTCTAAGGCAATATGTATGCCAAAGTGTTTCATTGATTTTGCTTAAATTTTGAGTGATAATGTTGCTTAAGAGGCAGTGAACATGCGAGCAATTTAAATAATTGAAGTAGGTAATACGTTTTATTTTAATATTTCTATATGTTTACATTTCAGTTTTAATTTTCATAGGGAGTTAAGCTGTACTCTGCCTTCCCTTTTTGTAATTAATTTTTTTTTCTTTTACATTAAAAAAAAAGTAGAGGGTGATGTAGGGAAGCAACATACTCATGCCTTATAAAATTCACATCAGTCTTTCCATTGTGTGACAGCCTAGTCCGCTGTAACTAGCTCTGACGTCATAAATATTGCGCAATACTTTAAAATTAAGTAAATAACCTGAAACGTTTCTAGCATGTCAGGAGTAATACAAATTCAATATGTGTTGCATATCAGTTCAATAACTTTAACCATTTTAGAAATTTGGATGTTTTCCTGTAAAAATCATTGGCGCAACACAAAAGATCTATAAACTTAAAAATTTATATTTAGATTCCTTTTGCATAATTATTTAGTAGAAACAGTATTCTGTATCTCACAAATTAAAATTTCAGTTGAAATTCATGATTTTCAGGTTTTTGTCTTAGAAATTAAGGAAGTAAGATAGATTAAGTAGGCGAATAAATAAAGCTAGGATGTTTAAATTTAAGTAGAAGGGAGATCCGCTATAACCATAAAAATGTGAGAAGTTTCAACAGAATAACTATAAAACTATAGCTATAGCGTATCTCGAAAGAGCAACTTCAGAGCTTGTCTACTGCGTGTAGTGTAATTAAAGTAATTCTCTCGCCCAAAATATTTGACTTAGCCACGTCAGACTTTTATTATGATTATTTACTTGTATGCTGATTGCACAATTACATTGAAAGCTTCATTGTCCATCAGCAAAGGAAGCAATGATTTATTCGACAACTTAAAGTGGTGCATTACTAGCCCAGCAGCTAGTCGGGAGGGCAGATTTGATCAGTCGTTCCCTTAGGCGTCCGCACCGTGGCTTTATATGTAAGAACGTTGCGCGAGAAGAGGAAGGCCCCAGTTCTCTCCAGACGCTGATTAGCGCACCACCTGTGCCGGGAGTCGCGTCGCGTCGGTATCGTTGATATAAACAGCCTCGGATTCAGTAATACGTTATTCGGGATACGCGTAACCATGAAATCGTTTTCGAGTGAAGTGTTAATTTTGGGATGACGTTAATGATCTATCTTTAGCTTGCGTATGTCGTATTTTCACGTGCCACCGCAGGACAGACATTCTTCCATTATTAGCATGGCGTTTGATGAACATTGTAATCTAATTATGGCAACCATTCACTTAAACATTTAACTTGAACAGTTATAGTGGCATCAGCGTATTAGACTCTGAACTGCTCTGGTAGTTGTATTGTGTGGATTCTTTTTGGTCTGTGACTTTCAGAATATAGTGAACATTTTAGAGAGAAAGGTGTTTGATTATAAATCCCAGACAATCTCCTGATTCCTCAGAGCTATAAGCTGTAGCTATAAATGCATTTCTCAGATGAAGTGGGCACTAGGAATTCTAATAACAGGCTTCACGTTTTGCTAATCACTTTCTGGTTGCCAATATTGTAGTTAGAGAGCCAGTGTTGAGAACGGCAAACAACAGCATTAAATAAATAATAGGAACGTTAACAATTATTCCACCCGCCACCCCATAATACCTACAAAACAGATCCATTCCTTTTCCATGGGAATTATATGTACCAGTACTCACATATATGCCAAGGAGAGGGTACACTCCGTTTTACCACCAAGGGTCGAACACCATTTTAACCCTGTGAATGGTATTGAGCGGAACATCGTTCCCGACGTTTATTTTGTATGTCCACAAATGCAAGCACAACAGTTTTGAGGAAACTGTCATCAATTTCGGGCAGAAGGCTAAACACACTGACGTCCATATATTCCACCTCTGCAGAACAGAACAACCATACTATCAGAACAATCGTGATGAGTGAAAGGGACTTGTAGTATTAGCCGTCAGACTGACGAGGTCTAGAAACTTTACACAAATCACATACGATTGACAATTCAAGTAAGCCACGTGGACCTCTTCTGAACCTACCTTGATCATGTTTCCAGAGTAATAATGAACCTCTAACGAACTTGGCTGCACATACTGCGTGGACTTGTCGGAACTAAAACTGACGGTACCTGTACGTGGAATGTTCGTGGGAGCCACGGACGATATCACGGCGTAAGACAACACTGTATCAAAATTGAGCCACAAACACAAGAGCTGAAAGACAAACTCAAGGACTCACACGACACTGAGGGACAACAAGGAAGCTCATGCAACCCTACGACAGAGGCGGGAACAGGCAGAAGCTACTCGTCTAACGTTAGAAGTGGGAATGCACCTAGATCACGGGGTTTTGCATTAGGAAAGGTAAAGGCACCAGAGAGGCAGTTCGGACGGTGTGGTTGATAATGGAAGCAAGAGCGAAGAAATATCAAGACAGGTTCATAGGGTTTGGCGATCTGTAACAGGCGTTCGACAATTTAAACGGGTGCAAGATGTGCTAAATTCTGAGAAAAACATGGGCAAGTTACAGGGGAGAAACAGGCGCTATATAATACACTCCTGGAAATGGAAAAAAGAACACATTGACACCGGTGTGTCAGACCCACCATACTTGCTCCGGACACTGCGAGAGGGCTGTACAAGCAATGATCACACGCACGGCACAGCGGACACACCAGGAACCGCGGTGTTGGCCGTCGAATGGCGCTAGCTGCGCAGCATTTGTGCACCGCCGCCGTCAGTGTCAGCCAGTTTGCCGTGGCATACGGAGCTCCATCGCAGTCTTTAACACTGGTAGCATGCCGCGACAGCGTGGACGTGAACCGTATGTGCAGTTGACGGACTTTGAGCGAGGGCGTATAGTGGGCATGCGGGAGGCCGGGTGGACGTACCGCCGAATTGCTCAACACGTGGGGCGTGAGGTCTCCACAGTACATCGATGTTGTCGCCAGTGGTCGGCGGAAGGTGCACGTGCCCGTCGACCTGGGACCGGACCGCAGCGATGCACGGATGCACGCCAAAACCGTAGGATCCTACGCAGTGCCGTAGGGGACCGCACCGCCACTTCCTAGCAAATTAGGGACACTGTTGCTCCTGGGGTATCGGCGAGGACCATTCGCAACCGTCTCCATGAAGCTGGGCTGCGGTCCCACACACCGTTAGGCCGTCTTCCGCTCACGCCCCAACATCGTGCAGCCCGCCTCCAGTGGTGTCGCGACAGGCGTGAATGGAGGGACGAATGGAGACGTGTCGTCTTCAGCGGTGAGAGTCGCTTCTGCCTTGGTGCCAATGATGGTCGTATGCGTGTTTGGCGCCGTGCAGGTGAGCGCCACAATCAGGACTGCATACGACCGAGGCACACAGAGCCAACACCCGGCATCATGGTGTGGGGAGCGATCTCCTACACTGGCCGTACACCACTGGTGATCGTCGAGGGGACACTGCACGGTACATCCAAACCGTCATCGAACCCATCGTTCTACCATTCCTAGACCGGCAAGGGAACTTGCTGTTCCAACAGGACAATGCACGTCCGCATGTATCCCGTGCCACCCAACGTGCTCTAGAAGGTGTAAGTCAACTACCCTGGCCAGCAAGATCTCCGGATCTGTCCCCCATTGAGCAAGTTTGGGACTGGATGAAGCATCGTCTCACGCGGTCTGCACGTCCAGCACGAACGCTGGTCCAACTGAGGCGCCAGGTGGAAATGGCATGGCAAGCCGTTCCACAGGACTACATCCAGCATCTCTACGATCGTCTCCATGGGAGAATAGCAGCCTGCATTGCTGCGAAAGGTGGATATACACTGTACTAGTGCCGACATTGTGCATGCTCTGTTGCCTGTGTCTATGTGCCTGTGGTTCTGTCAGTGTGATCATGTGATGTCTCTGACCCCAGGAATGTGTCAATAAATTTCCCCTTCCTGGGACAATGAATTCACGGTGTTCTTATTTCAATTTCCAGGAGTGTATGTGCAAGACCCAAGAAGGAAGTATGAGCCTGAAATACCAACGACGAAGTGCTCGGATTAAAAGAGGTGTAAGATAGGGATGCTCTATTCCATCCCTAGCATTCAACATACACATCGAACAAGCAATGACGGAAATAAAAGGAAAAGTTCAAAATTATGATTAATATTTAAGGTGGAAGGATACAGATGATACGATTCGCCAATGACATTGCTATAGTCAGTGAAAGTGAAGAAGAATTATGAGATCTTTTGAATGGACGAAACGTCTAGTGAGTAGAGAATACCGACTGAAGGTAAACTGGAAAAAAATGAAATTAGTGAAGAGTAGCAGAAATAAGAAAAGCTTAACATCACAACTGGTGGCCACGATGTAGATGCAGTTATGAATTCTGCTGCCCTGGAAACATAATAAGCCAAGAAGGATGTTAGGAGACTAGGAAGGACAAAGAGAAGTATACTGTTATCAGCCACAATTGATTCTGAGAATGTACATTTGTAGCACAGTGTTATCTGGAACTGAATAATGGACAATGAGAGAATCGGAACACAAGAGAATCTAAGTATTTGAGATGTGGTGAATGTTAGAGAGACTGATGTGATACGGAATGAGGAGGTTCTCTGCAGAATCGACGAAGAAAGGAGATTAGGGAAAAAAACTGAGAAGAAGAACGGACAGCATCATAGAAGATCAGTTAAGACATCAGGGAATAATTTCAATGGTACTGCTGGGACGTGCAGAAGGTTAAATCTGTAGACGAAGACAGAGATTTGAATACATCCAACAAATAACTGAAGAAGTAGAATGAAATGGCTGCTTAGAGAGGAAGAGGTTTGCTCAGAAGAGGAGGTCATCGAGCACTTGCTAGTTTACCCTTTCTTGTGTCATATTCACAATTATATGAAATTTCGTAAAGTACAGAACAAAAAGTACAAAAGGCAAAAAACGTAAGTTTCATTAACCTCTGCTATTCATTTTGTATCGGGAAAAGGTATCTGATATTTCGGTTATGGTCTTTCGATCACTGTTTTATACAGCTACTCCAGGTAATTACGCCATCTCATATAACAGTCAGTACGCCGATGTACCGCCGCCTATCCTTTCGTGACGGAGCTCGCTACATAAGGTGTGTTTTTTTCTAATGATGAACGAGAACTGACTTTTCTGTTGTCGCCTTTGTCTTCGAAAAGAGGGAGTAAAACAAATATTTAAAATCTGCTGAAATTATGGAATTCATAAATAAAGATTTTCTTCGGGTAAGACACACTGCCAATCTCGTTGCAAAATATGGTTAGTAATCTGACATACGTCGAGTTACAACCAAATTTTCAATTGCACTGAATTATTGTCGTTAAATAATTATACCATCGCGCATCATGGTTTACCGATGTATGTAGTCCTTGTGGCCACTGAACGTCACCATTGCAAAAAGACTTCAAAATTAAATTTCGTTTCCTAGATCGCAGTTGATACATATCCTGAGAATTAGTTTCATGAAAGTTTAATTGCCATCTTATGGTCATAGGATACGTGAACTAAAAGCCTCTACGTATGGCATAATTCCATCTGGCCATTGACAACATGGTAAACTCACAGAAAAGAGCCGCTCACTCAACACCAAGTACAGTAAAATAAAAACCGTAACTGTATCAGCAAGGCACAGAGGTGTCAAATACATAAGACGGAGCACATCCACTGCTGTCAGATGTCTGTATGTTGCTAACTGGCTCCGTACTCTGTGAATTTTCTGGAGTTTACCCTCCATGTTTTCAATGGACAGATGACAATGTGCCACACGTAGGAACTTCACACTTCACATATCCAACAATCTGACGATTTAAAGCCGGCCGCGGTGGCTGAGCGGTTCTAGGTGCTGCAGTCTGGAACCGCGCGACCGCTACGGTCGCAGGTTCGAATCCTGCCTCGGGCATGGATGTGTGTGATGTCCTTAGGTTAGTCAGGTTTAAGTATAAGTTCTAGGGGACTGATGACCTCAGTAGTTAAGTTCCATAGTGCTCAGGGCCATTTGAACCATTTTTTGACGATGTAAATATAACTTTGCTGAAACTAGTAATCAAGATACATATTAACTGCGACCTGGGAGATAATATTTCTATTTTGTAAGCCTTTCTGCTTTAATATAGAGATCGCTCCTCCTCTGAAGGTGCCAGGTAATTACAGAACTTCACTGTTGTTTGAAGATTCGTTGACAGTCATAATACCATATGGACTTTCAGTTCAAAAATGGTAATGAGTATTAATTCGGACTCTGTAAAAATAAATCTACAGACTCGACTTGTTGAGATTTCAGTGCTTAAACGACACGGTGTGATAAGCAATCTGTTGTTCTGCCTTCAAACAACGTGTCTACAATTTCCTGATACATCTCCTGGAACACACGAAATCAGCGCAATGGAAGTAATATGGTAATGACAAAAGGTTTCTATAGTGAAAGCAGACACCGGCTACTATATATAAGATGATTATTGTTTAATAAATAAGATATTACAGACAGATGCAACGAGTACCTTTAAGATATTGCAGATGGATGCAAAACATACCTTCTAATACCTCGGAGTCAGAAACAAGAGTACCTCAAGAGTTACTCCCCATATCCTGTAGATCTATATGATTACTCTGCAATTCACAATTAAGTGCCTGCAGAGGGTTCATCGAACAACCTTAAAGCTATTTCTCTGCTGTTCCACTCTTGAACAGCGCGCAGGAAAAACGAACACTTCAAACTTACTGTGCGAGCTCTGATTCCTCTTCTTTTAGTGTTTATCATTCCTCCCCATGTAGGAGAAGAGGTTACTTATTACGCCTTATACATGATGTCAGTGAGTTTTAATTGAAATCTTTTATTTAACATGTAAATTTTGTGAGATAAAGGTACGTATAGGATGATGGTTTCTACGTAAAAATAATAAAAGATAAAATGAAATAATTTTTATATCATACGTTCAGGTCTTACATATCGTAAACATCATCTGTGTATGCATTTTCTACGGTGGAGGTGCAAAATAACATTGAGAGACTACAAATTCCAGATCATCGTCATCTTTCAGTCCTTGAAATATGCCTGATAAGTGGTATGAGAGACATGATGGCATCTTTCCGACAGATGGCGCAGAGAGTTGTGTTTTACTGCACCCCGAGTTGTGACGGAGTCAATTCACGTTATCAGTGTGGAAGGACGTGTAGGCATGGGACCTGCCAGGAGTAAGCCTTGACGAGGGACTGTATGACAGGCGGTGACTACTATACAGTTCACGAGAGGTGAAATCCAAGCTTAAGTTACAGACGTAATTTCATCACGAACTATAGGGAACAAATTGTCGGACGCTGGATTGAGATCTTGAGCTGTCTTGCGTTATTTACCACTAAAACCATATTACAGGTGACAGAGACTTGCATATCGCAGCGCGTGAAGCAACTGGGGCATTCAACAGCACTCCGTGGTGTTTAGCGATTAGTCTTGCTTTTACCAAACCGCCTGTTGGCTTCTGTCTCGGATTCTTCGGCCGACGTTTGTTTGACGAGTTTTCCGACATTTTGCCAGCACCAGTGGCTGGCATTGTCAAAGCGACCTCCAATACTAGTGATGGACCGAAGTCAAGCTCGCGGACGCGGATTATACCTGGGGCGCCAACGTCCAAAGGCTTTCCCAGAGCGGTTCTCCTCCTTCCACGAGAAACGGTCGTTTGCTCCAGCACGGGAATCCAGGGTCCCTTCACGTTGAGAGTTTCTTCTTAAAACTATTCTCGTATTTGTGTGTTTCCGTAGCTTCTCTGATCAAGCGTGTGTGATAGCTCTTCTCTACTGGCAGACCACCCGAGTTGGCGAATTTTACTAAGTGGTCGGCCTCACACAACGAATTCTCTGTCACTGCTGATTCCTCCACCGCCCCGGCCTGCAATGTCGCTCATTTTCTGTGTTCTTGGTGTTGATTGATCGTCCAGTCATTCCAAGATAAACTTTTCCGCATGTGCATGATATGCGGTATGTTCGCAACGTTGCCAGTGGGCCCATTTTCTCCTCTGCCGATCTGAGAAGCTCTTTGACCTTCTTTGTCGGTTTATAAATAGTCTTTAAGCCGTGTTTGCGGAATGCATGGCCGATTCTTCGTGAGCGAATTTATACAACACAGATATACTTGGAAAAAACGGATAAGAAGCTTTTGGGTATCTTCCATCAACTAAGTAGCAGAATTGATCGAGACGATTGGGACACGATCGATAAAATTATTTACAGGAGCATGCACAGAAAGGGATTCTCGAGACGCCTACCTCTCGAACTAGGTTACTCTGTAGATTATTCTGTATGATTAGGCCGAATGAGACAACTGGAACGATTTGATAAGGAAGCCTATATGAAGAATGCGCGGATCCAGTACTGTCCTGCTGGTTGTCCAAATTTGTCATGCGTAGAGATTACCTAGGGTCAGATGGAAGGACGGGTTCTTTCAGTCACACTTCGGCCACTACGTACGAATGTATAGTTTGGTAGCTGTATGTACTGATAAAATTCTCTCAGGCTTAAAGCCGCGTAAAATGGTTTAAAATCTACGTGTTTCTGGCCGAGTGTTCCTCGACCATTGTCAGGTGGTGACCACTTGACAAAGGCCGAGGACCATTGGGCGGAAATATCGTGTATTTTAAACCAATTGACGTGGATGGAAGCCCAAGAGAATTTTATCTGACATATTATGTATTTGAGCCATCTGAATGAGTTCATTTGAGATGACTCTCAACAGCTGTTTTCATCCGTTCGAGCCGGTCAGGGTGCCCAAGCGGTTCTAGGCACTACAGTGTGGAACTCTTGACCGCTACGGTCGCAGCTTCGAATCCTGCCTCGGGCATGGATGTGTGTGATGTCCTTAGGTTAGTTAGGTCTATGTAGTTCTAAGTTCTAGGGGACTGATGACCTTAGCAGCTATGTCCCATAGTGCTCAGAGCCATTTGAACCATTTTTTTCATCCATTCGAAAAAAAATAGGAGTAAATTCGTATCCATGTGGATCAAATCTCATACTGATTTAGATGAGAAACATGAGTACCGAATTAAATGGAATGTTAATAATTTTGATAAACACTGGACTGGAGTTTGATAGTGTAACTGTTTACGTTTTCGTCAGGGTACGTTGCTGCTGAGAGCAGGCTAGTGGTGGTGGAGTTGCAGATCTAATCTTTCGCCCGTCTGATTATGGAGCGAAGGGAAGACCAACCGCGGTGCGACACCCATCAGCGGATATCGCAAGAGGCGCCTGTATTCCCTCCCTCGCCCTCCATTTCCCCTTCTTCACCCTTCCACTCCGCCATACCCCAGCTTTTACGCAACCCGACCACCCATTAGAAGCCGCAGAAGATCATTTCCGCAATTAGTTTAGCAGAGGAAGCGGCGATGGGTGTAAGGGAAAGCGGTGACTGGCAATATGGGCAGGGAACGCACCCGAGATGCACTATTAGCGACCGGCAATGACGGGACGAAGACGATAGGATCAGTGCGGGTGACTGCGGGAAGAATGAGGCACAAAACGGCCCGATATCGGCTTGAGAAAAGGCCGGTCGGAGTTGGGGGTGAAAGGAGCAGAAATAAATCTCTCCTCACTTTGGTTTCCTTCGCCACCTTCAGTTTGATGGTCGTCCAGCTATGCCGATAAGAAGGCGCAGGAAGAAAAACTTTTTTCTCGACCCAGTACTGTCATTCTCTTCGTTAAACGCGCTTCTCAGCTCAGAGCTAGCAACAGTGACGAATGGCGACCGTATCTTGATTTTGTGCTCGGCGTCTAATTCATATGAGTGTACTGTACGGAACATCCACGCATTTATGTGATTCTTTTGCAGAAATTTTCACCAACAGTATTTGGTATTCTGTACACAGGATGTTCATCAGAAGGATAACTCATACCGGTTCTCCTCAAGCAGTCGTCGGGACTAACAAAATTCAGAAAAGGAAGATGGCTTCAAAGGCTCTTGCATTTATTGGCCTTGGATGCCTATAAAAAAATTCAGATCAACTTAGAATTTACACAGTGTGTAACAAGTATGAACTGTCTGTTCCGCGGATAAAAGAAAATGTCTTACAGAAAGATCAGATAGTATGCGAATAGCGGCAGCCAGGAACACGCCTCGTGAGGCATGTACTGGTTCATATGTCATATAACGTTTACCCTGGCTGCACACTTCCCTCATTGTCAAGCCAAACTGTGCTGGAGGAGGCAGAAGAGCGGGAAACAGAAAACGTGTTGTATTTACGTATGAGTGAAGTCGCCTGCACACGGCTCGAGTTTGTTTTTGATATTTCTCCACTGCACAGAGAAACAAAACATATGTTCAGTGTTATTTACTTATTTTATTCGTGCTGAAGACATAATAAACGCTCATGTGGTGCAAACTGACGGAATAAGGACCACCACGGACAATTTGAGAGATTTTGTCGCTCAGATTGCGACCAAATCGAGGCTTCTCATAATCGACAAAAGGTCGTTGACACACATCTCTAGATCGAAATATTGTTGCAGTTCCACAGTATCATTGTCAAGATGTGGAAGACAATGTAATTTTAATTTAATAGGATTGGTCTTTAAAACAGGAATTGCCTTGCAAATCACTCAGTTTCAGCGCAAGTGCAAATGTAACAGAAAACGGTCGTTAAACTGCCAGTGTCCTCAAGATATTTAGTAAACTATGGTTGTAATTCTTTCAAGGCCACAGTGAATCTTCAGACCCCGCGGCCTTTTTAACGCCAAGGAGCTTAGGGAACTGGACTGAGCTTTTTGTGAAAATTTGTTCCTTCTACAATGCGATTTTCTTTTTAAAAGCATCCCCATCAAACCAGAAATACGTTATTTCTCACCCTGCAATGTATTACTTTTGGGCAGAGTGCATTCAAATCCACTTAAAATGAGAGGTCTCGAATCCATCTCGGTTGTTCTATTTTCGTTGCTGCACTACATTTTCCCTGATAAAGTCAACAATAGATGGTTTTAAATCGAAAAATCGTTTCAAGCATGCCCATTGACGTACCCAAGGCGCTTCGCAGAGCTCAGTTCCATCGAGACCGTTGCAACAAACAGTAAATACGTGCAACGTCAGAAATTTTACTATTCATACCACCAGTTCCTTCGCATGCCCCATACCTGCCAATTTAACAATAAATACTTCCTGATTTACAGATCAGTGAAGCCCAACTGCTGATAGTCGTAATTTTTTGCTGTTTCATTGTCAACTATATCTTCTTTCTGCCTGATAGTGTAATGTCATTTCATAATAAATTTGTAGTATCCGCTGATTAAATAACTGCATAAGATATGTTTCTCTTCCTTGATTCCTATTCATTTTTAAAGGCTACTGATAATAGATAACTAGATTGCCTCTTTCTGTGAAAACAGCGTCTGAAGCTGTGAAAGTCCTTCATACCACGAACAAATAGCGAAGGGTAAGAGCGCTGATACCAAGATTATGCCGAACGCAAGCGAGTCGTGCCGATCCAAAAAATGCCGCACCGCAACACTAAACGAAGTATCGAGCCGTATCGTATACATCCGAGAATGACCGAGCCAAGTCGACGCAGGTTGAGACTCAACCTACACGCAGCCCTCGCATCGGACTCAAAAGGAGTTTCACGTGGGCAGTCTTCATTTAGAGGATCAGTGGTAAATTTGTGAGGCAAGTCAAGTCAATGAAATATTTATCGCTAACAGCGAGGAGTGTCTACTACAAAATTAATTGAATGAAAGGTAAAGGTTCATATTTCTTTGAAGGGCTCCAAATACTACAGAACACGTCATTGTCAGCCAATCTACTGCAGGAATCGCAGTCAGTGTGGAAACAAAAACCGATCGTACTCAGACGCACAGGTAGAGTGATAATTGTTCGGTATAGAACATTCAAAATGTGACGGACGTGCTCAGGGAATATAAATGGGCTTCTCTCGGAGAAACGTGGTGTTGTTCTCATTAAATCATTTTGGGTGAATTTGTTTGCATCGTATATCTCACATGATAATCATCAGAATAAGGCAAATGAGCCCAGGGCGCGTGACAAGAATTATTGACCGTTATATTCACTCGTGTTTTGAAAAGGATAGTACATGGCTAACATTGTACCTGGCTGCATTACGTATTCCCACGGTACGTCCACAGGCACCAACGCCCATTCAGCAGTTGTCAAAAGCATTGGTGGAGGAAACGAAACGCCTTACCACGACAGCTTCATACCATACTTGTGGGTAGCATGGGAGCACGCTGCAGAGTGTTTATTCCGTCCGTGGTAATCACACGCTCTATTGAGAACTGTATTCCCTGTTCCCGTGCTTTTGTAATATCCAGGGGACCATCATGAATAGCAGTGGCTCCCATGTAATTATTACCACCGACTACATTTGTTATTTCAGTTCGTATCATTGCGTATTTCTTTCAGTTACTTTTTGTAGTAAACTGCAGCATTTTTTTTTTTTTTTTACGTATATGATCCATACTCCATCGCCCTATGTGTTTGCCAATGGCACATCATGCTTTCTTCCCTAAGTTTTTCACATCAGTGTAATGCCGAAAAAATCGGAAAAATAATTGTACCTTTCTTCGAAGAAGAAAAAACTGTTTCAAATGCCTCTGAGCACTATGGGACTTAACTGCTGAGGTCATCAGTCCCCTAGAACTTAGAATTACTTAAACCTAACTAACCTAAGGATAACACACACACCCATGCTCGAGACAGGATTCGTGCCTGCGACCGTAGCGGTCGCGCGGCTCCAGACTGTAGCGCCTAGAAACGCTCGGCCACTCCGGCCGGCTTCGAAGAAGAATTCTGACTCAGTATGTTTTGACACTTGCATAGATGTACGGTTTTAGAGGTATTTGTCACGTGCATCGTATAAAGGCGACCAGAAAGTAGCATCCGTGCTTAAGGTGCGACTGAAGTGGATTAAGATTCAGGTTCGTTTCTGTATATCGAGGACAAGTCGAGAACCGCATTACAATGAGGCACGTTTTAGTTTTATATACTTTCCTCACATTTCCGAATTCTGTCATCTAAATAAAAATAAATGTTAAAAAGTGTGGGCGAAATGCTGTATTCTTGTTTTATTCGTTTGTTTGTGGCTTAGGCTTTCTCAGATAGCAGTTTATATCTAAAATTACAGTAACGTGTTTGTACATACATTTCAAAATGTTTATTAGATATCATGTGAAAAGGAGAATTACCAGGATCAGGAAAATGACAAGGAAAGACTAGGTCGCTTTAACTAACATCATTTATCCTTGGACAACAACATTTATGTATTTTTGATAGTAACAGGTCCCCTTTGAAAAACAGGTAGGAAATTTGTAGTTAATTTGTCATTACAAAAATGGTTCAAATGGCTCTGAGCACTATGGGACTGAACTGCTGAGGTCATTAGTCCCCTAGAACTTAGAACTAGTTAAACCTAACTAACCTAAGGACATCACAAACATCCATGCCCGAGGCAGGATTCGAACCTGCGACCGTAGCGGTCTCGCGGTTCCAGACTGCAGCGCCTTTAACCGCACGGCCACTTCGGCCGGCAATTTGTCATTACAGTCGTTCAAACTGGTGAATGGGACATCAGTTAAATTACAATAATAACAGTAGCAATAATAATAATAATAATAATAATAATAATAATAATCCCCGTGGAGGCCCAGGAAAAGAATAGGCCTCCGGTATGTTCTGCCAGTCGTAAAAGGCGACGAAAAGAACAAACCACTAATAGGGCTAACCCCCCTTTTAGTGTGATTAGTTGGTTCAGGACAGAACTAAAGAAGCCTCGGACAAGCGCCGTCATGGTCGGGGACGACGCTTGAACCCTATGCCCGCCCACAATGGTAACGACACTGCTAGCCAACTGGAAAATGATTTAAATCCAAATAGAGGTGTTTTGCAGGATATGCTTCCTGCAACCACCCTAGAAGGAAAACAAAGACAGAGGATGAGATGGTCAGATGAAGTTAATCGACACCTCATGTTCTGTTATTACCAAGCAACAAACCTAGGAACCAACATAACTGGATACAGATCACAAGTATACACAACATTTATTACCAGATACCCAGAATTAAAATTTTTAACAGAACAACGACTAGCTGATCAGATCCGTGTAATAATCGAAAATAACAGGATACCCCAGTCAGAATTAGAAAACATCAAACAAGAAGTACAACAAATACTGGAACAAAATAATGTGCAACCAGAAGAAGAAGAAAATACAGTAATGGACTCAAACATCCCAGAGCAAACAAACAAAGAACAACACGCACCAATTAAACAATCAGAGGAAAACGAAATCTTAAGACAGCCACCAGAACAAGCACAAATAGAACACGAAGTGACACAGATGCTAGATATAGAAGAAAAATTTCAGCTAACATATATAGAATACAAAGACACAAATACAGACATTAGACCATTCTTGCATAGACCACCAAATAACCCACAAGTCGAAACAACAATAAAAACTATCAACACAATCATACACAACAAAATAAAAGAAAACACAACTATGGAAGAGTTACAACTACTGGTTTATATAGGAGCACTCACTACACTAAATATACACACTAGACAGAGATCAGAACCAACCAACACACGGAAGAAACCCACAAAACCAGCATGGCAACACAGGCTACAGATCAGAATAGAAAAACTGAGAACAGACATCGGACAGTTAACACAATTTATAAGAAATGAAATATCAGACAAAAAACGAAAAAGGTTAGGTAAAATCTCACAACAAGAAGCGACAGAGCAATTAGACGAAAAGAAGCAGAAATTACAAGCATTAGCCAAACGACTCACAAGATACAAAAAAAGTGAAAATAGAAGGAAACAAAACCAAACATTCAACACAAACAAAAAGAAATTTTACCAGACAATAGATAACACACACATTAAAATAAACAATCCACCAAACATAACAGACATGGAACACTTCTGGAGCAACGTATGGTCAAACCCGGTACAACATAACAGGCATGCACGGTGGATACAAGCAGAAACAGACACATACAAGATGATACCACAAATGCCTGAAGTGATAATTTTGCAACATGAAGTCACCCAAGCAATTAATTCTACTCACTATTGGAAAGCCCCTGGAAATGATAAAATAGCAAATTTCTGGTTAAAGAAGTTCACCTATACACATTCACATCTAACCAAATTATTTAACAGTTACATTGCAGACCCATACACATTCCCTGATACACTTACACATGGAATAACTTATCTGAAACCTAAAGATCAAGCAGACACAGCGAACCCAGCTAAATATCGCCCCATAACATGCCTACCAACAATATACAAAATATTAACTTCAATCATTAAACAGAAATTAATTACACATACAACACAGAACAAAATTATAAATGAAGAGCAAAAAGGCTGTTGCAAAGGAGCACGAGGATGTAAAGAGCAATTGATAATAGATGCAGAGGTGACATATCAAGCTAAAACTAAACAAAGGTCGCTACACTACGCATACATTGATTACCAAAAAGCTTTTGATAGTGTACCCCACTCATGGTTACTACAAATATTGGAAATATACAAAATAGATCCTAAATTGATACAGTTCCTAAACATAGTAATGAAAAATTGGAAAACCACACTTAATATCCAAACAAATTCAAATAATATCACATCACAGCCAATACAGATTAAGCGTGGAATATACCAAGGAGACTCATTAAGTCCTTTCTGGTTCTGCCTTGCTCTGAACCCACTATCCAACATGCTAAATAATACAAATTATGGATACAATATTACTGGAACATACCCACACAAAATCACACTTTTGCTATACATGGATGATCTAAAACTACTGGCAGCAGCAAATCAACAACTCAACCAATTACTAAAGATAACAGAAGTATTCAGCAATGATATAAGTATGGCTTTTGGAACAGACAAATGTAAGAAAAATAGCATAGTCAAGGGAAAACACACTAAACAAGAAGATTACATATTGGATAACCACAGCGACTGCATAGAAGCGATGGAAAAAACAGATGCCTATAAATATCTAGGATACAGACAAAAAATAGGAATAGATAATACAAATATTAAAGAAGAACTAAAAGTAAAATTTAGACAAAGACTAACAAAAATACTGAAAACAGAATTGACAGCAAGAAACAAGACAAAAGCTATAAATACTTATGCCATACCAATATTGACCTACTCATTTGGAGTAGTGAAATGGAGTAACACAGACCTAGAAGCACTCAATACACTTACACGATCACAATGCCACAAATATAGAATACATCACATACAATCAGCAAAAGAAAGATTCACATTAAGCAGAAAGGAAGGAGGAAGGGGATTTATCGATATAAAAAACCTACATTATGGACAGGTAGACAATTCAAGAAAATTCTTTATAGAACGAGCAGAAACTAGCAAAATACACAAAGCAATCACTCATATAAATACATCGGCTACACCACTACAATTTCATAACCACCTCTACAACCCTTTAGACCACATAACATCAACAGATACGAAGAAAGTAAATTGGAAAAAGAAAACACTTCATGGCAAGCACCCGTATCATATAACACAGCCACACATCGATCAAGACGCATCCAACACATGGCTAAGAAAAGGCAATATATACAGTGAGACAGAAGGATTCATGATTGCAATACAGGATCAAACAATAAACACCAGGTATTACAGCAAGCATATTATTAAAGATCCCAACACCACAACAGATAAATGCAGACTTTGCAAACAACAAATAGAAACAGTAGATCACATCACAAGCGGATGTACAATACTAGCAAATACAGAATACCCCAGAAGACATGACAATGTCGCAAAAATAATACATCAACAGCTTGCCTTACAACATAAACTTTTAAAACAACAAGTTCCTACATACAAGTATGCACCACAAAATGTACTGGAGAATGAGGAATACAAATTATACTGGAACAGAACCATTATCACAGATAAAACAACGCCACATAACAAACCTGACATCATACTCACCAATAAAAAGAAGAAATTAACACAACTAATCGAAATATCCATACCCAATACAACAAATATACAAAAGAAAACAGGAGAAAAAATTGAAAAATACATCCAACTGGCTGAGGAAGTCAAAGACATGTGGCATCAGGATAAAGTTGACATCATACCAATTATACTATCAACTACAGGAGTCATACCACACAATATCCACCAGTACATCAATGCAATACAGCTACATCCAAACATATATATACAACTACAGAAATCCGTAATTATTGATACATGTTCAATTACCCGAAAGTTCCTAAATGCAATATAACACATACCGTACAGTTAATAGGAAGTGACGCTTGATCAAGGTCCGCGTCACTTTCCATTCTCAATCAGACTTAACGTCTGAGAAAGTAAAGAAATAATAATAATAATAATATTTCTAAACAAATTCAAGAAATAATACTTTAACAACATTTACCTTTTGAAAATTTTTAAATTAAACAATTTGAAACAAACTAGCCAGTTAAAATAATTAAAACAGTGTAGAAAACTTCAAAACCTACACAAAACGGTTTACAGGAATCTTAAAACAAGGATACAATATGTATTATATATTAAATGGAAAAAGTCCTGTTCAACGTCAGTTAATCAAAGACCTCTTGGCCGACGACAAAGTTTCATTCACTGTGCAAGTCAGATAACATGAGGTACTGTCTGAGCATGGACAGCCAAGATGCGCGACTGCAGACAGACAGAAAGCCACGCTAGGAAATGGTCGAGAGCCGTGCACAATGACGAAAGTAAGCCAGATCCACGAAAATGGAAGCCGCCGACAGTGAATACCCTCCCAGTAGCTTAAATGTCAAACATAGATGAGTGTCTAACTGGATTACGCTACAAGTAAAGTATGGTCTGACTCTGACTTCACATACGCAGCGTATACAATAAGTCAATGCGCCCTAGGAAATAAGCTTCGCTAACAGGAAAATACAGAATTTGTGCTCGGAGCTGTAATTTCTTCCAGTAAGGAATATAATAAACAGGTCAGTATGGTCTTAGCATTAGCTGGAGCTCACAACATGCTTAATAGGGCTTAACAATAGTGAAACCAGAGAGCCCAACAGCTTGTAAAACATCATGAAAGCAAATATTAATACTTGGAACAGCTGGTTCACTTACATATAAATTTTAAAACGAACACTTCTTTTCTTTTTTTATGAACTAGATACGGTGTCAGCCCCTGATATAGCTATGCGTTACAAGTGGGCACATTACATAACCATAACAACATTTACCATAGGAAATGTAGCAACATTAACCATAGGAAACGTTTTTGAAAAAGGACTGTGGCCAGAAGATTAAGACAAGTTACTCCATAATCATACAGAGCAGACAGGTCAGTCATATAAAGACAGAAAAAAGTGCTAAACCGTGCATCGTGAGTCAGTGATTATAAACACGAGCATGAAAGAGCTTGTGGAACAGGAAACCGATGCACAGAGCTGAGCAATTAGTTGCGCACAACATAATCGACCCATACCTTTGCCTTCTGCCTAGTCCTGGTGAAGAAGAGAGAACGACGATCCTGAAAAGACGTCGTTCCCATTCTCACCGAGTGTCTGTTGCTTCAATGACTGATGCTGCCCCCGGGTCCACACTGTGCGAAACCTAACCGACCACTGCCTATGCGGCGCTCTACGGAGGCCACTCTGTCTATAGATTAGAATCTAGCGGCAGCTTTTGCAGACTAGGTGAGGCAGCGATTACCACATAAGGTGAGATGCCAGCTAAAGTTATCGATAGTGAAATGAGCCGCCAGGGCTTATTGTGAATATCTTCTTTTTCTCATAATTCTCCACAGTATCTTCCTAACAAAGTTATCAGATGCATTAATAGAATCAATGAACGCTAAATGGGTTTCCCTGTTACTCAGCCGGCCGGTGTGGCCGTGTGATTCTAGGCGCTTCAGTCTGGAGCCGCGTGACCACTACGGTCGCAAGTTCGAATCCTGCCTCGGGCATGGATGTGTGTGATGCCTTTAGATTAGTTAGGTTTAAGTAGTTCTAAGTTCTAGGGGACTGATGACTTCAGATGTTAAGTCCCATAGTGCTCAGAGCAATTTGAACCTGTTACGCACTCTCCCTTTTTCAATTGTTTGTTTTGTTATAAATATTGCATTTGTTGCCGACCTGCTCTCCTATACCTCATTTGTTCTTCACCTAATGAACTCTGAGCTGTAACCTATAACCTCATGTTTATTATACATGCGCAAACTTTGTATGCTGTGTCAGATATGCTAATTCCTCTATAGTTCTCGCAACTATTGCAGTCTCGTGTTTTAAATAGTGATATACCTCTGCTTGTGACCAGACTTTTGGAATAGCTCGCTTTCTCCAGCACACATTAAATAAATGCATAGTAGGGTGTCTCCATTTTTAGCAGTATTTTGTATCATTCGTACCAGTAGCTTTTTTGTGGAGTTGAGGGTTTACTTTAGTTCATCCATTCATAAATTGTCTACACATCCTATTTCAGTTTCAGCCCCTATACTCTCCGTGAAGTATGTTTTTTCACACAACAAGTGCTTGTAATGTTCTATCCGTATTGCTTGTTGGGTGTTAATTTTTTCTGCCACTCCTCCAGGTGATATATTTGCGATAAAAGCAATCCAAGCAGCGAGCCAATGCCGACAAATACTGTCTGCAAAATTAAAGTGGTATATTATCTGTACCTTACAACGTATTTCCCTGTTACTTCCCACTGTCAGGGACGCCTATTCCTACGCCCTCAGTACGAAAATCTGTCCGGCGTCCCGACGGCAATACGTCCCTACGATTCTCCCCTGTCAATGATATTTAAATGGGAAGTTCAGAACTTTAACTTTCCTTTTGCTGCGTTCTATTGCCACAGCGGAGTCACTGAACAGATGCCTTCGACCCGGTAAACAAACCTTCCAGCCGGTGACTCACTGCCAAAACTGTTCAGCGAGCCCGGCTGCCGCGACCGCACAGTACTCGATTCTCGTCGCGAGAGAAGTTTTAATTAGTTGCTGCGGTGGGCCCGGCTACTAAGTTGCGGCGGAATGGGAGGGGCTCACCGGCCAGCACCGACTTCTCTGTCGGTGTGGTCGGCGTTTTTCATGCGGCCCGCCCTCGCAGCCCGGCGAGTAATGCTCCGCTCTGCTCTGCTCGCAGAGAGCAGTTAGGGCCGGTAGTTGGTCTCTCGAGGGCGCAGCCGCAGTGCTCTTGCCACTGTCCAGTTTTAATGAACAGCTCCTGCAGGCCGGCCAGGTACGGCGCCCAGTTACTCGAGTGAGCCGACACGGTCGAGGTCGTGGCACAGGCCTTGCCAGTGGCAAGAACCGGCTCTCCAGGCCGGGCGAGGTGCTGTGTACTGCTGGGCTGCATAGTCAGTCAGGGGCCAAAGGTTCCACGCACGAGAGCAAGCAAATAGCGCCACACAGGCGAATAAATTTCGCTAGAGCTGAAAATTACGACTCAACCAGTACAAAAGATTTGCCTACGCTCAGTGGAGTGGCTACTCTCAGTTGTAAAGTGCTACTTAGGCTCGTTACTGTATTTTTTCCGTGTGGGTCACCAAAGCCATAGTATTATGGAACGGTAACATGATTTCAACAAGAGCAACACTCCTCAGTTTTGTTCCTTTGCGTATCATGAGAATAGTAAGCTACACGGCTGTATACGATATCCGATGAATGCGAATGGTATCGTTTATATTGATGTGTAATATGGTTTGTGCAAATTGTAGCAATAACAAAAAGGAGGAAAGAATCTTCCCACCCCATGGCGTATCTGATACAGCAACTGCGGTTGTATTCCGAAAGAACAACAGTCTTAGTTGGCGCCTTTAAACTTTCTGGGGCATCATCAGAAAATCATGTGACGACTGCAAATTTTTCAATGTTTTGAAATTTTCTGATGATTCGCTAGAAGGGAACGCTTCAATAAAGGTATTGTATCCCCTGCGACTAAAACTGTTTCTCTCGGAAAAAAAAGAAATGACACTAAATTTGTGATTCTATAGTTTTCATTTGGACTATTTGAGGTACGAAGCAGCACATTACGGGACTTGGTTCAAATGGCTCTGAGCACTATGGGACTCAACTGCTGAGGTCATTAGTCCCCTAGAACTTAGAACTAGTTAAACCTAACTAACCTAAGGACATCACAAACATCCATGCCCGAGGCAGGATTCGAACCTGCGACCGTAGCGGTCTTGCGGTTCCAGACTGCAGCGCCTTTAACCGCACGGCCACTTCGGCCGGCCATTACGGGACTGCTTGGTTACAATTTTCTTGTAAACTGCAGAAAAGAAGAAAATCCTTTGTCTTTAAAAACAAGAAACAGCTAGCAATCAACAGAAGACGTAATGAATTACAAAAAGACATCGCGTATATACACACAATGACGTGAAGTTTCGTTCACTTCGCTTTGAAGCGAATCAGTTTCATCAATTTGTAAAGCAAGAAACTGGCATAGACTACAGCACCTGCATTATTTGACATACCAGATAAGTCGCAGTAACTGTATCTGAAGGCAAAACTACTACACAAGCGTGATAATAAATCGATAAAAGAGGGTAATTGTTTCGCGAAACAAAAAGAAACGTATTTCGCAATTGACTTATATCAGAGGCACAAACCTCCGGATTTTTCATCTGTTCAAGAAGAAGTAATTACAAATACCGTGAACTTAAAAGTGGAGTGAAGTACAACAATGAGCAAATCCTTAGATTTCGAGTGTAGCTAATGTCGTTTAACTCATAGGGTTTTACATTGTGTAGCTTTAATTTTATGATTATTTAGGTCGCCTGATACTTTACTAACGCTTGCGATGAGAAAATATAATCCTTTCGAATATTAAGAGCAAAGAGAATTAGAAACAAAGATTTATTTTATAGCGCGCATGAGATTAAGTGACGAATGTTTCTCGTGGTGTCAGGGGCTCTAATACGTCTGTAACTGCTAGATAGCAGCAAATTACGCAGCAGCGTGTTTCCCTGCAGTACATGACCAAATTCTGATTTACCTCGGGTGGTTTTCCTTCATTTCCAGGTAAAATGGAATAAATATGAATACTGTCAGATGAAACCACTATATCCGAGGTGAAACTATCATAACCTCCAACTTCTTAGGACCTACTGTTAAAAGTTCCGCTTTGACATGGCGTCGTCGAAGATAAAAGCTGTCTGACAATGTTTCCACTCATGGCTGTATGCAGGATACAGGACCACTTAGTTTCGCAAGAATACTCCGCCATTTAATTGTATATTAGTATACTTCTCTTCTGTAGAATATAGATTTCGTCTTTTGTGACATTATCGAGTATACTGATAAAAGATATTATACCATTAACATGGTTGTCTGGCAAAGTTTGACTTTAACCGGATATGACGTGTCGACGGTTCAAGAAATTTTGCCATTATACTCCACAATGGCGTGAAACCCGAAATCTAGATTGTACAAAAGAAACATCCAGTGATAACAAAATTAATGTCATTAAGGAATTCAATAAAAGATACCAAAATTACCACGAATATTTGTATTTTTAAAAGAAGAATACTAAGTTCAGAAGCCTATGAAGTAAAGGTGAGCACTTCAGGTTTAAAAGGATCAAATTGTAATTACAATTACTTGATGGTAATGTAATTACTACAACCAAAGAAATACTTTCCACACATTCAGGTTTTCTGAAAATAAAACGAGATTTTATTTAGCTTTTGAATTTCTTTCCAGCTCCCGCAATGGTTTCGCGTGACCTTGCTACGACTTCTTGGATCAGTAAGTTGTCCGTCAGATGCAGTACAACTTAAGATGTGTTGTACGCTTCCCTAAATATCTCCTTGACGACTAAAAGTATCTGAAAGTATCTTTCCCAAGTGTTCAGGGCTCTGGCAATAAGAACATAAAAATTATATGGGTTCTTCTACGGATGATATGAGATGTGAAGGAATCGACTCTCTGTAAACCCGAACTCACTTCGAACACTAGAAATTCCCTGAAGCATTCACGCAATAACATTAGCAGGTATTTAGTCAACTGATATTCCAAGCGCTTGACAGAGCTCCTAAGTCGAAACTGGCACGGAGCGGGGGCTTTGAGAAGTGAATGCTGACTCAATTAATATCAGCTGTCACCAGAAACATTCATCCCAATAAACGTATACAAAATAATTACATATAAATCATTTAGGATTAAAAGATCAAAGTACGGTACACTCCAAGACAAAAAGAAACGACGCACCTAGAAGGAATTTGTCGAAGGAGACGCAAATCGGTAGATGCGATGTACATTTACAGTCAAGCAAATGATTGCGATTTCCTAAAAATTCCTTGATATCCTTTCACATTTAGCATCATTTGACATTGTCGAACACTTCTAACTGGTCGACAAATTTTACGAAGAAGTCTGATTTTTCTTCAGCCTTGCTTTCATTAACAACCGAACGTCAGAATTGCTTCTCAGGTGCATTTACCTTTCCTAAAGAAAAACTGATCATAATCTAACTGATTCTACATTTCCTTTTCCAATATCATGTATGCACTAAAGAGCCAAAGAAACTGGTACGGGCCGGCCGAAGTGGCCGTGCGGTTAAAGGCGCTGCAGTCTGGAACCACAAGACCGCTACGGTCGCAGGTTCGAATCCTGCCTCGGGCATGGATGTTTGTGATGTCCTTAGGTTAGTTAGGTTTAACTAGTTCTAAGTTCTAGGGGACTAATGACCTGAGCAGTTGAGTCCCATAGTGCTCAGAGCCATTTGAACCATTTTTTGAAACTGGTACGACTGCCTAATATCGTGTAGGGCCCCCGCGAGCAATCAAAAGTGCCGCAGTACGTTGTGGTATGGACTCGACTAATGTATGAAATAGTGCTGGAGTGAACTGACACCACGAATACCGCAGGGCTGTCCATAAATTCGTAAGAGTAAGATAGGGTGGAAGTCTTTTCTAATCAGGACGCTGCAAGGCATTCCAGATACGCTCAATAATGTCCATGTCTAGCGAATTTGGTGGCAAGTGGAAATCTTTAAACTCAGAAAATTCTAGGAGCCACTCTGTAGCAATCTTGAGGCGTGGGTTTTGCATTGTCGAGCTGGAACTGCCCAAGTCCGTCGGAGTCCACAACGGACATCAATGGATGCAGGTGATCAGACAGAGTCGAATGTAGACGTATCAGGAGTCTAATATACTCTAACTGCACACATCCCATGCCATTACAGAGCCTCCACCAGGTTAAAAAGTCCTCTTCTGACAAACAGGATCCATGGATTCATGAGGTTGCTCCATACCCGTTCACATCAGTTCACTCGATACAGTTTCAAACGAGGCTCGTCCGATCGGGCAACATGTTTCCAGTCATCAACAGACCAATGTCGATGTTGACGAGCCCAGGCGAGGCGTAAAGCTTTTTGTCGTGGAGTCATCAAGGGTAAACGAGTGGGCCTTCGGCTCCGTTTCGTTGAGTGGTTCCCACGCTGACACTTACTGATGGCCCAGCATTGAAATCTGCAGCAGTTTACGGGAACGTTGCATTTCTGTCATGCTGAACAATTCCCTTCATCCTTGCAGGATCTTTTTCCGGCCACATTGATGTCGGAGAATTGATGTTATACCTGATTCCTGATATTCACGGTACACCCGTGAAATGAACGTACGGGAAATTCCCCAGCATCTCCGCTACGTCGAAGATGCTTAGTTCCATCGCTCGTGCGCCGACCTTAAAACGACGTTCAGACTAATTTAAATCTTGATAACCTAGCACTGTAGCAGCTGTATTATTCTTGTCAGGAACTTCGGTGCATGAACTACTATGGTGATTGTACGGTAATTCTCGCACTTGCAGTTCCTGCAGTCTTCAAAATTTTGTCGATGATGTTTTTCCGTAAGTCACATGGAATATTACCAGACTCATGCATTCTGCACATTAATGTGAGTAGTCGTTTTGTTGCCACTTCTCGCAATGAATCCAGGAATTCTGGTGGAATGTTATCTGTCCCGTCTGCCTTATTAGGTCCTCCTAAGCTCTTTCAATTTCTGATTCTAATATTGCCGTAACAGTTTTTTTCTATATCTACTCCTGTTTCTTCTTCTATCACGTCATCAAACAAGTATTCCTCTCATAGACACCTTCAGTGTTCTCTCTCCACATATCCGCTATCTCCTATGATGCAGTTCCCATTGCACTCTTAATGTTACCACCGTTTCCATTAATTTCACCGACGGTTGTTTCATGTTTCTATATGCTGAGTCAGTTTTTCTGATATCTTTACATTTTTCATATACCCATTTCGCCTTTGCCTCCCTGTACTACCTATTTATTTAATTTCTTAGTGACTCGTATATTAAATAAAGTAATCCATACGAAGCAGAGTGTAGCGTAATTGTACATTCCGTAACAACACTGAAAATCTATTAAATAACAATTTTATCAATGTCTTAAACTTGCATTCTCAATTTTCAGAGAATCCGTGAGAATTTCTTTGTGGTAACAATTACGTAGCTCTCTCAAGCTGCACTGTTCCCGAGAAGGATTTGATCAGGTATCTTGTCTGCAAATGCCATAGGACGATCAGTCTACCTCATATTGCTTAATGGAGAGAACAGAAAGAATATATTCAACAAATTCATCTCTTCACTTTGTTTCACCTGATAGTTACTTCGCCTTCCCGGATGTTACATTGGCATCACTAGGTGTGAAAACCACTCTCATGAAAAAAATGGCCAGGAAACGAGATCTTAGATTTGGGACTCACTTCGTAAGACACAGAAAAATTTTGCTGATACGCTTACACCAGAACAATTATTATTATGGTAATGGTTCAATAAAGTGAATTCCATTGTGTTCATTAAAAGCAAAACCAATGAAACAGTCTTTTACAGGCATGAAGAACAAACGTACGCGACATTTACCAATTAATTTTTGAATGAAATTTATTAGCAATGGCAGATGAAGGCTTCCGGTATACGGTGTTACTGTATTTCTGCCAAAGGTCTCCTCAAAGACGACAGAGGATTGGACAGAAGTTCAGGGCATTGTCTTACCCCTGGGGTGGCAAAGTGCCCCTACAAGGCGGAAAAAAACATCAGTGAATAACGGGATGTGGATGTAGAGGGGAATGGAAACCTCTCCACTGAAGACATACAATGTGTATATGCAGACACATGTGGAATGTTAATGAAAAAGTGTCAATATGATCTCTGCATTGCAAAAGCTTCCGGTTCATCCCGAATTCGGATCACTGGGAGCTGACTGCCAATGGGGAGATGCCCTTGAGTAAAAGGTGCTTACCTAATCAATGGATAAAATTCTACGAGTCGGAGTACAGACTGTCGCAAGTTTGAACGCCGTCGGAACACCAGAAAATCTGAAGAGGGCAAAGTTAAATCCATAGTCGGGGTCAGTAAAGGGAAATGGAAAGAAGGTAAGAGTTTTTGATCAGACGAATACATGGTGATATCAGATGCAGCAGAAAATGGTATAACAGGAGGAGGGGTCGTTATGAATAGGAGTAGGTACAGAGTGAGCTGCTGTGAACCATTCAATGATCGGTTTGTTCTGATATTGCACTAATGAGGAACGATGAGAGGCGTTTGAACTTCGGAGAGGATACGGATACTGAGATAAGGAATATAAGGACAGATACTTCCCTTGAAGAGGAGTAGGCACCTCTGAAGAGAGCTGTCACAGTTCCGACATAGGTATACTGAAGGCAATTACTAAGAAACCTTGGATAACAGAAGAAATACTTGAATGATCCACGAAAGAAGACGGCTATCCGAAACGCCCGGTGGTGGAGTGTATAAAGTAATTGGAAAAAGCCCGGAATTTCTTAAAACCTATTACAAATTCTGCAACCAACTTCCTATTAAAAAGAGTTTCCAGCTTGTCAATGAAATCTGATATACACCAACAACTGATGAAATGAAATTTGCGTCCCTGGATATCGTGAACTTACACACAAAGATAAATATTTACAAAACTGACCAGGTAATTCAGCATAATTCAATGTAACAAAAAAAAAAAAAAATCTTCTAAGAGAGAAATACATTGATTTATTGGGCTACTTCCCATAATTTTGAAATTTAACTACATTAAATTTAAAGGAGACATTTATTCCCAAAACGACGATATAAATATGGGGAGATCAATATTTGGCATTTTCGCTGATACCTTGTTGACTATCCATAAAACAGACACTTTTTTGAAAATTCATCATGTGCATACAAAATTGTATACCACTTCAGATATTTGAATGATAATCTGCTGTTAATAAGGAGTAATGAAGCTGTCATTAACTCTGTAGTATTCATTTTTAATAACTTGCAACGAACGATTACATGTACGTGTGAGACTGAAACAAATAGACCAAATACTTTTCCTGGTCCACCAATTCGGAAAGAAAAAGGCACGCACGCATTTGGTATCTTTCGCAAAGAAACATGTACCAACAGTATTGTGGGTTTTACGTCAAACCACCTTGAGCCATGGTGCCTGTAATTTTGGCGTCATAGCACTCCACTGGCGCCACTAACTACTTCGGTTGCCGATACCGATCTCATCACACGTCGCGAGCTAGGGTATTTGGTCGAGGCGCAGGTTGTTGGTTTGTTGTATGTAACCGAAATTAATAATAATACTTTGTTTACATCACTTAAACTTGTCGTGTGGCACAATTACAATTAAAAAGAAGTTGTGTCACATTTTATTTTGGTTGTAGAGCATCACCACCACAACGAAATTTCGTCAGGTGGGGAAACAAAACAGGAGATGTAATGTAAAACTAAAACTAGCCGTCTGACGATGAATCTCTCGGTTCGGAACGGCTAACAGCGCCGTTTAAACAAATAAACAGCATTGTCAAAAGTGGCTGCTTGCTGTAATACTCTGTGTCAGAGTCAACCTATATTTTGTACACAGGCACGAGCTCAATATGTGATTTTTTGACAAAATAGCATAAACATTCTTAATCTGGAAAACAACTGTGTAATCCTTATAATGAAATCAATCCCTCTGAAATTTACTCAGTCTCATAAGCGCCGAGTTCTATGGCCCAGTGCAATAAACTGATAAAATTCCCTATGCAAAAAGACAATGAAATACATTTTTCGTAGCTCTTGTGTCGCAACGGATGTAATCTTCGTAATCTGTTCTCTCAACAGTAGGCATACAATATATTCAATATTGTCTCACCAAAATTCAATGCCGGCCGTAAAATAGCTTCATACAAAGAAAGTCACATGACGTGGTATAGGATGGGGTACTGATAACAGAATATGCTAAGACCGACTTCTTCATTTCGAAAATTGTATTCAAAATAAAGTTCCTCCTTCACAAAATCTAATATGAAACACCTTACATTAACTTCAAAATCAGTTAACTTCTCAACTGTTCTACAATTCTCACTTACTGATGCAGTTAACAACACTTAGATTGTTACATTGCAAAAGGTCTGACATCGTTTGAGCTAAATAGATTCCAAAATGTAACTTCCTTGTATACAAAATTACAAAATCGGCTGTCCCTAATCAACCTATACATTAAATCTGATGGAAGATACTTGGTTCCTACATTCAACGGACGGTACTGTTAGAATTAGCAAAATCCACATTGCGTTGCTACGTATTTTGAATTAAATATACAAAATTTCATTACCTTACAAAACTGTATTATGCTGCTTCCGTAGTCCAACAGCTAAATTCTCATAGCTAGCCACTAGCTTAAAGTCTTGCATCCTAACTTTAACAGTGTATAACGGCAACTGCTACTGCGCTCTGCGATAACCATTACATGTCATTTTTCATGAAGTATTTTACAAAATCGGGCTCCACATACAAGTGGACCACTCACAATAGGAATTCCATTTCTTTTCAGTTAACACGGTGTTTATTAAATATATGCTCGGAGAATGATGTATTTTATCCTCTGTAGACCTGTTTATAGTAAAAAAATTTTAACGAGTGGTTTCACAACCTATTATGTTTGTGCAGTAGTTGCCGCGATCGCTATTTTTAAATGTCTTCTGTTTAAAACGTCAAAATTTCACTAAGGAAATCTTCTACTGAAAATTGTGAGAAAAACTGATTGAAGAAATTTGTTGTTGAGTGAAAGTGTCGACAGTACTGTGTAGCGTCGGCCCTGTTGGCGGGCGGGAGATCAGAATTGCTGGTTCCGTAGTGGGAAGCCGGAACACATTTACTCAGTCTGAGCTTGGATGTTTCAGTAGCCAGAACCAAGAGCTAGAAGGGCTGTGGGCCGGGAGGCGGGGGTTGCGCGCTGGCTGGATCCCGGCCGCTGTAGTAAACAGTTCAGTGTGACTTGAAGAGGAGCGTTCTTGCTCGGCGGGAACCTGGTGTGGCTGACGCCGAATGGCGGCCTGGTGGTGATGGTTTCTGGGCCAGCGGCGGCTTTCTTTGAAGGCAGGGAACTCTGACCCCTGACATGTGTCTGGTGACACTTGGTGACGATCAATGTTAAATGCGTCGGTGGCCCAACGGGTCTGATGCTGACCCATACGGCGAACATTGATCTCTGCATCACTGGACCGCTGTAGAGCAACGATGGCTTGCCAGGCCTCACGGCGGTAACCTCCTTCACAGCGGTGGCCGAATCAGTGCCCTTCGTCGGCAGGCTAGCCTGTGCTTATACATTCCAGGATCAGGACCAGATGAGCAGATTTCCCAGGCATCACGCATACCTCACTTTTTTTTTTTTTTTTTTTGAGTCATCGGTCTTCAGTAACTCCCCAGCATCATTGTACTGCTTCCCAAAGAGTTCATTCGTCACTGAGCCAAACAAATGGAAGTCGGAAGGTGCAAGATACGGGCTACAGAATAGAACAGTGCAGTGAAAAAATGTGAACTCCTCTCTATTTCGCGGACGTACTTGTCATGGAGAAGTTTGCTTACATTTTTCTGGCCACGAACAAACTGAAGTCTTAAATTCATTTACCTGAGGGTAGCAAAGCTGTGTGCATTCGCCCCGCACGCGTTCTTGTAGCAATGATGGCAGACTGTCCGTGCTTTTATTCACAGCCAGGTCGGCAGAGCCTATGTATATCTGCGACGCTCTGATTTTTCGCCAAAAGAAACTCAATCTCAGCTCTCTGCCTGCAACGCACCTCTGTTATAGAAGCCATTTTGCCGGCTACTTATAGCACCGCCATTTGACGAAACGTATGATACGATATGGGCTGAAGCGGGATTATCCCGTGACGTCCCACAAAAAAATCCGCATTTTTCAACCTAAATTGGCCACCGAAAAAAAATGCGTTGCACTTATTTTTAAATGAACAAACCGCCATTTCACTGTATTGGCCGAGCGGTTCTTGGCGCTACAGACTGGAATCGCGTGACCGCAGGTTAGAATCCTGCCACTGGTATGGATGTGTGTGCTGTACTTAGGTTAGCTAGGTTTAACTAGTTCTAAGTTCTAGGGGACTGATGACCTTAGAAGTTAAGTCCAGTAGTGCTCAGAGCCATTTGAACCATTTGAACTGTATTGTTATTTATTTACGACCCAGGTTTCGGTCTTTTAGACCATTTTAAAGTGATGTTTATGTCATTAACACATATTTAAGGACATAAATTCAATACATGTTAATGACATAAACTTCAATGGAAAATGGCATAAAAGACAGAATCCTGGGTCGTAATTAAATAAGGAAAAATACAGTGAAGTGTTGGTATGTTCATTTCAAAATTGTAGTATATATCTCCGCAACATAAAAAACTATTGCATTTATTGTTAAATGCTCTTCGTAGAAATGTTCAAAGGGCGCGGCTGATTTCCTTCCACATCTCTGAAAGGACCCGTGCTTTTATTGTGTCTCCAGTGACCTCGTAGTCGACGAGACGTTAAATCCTACTCTTCCTACCTTTCTTCATGCATCTGCTGCAATTCGCTCATTCCCTGAGTGTGGGACTACACTGACTTTAGTCTTCCACCACAGAGCAGAGATCTACAGAGTGTTCTGATTACAAGCAATAAATGACCTTCTCCGTAGTGTGAAAAGTATACGACTTGGGAAGCGAGTGATGCTACTATGGTCGTCGCCCGCGTAATTGGCTAATAAGCCAAAGTAGGTTGTTCCTCTCGTCTCTCTTACAGCAACGGCCCCATACCCCAAATCTTCGGCGGGAAAGTTTGTTTTGAAGAAGAAAGTACATCGTCTCCGCCTAATTTCTCGTTTAGCGCTCAAATATTTGCGCGCCGAACTTAGGCGGAGCAAAGGAAGCGAAAGAGCTGGCTAGTGACTGCGTCGGCGAGCCAGCGCCAGATACGGGACGGAGCGGGCGTGTCAAGAGTTTCCGTTTTATTGAAGTGGCGAAAATTTTACCGTCGCAGCGACGCGCCCGGCAGCTATCAGCCAGCCACGTTTACCCCTCGTAATTACTTGCACAAAGTCAACAGCAACATCTTGCTGGTAGCAACCCTTCCAGGGTGGATGGGCGAGCCATCCGACGATAGTGGGATCCTTTTGAGATTTCTGATCCACTGTGAAATACAACTGCACGTAAGCAAGTTAAATGCTCTGCGGGTTTCTTGAGATCGTGTTTCACCTTACATGAAATTGCAATGACCTCTAATGTTTCCGGTTCTCAATTTTCCGGTTCTCAATTTTCCGGTTCTCAATTTTCCGGTTCTCAAGAAACAAGCCAAGGCCTCAGCACTGTAAGAGTTACAGCCACCGACAGCAGAGTGAAGTAGTCAGTCGTAATCCTTAAGCCATCCTCTCGCGGCACGTGAAAACGAACGTGTACGAGGAGCTGGTGCCGCCACAGCATGGAATCCCACATTCCACTACATTCCCGAACTCCAGAGCGTGAGCGACGCGGCGTGTGATGGGCAGCGACAAGATCTTTGAGTTAGCAGCGGGAAGAGGAAGGTGGCGAGCGGTGCCCTGCGCTGGAAGCAGCCCGGAAAACGACTTAGCCGCACCTGGAGTCATACGCGCGACCTAATTGTAGAGGAGAGCCGTTTGGAAAGCTTAATTTGGAAAGTAGCTCCCCTTTTGGAAGCAAGGGTTTTGGTTGCACAATACTGGTATCGTCAGAAGGAGATCTGCAGTTAAAGCAACGGCTGGATGTCTCTACAGCCGTGTCGATACTGTAGCTGCGCACTGGTTGCATTAACATACGAGCACTAAATAAACCACGTGAAACTGAGTAACTTTGTTATTGAGTACTTGCCCATATGTGTGTTTTAGTTGTTCGTCTTGCAAAATTGTAGTTGTGTCTGTCCTTGTGATGCGCTATTAGTTTCACTATTTCGTGCCTGGTCATTTGTTTGTTTTAACTGACCATGCTACAAGGCTGCCATTGATTTTGCCCTAGTGGAGGCCATTACGTTGTATGGTTGTGTGGGCCAGTGGTAACTGATTTATGTTTCAGGTCTTATCACACCAATTTAATTATGTTCGTAATGTATTGCCAGGAAGTATGCACAGTACTGACGTGTGAAATAAAATAAGACTGCAGGATTACATCTCTGTAACCCCACTGGGGTAGCAGCGTATGAATTCTAATGCTGCAGATTTGTTCTTGAGTTAAGTACTTACCTTCTTTAATTGTACAGTTCGCGTCTCTTAATCTGGCATTCATCTGAATGAGTTTTCTACCTGAACTTGTTTTGAAATTGTTCGGTGCTCCTGTACAAGGAAAGAGGAAATTAGGAAATGTGGAACGAGAAAAACTGGTGTGTACCAAACTTGTGGTAATGCGGTCCCGTTGTAATTAGTTGATGTGCATTTCAAGTGCTTTTGTTGAATTAGATTTATGTGAATATTGTTTTTAGATTTGGTGTGCTGTCAGCTCGTTATTATAAATTTATTTAAGGGTTACTAGGCGCATTTTTAAGATAGCATTGGAGACATTAAATTTTTTATCACAAGTAGTTATCGATTTTGAGTTGGAAGTTTTAATTGATGTTATAATTGCTATGGGTTCAGATTTGACAATAGTGTATCACTGGTATCTTACGCTTTATATTTGATCATTTTAAATATTATCAATTAAAAGTAAGCCTGGTAAAGGCTACCCTTTAAAAGGAGAAAGAAAATTAAAGGGTACGGCAATATATTTTTTAAATAAGTGTTCAGTAAGATTTGTTTGTTGATAAATTTGTTTTAAAGGATGTCTGAATTAATGTTATCCCGGCACCTTACCACTCCTCGATAGCTCCTACTGTACCAATAATAAAATGACAGGGATCGTCATAGGGATAGATAAATGCATCCTATATTTAATGATTTTATTGTTATAACTTCTGCGCTACGAAATTACACTGTTTCAATGCTACGGGAAAATGATGATCTATCAAAAGCACGTCTTTTTCATACAATTAGCAAATTAAACGTCAAGTAATGACAGTTATAGATACAACCTTTAGACGGTTATGACATATACAGTCAGTTGGCTCATATGTCAAAGCCGTAGCGCAGTTGATAGCACCGTGAACTGTAAGCTGTGAAGATAAGGATAGCACAATTTTGTCCTCCATTGTGCTATTCTCTCGTTCTCTAAGCGATTTTAGGTCTTCCTTGGTCATTTAACAGAATTATCTCAAAATTGAATGTTATTTATCATAAATAATGTACTTGCTGCAACGTTTGTCGCAAGAATCAGCGACGAGAAATCTCAACGTCACTGTTATCGAATGAAATAACATAACGAATCTCGATTTTGAACTCTATGTATCGAAGTACATTACTTTGGGGAGTTACTAGTTATGCAACATTGAGAATACGGATATTATGTATGCATCAACTGACATTAGACTCGATGTGTTATCTATAATCCATTTAAAAGTAAAAATGTGACGAAACTTCATTTACAGTAACCAACAACTTCTACTAAAGGATGTATCTCCGGGCGTCGTACAGTATCATGTAGTGTTCTCCTGCCTGTAATTCGCTGTTTAAGCCCTCGACAAGTCCAAAGTCTTCTTCATGATTTTATCCTCTCGTCTTCAACAGCCGCTTAGTGTTAATATAGCTGTTTTACGCGCGTCCATTTTCGTAAAGAAACTGTGTACTTATCGAAACAAATATAGCCGAAAACTGCCGCTGGAGAGCGCTGAGAGAAAAACACTTTGACCAGCTAGTCACGCGGCCCGACGGCGCTGTCTCCTGTGAGGTCTGATGTACTTTTATAGGCACCATGTAATGAGAAGACAGTGGAAAAACATGTACGTACACAATCTAAATGCTAATCCTTTGTCGATGCAACCATTCTCTTCTGTCGCTGATACTGGAATTGTTTTAGATCCATGCAACTGTCGCAGTCTATCTTCGATCGTTTCCAAGTACTTCATACCAGGTCGTCCTCTTCCTTTCTTTCCCAGCACTTTCCCTTCCAGAATGTTAATGATAAAAATATGTGTCATGACTTACCCAATAAATTTTATTTTTCTCATTTCCTTTTCCTGTAATTACCTTTTCACTTCGTTGAATTTCTTTAAGACTTATAGTTTGGTTTTCCTTTCCGTCCAGCACATTCTCGTCTTTTTCCGATTTATCCACATTTTAGTTGTTTCAAGTATTTTACTGTCAAATTTATAGTGTTACAAACCGCTGCAACAGCCAGCTTCCCATCGCATTCCGGGACTGGTTTCGAAATTTAAAGCTTTATCTTATGGTGCTACGAACTGTGACCAAGAGGAGGGGCCACTATCGTATAAGTACTTTGGGGTTGACACACTGAAGTGAAATCTACAGTTGTGGAAACTGGTGTGGTGAATTATGGGAACTGATGTGCGGCGGTCGAGTCATTGAGTCATCGGGGATCACACCCAGGTTTAATACACGAATGAGACTGCAACATAAATTCTATATTTGGGGAAGCTTCCGGACAGAAATGAACTCAATAAGAATATAAATAAAAAAGTAACTGAAGTCAGCCGCACGACCAGCAACCACAGCGCCCACCTGGACAGCAGGACACATGACTTGTGCTGTCAACCCAGAAGTCAGCTGACCGCGGCGGCGAAAGCGATTGACGTAGGTTACAGTACCGTGGGGAAACGAGGTAGATAACCATAAGAGACCAGCAAACGGAGGCTGAGTGACCCGTCCGCTTACGTACGTGTGGTTCACAAAATCGATAGCAAATAAAACTGCCGGCCGTGGTGGCCGTGCGGTTCTAGGCGCTACAGTCTGGAGCCGAGCGACCGCTACGGTCGCAGGTTCGAATCCTGCCTCAGGCATGGATATGTGTGATGTCCTTTGGTTAGTTAGGTTTAATTAGTTCTAAGTTCTAGGCGACTGATGACCTCAGAAGTTAAGTCGCATAGTGCTCAGAGCCATTTGAAACAGTTTATTCTTCTTCGAAGAAAGGTACAACTATTTTTCCGATTTTTTCGGCATTACACTGATGTGCAAAAATTGTACAGAAATTAAGTCTACGTAAAGCAGATGGGATCCCTGTACTTGTAGTACAATAGGACTAATACAACGAAAATTAAATAACGTATACTATATTAGATACATGGGAGCGTTACTTCTGAGACACTATATCTAATAATAAATAAACGTAAGTGTTTGGAGAAATCCTAAAGGTCAACCTGACAGAACGCATGACAATGAAAACATAAAAGTAAAAAGCAACAAAGTCAGGGGTATACATGAAGTTCATCCAAGAATCTAGCAATAAGACGACGACAGATGAAGGGTAGCAAGACAAAGATGATGACCGCCCAGATCAGTAATTACGAATGACCATGTCTTTAGGAGCCAAAACAGGATCTTAAGATAAAACGTTTTGTTTGTCGTGGGTGTGGTCCCGCATTACAGACTGCCTCTACCGCCACAATATATGATCCCTCAATTATGTGAGTACATCTCTATACACAACTGTAGCTTTCATTTTAGTATGCGAGCCTGAAAGTTATGTAAATAAATAAAAATATAAGCTGCAGTGTACTGTTTCTGGTTGTAAGCCTGTACTGTGATAAAGAATCAACTGTCGTAAAGTGAAGGCAAAGATGCACTGAAATAGCAATTAATTGTCGAAATGAAAAGGGAAATCTTTCATCCTGTTACAGTTAGCAATCTGACTGCAAGAATTTTGAGCAGTATAAACTGCCTCAATAATTAACTAGGACTTGAAACCTAGAGTAATGGCCTTTGCAAAATCTGATGACAAAAACTGTCCCTGAATAATGTCTTGGCACTGATTACATAAATAAAAAAATATAATCTTTGCTCCTTACCTCTATTCTGCCCAAATCTGAATAACGCGTTGCCATACAGCTCTGTCATGCGCGCCGCTATGCTGAAGCTGCAAATTACTGTGTCTACATAGAGACACCGGAGAGGTGCAATGAGTTCTCTGCTAACTGCAAATCGAACATACATGGTTGGATCATCCATTAAGAAGAACTGTGAGAGGAAGTTTGCTAAGAAAATGAAATACACGCATAAATGACAACATATCGTTTTTTTGTATATTGGGAAAAAGTGCTCAAGGCAGATTTTAAATTTAATGAACTTCTCAACATCCAACCAATAAACTTTTCTATCTCTCGAATCTAACAACTTTCAGTACAATAACCAAGATCGTTCTATGGTGCAGCAACAATTGAAGAAATAACATCATTACTGCATTTATCTGACATTCCTTCTCAAATCAGTTTCATTACCATGTCGACTGAACAAAATGAGAGAATGAGACATTAAATTTGAATCATAATATTGCCGTAGCTTCCTCAATAACACTGGTTGACACTAACAGCATAGTTGTAACACAGTTGAACTTCGACTCTACCTCTCCAAAGCCAAACAATGTCTGCTTCATTGCGCCCTCGCGCAAATCAAAGATTTTAGCTTTACTTCTGCTATACAGCTTACAACATCGCTGATCACTCACAATCGATTCAGATACCGAAAATCCAGGTACAAAAGTTAAACATGCCACCGCTGTCCAGTGGAACAAAATTTCACAGGCGAGCTGACGCCAGTGACATTGCTGAGACTGGGAATTTTTACTTTACAAAAACAATATTCTGATATAAAGATGTAGAAGGCTGAATACAAAAGTTTAAAGATACAATATGAGTACACAAGTAATAATAAAACCATACGTGATAGAAAATAAGTACAAATTATTGCTGGATATAAACAGTTGTATAACTGAAATAGGTACAAGTCATTGCTTGACATTAACAGTTGCATAACTGAAAATAGGTACAAGTCGTTACTTGACATAAACGTATTGTCACAAGTATAGTATTTGCTGACTATTAGGGTACAGTCACTGTAGAGCACACTGCAATACACGTGGAGAATCTTAGTACAGATAGTCAATAGAATGCATATACGCACTGCACATAGTAGCGACCAAGTGCAAAGGAAATGTTTATCACCACCGTAGGTTGCGGCACAAGAAAATGCCCTAAGAGCAATAAAACTTGTAGATAACTGCCAACCATAAGTCTGTAGGCAAACTATATGACACATTGAGGGAAAAGCTTGCAGACCCACACACGATGACAGCATAAATACTATTTGAAAAGCGCAGTGAGAGAATTTTGAAGACCCACTGGCAGGGTCATCAGAAGTATTTATTAGAACAGACGAGTGAAGGACAATCTTGCAGTCAATTGGTTCAAATAGCTCTGATCACTATGAGACTTAAGATCTGAGGTCATCACTCCCCTAGAACTTAGAACTACTTAAACCTAACTAACCTAAGGACATCACACACATCCGTGCCCGAGGCAGAAGTCGAACCTGCGACCGTAGCTGTCCCTCGGTTCCAGCTAGAACCGTTCGACCAAACCGGCCGGCAACTTTGCAGTCCCACTGGCACCAACATCAGAAGTATTTGAGAGAACTCACCAGTAAAGGACTATCTTGCAGTCCCACTGACACCAACATGAAAAGTGTGTGATATCTCTGACCAGTGCAGGACAATCTTGCAGTCCCACTGGAACCAACATCAGAAAAATTTGGTATCGGCAGTAATGAGGAAGTAGCAAGCTCAGAATGTGCTAAACAAAATTTTCTATCCACACTGTAGCAAGAACCTAACCACTCATTACGAACATGTCTCCACAAAAAATACACAGTATGTATAGTCTTAAGTGCAGTACAGGCTAATCACAGGGCAGGATGTAATCAAATAAAATATGAGAGCTAACTCTGGCGCCCAATGAAAATATTCCAGTATCTCTGCAGAGTGCAAATAAAGTACAAATGCTTCATATAAAACAGGTGGATGTGTCCAGGCAACGAAATACAATGGTGAACTAGTATACATATTATATCCAGAATAAAAATGAGAAAGGAGATACCTTGAAATGCAAGAAACAATACCACAACACAGTACATATGAACTTTAACGAAAAGTCTTAAAACTAAGGAATTAATCATGGTAGCAATGTCAGCAAGAAAAGAGTATATGTAAAGTCCAATATGTCATAGTACATACAAATAGCATGGGAAGACCCCGTCACATTCAGCGTGATGTGCAAACTTAGTTGCAGTACAACCAGAATCGTTGCATACCAAGTTATCATAGTGGCATTGAAAAATAGTTATCAAGTGCAAAGTATGTCACATTCGGTAACATGAGTAACAGCTCTATAAAATAGTTGCATACATTCAGAGAGGTGTGCAAATACAGTTGCTTTATAGCAAGATACTTTCCATATGATTGCAGGAGCATCTCTATGTTAACATAAAAAATACTTATACTAATATCTATACTATCTCGCTGAGTAAACAAGTGAAAATTAGGAACTCCATTAACTATGGGAACGTTAGGAGAAAAAGGAATGTTTGTGTAGTGCCCTAGGCCTATTGTACCTGTAGAAAGAGATAATTTAGTCATTCGTCGTGAGTCAGTTAACATGGAAAAAAGAATAATTTGGCCAAAGTAATCAATATATTTCAGACTTGACAAGATAAAAATCATTACATAGCAGGTTAGCAGCTCATGGTCTAGTGGCGTGCGTTGCTGTCTCTGGATCACAGGGATCCGGCTTCAGTTCCCAGACAGGTTGGGGAATTTCTCTGTCTGGGGACTGCGTGTTTGTGTTGTCCTCATCATTTCATCATCATCATAATCATACATGGCAGTGGCTAGATTGAACTGTGTAATAAAAATGGACTGTGTAAAAATTGGGACTTTGTATAGACGCTGATGAATGCACAATTGAGTGATCCACAAAACCAAACATCATCATCACCATTACATAGCAGAAAAGGAGTAATCACGAGAAAATAAATTTAGAGTTCAAACTACAAATCACCCTAGAGAAAAAGAAATCAATCTAGCAAAGCAGCAAATCAATTAAAAAATAGCTCTAATCTCACACATTATATACAATAAAAGGAAATATCATCATGAAATATCAAGAAAATATCATCACAATCTACACAAAGTCTCTCCTCAATATAGTATTTTCATAAGGAATACATCATAGAGACTCATCGTAATACTAGAAATTTGACGGTTATCCGGAAAATAAGGAACGATCGGTCGCGAAATGGAAACGACAGTGAAAATCCGATAGAGGTTTGCACACATGTGTTGGGCAGTATCTCTAGTATGCCCATCGATCGCATTACGTCGTTCTTTTTGGTTCTGACCACACAGGGAGCACATAAAGATACCTAGAACAATAGTGTCTCCCGCCAAGTACGAGGGCCTGGTGAAAAATTTCGCCTGAATCTATGGAGCCAGCATTACATAACCGTCATGCGTTTTCTTCTTCAAGACAATTCTCAGACGCATTCTGCAGGGGCAGTGAAGATGCTCCTGCATCGTGTTCACTTGGAAATGTTTGATTAACCACAATACAGCCCTAATTGTCTCCCTCTGTTTCATCTCTGCTCACATGAACCGCTGGCTATGAAGACAACATTTTTGGCACAGGCAACGAGCTGTATGCCAGCGTAGAGAACTGGCGGAAAGCACTGGCGGCTGCTTTCTATAACGAGGGTAGGAAAGTTGGTACAACAGTATGACAAACGTCTATGTCGGATCGGTTACTATGGAGATAAGTACTTGGCAGTTGTAGCTAACTGTTCCAAGTAAAACAGTTTTGATTTTCACTGTGATTTCCATTTCGTGACCTATCGTTTCTTACTTTCCCGACAGCCCTCGTACGTACAGAATATCATAAATATCATATCATTTACCAGCAGGGGCAAAGCCTGGCATACTGTCAATCCAGTAAGACCTGTTAAAAAACTGGATTAACATAACCTTTGAAAATTAATCAGGTGCACAACCTCAAAACAGGGTCATCCAAGGCGTCTGCCTCGTGACAATTACCCAAACGCTTACTATTTACTTTTGTATGTACCAAGCTGACTATACCAAGCTTCTGGAGTATATAGGTCTGTCAGTGCTTAACAAAATTATAGTAAGAGATGGCACAATGGAAACATGTAGAAGCGGAAGGTGGGTCTATAACAATTAAGGGCATAGGGTTAAAGTATGCTAGTGGTAAAAAATGCAAGACTAAGGTTCACCATAAACATCAAAGAAAATATATGCCATAGTCTATAATGTACCTGCCTATAGGTAATAAACCTATTGACAAAGCACTCTACACTCTACATACAACATTCTTGAAAAGACAAAGCGTGAGTATAGATAATGATAAGACACAAATTAGGTGTAGTAGTATCAGTTGTGTGAGTATGTTGTCTGTCAAGCTGTGTATGTGTTTTTTAATCCATTCAGTACATATGAGAAAATCATAGCAGTAGGTTATTATTAGACAAGAAAGAAAGTCTTAATATATAGTAGTAATTAGACCAGAAATGTACAATGCTGTAAGATGTAACATGGCTGTAGCCTGTTGTGGTGCTCTCATAGAGAAAAAAATGTATCAAGTTTATCCAGGGTTGCATAACAATCTCAAGAAAGTGACAACTGCATATCACACATAAGAAACTTTAGTGTAGTATCAAATAGCTGTAGAGCAGTTACTATTGTCATCCTGCCATGACTGATCCAGACACCTCTTTTATACTTACAAACCATAAATGTCATCACGTGAAATAAAAATCGACTTAACGAAAACAGGGTACCTAAGCCCCAACCATTATCTAAATATTCACCATCATCATCATTATCATCTCATCAGTAACTTCACATGACACATTTTATAGTAAGCCACATAAACCATATGCATATACTTCATTAATTATCGTCAGTAATCATCATCATCAATCATATAAATATGCAGTAAACTTCATAATACCAGTCATCTGAAATATACCAAAATAAAATTCCCTGTTCTGTCTACATCAGTTGTCTCGCAGACGAAAAACACGTCAGAGCCATAAGTATAAAATATTCAAATACTGTACACAAAACACGTCCAGTGACTATACATCGCGAGAAAAAGAAATTGTAGCTCTCAGCAAATATTCCTTCTGACAGTAGACAAAATCGTATGAAACCAACAGGCCGTAGATAGCATCAAATAAATGGTAGAAAATTCTCCTGAATAACAGCAAATACAAATATAAGTGCAAGTCCAAAGCTATAAGATAAGAAAAGACAAATAGGCTGTAGTGATATCAGTCCAGCAGTAATCCAGATCACAGAGTATGCGTGTTGTCAGTAAAGCTGTGTACGTGTGTTCTATTCATAGAACTCATTGAGAAGTTAAGAAATCAGGGAAAATCGCACGTTATAAAACAATAACTAACGAAATCGGTTGTGGTTATACCAATTCGATAGTAAACAATTTCTGTTTGGGTACGTTGTCCGTAAAGCTGCGTGAGTGTGTTCTTTTAGTGAAATTCTTTGACAATCGTAATATTGAGTATACCCATACGACGTTTGTTTCTCAAACTTTCCACTTCCAAAGCATTCGGATGATACATACGACAAATTCTGTGTGATCCATTATAGCAAATAAAGAATTTGCTGAGCAAGCGTTTTCCTTTGAGACAATCTATGTGATCTTACGAGTACTTTTTGATATACGGTATCTGAAATGTTCGTTTGGTTCCGGGAAGCTGCGGGCGTTGAATCCTCTTTTCTGTCGCTCATTTGATGTTCCGTGAAGCTATTTCCACAATTTGATGTTGTCGTAAGTAACGTGACTTAGGTATCGGTACAAGTTCTCTGATTCTGTCAGGTGGCAGTTTGTTTTTCAGTACAAGGTACGGAGAAAGTAAGGTAGAGGCTGTGGGAATAGAGTTGATAACATCCTGAAATGTGTAAATATATTTGTACCACTCTCTGTGTTTCTTGTGGCAGTACAATCTGCACATTTTAACTGTTTCTTTCATAATGCGTTCAGCTGAATCTGAAGAAGCCGGATAGCGTGATATGTAAATGGATTCGATTTTCCTGCCCGAGAAAGTGCGAGTCCAGTAACTTGTTCTAAATCACCGACCGTTGTCTGAAATGACCTTGTCAACATGACAAACTTGTGTTAAAAATTCTTAACAAAGGCGGCGGACACAGTTTTTCCAGTAGTTTTACGCAAAGGTGTGAATGAAACAAATTTTGCCGTCAGCTCTACAGCCACGGAAATATAAGAGAAGCCTTCTGTTGTAAGGTGTATGTTTCGCCGGCGATGGGCGAAGCATGACAGAATCTCTGACCAGAGAGTAGTTTATCGTTAGCTGTTGCTAGTCTGCGCTTGACCGCTCGAGTGTTCACTTGCACTCTGTCTGCAGTAGTGACTTGTACTCTGTCCTCTGTCTGTAGTAGTAGTCAGTCGGCAGTAGTAGTAGCGAGTGGACGGTTGTACTGAGCGGGCGTCGGCATGCGTCGACGGCGTGCTCTTCTTGTGACTCTGATCAGGATTGTGGTGGACGATGAGTATTGTTGTAGAAGGTAATGAAGCAGCATTGCGCATATTTAATAATGTATGTTAATTGTAATTTAATTTGTTCAGAAAAAATGCCCCAATAATAATTTTTTATAAAGTAACTCTTTTAAAGATAAACATTCATTTCAATTTAAAGAATATTTGCTAAGCATTTCCTCCAAGAATCAAAATTAAATATACGCCAGCATTGCACGAAGCTGTGTCGATAAATAAGAGCAGATATAGATGCAGTTTTTATTGATGTAAGAGTTTTTGCTTTTTTATTCAGAATACAGGGCCGAAGGTCAGCGCTGCTGTCCTTATAAAATTTATCAGGTTTAATTAATTCACAGGGCCGAAGGTCAGCACTGCTGTCCTTATAAAATTTATCAGGTTTAATTATTTCTGTTCAGATGTTACAATGAGTTCATGGTTCATTATCTAATTAATATTATTGTGGATTTATGATCAATCATCATTCCGTAATTTTGTGGGGAGTTTACATTTGGGCCATTATTATTCTTTAATTATGCAATTTATCATTGTTATATATTTCTGCGGGGATGTTACACTTGGCGACATCCGGCCAGGATCATATTTCTTTGTGAATCTTCTGAGAGGTAGTCATATATCCGCTCTTAATTACTTAAACGTAATTAGCATTTGGCGCAACGCAGTTACTAATTTGTCACTCTTTCTTCCACAGATCATCGGCAATTTGTTGCTCTTTGTTGTATTTGTGTTTGTTGCTTTTTGCATTGTGCTTATTTCATCTGTGATTAATTTGTTTTGAGAAAAATGCCGCGAAAAACTGTTAACAGTACATCGCGATGTGTAATGAATGAAATAGCCAATTCTAATAATTTGAACGATAGTACTTGTGTCACACAATGTAATGATGACAATCCTCTGTTTACTGACAATCAGTGCATACCGACTATTAATAATGATTTTTATCTTAACTGATGACGCGGGGCGTTCTGTTGCAATGAGCGCTGCCCAGCTTCACACACGCGGTTTGCAGGATTTACGTGGCGAACGGACAGATTTTTTTAATGAAAACGAACAGTGTAATCAGAATGCGTCGGATTTATTTAATTCCGGGGTAGTGACTAACAGTGCGCATCCGATGGGCAAACCTTTTGGTGAATCGCAGAATGACCAAATGGTCACACAAAACGTGACAATTGCAGGTACGCCATCACACAGCATGGAGAATAGAGCCGATAATTTTGGCTGGGATCAAGTTATGGCATTTTTACGACAAATGGATGAAAAACAGGACAACAAGTCCAAACAACTTAGTGAAGATTTCAAACAACAACTTAATGAAAATTCTAACAACAGAATGAAAGACAAGACGACAATCACAAACAACTTAGTGAACATATCAAACAACTTAATGAAAATAACGAAAATCTCAAACAACAGCTTAATGAAAAATTAGACAACAATTCCAGACAGCTTAGTGAACAGATTACAGCCGTTGCCGCGCAGTGTCATGATACTAAGGAAAAAATTACGTGTGGAAATTGAGGCTTGTGCTAGGAAAAATAGTGAAGAAATTAGATCAGTTGCTCAAGAATTAAGGGATATGCAAACAGCTACAAGAGAATCACTTAGAGGCGATATTAGTGCAGTCGGTAAACAATGCTCTGAAAAAGCAACACAGTTACGCGACGAGTTTAAATTGATGACAACAGAACTTTCGCGCACACTGGATACAAAAATAGACGCGAAATTCGACCAACAGAACAGTAAAATTGACGAACGTTTTAATCACCTCCTACAAAACAGTGATACGCGTTTCTGTAAATTCATACAGGAACAAAACAAAGTAAAACGACAAGTCATGGAAACTATTATTGCACAGAGACAGGAAGACAAACGTAAATTGTTTGCGAAAGCAAAAACATACGTAGACAACAATATTGCTACAGTGTCCGACGAAATTAACACCATCATACAGTTGGACACAGAATTATGTGATGAAATTTCCGATCTTAAATCGAAAACACACACACACACACAGTAGATTTTCAAACAGTGACCGACAGACTGAAACAATTAGAACTAACACAGGATTCCGATGTCATCAAAGCCGACGTTAAAAAATTGAACGAAACCACACGTAAATTACAAAAAACAGATTAATGCTTCTGACAATAAAAACGATGATCAGGTAAAAATACTGACTGAAAAATATGATGAATTGGCCAGTCGTATTGACGTTATTGAAAGTAATAATGATAACAAATCAGACGATACTTCACCGATTTCGCTTAACCAAACACCTGAATTCCAAAATTTACAGCAGACAATCAGTGAGATAGATTCGTCTAATAATACATTAGGTAGAAAATTGTCAACTTTACAGCAAGAGGTAACAGAGATGAAAAATGTTTCAGCGTTTAATACATCAAAGCAGACGCACTTTGCGAACATTTGTCAGACTCCCACAGCCAGTATAATTTAGGTAATTTACAGAGAGTACGTGACCTATATTTCGAACAGTCACAGACAAATAGATTCTCATACAATCGTGAACCTGTTCAGACATACAGAGACGATAATTTTGATTACAAACATTTTCTATCAGTGAGAAAATTTAAGGAATTTAAAAATGACAGAGCACAGGTATACGCTTTGATCTGGATACGACGATTTGCTCTTGAATTTTTACCAACATTTCGTGTAATGCAGAAACTACAGTTAGCATGGATACAGCAATTTATTTTTGAATTTTCACCGGCATTGCCTGTAACGCAAAAGCTAAAATTTATTTGCAGCGCGTAATAAACCTCAGGGGCTTCATTACACATTAATGAATATGTGCCGTAGCGTGCACAGGGCCCCGAGCCGTAGTACTGCTGTTTCATCTTTAGTTTTATGCACTGCTGCCTTCTCTTCTACTATCCTTTATATCTATCAAAACAGCTCTTTAACTATTGCTCTATCTAGGATTAAGAATGAGTAAAGAAAACCCGATATGACAAATTTTACCGAAAGTGACAGTTTTCATTAGACACTCTAGAAATGACAACCACGAGAGCTTTAATAACAGACAAAAAAATTTTAATCATCAGTATGTGTAAAATTAGCAGTAACAGCAAACATATTTTTGGTGACAATAGAGGTTTTTCTTCTCAACAGCAACAAAACCAGCCGGTTAGCATACCTAACCGACAATGTAATGCACAAGGTCAACCAAGCTTTAATGTTTCGCCGCGTGCACGTATAGTCTCAGCTCCAACAAATGGTAGCGCACAGCAACAAGGAAATAACTACGTACAGAAAACACACTATTTCAATTCCTATTGCAATGCGCCGTATAGAAATGACTGTCATGATAGACGTAAAAATAATGAACACAATTTTCAGTGTAAATTTAATAACAGTCGATCTCATCAGCAGCAAGATGATCAGCAACAACATTTTATCATGAATGAACCAGACAATAGGTGTCACCCATAGCGTAATACGTCAGGAAGAAATAACAGAATAGTACAAATAGTTGAAATGCCACATCATCCTCCTGCAAAATAATAACACGTCAGATAGAATTTGACTAGATACAGTACAGGTTGCATATTCCAGTAACGTAAGCAATAATTTTGATACGCAGAATCTTGTTCACGAGAATGTTATTTGAACCATCCTTTGTTGAATGCACCACTTTTATTGCACCCAGATCTTACTAGAAATTTTTCCATTGCCACCGACAGTTCTAACACCGCTTTAGGCGTACATATTTTTCAGGAAATTGAAGAAGTTTGCTCTACAGTAATTAAAAACATCGCATTTGCAAGTCGCATATTGTTGCCTGCTGAACGAAATTATTTTGTTACAGAGCTTGAAACATTATGTGTTGTATTGGCATTTACGAGATTTCGGCATTTTCTTTATGGAAGACATACCACCGTTTACACGGACCATAGAGCTATACAGTTTTTTAACTTTCTGCTAAATTTACTCATGACAGACGAAGCAGATGGAAACTTTATTTGCAGGAATTTAATTTCACAATTGTTCACATTCCCGGCACACAAAATATTGTAGCAGACGCACTTTCCCGTTCTCTTAACAACAATCAGCAAGACATCGCAACCAACTTCTGCAAAGCAAATTTCAGCGTCATGTACATTCAACAAGTTGCATTTGAAATTTTTATTTCGTCGTCATTACAAGACATAGCACAAGAGCAGAGTAAAGACAACGTGTGGAAAGAAATTAAACACCCTTGGCACTACACTGTACGCAATGACATTCTGTTTCGCCGCTCTCATCCTGACAGCAACAATTGGTTATTATGCATTCCAGATAAACTTGTTAACAAATTAATCTGGTATACTCATTTACGTTACGCACATTACGGAGCCAGAAAATGTTTTCTTATGCTGAGATAGAACTGTTATTTTACCAACATGAAGAACCGTATACGACGAGTTTTAGCGTCATGAAAATCTGCCAGAAAGCCAAATGAGACACGACTTCACATATTCCTCCATTACATCACATTGTACCTGTTAAATTGAGACATATGGCCGCTGTAGACATTTTTGGTCCGATTCCCAGAACTAATAGAGGTTTTTGCTACATCTTTGTCGCTGTTGAACTCACTTCAAAATTTGTTACCTTTACTTCGTTACGCAAAGCTACTGCTAAAACCGTTTCGAGAGCATTTGTAAAACATTTTCTATTTCATGTAGGGCATGTGTTGAAAGTAATTTCCGACAATGGATCACAGTTTCGATCTGCTATATGGACACGTATGTTACGAGCTAGAAACATTTCTCCGATCTATATATCCAGGTACCATGCTTCTTCGAACCCTTGTGAACGATTAATGAAAGAAATTGGTAAACTGTGTAGAATATACTGCCATAAAAGACATATTGATTGGGACACACACATACTCTCATTCCAGGATGTAATTAATTCCATACCAAATGAATCCACTATGCAATCTCCGTCTGTTAAACTGAAAAATGTGGAACCACCTAACAAAATTAAAGAATTAGTAACCTTTCCTACATCTCGTCGACTACGACACCATGAAATAATTGACATTGCGCTGAACAACATCAAACGTGCCGCAGAGCGCCGGAGAAGACAGCCAAAACAGGTTTGTATACGTCGTGACTTTCACATTGGACAGAAAATATTACTACGTACACACTATTTATCGAACAAAGGAAAAGGTAGGTGCAGTAAATTTGAACTTCTATACGCAGGTCCATATCGGATTCGCAGCATTCCTCACCCCAATGTTGTACACGTCGAAACTTTGAGAACCAGAAAATCCAAAGGAAACCACCACATATCGAATATTAAACCTTTTATTGAATGAAGATACTTTATGATTTAACATGCTGTAGTGCCATTTCCTATTTCTTTTTTTGACCACTTATGCATTTATATTCACATGAATACTTACTAATGATTGTCGTATTTTTCTTGGCAAGTGCCCAGCAAGGTAAGGTTAGCAGGTCGCTCTTCTTGTCGTTACCCATCAGACCGTGCATGTTTTTCCAGATGAATTTACACATTTTATGACCATTTATGCAATTATATTTATGTGACTACTTACTGATGATTGTCGCATTTTTCTGGGCAAGTGCCCGGCAAGGTAAGGTTAGCAGGTCGCTCTTCTTGTCGTTACACATCAGACCGTGCACATTTTTCCAGATAAATTTACGTATCTTATGAATAATTATGCAATTTTATCTAGTGACATATTAATTTTATTAAATTCTCTCTCCATTAAAGTCTTTAATTCTCGACTGTATTAACTACACAACATACAAGCTCAACACAAAGGTCACATTTCTTGTCATCATTTTTTATGTATGTACGATTGTTTCATGTTTTGTTTGTATGCACTATAAAATAGTTAAGATATATCAAACACCAGTTGACTTTGACATTTTTGCCTTATGATATCTCAACATCGTGACTATTTTTACATTTTTTTTTTTTTTGCTGCTACATTGTGATACACTGGGTACATTTTTGCCTCTGAACACTGTCTATGTTTTTCACATATTACGTTTTCTGTCATGCTATGCTGTATGCTGAATTATGTTACTATAAACCAGTTTTCATTTAATGGGTATATGAATTAAATGCAAGACTGTAATCTTTGTTCATTATTTTCTGAAAGAAATATCATGTAAAGGAAATAAATTAAACAGAAATGGGAATTTCACCTTCGGAAAGAACGAAAGAAAATGCAATACCTCATGAGGAAGAGTAAATGGATCAGAATTAACAAGCATTAACAAGAATATACTGTACAAATCGTAGAATATCAGTCTTAATTAATTTTTTCTTTCAGAATACAAGGCGATTGATGCAGGCTGTCAGATAGAACTACACATTTTAGTTTTAGTGAGGAAATATGCTAGAAATAAGGAATAATTGTATAATGAATAATGAAGTGACTTTTTTGCAGATGATAATGAATGATGATGAATAATGATGAAGAATATGCTACTATGGATAATGAAGTTTTTCTTTACAGAATAATAATGGAATTATGATAATATGGATAACGAAGTTTTTTCTTTACAGATGAGGATAATGTTGAAGTTCATGTATTTATGCTATGTAGTTATTTAAGTATTTGTTGCAGTTCGTTTTGACAGTATGTGTTATATTGCATAGTATGATGACTGAAGGTTTTGGAAAGGCCAGCTAGGGAACACACATATTTTTTATACACATTTCACTAACTGTTAATTCCAAGTTCACTACTTTTCAGCATAATATGCGTTTCTTCTTTCAGTTTAATAATCCATTTTTGTATATTTTGCAGGAGAAATTATTCATGAAATTAATGTGCTTTAAGCAGTTGTTCATTAAACCTATGTCATTTATGAATGTGATCACATATACTCTACTTGTTTCGTAACCTTGCTACAGCTGACTCATGACGAATGACGTTACACATCTTCATTTGCAGCAGTGACTCAAAAGCAAATATTTTCATTCCCCAGTAATTACCCAACGCAATGCATTGCTAGCACAAAAAAAATATTAAAAAAGATATAAATATAATGCTTTGTAACTGGCCAATGTCTGCCAATGATTACTATAATTAGATTAATTATGTGCATTATTATGTAATACTATGTCATTTATTAGCTCCTGTTTTCAATTATGACTTCTGATGGTTTGCAATTAGGCAATGAGTGCCAATGTTCTCTGTAAAACGTCTAATGAATATTATTATGTAATACTATGTCATTTATTAGCTCCTGTTTTCAATGATGACTTCTGATGGTTTGTAATTAGGCAATGAGTGCCAATGTTCTCAGTAAAACGTCTCATGAATATTATTATGTAACACTATGTCATTTATTAGCTCCTGTTTTCAATGATGACTTCTGATGGTTTGCAATTAGGCAATGAGTGCCGATGTTCTCTGTAAAACGATTTATGTACATTTTTCTGTAACACTATGTCATTTATTAGCTCCTGTTTTCAATGATGACTTCTGATGATTTGCAATTAGGTCATGAATGCCAATGTTCTCTGTAAAACTACTCATGTACACTATTCTGTAATACTATGTACATGGTACAGAAATGTTCAATAACTGGGCAATGAGTGCCACCCATTACTAGTGTAATTCTCAATGAAGACTAGTATGTGACTTAATGTCCTTCACCTTCTAACCTAATTACCAGGAATTACTGCAATATCCGTTTGTCCTGTATATCCGCACTAATTCTACGTTGGTGTACCAGACAAGAACGTAGTGTTGACACGACATGCTGTCCACCACCATGAGCGATGGAGATGCTATTATGCTCCCACTGTTTGGTGTACCTAATGTACTACCAAATGGATAACATGGAATATTACTACGGCATTTCAGTGTCTTGGCTACGCTGATTAATACTTCTGGGACAAGAACTTCAGATTGTCTCACTTGGTGTTGTGCTTCTGTAGAAAGATATGGACTTTCAGTGCAGCTGCGTGCAACTTAAAGTGCTACAACCATGACGCAATCCTTACCTCTCCTATCCTAATTCTTGTAACATAGTAAAAATCATTTTGTTATCATGATTTGTATTCATAAACCTATACATTTTGTGATTTGCTGATATGTTCTGAACTACAGTGCATGTGCACTTTTGTCATTTTGTTATCATGATTTGTACTCATTGCATATACATTTTTTGTGATTTGCTGATATGTTCTGTACTACTGTGCGTGTGCACTTTTGCCATTTGTGAATATGTTTTGTACTCATTGTATATATATTTTGTCATTGCCTGATATGTTCTGTACTCAGTGCATGTGCACTATATCTACTTCCTGTTCTGCACCTGTTGTTGTTGTTGTGGTCTTCAGTCCTGAGACTGGTTTGATGCAGCTCTCCATGCTACTCTATCCTGTGCAAGCTTCTTCACCTCCCAGTACCTACTGCAACCTACATCCTTCTGAATCTGCTTAGTGTATTGATCTCTTGGTCTCCCTCTACGATTTTTACCCTCCACGCTGCCCTCCAATGCTAAATTTGTGATCCCCTGATGCCTCAAAACATGTCCTACCAACCGATCCCTTCTTCTAGTCAAGTTGTGCCACAAACTTCTCTTCTCCCCAATCCTATTCAATACCTCCTCATTAGTTACGTGATCTACCCACCTTATCTTCAGCATTCTTCTGTAGCACCACATTTCGAAAGCTTCTATTCTCTTCTTGTCCAAACTCGTTATCGTCCATGTTTTACTTTCATACATGGCTACACTCCATACAAATACTTTCAGAAACGACTTCCTGACACTTAAATCTATACTCGATGTTAACAAATTTCTCTTCTTCAGAAACGCTTTCCTTGCCATTGCCAGTCTACATTTTATATCCTCTCTACTTCGACCATCATCAGTTATTTTACTCCCTAAATAGCAAAACTCCTCTACTACTTTAAGTGTCTCAATTCCTAATCTAATCCCCTCAGCATCACCCGATTTAATTTGACTACATTCCATTATCCTCGTTTTGTTTTTGTTGATGTTCATCTTATATCCTCCTTTCAAGACACTGTCCATTCCGTTCAACTGCTCTTCCAAGTCCTTTGCTGTCTCTGACAGAATTACAATGTCATCGGCGAAACTCAAAGTTTTTACTTCTTCTCCATGAATTTTAATACCTACTCCGAATTTTTCTTTTGTTTCCTTTACCGCTTGCTCAATATACATATTGAATAACATCGGGGAGAGGCTACAACCCTGTCTCACTCCTTTCCCAACCACTGCTTCCCTTTCATGCCCCTCGACTCTTATAACTGCCATCTGGTTTCTGTACAAATTGTAAATAGCCTTTCGCTCCCTGTATTTTACCCCTGCCACCTTCAGAATTTGAAAGAGAGTATTGCAGTCAACATTGTCAAAAGCTTTCTCTAAGTCTACAAATGCTAGAAACGTAGGTTTGGCTTTTCTTAATCTTTCTTCTAAGATAAGTCGTAAGGTTAGTATTGCCTCACGTGTTCCAACATTTCTACGGAATCCAAACTGATCCTCCCCGAGGTCCGCTTCTACCAGTTTTTCCATTCGTCTGTAAAGAATTCGCGTTAGTATTTTGCAGCTGTGACTTATTAAACTGATAGTTCGGTAATTTTCACATCTGTCAACACCTGATTTCTTTGGTATTGGAATTATTATATTCTTCTTGAAGTCTGTGGGTATTTCGCCTGTCTCATACATCTTGCTCACCAGATGGTAGAGTTTTGTCATGACTGGCTCTCCCAAGGCCATCAGTAGTTCTAATGGAATGTTGTCTGCTCCCGGGGCCTTGTTTCGACTCAGGTCTTTCAGTGCTCTGTCAAACTCTTCACGCAGTATCTTATTTCCCATTTCATCTTCATCTACATCCTCTTCCATTTCCATAATACTGTCCTCAAGTACATCGCCCTTGTATAAACCCTCTATATACTCCTTCCACCTTTCTGCCTTCCCTTCTTTGCTTAGAACTGGGTTGCCATCTGAGCTCTTGATATTCATACAAGTGGTTCTCTTCTCTCGAACGGTCTCTTTAATTTTCCTGTAGGCAGTATCTATCTTACCCCTAGTGAGACAAACCTCTACATCCTTACATTTGTCTTCTAGCCATCCCTGCTTAGCCATTTTGCACTTTCTGTCGATCTCATTTTTGAGACGTCTGTATTCCCTTTTGCCTGCTTCATTTACTGCATTTTTATATTTACTCCTTTGATCAATTAAATTCAATATTTCTTCTGTTACCCAAGGATTTCTATTAGCCCTCATCTTTTTACCTACTTGATCCTCTGCTGCCTTCACTACTTCATCCCTCAGAGCTACCCATTCTTCTTCTACTGTATTTCTTTCCCCCACTCCTGTCAATTGTTCCCTTATGCTCTCCCTGAAACTCTCTACAACCTCTGGTTCTTTCAGTTCATCCAGGTCCCATCTCCTTAAATTCCCACCTTTTTGCAGTTTCTTCAGTTTCAATCTGCAGTTCATAACCAATAGATTGTGGTCAGAATCCACATCTGCCCCTGGAAATGTCTTACAATTTAAAACCTGGTTCCTAAATCTCTGTCTTACCATTATATAATCTATCTGATACCTATTAGTATCTCCAGGATTCTTCCAGGTATACAACCTTCTTTTATGATTCTTGAACCAAGTGTTAGCTATGATTAAGTTATGCTCTGTGCAAAATTCTACAAGGCGGCTTCCTCTTTCATTTCTTCCCCCCAATCCATATTCACCTACTACGTTTCCTTCTCTCCCTTTTCCTACTGACGAATTCCAGTCACCCATGACTATTAAATTTTCGTCTCCCTTCACTACCTGAATAATTTCTTTTATCTCGTCATACATTTCATCAATTTCTTCATCGTCTGCAGAGCTAGTTGGCATATAAACTTGTACTACTGTAGTAGGCATGGGCTTTGTGTCTATCTTGGCCACAATAATGCGTTCACTATGCTGTTTGTAGTAGCTAACCCGCACTCCTATTTTTTTATTCATTATTAAACCTACTCCTGCATTACCCCTATTTGATTTTGTATTTATAACCCTGTAATCACCAGACCAAAAGTCTTGTTCCTCCTGCCACCGAACTTCACTAATTCCCACTATATCTAACTTTAACCTATCCATTTCCCTTTTTAAATTTTCTAACCTACCTGCCCGATTAAGGGATCTGACATTCCACGCTCCGATCCGTAGAATGCCAGTTTTCTTTCTCCTGATAACGACGTCCTCTTGAGTAGTCCCCGCCCGGAGATCCGAATGGGGGACTATTTTACCTCCGGAATATTTTACCCAAGAGGACGCCATCATCATTTAATCATACAGTAAAGCCGCATGTGCTCGGGAAAAATTACGGCTGTAGCTTCCCCTTGCTTTCAGCCGTTCGCAGTACCAGCACAGCAAGGCCGTTTTGGTTAATGTTACAAGGCCAGATCAGTCAATCATCCAGACTGTTGCCCCTGCAACTACTGAAAAGGCTGCTGCCCCTCTTCAGGAACCACATGTTTGTCTGGCCTCTCAACAGATACCCCTCCGTTGTGGTTGCACCTACGGTACGGCCATCTGTATCGCTGAGGCACGCAAGCCTCCCCACCAACGGCAAGGTCCATGGTTCATGCACCTATATATCTGTATATATTCTGTGATTGTGAAGTTAATTAATTATGAAAAATTTGTTGCTCATGGTAAGTCCAATTGACTCACCATCGCTGCCAAATTTTTGTCCCCCCCCCCCCCTAGTGGAGGGTTATGTAAGGCGTATGCTTCGCCCTTCGCCGGTGATGGGCGAAGCATGACAGAATCTCTGACCAGAGAGTAGTTTATCGTTTGCTGTTGCTAGTCTGCGCTTGACCGCGCGAGTGTTCACTTGCACTCTGTCTGCAGTAGTGACTTGTACTCTGTCCTCTGTCTGTAGTAGTAGTCAGTCGGCAGTAGTAGTAGCGAGTGGACGGTTGTACTGAGCGGGCGTCGGCATGCGTCGACAGCGTGCTCTTCTTGTGACTCTGATCAGGATTGTGGTGGACGATGAGTATTGTTGTAGAAGGTAATGAAGCAGCATTGCGCATATTTAATAATGTATGTTAATTGTAATTTAATTTGTTCAGAAATAAATGCCCCAATAATAATTTTTTATAAAGTAACTCTTTTAAAGAAAAACATTCATTTCAATTTAAAGAATATTTGCTATGCATTTCCTCCAAGAATCAAAATTAAATATACGCCAGCATTGCACGAAGCTGTGTCGATAAATCAGAGCAGATATAAATGCAGTTTTTATTGAGGTAAGAGTTTTTGCTTTTTTATTCAGAGTACAGGGCCGAAGGTCAGCGCTGCTGTCCTTATAAAATTTATCAGGTTTAATTATTTCACAGGGCCGAAGGTCAGCGCTGCTGTCCTTATAAATTTTATCAGGTTTAATTATTTCTGTTCAGATGTTACATTGAGTTCATGGTTCATTATCTAATTAATATTATTGTGGATTTATGATCAATCATCATTCCGTAATTTTGTGGGGAGTTTACATTTGGGCCATTATTATTCTTTAATTTTGCAAGGAGGTTACGCTTGGTTCATTATCATTGTTATATACTTCTGCGGGGATGTTACACTGTGCTGCTAACAGTAGGACTGTATAAGTCAGTGGTTGCTAGATGACGTAATTTCACGCGAATATACAACTGAGCATAAAAGGAAGATGTTGTCATAATTTGCACTTCATAAGAACACGACGAGTGCATTTCTCCATATTAAAAAAAAAAAATATTACCTTTGAAAAAGAATGGAAAAGCATTTGCGGGCTCCATAATGACTTTAACTGAGATATATGTACCACAAAAGATTGTTAAGTAGATGCTTGGGAATGCAAGCAAGCCATGTGGGACAGACTGGAGTTAACCTTTTAAACAAGGTGTTATTCCGAACAAGATGGCAGAGTCTGATATAGGGTTTGGTTTTGTCACGCCATTGCCGTTTGATGTCTTTCCAGATCGGATCCTTGTCTTTCTCTTAGCAATGTTGGCCATCACCGAAGAAATAAAGTTTTCCATAGCTACCTGTTGAATGTATAACACACTGAAGTTGGTGTGGCATAGTTCTGTTGAAGAACCAGACGGAGTATCATCAAGTGAGCGAGACAATACATCTGCGACAATATTGGCAACACTGGGAATGTAGATTACCGTAAAGCGTAATTCTTGTAAACACATAGCCCAACAAAGTAAACGCTCATGAGTAAGTTTTGCTGTCATAAGAAATTTCAACACTCTGTGGTCAGTATAAATCTTGGTATGTCTGCGAAATAAGAAGTGACGGAATTTGGAAATGGCCCAGATGACTGCTAAACAAATGGCTCTGAGCACTATGGGACTTAACATCTGAGTTCATCAGTCATCTAGAACTTAGAACAACTGAAACCTAACTAACCTAAGGACATCACACACTTCCATGCCGGAGGCAGGATTTAAACCGGCGACCGTAGCAGTCGCGCGGTTCCCGACTGTAGCGCCTAGAACCGCTCGGCTACCCCGGCCGGCTGACTGCTAAACATTAAAGTTCTGTTATAGGATAATTAAGTTCAGCTGGAGACAGGATGCGGTTAGGGAGAGCAATGCTTTTCTTAACAACAATGCCGTTTTTTTCGATCTCTTGAGACACCAACGGCCGTTTTAGAACTGTCAATGGCCAAACAGAAGTCACATGAAAGATCAGGATGAGAAAATAGAGGAGCGTTCAATAAAGCTAGTTTTAAATTTATGAACTCTTTTTGAGCTTGGTCATCCTACAACCAGTTGAAGTTTTTGCCGCTACGTTGGCACAAACGTGAGGTATCGAGTGCCTTGTAGCACACAAAACGACGGAAAAAATTTACCAAACCGAGAAAACTTCTGACTTGAAGTTGGGAAGTGGGTGTGGTGATGTCACGAATAGCTTGCTACTTATCCGGGTCAGGTTCAATGCCAGAAACAGATATGATGTGACCTAAAAATCTGATGTTAGATTTTCCGAATTCAGATTTTCTCATGTTTACTGTAACACCGTGATCAGAAAAAGACTTGTAACCAAGAATTCAATGTATCATTGTGCCCACCCCAGGGCTTCTCAGATAAGATAATATGATCGACATAAGTGGTAATATTATTTTTCAAATGCTCCGGTAAAATAGAATTTAAACCTCTGATGAATGCTTCAGACGAAATGTTTAATCCAAAAGGAAGTTTACGGAACTGATAGCATATGCCAAAACAGAGGAAGGAGGTATATTTGTGGAATTAGCGTGCAATTCAACCTGTCAGCAACTAGCTTTTACTTTCAGGGAGGAGAAAAATGTGACGCCATGAAATTTCTGAAGAATCTCTTGCAAGGTTTGCTGTCTATTGGTTTCTGGTATAATAATGTCGTTAATTTGCTCGAAACGAGAACTAGCCTCAGTGAACCACCTTTCTTTCACCCGGCATGATGCGGACTGTTATAATGGCTGGCCGCCGGCTGAATAATACCTTGTTGAAGGATGTAATTAATTTCTTGTTTAACTTCCTGACGATAAACAAAAGTAATGGTGTAGTGTCGTCCAATTAAAGCATTGTGTGGCTTAACTTGAAATTCATAAAGAAAACCACGAATAGTGCCAGGTACATTATCAAAAACATGAGCGGGAGTTTGTAAGACTTCCTGTAATTGTTGATTACGAAAATCAGAGGTGGCTTTACAATTGTCAGCTTTGTTCTAAATCGTGTCGAAAATGTGAATCACATTGTCGTTATCGTTGTGCTGACAGTTCTGGTCAGCAGAATTAAATAGTGTGGTGTACCAGTCGATATTTCTATTTGAAGAAAGAAAATGCAGGCGATTGATGTCTTCTTCCTCGCTACAGAGGCTCTGATCAAAACTTACATATTTCATATTGTCGTCGTTCTGTAATGTAATACAAGAGTTTTTAAAATCTAGCACTGCTTGATGTTTGTTTAAGAAATCGATGCCCAAAGTGACCTCAGTTGTTAGTAGTGGAACGAGAAGAAAGTTGGTGAGAGAGTGTGACCTTGAGTAGAAAATTGTAAATGAGTTTGTGATTTGACTTGAACGCTTTTACCAGGTACAGCACCTTTTATTTTGATTTTGTTGACAGGTGACATCGGATAAGAATAAACAGAATTGCAGCGGTTGAATGGTGCGTCACTCATGACAGTAACGGGAGAACCATAATCCAGAACTACTTATAATACGTGTTTGCCAACTTGCATGGTAATAACGGGACGATAAAAATGCTTCGGAGGCTGTTAAGTTTCACGTAACAGTAAACCCCTGATGTCTTATAAGCGGATCATACGCTTCATAATGTGTGCAGAATGCGATGTACCATGTGCTGGTACAGCGTCGGTATCATCTGACGCCTGGTTCGCTAGTCATTGCTGCGTAGCTTCTGCACCGCTCGATGCGTTGGCAGATGCAACTTCAATGATCTGAACGTTGAGCTGGGATTCTGAGTGATTTTGATTACCTTGACGTGGATGAATATGTGAATCTGGTTCATTTAAGAATAAAGACTGCTTGTTATTAAAGTGCCTTTATTCCTGTAATAATGATTAAAACTTCTATTTCCCTGCTTATTCCCATTGTGACCTTGAAAATGCTGGGCATTATCATGAGAGTTTTGCTGGTACGGCTGTAGTTACAGAAAGTGTTCCTGTGTATAAAATAATTACCAGAGTCATTTTGCTATAATGATTGCTGCTGTGACGGCTGTTACGGCAAAGGGTGATTTATGCGCTGTCTGGAATTAACATACTGCTGACTAGCCTGTTCAAAATTGTAATTCTGCTTGTAATTGTGGTAGTTATTAGGAAGACTCTGGTTCTGCTGAAAATGTTGCTGATTGTCAGTAAAATTCTGATTGTTGGTGTCAAATTTTCTGTTACGTCTTTCATTCCCAAAATAGCTACTCTTATTGTGGTTGGAAAACGTACCAGAATGACCACTGTTTTGTTTGTAGTGAAAGTTGTTAGTTAAGTTAGTTATTATTTTTCTGATCGAAAACGATTGATCTGTCTATAGTAATTGTAAAACGTCACGATAAGCACGTATGTTAGATGTTTGTTGACCTGTTCTTAACGCACATTTCAAATGTCCTCAAGTTTTGAAATACAGAGGTGGATCAAACCTGACGGGCTGAATGGCTCACGTAAATGCTGGTTTTGTTGTACCATGTATTCAAAGTATTGGCTCAAATGGCTCTGAGCACTATGGGACTCAACTGCTGTGGTTATCAGTCCCCTAGAACTTAGAACTACTTAAACCTAACTAACCTAAGGACATCACACACATCCATGCCCGAGGCAGGATTCGAACCTGCGACCGTAGCAGTCGCACGGTTCCGGACTGCGCGCCTAGAACCGCGAGACCACCGCGGCCGGTATTCAAAGTATTGTATTAATGTTTCAAAATCGAGTTGTTGAAGTTCGGTAAATTTATCAGTTTGTATTTTACAGCGCGCTGTGTCGTCCCAGACCAGTACGCTGCGAGGAAAGTGCTTTGAAATTCTTCAGCAGAAAACATTGGCATGCAATAGGTCCCATTCTTGTTGACCATTCACCTTCCAAGAAGCTACAAATAAATTCTAATTTATGAGAGACGGGCCAGTTTGGCGGAAAAGAAAAGGTAAATTGCTGAATTCAGTTTAAGGGATGTAAGCAATTAGGACCATTACGAAACACTTTGAATTTCCTGACAGATAAAAAATGCTAGTAGTCAGATCCGTCGGTTTTAAAATTATCAAAAAATATTGTCGTCTGAAAAAAGTGCAGGAGTAGTCATGTAATTGCAAAAAGTCTTTTTCTCTCACCGGTTTAGCAAGCTGAGGTTGCGAAGAATGCTCATATTCTGATCGATACAATGTATGGCAAAACTGGGTTAGCAGTCCAGAGACATTGCATCGTCCTTATTGTCAAACAAGCGAGCGTTATGATTATTAAGTTCGGGTTTGATTTGACGATTAATTTGCATCTGTCCCTGTCGAAAGTTTTCACGTCTTTGAAATATTTCAGCGTCAACGAAGTGTACCTGTTTTGTACCTTCATGGGGATTGACTTGATTTATTTTAATTGTGCTACTTTGTCAGCGAGCTCATCATATTCAGCTTTCAGGTTGTCGTATTGGCCGTGAATTTTGGTATATCATGAGTGACTTTAACTGTAAAGCATGACCACGCGTTTTCTTTTGCAGAGTAACAACAATTTCATTGGGTACCGACTTTCTAGTTTTAGCAATAAGTAGTGCTTTGTCCTGCCGCAGAGTTTAAGAAATGGTATTAAGTTCTTCATCAATGCCGGCCGATGTGGCCGTGAAGTTCTAGGCGCTTCAGTCTGAAACCGCGTGACCGTTACGGTCGCAGGTTCGAATACTGCCTTGGGCATGGATGTGTGTGATGTCCTTAGGTTAGTTCGCTTTAAGTAGTTCAAAGTTCTAGGGGACTGATGACCACAGATGTTAAGTCCCATAATGCTCAGAGCCATTTGAACCATTTGTTCATCAATGGCTGCTCCTTTGTCTGACACGTTGATTAAGGCTGTCATGAGCTGTATTTAGTTCCCTTAAACGAGATATGACTTTGGTAACCTCTGTTGAAATAACATTTATACGGTCTGCTAACGTTTTGTGGCTGTCTTTTAATTCGTCAGAGAGTGCAGTCTGATTGTCACGGAGCGGATCTAAAGATTTATTTTGCTCTTAGAATTTGTGATTAAGCACTTCGATATGGGCAGCCCGTTCTAACATCACTGTAAGAGATCCATGACTTTTAGTACATTCATCATTAAGTTCTTGAAATTGCTTTGTAAGGGACTCGTTACTGTTTTTAAGGTAGCCAAAATGAGTGTACTGTTAATCAAAACGAGAGGATTGTTCGTCAAAAGTAGTGGATGCTTCATAAAAAAAGAGTGGATTGTTCATCAAAACGTTCATTATTCTGTTTTAGCATTTACCCTGAACTGAAACAAAACGATGGAACTGAGCTTGCGGCAAGAAATTCACATTACCTGAAGGCAAATGAAGCTGTTGTATGACAGTTCTGTCAGAAAAATTCCGTAAAGACTGGTTGTCGCATTTTGGCAAAGATAGAGAATATTCCATAGTTATTTGTGTGATGTTGGTATTCTCTGAAAATAAAATATCAGAATTACCACAAACATTATTATCTGAAAGCTGAATGCTGACTCCTGTCAGTATCAAGAGTGTCAACAATGTTCGTAACTTGACTATCCGGTTGCAAAGACACAGCGTCTTGCATTATTACGTCAGAAATATAATTAGTATTAGTAGCAACAGAATGATCAGCAAAGGTATTGTTGCTGTCGGTTGCATATTGCAAATCAGATTTTAGCGAATTCATCGTAGTGCTTGAATTGCTGACAAACGTATCACGCAGCATGATAATAGAGAAACGTAAAAACAAATCACAACGTCACAGATGTAAAAGACAACGTCGAGAACAATAACATCAAAGCTGCAAGGCAAAACACAGTATTAGAAAAATATGTGTTGAGTTCAAGTACAATAATTATCAAGTTAAGACAGAGCAGTATACTATACCTGACTGTTTCTCAAAATATTCCTACGTCGCCAGAGCTATACGAGGACATCCTATGTGAAAATTATATTTTAAATATGTAAACTATGGACTGAGGTATACTGTTTCTGACTGTAAGTCTGAACTGTAATAATCAATCAACTGTTGTAAAGTGAAGCCATAGCTGCACTAAAATAGTAATTATTGGTCGAAATGAAAATGGATATGTTTCATACTGTAAAAGTTAGCAATCAGACTGCAAGAATTTTGAGCAGTGTAAACTGCCTGAATAATTAACTTGGACATGAAACCTAGAGTAATTAGCTTTGCAAAATTTGATAACAAAACTTGTCTCTGAATAACATAAGTTGGCTCTATTCTGCGCAAATCTGGATAACGCGTTGCACTACTGCTCTGTCTTACGTGCCACTGTACTAAAGCTGCAAATTACGGTATCTACACAGAGACACTCGAGAGGTGCAATGAGTTCTCTGATAACTGCATATCGAACATACGTGGTTGGATCACCCATTAAAAAGAATTCTAAGAGGAAGTTTGGTAAGAAAATGAAATATACGCATAAATGACAAACACTCTGTTTTTTTGTACATTGAGAAAAAGTGCTCAAAGCAGATGTTAAATTTACTGAACATTCAAACAATACACTTTCCTCTCTCTCGAATCTAACGACTTTCAGCACAATAACCGAGCTCGTTCGATGGCGCAGCAACAGTGAAAAAAATAACATCATTGTTGTATTTATGTGACATTCCATTAGATTTCCTCCTTCACAACTCAGTTTCGTAATCATGTCGATTGAACAAATTGAGTGACTGAGACATTAAATTTGAATCATAACATTGCAATAGCTTCCTCACTAACACTGGATAACAATATTATCATCCTAACTCTAACACAGTTGAACTTCGCCTCTATCTCTCTAAAGCTAAACAATGTCAGCTCCACTGCACCCTCGCGCAGCTCAATGATGTTAGCTTTACTTCTACGATACAGCTTACAACATCGCTGTTCGTTCACAATCGATTCAGATACCAAACATTCATATACCAAAATTATACATGTCACCTATCAAGCCTCATAGTGCTCTCAAGGTAGTAGTGCCTGAAGGTTCCGGCAATTGAAGCGGAATTTTATGCTATAAATATGTTTCTCGGATGATCAAATATTTAATACTTTCCAGTTTACAGATAATCAAACTTTAACTTTTTTTTGAATTTTATCCATATTTTGCAGCTTTAAACGTGACTGTAAACAATAAACTAAAGTTATGAATTAAAAAACCTCAAACATTTTCGTGACAAGAATATGCATTTCATTTCATTCAAGAGAACAAATAAAGGATGTATTAAGACGAATTACACCTGAAGATGGATCCACAGTGTCCGAAATGCATCGTGTACTGAATTAAACACGAAAAAGTGTGACTGTTGGCGTTTTTTGAAACTTTAAAAAATGGTTCAAATGGCTCTGAGCACTATGGGACTTAACATCTATGGTCATCAGTCCCCTAGAACTTAGAACTACTTAAACCTAACTAACCTAAGGACAGTACACAACACCCAGCCATCACGAGGCAGAGAAAATCCCTGACCCCGCGGGGAATCGAACCCGGGCGTTGCTATCCTGAGTGAATAAGAACAAGGACTACATGACCTGAGGAATGAAATGAACAGTCTAATAAGTACAGAATAGTACTCAGAGTAAATCGAAGGAAGATGAAAGTAATTAGAAGTAGCAGAAATGAGAACAGCGAGAAACTTAACATCAGGATTGATGGTCACGCAGTAGATGAAGTTAAGAAATGCTACTACCTAGGTTGCAACATAAGAAACAACGGACAGAGCATGGAGGACATCAAAATCAGACTAGCAGTGGAAAAAAGTGCATTCTCGCCAACAGAAATCTCTTAGTATTAAACATATGTCTTAATTTTAGGAAGAAATTTCTGAGAATGTATGTTTGAGCACAGAATTGTATGGCAGTGAAACAAGGACTCTGGAGAACGGGAACAGAAGAGAATCGAAGCATTTGAGATGTGTGCTACAGGCTAATAGTGAAAACTAGGGGACTGACGAGGTAAGGAAGAGGTTCTGCGCAGAATTGGAGAAGGAAGGAACTGACAAGGAGAAGGGATAGGATAATAGGGCATCTGTTAAGACATCGGGGAAATACTTCCACATTACTATAGGGACCTGTACATGGCAACAACTGTAGATAAGAGAGTGGTTGGAATACATCCAGCAAATAATTGAGTACATAAGTCACAAGCGCTTCTCAAAGATGAAGAGGTTGACACCGGAGAGTAATTAGTGGCGGTTCACTGGCAGAGGAATGAAGATCTCTAAATAGGACAACGACAGACGTTGGAAAGAAACACCCAGGCGCAAGGAAGGTAACAGCGAAGAAACCGTGGGCAACAGGAGTACACCACAAGATTGGTGAGAGGAGGAACTGAAAAAATTATTGACAGTTGAAGGAAAGTCAGAAAAGTAGAAATCCAAGTCACTTATGAATGAAGTAAATAAGGTAAACTCAGAAGAGACGCCGCACATTTTCAGAAATTAATTTTATCACTACATAAAAACTTAAATCGTAGTAAATATATACAAGTTTGGTGTATTGTATATTGCACATTGTTACATAAATTATCGTATTACAAAAATAGCTTTTAAGAAAGGAACATTCTTTTGAAATACAATGGCTTGTAAGTTTCAAGAAAATTGCTTTGGCGGGCAAGGTGCTACAGAAGGAAGGGACAAATGGGCAATTGCAAAAGGCACTGAAAATGACGTTCATATTACCTTTTTCTTTTCTTTTTAAAACGCACATACAACACATTTTCTCATAGAGAGTGCTATATTCATGAAGCCATCTAGAACATGTTACATATTGAATCCAGGCAGATGCAGAAGACTTCTCTTGATAAATTTAAGGACACTCTACACATTCGCCGGCTGTTGTGGCCTGAGTGGTTCTAGCCGCTTCAGTCCCGAACCACGCTGCTGCTACGGCCGCTGGTTCGAATCCTGCCTCGAACATGGATGTGTGTGATGTACTTAGGTTAGTTAGGTTTAAGTAGCTCTGAGGCTAGGGGACCGATGACCTCAGATGTTAAGTCCCATAGTGCTCAGAGCCATTTGAACCATTCTGAACTCTACACATTCCTTTTTTTTTTAATTTAATTCACCGAAGGGGTTATTGAATAGGGAAATATTGTCGCAGATGAAGCCGAGTGGCACCGTGGTGTAGCGGTTATGATATTAAACAGTTGCAAGAAGGGTCGTGAGTTCAAAACTCATTTGAACTGTACAATTTTGATTTCTATATTCGGTTCGAGTACATTCTAGAAGTATCGACAAATGTCAAGAATCATTCTAAAATGGCTCTGAGCACTATGGGACTCAACTGCTGAGGTCATTAGTCCCCTAGAACTTAGAACTAGTTAAACCTAACTAACCTAAGGACAGCACAAACATCCATGCCCGAGGCAGGATTCGAACCTGCGACCGTAGCGGTCCTGCGGTTCCAGACTGCAGCGCCTTTAACCGCACGGCCACTTCGGCCGGCAAGAATCATTCTACTGGAATGTTCTGTAGCTGTATAAACTGTATGTGTTCTGGCCGGAGGCAGTTCGTTTCGTGCTCTTGCATGTGCAAGTGCTGAATAAAACTTCGTTAAGTGAAGTTAGTGTTCGTCATTCATCTAATTACACCTTCTTCTACGTGACATTATTCTGGTGGTGACACTGGGTATTGCCACTTGGTATAGCGCACATTGTCTACGACACAGTGGCTCCCATTAGGCCACGACAGAGCTGCCGTTTACGGGGCGAGAAACCCGAGTACGAGCCATATTCAACAGATCGCAACCTATCGGAGACAGAAGAAGAAGAGGACGTTACGGTGACAGCAACTGTGTGCGACCACATGAGACATCCTTCCGGGTTCTCTGGCGACGATGGCCAAGATCCAAACAAGTGGCTGAAGGTCTATGAGCGTATAGCCAAATTTAATAAATGGGATAACACCGTGTGTTTGGCTGACGTATTTTTCTACTTGGAGGACACTGCCAAGCAACGAGGAGAAGTTCACAAGCTAGGAAGTATTCCAGGCAGAACTGCGCAAGTATTTCGACGACACACAACGACAGAAGTGCAAGGCTGAAGATAAAGTGCAGGGCACAGCGTCCAGGAAAACTGCAGCATCCTACATTCAAGATGTCTTGGAGCTGTGTAAAATAGTGGATCGTAGAATGAAGGAGGAACATAAGGTTGCACATCTCATGAAGGGTGTTGCTGAGGACATGTATCAAGCCATACTCCTGAAGGAGGTTTCGACAGCAGACGACTTCATAAAATGGTGCCATAGGAGAAAGGCAGTTCCTCAGAAACCACCTGGACGAATCATACCAGTTGCACCAGCCATAACGCCTTTCCAACGTGTTGGGATTAGCCTCCTCGGACGATTTCCAACATCTGCTAGTGGCAATAGATGGATTATTGTTTGCACTTATTATCTGACACGTTATACCATCACGAAAGCCGTGAAAACTGCCGAAGCATCCGAGGTAGACAAATTCATCGTGGAAGACATTGTATTAAAACACGGTGACCTAAGGTCGTTAATTACAGATCGAGGGAAAGTTTTTCAATCTAAACTTGTGACAGAGAGAAACCGTCGGTGCAACAAAACTCATCACATGACGAATGCCTACCATCCGCAAACTAATGGGCTTACTGAACGCCTTAATAAGACCTTGGTCGACGTGCTACCGATGTTCGTCATTGTAGAGAAGAGCAACAACACCGCGAAACAAGACACTACAGGATTTACGCCTTTTTTCTTGGTGCATGGGCATGTGGCGACTACGACGTTGGACACTGCGGGTCCGTTACATCCTGATGACCAAAATGGCTCTGGGCACTATGGGACTTAACATCTATGGCCATCAGTCCCCTAGAACTTTGAACTACTTAAACCTAACTAACCTAAGGACAGCACACAACACCCAGTCATCACGAGGCAGAGAAAATCCCTGACCCCGGCGGGAATCGAACCCGGGAACCCGGGCGTGGGAAGCGAGAACGCTACCGCACGACCACGAGCTGCGGATTCCTGATGACATGTCCGAAAGAACAGACACCATACCCATATAGAATAAGTTATGCGTTTTCTTTTCGGACCATCCCAGACTTCTCTGAACCGCCATTAAAAAATATCCATGCAACATCTAAGTGATAGGGACCATGATGGATGAAGGAAGCACTGCTTGGGGCAAAAAACACGAGCTATCTAGTTAGGAATGTTTTAAACATTTTCTCTGTAATGAAATTTTCACTCTACAGCGGAGTGTGCGCTGATATTAAACTTCCTGGAAGATTAAAACTGTGTGCCGCACCGAGACTCGAACTCGGGACCTTTACCTTTCGCGGGCAAGTGCTCTACCGACTTTTTTTTTTTTTTTTTTTTTAGATTTTACGCGAATCTCCGCCCTTACTGTCAGATCAATACAAGACAATGACGCTACCCATTACACGATATTTTTTACAAAAAATAAAATAGAAATAAAAACGCGGTTCCTCCGCTTTATGGTCCAACAACGCGACCACTTTTTTTTTTTTTTTTTTTTTTTTTTTTTTTTGGAACAGGAAGGCTGGGTAAACAAACAATCTTTATTCGTACAATTGTGCCGTCCTAGGGATAAGAAAAGCATCGAGACAGCAAAAACAATCAACGTAAAGGCCGCCCTCTTTTTTCTTTTTTTTTAACATGAATAAAGTAAATGACAATCCTAGTCACGGGCGAGAGTGAAAATCAACTCGGGACCTTTGCCATCGCGGGCAAGTGCTCTACCGACTGAGCTACCCAAGCACGACTCACGCCCCGTCCTCACAGCTTTAATTTCGCCAGTACCTCGTCTCCTACCTTCGAAACATCCCCCTGGCTGTGGCTAAGCCATGTCTCCGCAATATTCCTTCCAGGAGTGCTAGTTCTGCAAGGTACGCAGGAGAGCTTCTGTGAAGTTTGGAAGGTAGGAGACGAGGTACTGGCGGAATTAAAGCTGTGAGGACGGAGCGTGAGTCGTGCTTGGGTAGCTCAGTCGGTAGAGCACTTGTCCGCGAAAGGCAAAGGTCCCGAGTTCGAGTCTCGGCCTGGCACACAGTTTTAATCTGCCAGGAAGTTTCATTTCTCCGTAATTTGGAACCTGGGTTACCGAGAACGCTATCGCACTGAAATAGTGTTTTGTGAAAAAATTGCCCTTACAGCATTAGACATTTCACTTTTCATTGACTGACTCCTATTATTTCCAAGAGTATGTGCTAAAATGAAAGTCCTGGAAGATATTCTCATCATCTTAGACATCTTAGGAATACCTAAAGACACCATTATGGTACAGAATTTATTAACTGAACAAAATGAGCTGCTTTTGAAAAAGCCTAACCACTGAATTTCTTCATAGTAGATGAATTGTCCGATGCTGTTGAGACTGTCACAGTAGAAAGTGCCATTTTTCTTCATTTTAAGTGGCATGATGTAATGAATTAGAAATGCATGAGCAGAAATGCTACGTATTCAGTTCAGTTTGGAATGATGTTCCCAGTAGACGTTAATTATAATTATATATGCCAGATGCTCAGAGCAAAGATGACGCATCAATAATATGGAAGCAGTTGAGCTATGTATCCATGAATGGATAAGTTACCTACCGAATATCCGTAACACTGTCTTATTCCTGCTCATGCTATTTAACTATAGTTCTAATGGGAACTAGCTGATAAACTCTCTTGTCGGAGCACGAAACAGGCGAATATATTCGTCTGGTAAAGACTGAAAAGTGCTGAGCCAACTGCCTCAACACTCGTTTAGTGTTGCCATATTAACATATTCACGATCTTTTAACACAGAACATTCTAAATTATTTTACCCAGTTTCTCTTCATACTCAGTATATTCCTTTCTCTGACACTGTCTAGAAACGTCTTTAACTGTTTCCTTTTTCTTCCCTTGACTTAAAATATATCTCACCGCTATGGTCGCCTCTCTCACTTACATTGCTTTCTTTTGCCTTTCTTTCCCAATACCACCGTCTCCACTACACTTCGACAGCTCAAAAATTCTTCGCCTACATCCACATGTTTAAAATTGCATTCCAAAATGCACCATGCTGTATACATACTTAGGTCTCTGAGGACGAGACCTCCCCAGCCGGTTTATGGGCTGCACCCAATTTGAATATTTAATTTACAATGTTTTGCCTCTATTCTTCCCTCACTGTTTCTATCTCCCTCCATTTCTATTTCTTTTTATTGCTACTGTCTCTCACTGACCATAAGTGCCTCCTCTCTCTCTTTGGCTCTCACTGCTATTCTCTCTACCGATTTTTGTCTCTCTTTAGCTGGTGCTTTCTCTCTCCGACCATCTCTGTCTCCTCTCTCTCCCACCGTCACTGTCCCCGTGCTACTATCTTTCGGTGCAGATAAGCGCGAATATATTCACATTTCAAAAAATTTTTAATGTCGAAGGAAAAATGAGGGTATAGGCAGCTGCTTCCCCACTTTTCTGTCAAAATCTTTTAAGGAGGAACATTGCTGTGCTCCGACAGGAGCATTTGCTCCTGGTTTCATTTATTTCCCTTATATAACAAGGTGTGAGGCTTCTATGCAATGAACTATGTCAGTCAATAAAGTTTCGACAGTTTATTTATACATTTGGACACGTTTATATACTCTGACGCAAGTAAACAGCAAATAAACATGCAAAATATCAGCTTAACAGGAAGTTGTTTTACATTTTTATGGAAACCTTACTCATCCATCGCATTGTATCTTAAAAGGATGAAACTTTTATTAGAAATATTTTACTAGTTTAGTAGCTTTTGCAGTTATACGTAGTTTATGGCAGTCATTTTAAGTTCGTTCCCGGTATTTTAAGGCCGGTTTTAGTCAATGTTTTTGTCACTGAATTATTACTTTGCGCATATTTTTATAGGCGTGAAGTGCCTAGACTGTGTGCTATTAATTTTTACTGGTGAAAAAATACTGACAAGAAATATAGTTTGCTGACGACGTAACACTTGTGATGACTCTAGAGACTGTGCCATGTGTTCACTACATCAATTAAAACGTTGACTTGAAAGCTCTGGAACCCGGCAACAAAGTTCCAGACATTCTTCTTGTACATATTGTATACTTCACGTTTCTCCCTACGGCTTACCACTATTTTCCTCAGAATTTTGAACATACTTCACATTTGGCATTGTCGAACTCTTTGTCCAGGTCGACAAAGGCTATGAAAGTGTCTTGACTTTTCTTCAGTCTTTCTTCCATTATCAACCGCAACGTCAGAATTTCCTCTCTGGTGGCTTTACCTTTTCTAAAGCCGAATTCATCATCATCTTTCACAATGCCAATTTTCTTTCCATTCTTCTGTACATTTTCTTGTCATCAACTTGGAGCTGTTAAGCTGATTGTGTGATAGTTCTCGCACTTGACAGCTCTTGCAGTCTTCGGAATTTGTGCAGTATTTATGCGAAAGTCAGATGATATTTCGCCAGAGTCATACATCCAGCACATCAACGTGAATAGTCGTTTCGCAGCCACCTCCCCAATTTAATTTAAAAGTTGTGATGGAATGTTATCTATCTTTTCTGCCTTATTTGATCTTAAGTCTTCCTAAGCTCTTCGAAATTCTGTGTCTAATATCTGATTCCCTATCTCTTTTAAATGGACTAATGTTTATTGTTCTACCGCATCAGGCAAATATTCTTCTCATAGATGCCTTCGATGTAGTCTTTCCCTCCATCCGCTCTGTCTTCTACATTTAATAGTGGAATTCACAACGGGCACTTAATGTTATCATTCTTGCTCTTAATTTCACCGAAGGTTGTTTTGACTTCCCTATATTCTAAGTCAGTCCTTCCGACAAGCACTTCTTTTTCGGTTTCCTCACATTTTTAATGCAGTCCTTTCATCCTAGCTTCCCTGCTCTTTGTTTCATTCCTTGTTATTGTGGTCTTCAGTGCAGAGACTGGTTTGATGCAGCTCTCTATGCTACTAGTGACTTGTATTTCTATGTTTCCGAATTTCGCTGAACAGTTTTGTACTTACTTCTTTCGTCGATTAACTGAAAGTTTTATTTTGTAACGAATGATGACAACGAAAAAAATATGAAAGTTCCAAGAAAATATCACCCTAAGAACATATGGTAAAAATTTCGACGATCTGCCACGGACAGATATTACAGAAGGGCCATACCCACGATTGCTATTTTCGGACACAAAAGGCATGGTTTGTCACAAACCTCCCATGAACAAATGGGGCTTTTGTAAGCCACCTGATGTCCAAAATAGATCACACCTAGTGCAAAAGAACCAACCGATTTGCTGAATTTATCTGAGCTGGAGGAAGTGCGTGATATTTAAATTTGGCCTTGTACTGTAGGACAGCTACAGAATACCCGTTCCTCCGAGAGAAATACAAATGATCGCTACGCCAAGGACTATCGAAATCACTTGTCCACTCATCTCCGTGATCAGTGGACCCCGTGATATGATGCCCTGAAGAATCGTGTTTTCACACACCCACAGCATTACTTTTCACGTCAAACCTATACTTTTATGAACTGGGTACTGTAGTCGGCACTACTAGTGATTCTCGCCGCCTTTTCGAATTTTTATGGTGAACCCCGACTTAGCTACGAAACACAAATACGTAGGCCAATTTGTTATTTCTTCTCTGTTGCATTAATTCAGACGTGTAGTTTTAATGTAATTTTCAACATTTACCATCTGTTTCAAATAGATATTTACTTAATGTGAAACAAACCTGTGTAACATAGCCCTGCCATCTGTTGATGAAATGGAAAATAATAATGAAAGCACAAAGTTCATTTTCAGTTACCTCCCACTTAGAGCTGAATTATGCTTTCGAACCGAAGCTATATTTGCAAAATAAAATAAAAATGAAAAATTTGAAATCTGTTTGCTGTTATCTCAACATACAAGAGTAACCAACATACCAAATAGCGCTAAGAAACGTGGAAAAATAACTGGCTTTAGTGTTTGTCCTAAACAAATAGGAGTTGTTGCTGCGCACAGGGATATGCATCTTCAGAACATACACTTTTTGGTGGTCAGATGGTCAGACATTAGGAATCAGTTGTCGATTATCAGTTCGCAGTGTTAGTGTGATTACCGAAAGCGCTTTAGGTGACGCGAAATCGGTAATGAAGTTTGATTGATAACATTAGCTTCAAGCATCTCCTTCGGTGCTTCAAAGAGGGCTAAGTTATGCTGTGACCAAGTACCAAAACTACGGTTTTACTAACTATTGATCTAGAAACTGCAAACCATTCGACTCACCAACCTTCAGTTTATCCAAGAGACAAAGATTCAACAATATTTCTTTACGACGGAAGTCTTCTATTTTGCTTAACATGTAACTGAAAAACTGCAGGAATAATTATCAAATAGCTACTTACTGACTAAGTGACGTAAATCAAAAGACGGTCTCGAATAGTGGATATTCAGTTACCGTTTCGAAGAAATTTTCTTCCACAGCAACAGATTTCCCTATCTTTTTTAAATTTAGATTTCCCTATAGTTTTTGTTTCACAACGACAATCGCTCTCAGCGTCAATTTTGTCATCGGAGTAGATTTTTTTTATTTTTCTTGAATCCACAAATTGTGTTAATCTGAAGTGAAAGTTGATTAAGCCGAGGGTCAGGCCTTTAATTACTCACAGATTTATCAGCTTTCACAGAATACCACTTTCCTACAATCGTTACTTCGATGCATTATCCTTTCATGTACTTACACAGAGATCCGAATATAGTGAAACTGAAAATGTATGTTCCACGGAATATGAAGGAAAAGTCATCAGGGCCAGTTTTTATAAAGAAAATTCTATGTCGTCTAAGGAGTTGAAGACTTATTTATTGTTTTACAATAAATATTTATGCGCTGTAACGTGAACTCGATTGTGAGATGCACAAAACCGTATTTAAACTCTGTTGATATTATTTTCCAATAAACCCTTTGCATGTCGTTACTGTGCATAGTGGTAGGGTCTAGATTAGGGGGGTGTTGAGGCGAAACGGTTAAATTCTGTATATTTCCTCCTAATCATTATATACGATGTGATAATGTAACTCGGCGTATAGACTGCAAAGTACTCCTACATTGCCAGGCGAGTTCATTGCTGTGTTAAAGTTTGTTGACGAATGTGCTTTTAAAGTTCTGAAAATATTATGCATTGTAAAATAAATCTGGATTCAGATTAATATATTCTCTGATCGTGCGTTTAGCAATTTATTACGTATTCGTTACAAGACAAAGTTAGACACGGGGAAAGGAGTTATGCTGTTGCAGGCAAGTTAATACACTTGCGCAGGTCCATCAACTTATCGAAAAAAGTTTTGTAGAATCGGATTAGTACAATTCGAAGAAAGGAATATTATTTTTTACGTCACTTAATTGGAATTATTACAGTGTTTTCGTTTTCCGTTACTTGGTTTTAGTTTTGTGTTGCAGATGGGAACATAAATTTGAATATCTTCTTCTTTGTCGACTGATAATACCACGCAAAATACTGTTAGAGATAATCGTGGGTGTGGAACTCGGACGAATTATTTCGGGTGCCACGTTCCTGTCTAAAAATACGACTCCAAAGTGAAGAACATTCTCCAGCGTAGTTAATTTTTGGTCAAACAGTATTTAGTAAGAAGCAAGGAAGATCAAGTGACAAGGTCGAGCTACAAACTAACAGTTGGAAACATTTTCGAGGCTACATGGATAAAAGGTGGAACACCAGCGATTGCAGTAAACGGATATCGTTCGACAGACGATTTTTCATTCAATAAACAATCAGTGTCTGAGCATATGTTCTCGCTATCTAGCAGATCGTCGTGTCAAGGACCCAGCCAAAACAAAAAAGAAACTACAGCTCGTGTCACAACCCGTTAGTCCAGCCCATGATGAAAATGACACATCAGGTTCTTGTACCTCATTTCAAGACTTATTGCTGCGTCCAAGAAGTCCATTCTCTAATCTTCAAACATGAAACAAGAAAACACCTCTACATATCCATAAAATATAAATGAAATCAGATAAAGATTAGAAAAGAAAAGAAAAGGGTGTGAAGAAATGTCGGCTTAAGAAGAGATTACACATACAGGATGAATCATCAGTCAGGTTGATCAGAATCCTCTTAACAAATAACACGCGGTGGGAGATTAAATACAGCGCTCCAGTTACGGCGAAACATGGTAACTGGATTTAAAATCAAGGGAACGGCAGCGATTGATAAGTTGGGAAATTTGTTATTACAGTGAGGAAAATAAGGTATTACCTTAATGTGATTTAAACACATTTTACCTGACCATATTAGTCGGACTTACGGTGCGAATCGCCAAAATTGAAGAAAGGGCATTAGTAATTACAGATAATTCTACAAATGAATTTTATGAAACTTGGAGCTTATTTATGCAGTTGGTCTGTAGACAAAAGAACTTAGTTCTTAATTACTTGCAATAAAAGTCTTCTATTTAAATCTTAAAAATTGGATACAATTTAGACAACCTTGGCCTTAAACTAAATGAACTAATGAAAATTAAAATGTCGAGTACCTCAAATTACAAACTGAAATGTGTTGTAATCACAAAACGTATCCAAAAATATTCTTCTGATAAAGAATTATGCATAAGTACATACCGAGAAGCTGTAGATCCTGCCAGTACACGAAAAGTCATTTTTGCAGATGAAATTTAAACCTAAAAATCCGTAGTAGTCATTACATTTGTGGTATACATCCTCTAGTTGATAGTGTCATATGGATAAATAGAGTTTCGGACTCAGATTCAGGGACGGGAAAAAGCAGAACTATTAGCCCGTATGAAATTTGATGTTAAAAAATACCAGAAATTTTACCGAATTGCACGTCACACAGAATATTCGGTATCACAATGAACATTGTCGTTCAAAATAGAGGTGCTATTCGACCGTACGTTCTGCTAATACCGTGTGATACATTGTCTGAATTAACAACCTTTTGTTTGCTGAGGATATCACGTTACTTGACGAGCTCCCTTGTTGTCTAGAGCACGTCGTTTCTCTGTAAGGAAAATAAATGCGGCAGTTTTATTGAGAAGTGATTACACAGAAAGCAATGAAAATTTTAGCAGTACACCCTCAGATGTGTATATACACACGTCAAAAGAAGTTTCGCATCACCCCGGTTCCCAGAGCTAATGTAGATTGTCGTTGAATGTGAATATTGTATCACAGACTGTTCAGAGATGTCACTAAACCCATCAAAAGGTGTACACAACCATGCATGAGCAGCGCCTATTAGACGGAGGGGGTCCGACAGCCGATCAGTTCCTATCATTCCGCTAGGAAGGTAGTACACCCGCTCGTGTTGTCTGTAGTTCAACCATGCCTAGCCGGTCAATACCGCGGTTCGATAGCAAACGCATTGTTACTTTGTGCCAGGAAGGGCTCTCAACAAGAGAAGTGTCCAGGCGTCTCTGAGTGAACCAAATCGATGTTGTTCGGACATGGAGGGGATACAGAGAGACACGAACTTTGATGACATGCTTCGCTGGTGCCGTCCAAGGGCTACTGCTGAAGTGGATTATCGTAACCTACGGATTATGGCTCGGAGGAACCATAACAGCAACGCCACCATGTTGAATAATGCTTTATCTGTAACCACAGGACGTCGTGTTACGAATCAAACTGTGCGCATTAGGCTGCATGACGCTGAATTTCACTCCAGAATTCCAAGGCGTGATCCATCTTTGCAACCACGACATCATGCACCGCGGTACGGATGGGCCCAGCAACATGCCGAATGGACCGCTCAGAATTGGCATCATGTTCTCTTCACCGATGAGTGTCGCATATGCCTTCAACCAGACAATCGTCGGAGACATGTTTGGAGGCAACCCGGTCAGGTTGAACGCCTTAGACACACGGTCCAGCGCGTGCAGTAAGGTGGAGGTTTCCCGCTGTTTTGGGGTGCCATTATGTGGGGCCAACGTATGCTGCTGGTGGTCATGGAAAGCGCCGTAACGGCTGTACGATATGTGAAAGCCGTCGTCCGATCGATAGTGCAACCATATCGGCAGTATGTTGACGAGATATTAATCTTCATGGACGACAATTTGCGCCTCAATCGTGCATATATTGTGAATGACTTCCTTCAGGATAACGACATCGCTCGACTAGAGTGGCCAGCATGTTCTCCAGACATGAACCCTAACGCACATGCCTGCGATTGATTGAGAAGGGCTATTTACGAACGACGTGACCCACCAACCACTCTGTGGGATTTACGCAGAGTCGCAGTTGAGGAGTGGGGCAATCTGGACCAACAGTGCCTTCATAAACTTGTGGATAGTGTGCCACGACGAATACAGGCATGCATCAATGCAAGAGAACGTGCTACTGGGTATTAGAGGTACCGGTGTTTACAGCAATCTGAACCACCAACTCTGAAGGTCTCGCTGTATGGTGATACAACATGCAACGTGTGGTTTTCATGAGCAATAACAAGGGTGCAAATGAAGTTTATGTTGATTTCTATTCCCATTTTCTGTACACGTTCCGGAACTCTCGGAACCAAGTTGTTTTTGGTTTGGGTTGGGTTGTTTGGGGGAAGAGACCAAACTGCGAGGTCATCGGTCTCATCGGATTAGGGAAGGACGGGGGAGAAGCCGGCCGTGCCCCTTCAAAGGAACCATCTCGGCATTTGCCTTGGAGCGATTTAGGGAAATCACGGAAAACCTAAATCAGGATTGGCGGACGCGGGATTGAACTGTCGTCCTCCCGAATGCGAGTCCAGTGTGCTTATCACTGCGCCACCTTGCTCGGTAAAAGTGATTTTGATGTGTGTATTATAAAAAGGAACTATAAATAGGTGTCCATGATCGTTAATCAAATTTCCATATCACACTTAACTGCAGTTTTCCTAAGATTATTTCGATTTGAACTGCGCGACATTCGTAAGTACGTCTCATATTTTTAATTTTTGAAATGTAGGTCAACAGACATGATATATTAATCACCTTCACATATTCATAAAAAGCAGTATTCGTACCGTAGGACTGAGTCCACAACGGCTCATTACTAAAAATAACTGCAGCTAACAGCTTTAGTGTGTCAGTAGTCTGTATATAGATAAGGGGTTTTACGTGTCTTACAATGAAAGAAGGCCGATATAAATTATTTCACGTGTGGCATTAAGATTGAGAAGAAATACAACTAGGTTATCGAAACACAATTTTGTCAATTACAGAACTTTTCAGTGATAAAAGTTGTAAAACATATCCCTCAAATAATTAATAATACAATGTGTAAGTTTTCATTAGGTTTACATTTTTATTTCATTTCCCTAGAATAATAGTACCTCTAATGCCAAATCTTTGTCATTCTACGTTAGAATTCAAAACTTAAGGACAAAAAACCTTGGTATGGTGTTTCATTGCCAAGTAACATAGTCCGATGGAACCTGGACCATACGAAGAAAGAACTGCAGCTTTGTCGTATTATATAGTACAGTATACCATAGAATGTAACTGAAAGAAATACGCATTGATACCCATAAAAAAGACTTTTATTCAGAGGAAATAGTTACATTGAAGACACCGAGCATTATGATGGTGCCCCCAGCGTTTGAAAACACGGCATAAGGTTCTTAATAGGTTATGTGATCACCGTGGGTGGCAAAGCATGCTCCGCAACGCGCATCCATGCTGGCCACAATGTTGCTACCAGTCCATTCAAAGAATATCCTTTCGTTCCTAGATCTTCTCCACTTGAGCTGTTTGAAACGGTCACGCATTGTCATCCGTGAAAATGACGTCAGGGCTGAATGAACTACTAAATAGAGGCGCATCGGTAAGTAGAACAGTGTCCAAAAAACGTTGACCAGTGAGTTTAAGAAGTTCGTAAATCTATAGGTCACTACGCGCTTGCAGCAATATGCCTCCCCACACCATATCTGCTGGACCGCCAAAACAATAATGTGATGGTACTGCTCTAAACGCCCCGAGACTCATCCATGAGCACACCTGCCGAGGCTGCTCAGGGTACTTGACGCAGCAGGTCAATGACGCTTCTTGTAGAAATATCGTAAATATAATTTTATAGCTCCTATTTGATTATGTTTGCTCCTAACTCTTTATATGAAACATGTTCTCAGCTTTAGGTTTTTCAATTACGGTTGTAGGACATATTAATATTGGCAAATTTTGACGTTTCCCTCAAATTCCTAAATTCCTGGTAAGTTGTATTCTGATTTTTAACTAAAATATCCGACGCTTTCACTAACTTTTACACTTTAACGTTGTTTTCAAACATTCCTATGTACTAGATATGAGAGTAGCACTTGCATCGAACCTTCTCAATTGTTAGTTGCATGCGTTCCAATCTCCGTCTTCCCCTACACTGCTTTCTCAAGTGCAATGGAGGCTATTATTTGATGTCATAACAGTTGTACTATCATCTTGTCTCTTCTTCTTGTCAGTGCTCTGCACTTGTTCCCTTATTCTCCGACTGAGTAGAGTATGATCTCATTTCGCATCTACCCAACTGATCTAATTTCCAAGATATATCTATAACATCAAATCTCAAAAGCTTCGACTCTTATTTCCTGTTTTTCCAGAGATTATCATTCACATTCTTACAGTTCTATGCTTTAAATGTACCTTCGCAGGAACTCCTTCCTTAACGTTAAAGGCAGATGTTTGACATAAGTAGACTTCTTTTGGTCAGGAACGCCCACTTTGCCTGTGCTAAACTTCTTCTCATGTTGTTTCGTCCGTCACGTGGTATTTTGCTTTCAGGACATCAGAGTTTCTTAACTTCGTCCACTTTGTTATCACCAATTTTGATGTTAGGCGGCCGCTGTGGCCTAGCGTTTCTAGGCGATTCAGTCCGGTAGCGCGCTGCTGCTGCGGTCGCAGGTTCGAATGCTGCCTCGGGCATGGATGTGTGTGATGTCCTCAGGTTAGTTAGGTTTAAGTAGTCCTAAGGCTAGGGGACTGATGACCTCAGACGTTAAGTCCCATAGTGCTCAGAGCAATTTGAACCATTTTATGTTGTTCCTCTTTGCTTTCGTGTTTCTTCGATTAACTCCCAATCCATAGTGGGTGCCCATTAGACGTTAATTCGCCAATTCCACTTAAGAGGCACTGCAGTTCTTGCCCACTTCCACTGCAGACAGAAATGTCATCCGCGAATCTTATCTCGGTTACCCCTTGACCCTCATCTGTAATACCTATCCTGAACCTTTCTTTTATTTCCGTCGTAGCTTCTTCAAAGCATACGTTGAAGAGTAGTGGCGAAAGACTGCATCCGTGTCATACAACTCCCTGTTCTTGGTCCTCCATTCTTATTCTTCCCTATTGGTTTTTATACGTACGATCTAACTTACACCTACTTTCTTAAGAATTAAGAAAATCGTGCACCATATTACAATTATAGGACTCTTTTTGTAAGTCGACAAATCCTATGGCGCTGCGGTAGCGATGACCGTATCTGGAACAGGGGAGTGTTGTGGTGACAGCTCAATAGTTCGGACTTGTAGGGGTGGCTTCAGCCGACATTCGTGAACACAATAGGCTGCGCTACATTGCAGAGAAAAGTGGTTCTGTCCGCCTCAACGCGAGATAAAGGCTCAGACATCATTCGCACCCGTCGCACGCAATAACAGACGCGCCTGCACGTGAACACACTGAGCAACCGAGACAATCAGTCGCTCCGAGAAGCATGTCACACACCGAAGCCTGTTGGTTCTGTACTAGACACACAGAGAGCTCGATACAACAACTTCTCTCTGCACTTCCAGTTCTTCTTCTTTAATGTTCTGTACTGGAGAAAAACATTGTAACCTGCTTTACTGAACAACAGTGTCATTTTATGTATTTCACATGACTGATAAATTGTCAGCGATATGTCAGTGCGTCAGTGTGTCATATCCCGTCATTTGATAATTGTAGATTCATTCACTGCGGAATTACTGCACAACAACCACTCAGTGGCTGTTTTGACTGCACCCTGCCACACTTCCCGCTTAAACGTCGCTCTGTTCCAGCAGATAATCTTCAATTTTGATGGAAAGTGGGAAAAACCGCTCATCGAAACCTGAACATGATTTGATCTTAGCCGATTAGAGTCCTAATTATTGTTTTGTTAATTTTTAACTTTATTACTTTTACCTTGTTTGTTACTTTGAAAAAGAAGCGCTTAAAGTGAAAAAGCAGTTTTAGCATTTTCAGTTTGGTATCTAAACCAGTAACAAATCTGTGAAACCATCAGGTCTATCTGTTTGTCTTTCAACATGCTAATTATAAAGCACTAAACTTCAAGACGAATTTTCATGAGGTTTTCGCTCTTAACTTCAGCATAATTTGTGGCACCGTATAGGCTTCTGCCATCAAAATCGGATGCTGGAAAAAATATTTCGAGATTTAATATTTTGCCAAAACTTTCTTGTCTGTCTGTACGAACACACTAATTTCCAAAACACCAAAAATACTACACAAGTGTTCATGGAATTATTGCAAGTAGCTTGAGTATAGTTTAGGGAACGATACTGTACCACAAAAAATGCTATCCATACACGTTGTAAAAATGAATTTTATATGTATGTATGTATGTATGTTCCACATCTCCTCCGGAGTCACTGCGCCGATGTCAACCAAACTTTGTACACATATCTCTTACTCCCTGCAAAGAATCGCTGTGGGGATGAGAACCGCCTACCCATCAAAGGGATGGGTATGGGGGTAGGAAATGAATGTATGCCGCACCACGCAAATACCAGAATTTTTTCACACGGTATTTCAAAACGTGAGCTCTTAGTGACTTGCATCAAACTTAGCACATTATTTCAGACCTTTAAGAAACTTTGTCTCGCCTAAAACTCCCCACCAAAAAAAGATAATAAAGGAAAAATATTTCTTACTTACTATATTTTCGGCGTTTATTTTCACATCAGACATGACATTTTTATTTATTACTTTTTTACTTCTAATTTCCTTCGTGACACCTTCTGTAGAAGGTGTTCATATACAGGGTGAAAAGTATTTAAACCGATAAACTCTGGGGGTTGTAGGGGACATCAAAACAAATATTTTTCCCTAATGTCATTTTTTCCTATGAGGATTATTTAAACCGGTGGAGGCCGTATTAGCTCTTCAGTTGTTAGAAGGCATATTACGATCTTCAGTTGTAGGCAACTGTTCTCCACCAGTGTAGTAGTGCATTGCCTCTGTTTACTAATCGAGCGATACACCTGGAGTGAGTACATTGATATGGTTGGTGCGTACTACCGTTATGATGCGGGATACGGCGGTATGCCGTACATCAATGTCCGCGTGAGACCGGGTCATTTAGCAGATTACCTGCATAGGGACGCCGTCACACGGTAAGAACACTGCAATTTGAGGAAGCTGTCTTGCAGCATGTGGAGCGGGATCCTTCAATCAGCACTCGTGCAATTGCATGTAACATGGGGACGAATTAGACGATTGTAAGAACAGTCCTTCGAGAGCAATTGTTACGTCCATTTCACTTACAGCGTGTCCACAACCTGGAACCAGTTTATTATCCACCCAGAGCACAATTTTCGCAGTGGTACCTGGAACCGTGTGAAATGCATTCTGCATTTCCATCCTCTGTGTTGTTTACCGTTTGGGCGTGATGGAGTCTTCAACATGTACAGTTTGCATATTTGGGGTTTGGATAACCTACATGCCACTGTTACTAGCGCTCATCAAGTGCGGTTCTTCGTTAATTTGTGGGTCGATGTTGTGTTTTTGCCCGTGTCAAACAGAACAAGATCCGACGGTGTAACCTATGTTTGCATGGCAGTGAAGGTATTTTTGAAAATCTACAGTAACTGAAATTGGGTTGTGTTAATATGTTGTCTCTTGGTCATAAAAAATGGAAAAGTGTTTATTGGTTTAATTAATTTGGCGCCAGAGAAATCTTTCTCTACCGGTTTAAATTCTCCTCATAGGAAAAAATGACATTAGGGAAAAATATTTGTTTTGATGTCCCCTACAAACTCCCAAAGTTTGTCGGTTTAAATACTTTTCACCCTGTATATCACTGATTATACCTGCCAAATTATGCCATTTTACGAGACTTGTTGCAGGAGATACGGCACCACAGACAATATGATACTTGAAAAGCTCTCTCAGCTTGTCGTTTAAATTTATTATTAGTAACCTACTGAATCGATTTCGAAGAAATTTGCTTAGTAGATAGTTTGAACCCTGAGCAAGAACTTCGAATACCTTAGCAAATATCTAGTACAATATACTAACTGGAATTAGTGAAATATTTTTACTCTCTGAAAAAGTTATTTAATATTTGATTTTGAACTTAATTACACGTGTGACAGTGATTTTATTGGTTCATCAGTACTATGTTACACTAATCAGTGTGATGAATACAACGCTTTTTATACAATCTTCAACGTGTTTAATCCATACTTCCACGCTATTGTTTCATAATGTACGTGTTGTATACTGTACCACTACTATGGGCGCTATCCAATATTTTAGTGAACTTCAACAAATTAAGAAACTTTTTCTAACAGACAAATATTATAAAATGATAAAAGAAGAAAATTTTTCCACTTACTACATTTTTACTCTTCATGCGGTACTACTTTTGTAACAGGTATGACGTCATGATGTTTAAATTTATTCGTTCTTTGTTACCAACTCTGTTCGTAACCCATTTTGCAGGCAGAGTCCAGATGTCGCTGAATACAAAACTGTATCATTGTACGACACATAGTTCACAAGGTATGAGGGAAGGAGATGCACAGAGAGAGGAGAGGAGGAGATGCACAGAGAGACGAAAGGAGGAGATGGACAGATAAAGGGAAGGGGAGGAATTGGACAGGGAGAGCGACGGAGAGAGAGAGGGAGAGAGAGGGGGGGTGGGGGTGGGGGGAGGCTCGACAAGCTCCTTCCGTCTGCTTTTAATTTATCATGGTGGAGGGTTGAAGAAGTTTATTGCGTTTCCTTGACTCCAAAGAATTTCTTTTTACGTTGCATTTGCTGCTGCAGGAATAACGGGGTTGTCATGCCATTTATAAGGAAACTGACCAATTCCTCTTTGTACTGCTGAATGAACAGTATCTCTTTTATCTTTCCTATGTCTTTCTTCTTTGGAAGGGGTCACTGTCCTAGGGTATAAATTTCTCTCACTGTCCCAGTGACCCAAAAACCCTTTATGTAAGAAAAATCACAACACCAAAGGACATAATAAAATAATGCATAAAAACATTTAAAGTGCTCTCATTAGTACTCAGCGTTACTTTGTACTGCACAAAATTTACCTCGCGTTCATGTGATACAAATAATGTTGTATAAATTGAAAGAGAGGTCAGGTGTCCGTCCGTTCTGAATGGAACTATTTACAGGTTTTCAACCTCAATGAACAGATGTTATTCTTACCTAATTGCGTACTGAGATTCAGACTGTAGAATAGGTATTGAAATTCAGTTGTCAATTGTTTCCAGTAGTGGACTGCCTCTGACAACTACCATCACAGGAATGAAAGATGAACAACAATCCTTAAAGAAGCATAACGAGATTACAGGCGTTTACTGCTGTCCAAAAGATCTGTAAAAGTCCATTCTTCTCATGCGTATGATTAATGTAACGATGGGCACCAACGAGTTAATTGCTTATTTAAACTAACTTTGACTTCTTTAAATTCCACGAAACGTATATGGCACACATATTTTTTTCTAATTTATGTATGATATTACTGTTTACATCCGTCGCTCTACAATCTGTATTGAATATTTCTTTTCACGTCTTAGGAATTCCTCCACGATAGCTTTTTCCAGGAGTGGTAACTGCATAATGTGCGAGATCATGAGTCAAATTAGGAAGGTAGGAGGCAGGTACTTCCAAGTGAGGGCTCATATGGGGATCGTGTCAGCATAGCTCAGTCGGCAGAACAATGGCCTGCGAAAGCCAGTGTTTCCAGATTCCATTATCGATCCGATGAACAGCTTTAGTCTGCCAAGAGGGTTCAGGTAAGCACAGACACCGTTGCAGAGTGAAAATTCGTCCTGGAAACAACTACAACATTTAATAAAAAATCTTCTTTTGCATTCTGAAACAAATTAAAGTTCTGATACTTTCCAAATATGTTACTTACTTTTGAGTTATACTCGTAACTGTAATTTTTTTACATGATAACATTAATTACTGGTAACATTTCTATAGTATTTGAATTACTGTATGTCTACGGCCATATTCTTTTGTGATTTCCTTTTTGTTGTTGTTACGCACATGTTGTTTTCAAATGCTTGTATGTATAGGGTGACAATTATTAAACTATATGAAATTAAATAGTCATACGTTCTGGACGTTTCTCGTTAGGATGTTAAAAGTGCACGGTTGACTGCGGGGCATTACGGGAGTTAGTATGGTTAGTGTAGTTTGGCAGCGAAGTCCACTTTCAGTTACATGGGTTCGTCAACAAGCAAAATTGGCGCATTTGGGGGACTGAGAATCCGCATTTCATGATCGACGAGTCTCTTCATCCTCAACGGGTGACTGTGTGGTGTTCAGTGTCCATTCAGGGAATAATCGGTGCGATATTTCTTGATGGCACGGTGACTATCGAATGGTACGTGAAAATTTTGGAAGACGATTTCATCCCCATTATCCAATGCGACCCTTATTTCAACAAGATGTGGTTCAGGCAAGACGGAGCTCGACCACATTGATGTCCTGGAGGAGCACTTTGGGCACCACATTCTGGCTCTGGAGTACCCAGACGGCACTGGAAATTACGTCGATTGGCCGCCATATTCCCTGAATCTGAACACATTCGACTCCTTCTTTTTGGGGCTTTATTAAAGATAAGGTGTACAGCAATAACTCCAAAACCATTACTGAGTTGAAAACAGCCATTCAGGAGGTCATCGACGTTAATGTTCGGACACTTCAGCGGGTCATGCAGAATTTCGCTGTTCGTCTGCGCCACATCATCGCAAATAATGGCAAGCGTATCGAACATGTCATAAACTAAATCCGAATATATGTTGCGACGTTTACACGTTGAATAAAGCGAGTGCACACTGTAGTCCGTCATTAATTTACCTTTTTTTCATATTGTTCAATAATTGTCATCCTGCATCATGACATTGAACTCATGACGCAGAATTATTAATCAACAATCGCTACGTCACAGATTTAAAAATCCATTCAACTTTTGAGGAGCACCTTTCATTTAAGCCTATGACAGGAACAAAGGGAGAACTGTTGCCGTACTTAACATGTTAATCAGCCTTAGTTGCCACGTTGTTTTCCTTGCAGTTGGAGCGTCGGTCCAACATCATGGTGATAAGTGTGATTAGAATGTTTTAAATACAATATTTTTTTCCACTATTACCATTTTGTTATCAGACATTTTTAGCTGCGTCAAGCTGTAACAACCCATAAGCCTTAAGCGGCAATTACGTACTATTCGAACTCCTGCACATGACAACAGTCGGTTTGAAGAATGAGATTTTCACTCTGCAGCGGAGTGTGCGCTGATATGAAACTTCCTGGCAGATTAAAACTGTGTGCCCGACCGAGACTCGAACTCGGGACCTTTGCCTTTCGCGGGCAAGTGCGCTACCAACTGAGCTACCGAAGCACGACTCACGCCCGGTACTCACAGCTTTACTTCTGCCAGAGCCGCTCTTGTCATGCATAAAACTAATGTAAAAAGCAGAAGCACCAAATGTTCTCTTAAGCTATGCAATTTGATGTTTCTGGTTTATATATCAATTTGATATATGACAAGAGCCACACGCCTTCAGCTTATGTAATTTACCACCATGTAATGTAAAAAGGCCTGCTTCTTCCAAAGAAAAGATTTTGGTAAACATCGAAACCTAAGTCAGGGGCTAAGTAACTGGTTGGCTGATTTTTGCAACCTCTTCACATTTTCATTTCCTCGTACACAAATAACACACATACATCCCGAGAATTGTCATTCTCTTTCCTAAGAATGAAAAGGTAAAGTGCACGAGAGCTGACTATAGAAGAAACGCACAACGTACAATGTACAATGTGGCCACCTCCCTCTGCAGGAAGAGGTACCCTCGTCAGGTATATCTAAATAATTGTCTGATTTCTTAGTAACTACTTACATGCCTGATTTACTTACAGTAAAATTTATCTTACTTTCACAGTACGAATTCCGCTTGCCAGCTAAGTTTCGTCGAAATTGTTGAATTTTTCTTTCTCTGAAGCACTTGCAGTGTCGCATGATTTGTGCTTGTAACTAAGTTACAGGATAAACTTTATAGAATCTGAGCTGCCCAACCTTGACTGATCATCTGTTAGACCAATAATACGTCCGTTGGCAACCTCCGAGGACAAGATTCTTGTATGTCAATATACACTGCATGAAGAAGTAAGTTAAGCACCCCAGAAAGGGGAAGAGGAAGCGAAACAAAACTTCACTAATAAAGAGGGTATTTGATGCTAATTAGGTGATTATAAAATATAGTCAAATTTATAAAGAACTCGGCAGTATGAGCAGACTTATCAGTACGACATTTTACACTCGCTGGTTTGGTTTGCATGCGCTGAGTCGACTGGGTAGGGTGTCATAAAGACGTTGCAGCCTCTCCTGAGGCAATCCACTAGGCAACTGTTATAACAGGTCCTCAACATCCTGGACAATGGCACCCGAACGGAGTTGACGTCATGTGCTAATGGGGACATCTCTGTGCATCTTGTTGGCCATAGGAGTAACTCAGTATCATACATTGAGCTCATAGAGACTTTGGCACGCGTGAACGTGCTCTGGCCAGTTGGAAAACCACGATACAGTCGCTTGAGAAGTGACACATGTGGACGCAGGATGCCCATGATTTACCGATATGGCGTCAGAGTTCCCTCCGTTATACCCGTTGTAATCTGAAGCCATGACCGGTGATTTCTCACACCAAAACATTTGAAGACTAGGACCTCTTCCCAGGTCGCTCCGTACTCTCCGACGATGGTCATCGGTAGTTGTGCAGAAAAGAGATTCATTGCTGAACACAACAACAGAACGCGGGGCCGTTCATCAAAAATCCATTCTTACAGGTTACGGCACGGCGGTATTCCATATCTCCGCTGCTTTTAGTCTTCAGTATGAAGGTGGCGGAGTGGCAGAGAATCTTGCACTGAGACTGTAATTGTTCAAGGATGGCAGTCACCGATATTAAAGTGTTACGATGTACGTGGTGCACAGTACGCCGATATACTCCCTCGTGGTGATCAGACGCTGTCGAGTGGATTCAGACGTCTGGTATGCGTGCCCTCTCATTCGCATGCGGCCGAACTTTGCGCCACTGTCACATAAGAATGCCCAAAAATCGGAATATTGCATGATTCGACAAGGAGGCGAAATGGGGACCGGTATCAAACTCTGTCAGGTGCTGATAACACAGTCTCACACGAGTGCTAGACGTTCCTTGTCAGTGACAGCGATCATTCAACATTTGACTCTGCTCACGTATCTTGTACACCCTAACAGGCCTGGTAACAAAACTAAATACGAACAGCACTAACGCACTCTGATGACCGATCGACCTGTCACTGAAGTATTCTGGTGACCGTTCGGCCTATCACAGAGAAGAGAAAATATACTCATTTACATACTCATCACTGGTATTTAAGTACACGAAGTTACACTGGCATCCGAACATGTTTCGGGGTGGCTCACTTTCTTGTCAGACAGTGTAGTTATTGCAGATACCTGTACGTAACTTCCTATACAATCATTACAGAATCTGAAGAGTCATTCCTAATCGCCTGGCACTCCTATAATTTGTTCATTACCAACCTGGAATGCCTTTACATTTGTGAATAAGCGCAATAAATGACCTTCAGAGCTAAGAAATGAACCTCGTGACTGCTACGGTCGCAGGTTGGACTCCTGCCTCGGACATGGATGTGTGTGATGTCCTTAGGTTGGTTAGTTTTAAGTAGTTCTAAGTTCTAGGGGACTGATGACCTCAGATGTTGAGTCCCAATGTGCTCAGAGCCATTTGAACCAAGAAATGAATGTGAAGAAGTACCGAAAAAAGGAATGTTTATTAATTTTATTTAACTACCTACAAATACATACATTTTGTTTTGCATTACATGTACAACATTTTCTTTTGAGCTCCTCAGTGAATTCTATTTTCTACTCAAATAACACATTACAGCTCATAACCGTATGTTCCCAGTTTTACATTCATATATACTTTTCCGGGAATTCCTCCTGTTTCGATAGAACTGTACGTCCATACACTAGTATACCTTCCTTGGATTGTTCCCTTAAAGCAACATTCGGAAAACGAATCCCAGTAAATGTCAGAACATTCTCATCCGAGTATTTCCCTCTGTCAGCTAGATTGCGTCCGTATGAGAAAGACATCCTATTTCTATTATCAGAGTGTGAAAGAACCCTGCAACTGAAATATCTCACCCTGTTACATTCGACAGTAAGAGAAACTAAAACTCAAACGAGAATGAACCTTCGGTAGTATTTCACGCTCCACATAAAACACAATTAAGCGAAAGGTCAAGTGCTTCATACTGGAGTTTCAACGAGTACGTGTTAGAGTTTCTTTTTTTCGCCAATCTTTTCCGTGTTAAATACTACTTTATTGTTTGCGGATGGTCAGAATCCAGTTTTTTTGCGTCCCATAGCATCATCCAGCATAGTAAAATCTGTGTAAGCTCTATTGTTCCTCGTTTCAGCATTTCTTGACGTTTTGGTGAGTTGTGTGCTTTCCAATAAAAGTACCACATGTTGACGTTTCGCGACTGTCATGCCAGAGAAACATGTGTGGGCAGGAATAACAGTAGTCGACATTTAAGTAGATCGCTGTAGTTCACGACGAACGTACATGCAGACTTCCCACGAATCATGCCTCCTGTTTTCATGAATGATTAAACCCTCTTAGAATGTGTGTGAAAGGCAGTCAGTGACGACAAGACTGCACTGACTTACGTTGTTTTGCTTATCTCTTCAAACATTGCTTCGCATGTGATCTCATATCCAGATGTTTTGCATGCTGATCTTAATGCACTACTGTATTTCTCTCTTTGTTAACAAAATGGAAAATTAGGCTCGCTACAGAGTGATGCGACACATGATCGCGGTCGACTTTACATGTCCTTGTACTCACACTTGTCTTTTACCGAACAAACAAAAGAAGGCTAAAGTGCACTTGCATCATGTCTCTTCATGATTTATGACACTCATTTTACCATACCCCATAAAAATACTCTGCAAGAGATGTATTATTGGCTCAGCAGCTAATTGCATGTTTGAATTCAGTTTCCGTTTACTGACAGTTCTCCTAACCCAGTACCTTCTCCACGTCTCCAGCTTATACTTTAAACTGGGTGTTCATAGTAGACTCTGACCATAGCTTTTATGCCCTAAATTGGTACCTCTTTATATAAAACGTAAACCATATCTGAAAAAAGTTTACTCAAATTATTCAAGTTTGGTACAGTCAAGAACATTCGGAAATTGCCATGGGATAGTAAGAAAGAGGAGTTAATCGGAGTTACCCGAGATAAAACTTAAATTGCAGTCCTCACTGTCGATCTCAAACAGCTGCTATGAATGTAACGGAACTGCATCTTATATATACAAATTACACACTGCAAATATTTTTGCAATCTTCGCACTTAATCAGCCAATAATATGAAAACCCTGTTCTATTGCGGCAGCCATCTCTGCTCGCTCGTGTCCAGAATCTCAACAGCAGCAAAAACTCACATTCACAGCTGTAATTTTTGTTTGGTAAAACTGCTATCTCTAAATTACTTAAATGTCGATTTCAAATATAATCGAAATGACTCGTGGAACGTTTGGAGAGCGTAGTTCTTGAGTGAACATGAATGAGGTATGGAAGATTTTGAAGGTTAACATGAACAAAGGCCAGAGAAAGTATACACCCAGAATTCTGAACGTAATATAATGATCAATATTTGAGTAGAAGATAATATATATCGTCTACAGATGCTACTCAGCCAACACTGAGTTTTTACATTAGCACCGGATACAATTTACAGGAGAACTTCACCACACACTGTTACTAACAGTAGAAACATTGTTTTACTCGTGGGAGAGCAATGAGATGGGCCACTTGAAACATTAATTTACTGAGTAGAAATAAGTTATTGATCTTGTTACAAGTCAAATAGACAACTCGTTAACAAGTCAGCCGGAAGACAAAAGTATCTGTGTACGTCTTTTACATCATTCAAGTATCATACTGTTTACGGCCTACAACTCCAGAAGTTTCAAAAGAAAATATCAAATAGAAATTACACATCAAAATAAATTTTGCATCACCTAACTTCCGAGAGCTCAGCAACCTGTACAGAAAATAGGAATAGAGATCAATATAAACATCGTTTCCGCCATCCTTATTTCTCGTGAAACCACACATAGCACGACGTACCACCGTACAGCGAGACCTTCAAAGGTGGTGGTCAAGATATCAGTACACAGTGCACCTCTAATACCCAGTAGCACATCCTCTTGCATTGATACAAGCCTGTATTCGTCGTGGCATACCATACACAAGTTCATCAAGGCAGGTTTGGACCAGATTGTCCCAATCCTCAACTGCGATTCGGCGTAGATCCCTCAGAGTGGTGGGTCACACCGTCCATAAACAGCCCTCTTCAATCTATCACAGGCATATTCGACAGGGCTCCCGTCTGCAGAACATGCTGACCACTCTAGTCGAGCGATGTCGTTTTCCTGAAGGAAGTCATCCACAAGATGTGCACGGTAGCGGCGCGAATTGTCGTCCAAGAAGATGAATGCCTCGCCAGTATGCATCCGATGTGGTTGCAGTATCGGCCGGAGGACGCCATTCACGTATGGTACAGCCGTTACGGCGCCTTCGGTGATCACCAGAGGTGTATGTAGGCCCCACATAGTGCTACCCCAAAACAGCGGCTGCACTCGCTGGACATTGTGTCTAAGGCGTTCAGCCTGAGCGGGTTACCTCCAAACACGTCCACAACGATTATCTGGTTGAAGGCATATGCGACACTCATCGATGAATAGAACGTTATGCCAATCCTGAGCGGTCCATTCGGCATGTTGTTGGGCCCATCTGTTCAAATGGTTCAAATGGTTCAAATGGCTCTGAGCACTATGGGACTTAACATCTGAGGTCATCAGTCCCCTAGAACTTAGAAGTACTTAAACCTAACTAACTTAAGTACATAACACACATCCATGCCCGAGGCAGGATTCGAACCAGTGACCGTAGCGGTCGCGCGGTTCCAGACTCAGGGCCCATCTGTACCGCGCTGCATGGTGTCGTGGTTGGAAAGATTGACCTCGCCATGGACGTCGGGAGTAAAGTTGCGCGTCATGCAGGCTATTTACAACAGTTTGAATTGTAGCACGACGTCCTGTGGTTGCACGAAAAGCGTTATTCAACATGGTGTCGTTGCTGTCAGGGCTCCTCCGATTTATAATCCGTAGGTAGCGGTCATCCACTGGTGTAGTAGCCCTTAGGCGGCCTGAGCAAGGCAAGTCATCGACAGTTCCTGTCTCTCTGTATCTCCTCCATGTGCGAACAACATCGCTTTGGTTCACTCCAAGACGCCTGGACACTTCCTTGTTTAGAGCGCTTCCTGGCACAAAGTAACAGTGCGGACGCAATCGAACCGCGGTGTTGACAGTCTGGGCATGGTTGAACTACAGACAGCACGAGCGGGTTTACTTCCTTCCTAGTGGAATGACTGGATCTGATCGGCTGTCGGACCCCCTCCGTCTAATAGGCGCTGCTCATTAAGGTCGTTTACATCTTTGGTGGGTTTAGTTACATGTCTGAACATTCAAAGGGACTGTGTCTGTGATACGAAATCAACAGTCAATGTCTGTCTTCAGGAGTTATGGGAACCGGGGGTGACGCAAAACTTTTTTTGATGTGTGTATCTGCTTTTCGCATCTTGTTTTTGTATTATGTATTTGGTTCTGTCCAATCTTCACCGTACACACATTTCCTATACACACTTCCGCTGATCCTACTAACAGCGTGTTTTTTCTACAATTTTTTGTGGCTATAACTTCCACAGAATTAGCGACCCAAAATAAAATAATTCCTTAATGCCTTTCTTTTATGAGGCTCATAGAGTAGGTTACTGATTTTATTAGCTAGCTCGGAAGCTACTGTTTTCTAAGTTTTCGGACGTATCTGATGTCTCCCGAAACGGTACTACCTAAACAGTAAAGCTGTTTTAAGTGTTCAGTTTGAATATCATGTGTGATAATGTGCGTATCACTCATGCCCAACTAAGATCGTATTGTGGCCCTAAATTTATACTTGCTGTGGTTTAGGATTAATTTCAATAATATTTTCGTAAATGCGTAATATCACGTACTACGAAGGACATTAATCCTTCAGTATGATAGCACCATCCACCATTAATCACGGCGCCTTGTAATAAAACATGTACAGTATCAGACAGTAAAGACTGCAAGAGTCCCTTCCTTTACAGTGCTCTGGACTACATAGAGACCACGGCGAAAAAAGGCAGAAAGAATAAAAAGGGGAGCAAGAAAAGGTGTGCTGTGCTATCTTTGTAAGCCTGCGCTTCACGAGAGAGTTTCAAGTGTAACAAAGGAGGGAATGCAAATTAGCCAGCAACACAAATGGAATCTTGAATCACATCTGCATTGCAGTAATTACACAAACTTCCAACGTTAATACCTCCGCTTCCTTTTTAAAAGCGTAAAATACGCACCGTGCTGGGCTAAGTTATTCGGAAGCGTACCCCAGTGTTTTTTCCTATTAACGCAGTTGCCCACAGTTGCTGCTGCGGTAAACCGGAATCCTTATGTTGCGACGCAGCTCCATATAACAGAGTACGGTCACAGGGTTGTCCTGTTATGCGGAAAAGCACATGAGAGAAACGTTATGTTCCACTTAAAAGTAACATGTGCGTGTTACATAATGTACGGTGTACATGTACAATGTCCGAATGACTACGCCTTCTACTAGAAACTTTTGTATTATAAAACATCTGCCGGAACCAGTTTGGTGGAACTTTCGAATTCCATGCTGCACTGGAATTGAATACAGTCGATTTACTTGCTGTGACCTGACAAACATCACTAATATTTTTGCGGGAGTGGCTGCTACAAGATACTGCAAGAACAGTGTTCGCTAACGTTTGAGATTAAAAAAGCACAGATTCATCCTCCCGATTTATTTAAAAACTAACGTGTGTAATTTAATACACAGTCCTTTTAATACTTGTGCATTACGAGTGAGTGGGATTAAATGTTTTACGGCGGTGAAATAATTTAAAAAGTTGTGATATGAAATAGGAGTTGCTTCTAGTTCAAAAATGACTCTGAGCACTATGGGACTCAACTGCTGTGGTCATAAGTCCCCTAGAACTTAGAACTACTTAAACCTAACTAACCTAAGGACAGCACACAACACCCAGCCATCACGAGGCAGAGAAAATCCCTGACTCCGCCGGGAATCGAACCCGGGAACCCGGGCGTGGGAAGCGAGAACGCTACCGCACGACCACGAGATGCGGGCTGCTTCTAGTGATTCGCAAATAAAACACATTCTAAATAAAATAAATAAAAGTTAATTTTTGTTTCCCTTCACAATGGCGACTAAGACGAAGTTGTGTTTTGCGTGGAAAAGAAATTTATTTTCACAACGGTGAGGTACTGACAAATATCAATAATTTTCAGATTAGTCTAAATGGTAGTTGTATTTGAAAAATATTCAAAAATAATTTATTAGTTTACTTTTTTATTTAAGTCTTATTGAATGTAACACAGATATAGATAATTATTACTATAGATGTATTCTTTACAGAGGAATGGAATAACTGGTAGAAGCTGACATCGGGGAAGAGCAGTTTGGATTCCATAGAAATGTAAGAACGCGTGAGGCAATACTGACCCTACGACTTATTGTAGAAGCTATATTAAGGAAAGGCAAACCTACGTTTCTAGCATTTGTAGACTTTGAGAAAGATTTTGACAATGTTGACTGGAATACTCTCTTTCAAATTCTGAAGTTGGCAGGGGTAAAATACAGGGAGCGAAAGGCTATTTACAATTTTTACAGAAACCAGATGGCAGTTATAAGAGTCGAGGGACATGAAAGGGAAGCAGTGGTTGGGAAGGGAGTGAGACAGGGTTGTAGCCTCTCCCTGATGTTATTCAATCTGTATATTGAGCAAGCAGTAAAGGAAACAAAAGAAAAATTCAGAGTAGGTATTAAAATCGATGGAGAAGAAATAAAAACTTTGAGGTTCGCCGATGACATTGTAATTCTGTCAGAGACAGCAAAGGACTTGGAAGAGCAGTTGAATGGAATGGACAGTGTCTTAAATGGAGGATATAAGATGAACATCAACAAAAGCAAAACGAGCATAATGGAATGTAGTCGAATTAAGTCGGGTGATGCTGAGGGAATCAGATTAGGAAATGAGACACTTAAAGTAGTAAAGGAGTTTTGCTATTTGGGGAGCAAAATAACTGATGATGGTCGAAGTAGAGAGGATATAAAATGCATACTGGCAATGGCAAGGAAAGCATTTCTGAGGGAAAGAAATTTGTTAACATCGAGTATAGATTTAAGTGTCAGGAAGTCTTTTCTGAAAGTATATGTATGGAGTGTAGCCATGTATCGAAGTGAAACATGGACGATAACTAGTTTGGACAAGAAGAGAATAGAAGCTTTCGAAATGTAGTGCTACAGAAGAATGCTGAAGATTAGATGGGTAGATCATGTAACTAACGAGGAGGTATTGAATAGGATTGGGGAGAAGAGAAGTTTGTGGCACAACTTGACTAGAAGAAGGGATCGGTTGGTAGGACATGTTCTGAGGCATCAAGGGATCACCAATTTAGTATTGGAGGGCAGGGTGGAGGGTAAAAATCATAGAGGGAGACCAAGAGATGAATACACTAAGCAGATTCAGAAGGATGTAGGTTGCAGTAGGTACTGGGAGATGAAGAAGCTAGTACAGGATAGGGTAGCATGGAGAGCTGCATCAAACCAGTCTCAGGACTGAAGACCACAACAACAACAACCTTAGATGTTTAGAGTTCAAATGTAATACGCAAGCAAAGCTGCGAATTCAGTAACTATCAACTGCATTCTGAATGTATTTTACTAGACTTTAACTTCCAAACTGAACATTTGTATCTTTTATGTTCTGTACCTCTGCTGTTTTGATGAGAATCTCTCACTGTAAACAGTCTGGAATCGACAATTATGAGCAGAATTACTAATAGTAATGAAGTATGAGTGGGTGCACCTTTTTGCAGGTACATAAATTACTGTTTTTTTTTCACACCCAAACATATTGCATCTCAGTTGCGTTATACTCAGAGAGTTTCTTCTTCCATTTTTCTGAAATACCTATATAAATATTACGTTTAGGTTAGGAAATATGTTACATCGAAGTTTATTTCCAATGAAATGTTATTTAATTTTACATTGAGTGTGTCCTGTGACTACCAACCGAAATGAGGTCTAAATAAGTACACTGCATCACCTGCAAACATGAGGAACTTTATAATATCACCTGCACGAACTTTTTGTTTGTAACGCAACCTTTAAAATGTAAAAATAAAAAACGGGGTACATGCCCGTATTTGTCCTTACCATTCTAGCATCTGGCTAGTCCTGAGCTGTAACAGGACTATTTTTGTGGTGCCAAGTTTGTTCTGTTGCTTTTGTATAGTTGGACTGACGTGTGGGTATTGGCAAAAATGTTGTGAAGCTTAGGTATGGAGAAATATATGGTGTAGTTTGTTAGTCATGGATTACGTTTAGTAGTTTAATAGCGTTTACTAACGTTTTCTCCTAATAATCTGTGAACACTCCGATGAGCTTCCGACTGTCGTGTGTTTTAGTTTCACTTTCGTGAACTTTGAATATGTTTTGTTTGTTTTCATTCAAAGTGCGCGCGATTGTGTGTGTGTGTGTGTGTGTGTGTGCGTGTGTGTGTGTGTTCGTTAGTGTTCTACCACATAGTACTAGTTTTCTTCTGTTGTTAAAAATGGTACAGATTATTACTGTGTTTTAGGGATTTGAGGTCTGCTTTTATGCCACTGGGCTGGTGACAGTCTGCAAATGTGGAATGAGTACTGTCAATTTTCAGTGCTCTTAAATGTTCTGAATATTTTACACTGAAATTCCTGTATGTCTGTCTGTTGTATACTGAATCACAGTTTTTGCAGTTTAGCTGGTTTGTTGAATTTATCTGTGGTGGTGTTGGGTATTTTTAATCTTTTCTGTAGTGTGTTGCATGCTTTTTATATACCACTCGTGTAACTTGTTTTCTCATGGTGTTTTCTATTCTGTGTTTTTTTTGTTGTGAAGTATCAGGGTGCGCAATGTATTCTTATCGTTTGTGGTTTCTTCATCGTGTGTGCCTTGTGTGTCCTCTTACGTGTGGTTGTTGGTGGTGTGCTGTGTCTTTATACTACTATGATATTCTGTGTCAGTCGTTTTTATTTTATGGCCTACATTGCCAGAAGTGTTTATTTTATAACCATTTTCTATTGCAGTCTATCTGATTATGTTTAATGCTTGTGTGTAACCATCTTCGTCCAGTGGAATTCTGTTCAGTCTGTATAGGAGCTATCTCAGATTGGCTCGCTTTTGTGCTGTTGGGTGATATGCTCTGTTTTGAATAACACTACTGGTTGGCGTAGTATCTCTGTATGGCGATAACCGGTGTTTGTGGCTTTTATTGCATGTTATGACGTCTGGGAAATGTATTTGTTTGTCTGTTTCAGTTTCACGGGCGAAATTTGTTTTTGGCTTAGCAGTACTGATTTCACTGTGCAACTGTAGTATTCGGTCATATGTTTCATGAATAATTACATTAGTAGTTGCAGAATCTCCCCCACCCCCCATGAACCATAAACTTTGCCGTTGGTGTGGAGGCTTGCGTGCCTCGGCGATACAGATAGCCGTACCGTAGGTGCAACCACAACGGAGGGGTGTCCGTTGAGAGCCCAGACAAACGTGTGGTTCCTGAAGAGGGGCAGCTGCCTTTTCAGTAGTTGCAAGGGCAACAGTCTGGATGATTGACTGATCTGGCCTTGCTGTGCTGGTACTGCGAACAGCTGAAAGCAAGGGGAAACTACGGCCGTAATTTTTCCCGAGGGCATGCAGCTTTACTGTATGGTTAAATGATGATGGCGTCCTCTTGGGTAAAATATTCCGGAGGTAAAATAGTCCCCCATTTGGATCTCCGGGTGGGGACTACTCAGGAGGACGTCGTTATCAGGAGGAAGAAAACTGACATTCTATGGATCGGAGCGTGGAATGTCAGAACCCTTAATCGGGCAGGTAGGTTAGAAAATTTAAAAAGGGAAATGGATAGGTTAAAGTTGGATATAGTGGGAATTAGTGGAGTTCGATGGCAGGAGGAACAAGACTTTTGGTCAGGCGAATACAGGATTATAAATACAAAATCAAATAGGGGTACTGCAGGAGTAGGATTAATAATGAATAAAACAAAAGGAATGCGGGTAAGCTACTACAAACAGCACAGCGAACGCATTGTTGTGGCCACGGTAGACACGAAGCCCACGCCTACGACAGTAGTACAAGTCTATATGCCAACTAGCTCTGCAGATGACGAAGAAATTGAAGAAATGTATGATGAAATAAAAGAAATTATTCAGATAGTAAAGGGAGACGAAAATTTAATAGTCATGGGTGACTGGAATTCGGTAGTAGGAAAATGGAGGGAAGGAAGCGTAGTAGGTGAATATGGATTGGGGGTAAGAAATGAATGACGAATCCGCCTGGTAGAATTTTGCGCAGAGCATAACTTAATCATAGCTAACACTTGGTTCAAGAATCATCAAAGAAAGTTGTATACATGTACGAACCCTGGAGATACTAAAAGTTATCAGATAGATTACATAATGGTAAGACAGAGATTTAGGAACCTGGTTTTAAATTGTAAGACATTTCCAGAGGCAGATGTGGACTCTGACCACAATCTATTGGTTATCAACTGTAGATAAAAACTGAAGAAACTGCAAAAAGAAGGGAATTTAAGGAGATGGGACCTGGATAAACTGTCTAAACCAGAGGTTGCACAGAGTTTCAGGGAGAGCATAAGGGAACAATTGACAAGAATGGGGGAAAAATAAGTAGAAGAAGAATGGGTAGCTCTGAGGGATGAAGTAGTGAAGGCAGCAGAGGATCACGTAGGTAAAAAGACGAGGGATAATAGAAATCCTTGGGTTACAGAAGAAATGTTAAATTTAATTGACGAAAGGAGAAAATATAAAAATGCAGTAAATGAAGCAGGCAAAAAGGAATACAGACGTCTCAAAAATGAGATCGACAGGAATTGGAAAATGGCTAAGGAGGGATGGCTAGAGGACAAATGTAAGGATGTAGAGGCTTATCTCAAGAGGGGTAAGATAGATACTGCCTACAGGAAAATTAGAGAGACCTTTGGAGAAAAGAGAACCACTTGTATGAATATCAAGAGCTCAGATGGAAACCCAGTTCTAAGCAAAGAAGGGAAAGCAGAAAGGTGGAAAGAGTATATAGAGGGTCTATACAAGGGCTATGTACTTGAGGACAGTATTATGGAAATGAAAGAGGATGTAGATGAAGATGAAATGGGAGATATGATACTGCGTGAAGAGTTTTACAGAGCACTGAAAGACCTGAGTCGAAACAAGGCCCCGGGAGTAGAAAACATTCCATTAGAACTACTGACAGCCTTGGGAGAGCCAGTCATGACAAAACTCTACCATCTCGTGAGTAAAATGTATGCTACAGGCGAAATACCCTCACACTTCAAGAAGAATATAATAATTCCAATGCCAAAGAAAGCAGGCGTTGACAGATGTGAAAATTACCAAACTATCAGTTTAATAAGTCACAGCTGCAAAATACTAACGCGAATTCTTTACAGACGAATGGAAAAACTGGTAGAAAACGACCTTGGGGAAGATCAGTTTGGATTCCGTAGAAATATGGGGACACGTGAGGCAATACTGACCCTACGACTTATTGTAGAAGCTATATTAAGAAAAGGCAAACCAAAGTTTCTAGCATTTGTAGACTTAGAGACAGCTTTTGACAATGTTGACTGGAATACTGTCTTTCAAATTCTGAAGGTGGCAGGAATGAAATACAGGGAGCGAAAGGCTATTTACAATTTGTACAGATACCAGATGGCAGTTATAAGAGTCGAGGGACATGAAAGGGAAGCAGTGGTTGGGAAGGGAGTGAGACAGGGTTGTAGCCTCTCCCCGATGTTATTCAATCTGTATATTGAGCAAGCAGTAAAGGAAACAAAAGAAAAATTCAGAGTAGGTATTAAAATCGATGGAGAAGAAATAAAAACTTTGAGGTTCGCCGATGACATTGTAAGTCTGTCAGAGACAGAAAGGACTTGGAAGAGCAGTTGAATGGAATGGACAGTGTCTTAAAAGGAGGATATAAGATGAACATCAACAAAAGCAAAACGAGGATAATGGAATGTAGTCGAATTAAGTCGGGTGATGCTGAGGGAATCAGATTAGGAAATGAGACACTTACAGTAGTAAAGGCGTTTTGCTATTTGTGGAGCAAAATAACTGATGATGGTCGAAGTAGAGAGGATATAAAATGTAGACTGGCAGTGGCAAGGAAAGCGTTTCTGGTATAGATTTAAGTGTCAGGAAGTCGTTTCTGAAAGTATATGTATGGAGTGTAGCCATGTATGGAAGTGAAACATGGACGATAACTAGTTTGGACAAGAAGAGAATAGAAGCTTTCGAAATGTGGTGCTACGGAAGAATGCTGAAGATTAGATGGGTAGATCACGTACGGAATAGGATTGGGCAGAAGAGGAGTTTGTGGCACAACTCGACTAGAAAATGGGATCGGTTGGTAGGACATGTTTTGAGGCATCAAGGGATCACAAATTTAGTATTGGAGGGCAGGGTGGAGGGTAAAAATCGTAGAGGGAGACCAAGAGATGAATACACTAAGCAGATTAAGAAAGATGTAGGTTGCAGTAGGTACTGTGAGATGAAGAAGCTTGCACAGGATAGAGAGCTGCACCAAACCAGTCTCAGGATTGAAGACCACAACAACAATAGTTGCAGAATTGAAAACATTATGTTGGAGAAAATGAGCCCGGTACTAATTCCGGCATATCGGTTCAGTTATGAAAGGCAATCGAGAGAAATTCGATATCACTCAATTTTACTACACAGTATCTTAATACTAAATATTTAGTACATAAAATTTGATCGAGCTCGTGTGTTACAAAGCATAAATGCACTAGTTAAAACTTTGATGAGGCACACCGAGATGTAGTAAGCAACCCACCGCCGTACCAGAGGTCTCTAACGCAGGCCTTCTGGGAGATGTTCTACTCTGAGCCATGCATGTGCGAGTCCTCGTGGTGGATGACATTTACAGAGCCAGTAATTGGTTGGGAAGGGGAGAAGATGTGGTGGCGTAAAGTTCCTGATTACCGGATGTTGCGCCAATATCGAGAATTAAATTGCAGACCTCTTCGCAGTGTCTCATGAAGTGACGGTATTTGCCACTGTGGCTAGTGATACGTCTGACGGATGCGGACATTAAGCCTGTCGGTCAACTTCGTTCTATTACAGAGGACATGGCAATGTGCCGGCACAGCACTTCACCCCCTCCCTACTCTCATAATCGCTACACAACATAAGCTTAACACCACTCTACCCTCAACCGCTACACTCATCTACAATCGGCAAATACGCACGTCAGGAACCTCTGCCATATCCGTAACGAAAGGGGCCATTGTGTATGCAGAAGAAGAAAGTTTTCCAGTAGGCGGTCGAATCCACCCCTCGATCCCTTCCAGTCATTAGCGCCATATGACTGAAATTACGCAGGAAACAGCATAAGAGCTGGATTATATGATGTATGAAACGCGAGTTGAACTAAAAGACTTGTAGAAAGCCAGGATAATTCAGGAATGTAGGAAAACAAGTCGTTCGGAATGAAATATACAGTAAGAGCAGGAAAACTTAGGTGAAATGGCTGAATCAAAAATGTGAAGAAATCGCAAAGGAAATGATTGTCGGAAGAGCTGAGACAGCATACAGAAAAGCCAAAAACAGCCTTCGTGAAATTATAATCAAGGGTGGTAGTATTAAGAGTGCAATAGTAATTCCACTGTTAAATGCAGAGGAGACAGTGGGCAGGAAGAAAGAGTACATTGAAGGCCTCTCTGAGGGAAAGCAGTTGTCTGATGTGATGGCGGACGAAGCAGGAGTCGACAGGAAGGAGATAGCAGATACTGTATTCCAGTATAGCATCCTCTTTAGAATTTACTAGAGTTTTGAATGTCGTAAGATGAAATAAAGCAGAAGGGATAGGTAACGTTCATTCGGAATACCTCAAATCACTGCGGGAAAGTGGCAAAAAAATATTCAGGTGTGTGTGTAGAATGTATGAGTTTGGCGATGTAGCACATGACTTCCGGAGAAACGTCATCCATCAAATTCCGAAGGTTGAAAGAGCCGTCCAGTGCGAAAGTTGGACACAATCAGCTTAATACTTCACGCATCCACGTTCTTGACAAGAATAATACTAGAAAAGTGGAAAAGAAGATTAAGGGTGTGTTATGTAACCATCAGTTTGGCCTTAGGGAAGACAGAGGAACCAGGTAGGAAGTTATGACGTTGTCGTTGATAATGGAAGCAAGACTAAAGACATTAACAGAATCTATCGACTTGGAATAAGCGTTAGACCGTGCCAAATGGGCTAATATTATCGAAGGTTTTAAAACAATACGTGTAAGCTAGAGGGAAGGAAGGGTAATTTACATGTACAAGAACAAGACTTGATAACCAGGGAAGATGCGCACGGATGTAGAAGGGTGTAAGACAGGGATGTAATCTTTGTCCCATACTGTTCAGTTAATACGTCGAAGAAGCAATGACGCAAATAAAAGAAAGGTTCAAGAGTGCGGTCAATGTTCAAGATGAAATGACAAGATTCGGTGATGACATTGCTATCCTTAGTGAAAGTGAAGAATTACAGGAGGTGTGGAATGGAATGTGTACAGAATATGAATTCAAAGTAAATCGAAGAAACATGAAAGTAATGAAAAGCAGCAGAAATGAGAACATCGGGAAACTTAACATCAGGTTTGGGGATCACAAAGTAGACTAAGTTAAGGAATTCTGCTACATAGGCAGCAAAATAACCCATGATGGAAAGGGCAAGGAGGCATAAATGCAGACTAGCAATTGCTACATGGAAGTTTCTGGCCTTAATTTGAGGAGAAATTTCTGACGACGTACGTCAGCACTGTATGGTACTGAAATATCGACTGCGGAAAATCTGAAACAGAAGAGAATCGAATCATTTGAGAAATGATGCTACAGGTGAATTAGATGAGTGATAAGGTAATTAATGAGAAGATACTCCGTGGAATCGGCTAGGAAAGGAATATGTGGAAAATACCAACAAGAGAAAGGGGTTATCGTGATAGGATAATTGTTAAGATATTAGGCAGTAGCTTCTACGGTGGGAGGTGCAGAGCGTAAATATTGTAGGACACGAAAGAGACTGGAACACATCCAGCAAATAAGGAGGACGTAGGTTGAAATTGCTACACTGTGATGAAAAGGTTGGCACAGGAGAGAAATTCGTGGCGGGTAACATCAGATCAGTCAAAAGACTGATGACTCAAAAGAAAAGTACTAGAAAGGAATGTAAATTGTAAAAACAGGAAATGAAGACAGAGACTGGTATACAGCCAACAAGTAATTGAGGACGTAGGTTGCAATTGGTACTAAGTCATCTGGCTAGCTCGACGCGGCCCGCCAAGTATTCCTCTCCTGTGCCAAACTTTTAAACTCAGAGTAGCAATTACTGCCTATGTCCTCATTTATTTGCAGTGAGTGTTTCAATCTCTGTCTTCATCTACATATTTTATCTTCTACAGCACTCTCTAGTACCATGGAAGTTACTCCCTGGTGGAGATATCCTATAGAGCCATAGAGGATAAAACTTGTGGGGAATACATCGGGCAAATAATTTCTCGTTTGTTGGAATTTCTACTCTGAAACGAAGAGGTTGATAAATGAGAGGGATTCGTGGCTGGCAGCATCTTCAAACCAGTCACAAGATGGATAACCCAAAAAAAAAGGAAAGTAGCGACTGCCTATAACGTGTCTATGACTTTGGCTTTCATTGTCTCTTTGAAGCTATTGTTAGTCTTATGTCTTGAAATTTCTGCCACAATTGGGGAGGAAACTTTACTAAACAGTTCCCTACGTCGACGAGCTAAATTATTTTGAAGAGCACATTCTTTCCGATCAAGCTCCATATTGTGGTATCAGAATGGACCAGCGGTTTAGTAAAATCAAGAACCAAAATTTTTAACGAAGTTGTTTTCCCGAGTCTAGATTCCCTTGACCTGTGACCACAACCAACGCGGCAGTGCGTATCCTGAGTGAAAGTGAAGAAGAATTACGTGATCTGCTGATTGTAATGAGCGGTCTAATATGTACAGAATATGTACTGATAGTAAATCGAAGAATCACGAAAGTAATGAGGAGGAGCACAAATGAAAACAGTGAGGACCTTAACATCAGGATTAATGGTCAATAAGTAAGTGAAGATAAGGAATTCTACCATCTAAGCAGCAAAACAATTAATGACGGACGGGACAAAGAGGACATCAAAAGCAGACTAGCACTGGCAAAAATGGCATTCCTAGCCAAGAGAAGTCCACAAGTATCAAGCGTAGAGCTCAATTTGTGGAAGAAATTTATGGAACGTACGGTTTGAGCACAGCATTGTGTGGTAGTAAAACATGGACTCTGTGGAAGCCTGAACAGAAGACGCATTTGAGATGTGGTGTCACAGATGACTGTTGAAATTTGCCGGCCGTTGTGGCCGTGCGGTTCTAGGCGCTTCAGTCTGGAACCGCGTGACCGCTACGGTCGCAGGTTCGAATCCTGCCTCGGGCATGGATGTGTGTGATGTCCTTAGGTTAGTTAGGTTTAATTAGTTCTAAGTTATAGGCGACTAAAGACCTCAGAAGTTAAGTCGCATAGTGCTCAGAGCCATTTGAACCAACTGTTGAAATTTAGGTGGACTGATAAGGTAAAGAATGAGGAGGTTCTGTTCAGAATTGGAGAGGAAGGAAATATGTGGAAAACACCGACAAGGAGAAGGGAGAGAAAGATGGGACATTGGTTGAGACGTCAGGGAATGACGTCCATGGTACTGCAGAGAGCTATAGAGGGCAAAAACTGTAGAGGAAGACAGAGATTGGAATTCATCCAGGAAATAATTGAGGACTTAAGTTGCAAGGGCTACTTCGAGACGAAGAATTTGGCACAGGAGAGGAATTCGTGGTGGGCCACTTCAAACTCATCGGAAGACTGACGACTGGTTCTAATGACAGTCAGAACAAAATCTTTGAAATGATAATCTATTCGATCTAATACGAATGTGATTAGGCTCAAATTATACTTCCGGTTCGGGATAGACAAATGTTGTGGAGTGGGATACGGGCACATTTTGCTGTTGATACATTTACATTTCACTTGTTTTAAAGTTTTAAACATGGGTGTCACACAGCAACCGTATTCAAGTTTCAACATAGGATTATACATCCAACCGGTTGAAAACTACTGTTTGGTGCATTGGCCTATGTTCCGACGCCTACTAAGGCTGTCTTCATCGGAATGAAATTTTGATAAACCGTAAAATTAAATTGCGAAGAAGCAATGGTCCTATTTTAGAGCATCTATGCTCAAGTCAAAAATAAAATAAAGCGTTCCAGCCTTTGCCTCATATGCCAAGCTAGTGACAACATCATATGGTAGGCATCGCCTTTTCACTTATGTGATCACCAGCTTCGTTCATTGTTTCATCTTTCAAATCCACCCATTCTTATTCTAATCTAATGTATTCGTTTCCCCTATTCTTGTCAGTCGTTCCCAAACGCTCCGTCTGATGCTCACAACAGCCTTCGGCTCTTTCAGTTTATCCAGGTGCCATCTCTTTAATGTCCTACCATTTTTTAATTTTTTTCAGTTTTAATATACAGTTCATAACCATTTAATTGTGGTCAGAATCAACATTTGCCCGTGGTAATACCTTACAATATAAAATCCGATTCCGTAATCCCTTTCTTACCAATATACAATCAGTCTGAAAAATTCTGGGGTCCCCAGGTCACTTCCACCTATACGAACATCTTTCCTGCCTCATAAACTAGGTATTATTCTAGGTAAAATTCTACCAGGCGGCTTCCTCTTTCTTTCCTTTCCCTCAATCCATATTCACCTACTATTTTTCCTTGTCTTCCTTTTTCTAATGTGGAATTCCGGGCACCCATCAAAATTAAAAGTTTATCAACCTTAAACATCCAAATAATATCTTTTATCTCATCATACATTTCTTCAACTTCTTCATCATCAGCGGATCTATATGGCGTATAAGGGAGTACTACTGTGATGCGTAAGGGCTTCGAATCTATGCAACAATAATGCGTTCGCCATGCTATTCGTAGTACTTTACCCGTATTCCGGTCTTCTTATTGTTTATTTGAACCAACTCCGGCATTACCCCTATTTAATTTTGCATTTATAATCCTGTAATCACTTTACCAGAAGTCTTTCTCCTCTTGGAAAAGAATTACGTTAAATCCACTACATGTAATTTTAACTTCCTCATTTCTCCTTTTAAATTTTCTAACCTATCTGCACGATTAAGAGATCTGACATTCCACTCCTCGGTTCGTAGAACGCCAGCATTCTTTTCCTGATAACGGCATCCCCTTGAGAGGTCCCCGGCCGGAGAACCGAATGGAGGCTATTTTGCCTCCGGAATCTTTTACCCAAGTGGATGCCATCATTATTTAACCTTACAATAGGGCTGCATGTCCTCGGAAAAGTTACGGCTATAGTTTCCCCTTGCATTCAGCCGTTCGTAGTGTCAGCATAGCATGACCGTTTCGGTTATGTTACAACACCAGACTAGTCAATTGTCTAGAATATTACCTCTGCAACTACTGAAACGGTTGCAGCCCCTCTTAAGAAACCTTACATTTTTCTGCAGTATTGTTTCCAAATGTTAGGTCGAAGCGTGAAACACCTCCTGTTTCAAGTAGGGCACTGTATTTATTGTTATATCGCGGGTGAAACTTAAGTCCAGTAAAATCGGGCGTAATCCAAAAGTTAACATCTGAAATACATTTTTCCTAGCAAGTATGGTGTATACGCCACATCTCTTCCTACATTCTATTTTATTTTATTGCTGCAATGTAACGTACCACATTGAAAGGTTTTCGTCTGTGGAACCTATCAAAAGATAGGATGGTTAGATGTATTCCTCCCGTTATGTGCACATGGTCTTAGAGCGTGGAACGGAGCACTGAGTGGAAGCTGTACCTTTCTCGATCGCACATAGACAGCAGGGATTCACTCATGAGGATGGGCGCCAAGAAGGGTATCTGTCATTAGTTATATTTAGTGTTCAAGCGTTAATATACTGCTCCAGCCTGCTGTTGACATTTCTGCACTGAGTACTTGTTAACAATAATTTCTGTAGCTACAATTCGCATTCACGACTAATTACAATTATCAGTTACTACTTACTGCCGTTGGAGGATAAGATGAAGCAATCGTGAACTGGCTGGCGCCAAACTGTTAAGATTGCTCACTACTAGTCTGCGATCGGGTTCCAAGAAGACAATACGTGAGTCCTTGTGTGAAGTGTGATCTCGCGTAACGGAGAACGATTGGCTATAGACTTCCTCGGATGACACACGTGTAAATCTCGTGTTAATCGTAAGATGATGTGGAGAAGTCTACGACCGGTTTCCGGAGAGGCAACACATGATTTAGTATGTGAAGAACTATTTAGTGTGAAAACAGTTTATTCAAAGTTGCCGCCTATAACATTTGTGCGACCTCGTGAGCATTCTAAGATCGTATGAAACATTTTATGTGACTTTTCAAAATGATCTTGAAATAGTATTAGTATCCCGCAACCTTAGTATGATCATTGATAATAGGCCGGTTTGTTTTGTCAATTTTGTGATTCGATAAATAAAACAAAATGTTGTTGCCATCCTAGCATCTCACAGTTGTCATCGTAGTAACAGTAGAAACTTCGCATTTACCACACTGTTATGTAGTATTTATTGCATGCACCTTGACGCCTGTGGCCTATGGAGAAAAAAGTACCTCGGGCGAGGTCTATAGAGGACAAGAGGTAAGCGAATCTGCTACTATTCAGGTAGAAGAGGGCTTGGATGCTGCAATTAAAATTCCACCATTTACGTGGCAGATCTTGTGCACTGAACGCCGTAGTTATTAAACTTGGGGTCCGTTGAACGTTCATATTATAAAACATGGTATTCCTTGTATGGAGAAAATACCGTTAACATTTTGAGTCCCCACATTGTGAAAAAAATTAAAATTTTTCACATAATTAACCTGAATTATCACATTAAGCAACGAATACAAGAAGACATTGGCAAAAAGTAAACAATCAATTGATTTACGAAGGTGGTATCGCTATGGAACCACTGAGGCATACAACTTCCAAGCACCCATCATTTGATGAGATTCATTTAAAAGCAATTTCACATTTTTACTTCATATAGTCCCACATCTCGAAACTTCCATCAACTCATAATGCCCAAAACAAATTGTAGTCCTCAACAACATGCAACAGTTTGCCTAAAATTTTATTAATTTGTATCAAAAGTACACACTGTCCCAGGCTTTCATTTCGATACCATTCGTAAAGCAATAGTGCAAACTCAAAGTTACTTTACAACCACTGCAGATATACTTACGTTCACCACCAGTAATCTCCTCAATAGGATCACCATAAAAAATCATGTCACAATCTCCTACGACCACGTAGCACCGACTGCCGATTTTAACATCGTAAGCGGCTGCTACAATGCCTTACATTCGTAGGAGTACCTCAGAGAACCACCAGACGCCTCTCTTTTGCAATAGCATCCGCGGTTTCATGCAAAATCACTATAAAAAAAAATTAAAAACAATGGTTTTAGGCCGAAAGCATTGGTACTCAGACGCTTAAATAGCGCTTAATTTCAGTACGGTATATTAACTCTCATCAATATAACACCAGGACAATACTTCATACCAAACTCAGTGGCAGCTCGTAACCGCACATTCGCTATTACCTCGAAAACAGTTAGTTTGCGGACCCATATTTACTAAAACATTTTTGCTTTTGTTGCCCTGTGCCTTCACCTGTATCACTTCTCAGTATTAATAGCCAGTCGAAAAATGTTTCTGCCGGAGCACAACAAGATTTTAACATGTTCCTGTTTATTTAAAAGATTCTGTCTGAAAAGTGGGGTACCAGCTGCGTCATTCTACCTACCTCAGCAACTTCAAAACATTTCCCAAAAATTTTGGCATTCGAACATATTCGCGCTCTTTTTAACGTGCAACTCCGCTGTAACTCGCACAAGCAATTTAATTCGCTCTCACCCATTAGTCCATCGCTGTCAGTCGCTCATACCCATCCAGTCCCACTTGCCCACACATGCAACCCAAGTCATTTGCATTATCTCTTTATGTCTCTCTGTCACTGTCTCTTGAGTCACAGCAACAGTTACCTTCCTTCCGTCCTACTGCTACAGCCTCCTCTCGCTATCACTCTCTTTCATTTTGATAAACTCTGACTCTTATTATCACTGGTCATCAAAGTCATCCACTTTCTCCTTCTCTTTACGCTTATCCCAGTGGCCCTGTCTCCGTCACTCTTCTCCTAGCACTGTTCAGTCACTGTTAGCTACGTTCTGCAGCCACTGTGTCTCACACTGCGCCGGCCTAAGTGGCCGAGCGGTTCTAGACACTACAGTCTGGAACCGGGCGACCTCCACGGTCGCAGGATCGAATCCTGCCTCGGGCGTGGATGTGTGTGATGTCCTTAGGTTAGTTAGGTTCAAGTAGTTCTAAGTTCTAGGGGACTGATGACCTGAGAAGTTGTCCCATAGCGCTCAGAGCCATTTTTTTTCTCACACTGTCATTGTTTCCTCCGCTCTCTCTATAACACAACCACTGTGTACTATCTTCCAGTATTTATTACTTTTCTGTATCTTTCCCACTGCGACTGGCTCCTCCTCTCCCGGAGTGAAGACCTCCAGTATGTTTCCGCGCCAAATTATTTGGAATTTTTTTTTTAAAGTTGCTGAGGAAAGTGGAATTGGGCAGCTGGTACTCCATTTCGCAGTCTGACCCTTTATATATACATGAACATATTGGCATTTCTTGTGCTCTGGAAGGGGCATTTTTCCGCTGGTTCACTTCTTCCCTTCAGGGCATGTCACTCTCCTGGAAATAGATGTATTGGTGAATAAAATTTTTATAGTATACTTACGTGAAATGGGAGTAATGCGGAACTAATTTTACATGTCGCACCTGATTTTTCATGTGCTTCGCCCAACGTGGCGTTCCCAAATGATAACGAAGTTACTCTACAATATTTCTCCGTGCTGCGTAGCTTTATAAAGTACGTTTTCGCCTCACACCGGATTTTACGTGCGTATTTTATGTGTGCAAGAAGGGTAATTTTAAACCTCTGTATCTCTGAAACGGATAAAGATGTCATGAAAATTTTCAAAGTTACTCGAGATCAGACTCTTAGGAATATATAGTACAATTTTAAGTGATCTGCTGTGCGTAGTCGTCTTTGAATCCAAGGATAGGTTTTCGTACGAAAAAATGGTAAAAGAAACGCCTTTTCAGGTTTGTAAGGGAACGTCCATGAGGAAATGGTGCCTCTATAAACCTTCTATGGCCCACCGTAAAGCGCATCAAATGCAAAAGAACCAACCGATTTGCACCGTTTGGCTAAACAGGAGGAAGTGTGTAATATTCATACTTAGACCCGGTACTGTACCATAGTGACCCTAGGACGATCCATCTGCTATGGATTATGCAGAACACTCGACCATATCTTTCAGTCACCTAGAGAGCCGGAGGTATGAGTCTCGGAAAAATCCCATTTTTATGTGAGGTGTTTCGAAACGTATTGGTAAGCATGCTGTTTCATGCATACCTATAACAAACCCAGTACAGGCCGCTCAAGAAGGAATAAAGACGGTACGCATTATGGGGATTCAGACAGTCCAGGAATTGTGTGTCTGTAATAAAGATCATAACCTAAGTTGGTGTTCATCAGTAACTGCTCAGTTTTGTATTGTGACGGTGTCAACTGATGCTAAACGCAACCATTTCATACTAATCGCACTGTTAGCAGCCGCCAGAAATAGGACTCTCAATATTAGTTTGCCTGACGTTTGTGTAGGCCGCAGCACGTCTGCGGACACGGCGCTGCCTGGCAGTAATTATCTACAGACACACAGCTGCCGCAGTGTCACGTTCCTGATTTCAACTGCTCTCACCAGTCGGCGCGCGTCTGCGCGAGTGTGTGATGAAAACTATCATAATTTGGCGCGCCTAACACGCAGGTAATCCTTCAGCACAACGTCCACCTATTTCACAGACATCATTACCGCGCCGCTGCGGAGTGATTAATTTTCGGTGTCACGACCAATTTCATCCGGCGCAGTGCCTCGGCCGCTCTGGTCCGCCTGTTAATGACGTGCCGTTATGAAACAAGCCGGCCGGATAACACCTCCGCGGCATTGTGCTGCACAGTTATCTGCAGCGCCGGAGACCAACTCGAGCGAATGCAGTGCGGGACAACCGTCAACAACTACGTACAGCATCACGGAGTGTGGATAACTGCATTTAAAAAGTTGGAAAATGTTCTTGGGTTTGCGACTCATTTCCACAAAACATAAAAGCCCATGTGTGTTTGAAAAAGCATTTAGGTATGAGATAGCACTTTGGTCTACTTTACTCTTCTCCCAATTAAAACGTCAAGCAACTCATTAAGGAGCGTTTTCTGAGAAAACATATCTAAACTTCAGGACTGCGTATTAAAACGCACAGGATTGTTATAATTATACTTTCTCAACTTGAGAGGCCCCTCATGAAAAACGGGTAACCGGAGGACAATGAAACTTTGTAGGAACATCTGCAAGAACACGCGGAAGAAAAATAACGGAAAAGCTGTTGAAAGAAGCAGATTTCAATTTCCGCACTTGAGGATCACCTTTGTTAACTGCGTACCACGTTTATGTTCCAGGTTGTAAACGCTGCTCAATGCAACGAGCATCCGCATTCAGGATATCTTGAAAGTATAGTAACGTTGCTCTACTGCTGCCTAAAACATTTTTAAAAAACTGTACAATGTACATGTGCCGTGACACGGCTCCTGAAATGCTTGAAGATCACACATGGCGTCCAGCATTCTCACAGTGGCAACAGCAACTTCTTTAACGATTAGTGCCGCAATTAGCCGACGGCCTTTCCCAGGAGTAATTTCGAAATTTCCAATATTATTTCATTACAAAATCATGAACGATAGGTTACGCACCAGTCAGTTTGAGAATTCCCTGTACTACAAACCGTCATTCGAACTTCCATTGATGTTAACGGCCAATAGTTTTGACAGAGTCCTTGGGCGTCTGTTATAGGACTGGAGAGCTTTCCTGGCCCTTGGAGGTGCTTAGTAGCGATTTTTGGCTAGGCTGCGATTTCGTCAAGAAAATTCTCGGCTATTCGCGAGCGGTTTTCTATTCCCAGCTTTCTCCTCTGATAAAGTTCAATTTACGTCAGCTTCCTGATTTTTTCGGGCGTTATCCTGTATTAGTTGATCATGGTTGCTTTAGTTAAGTTACACAAGTTGCTGCAATAGTTTCTGGGAGTTTTGACGAATAAATTAGGTTTCACCAATAAAATAAAATATCCTATGAAGTCATAACACTAAACGACGCAAATACTGTAGCGCAGCAACTGAACATGATGCCTGTTAAGTTTGACACTAACACGATATATAGTTTTCAGCCTACACTGGCTCAACTACAAAAACTTTAGTTATAGCCACGCTGTACGTTCATTGTTTTTACATGTTACGTTCCGTGTCTATCACGACACTTGAGAGAACAGAGGCGATGGCAGAGTATTTTAGAGACAACACTAACAATATGAATTTGCGTTGCTTCCTGAGTTAAAGCCACAGCGACATAGCTGCAGTTAAAGGATCAGCAAAACACGGATATAGACTCGTCTCTAAAATTGAAGGCTGTCTTTGTAATCATCATTGTAAAGAATCTAAGCACCACTGCATTGTTCGTTTCACTAGATATGTCAAAGAGTTTAGAATAGTTTTCCTGAGCCTGAAAATACTGCTTGGTGACATGCAGAGAGATGGTATTTTAATTTAAGTCGGTTTACTGTGTGTACAGTTACGTGCTTTGAATCACCGAGATCCAAGCTGTGAAGTATTGGAAAGTAATAACAGGATAGATCTGAATACGGGTAAAAGGCAATGCATGACCGCGATAAAAGAGCCTTGTTTTTGTTTGATAAGAGAAAATAAGCGGTGTCTAGTAGAAATTTGCTCTGACTTTTATTGCTTTCGAACAGTAAGCGCTAGTTAGATATAAAAACGGAATTAGTATATTTAAGACGTTTTTCTAAGACCCCATATCAAGCCAAAAACTGTGTAACCTTGTTCCAATAACCTCATGTGTTTAAACTGAGATACACTTAGGACTGTGAGGTAATAAGTGATATTAATTAATCAGAATCGATTTCATTGCCACTAATCAGCTGCGATCAGATGACTGAATATATTTTATTAGGAACACAATCATCGCCAAATAAGTTTTCCTTTGTCTTTAGACTTTTCATAGATGATTGACTTCAATGCCGTTTCAAATGAAAAAATTAATAAATAAAAGATAGATACGTCAGAATATAAACAAGTAGAACATATTTAACATAAAAGAAAAGGGTGAAAGGAGTTTTTTTTGTGTAGAAAAAATTGCGCTGCAATATCGCAAAGGAAAAGACAATTCTTTAACAGCTATTTCTACTTTAAAAACTGTCACCAACCAAACGAAATCCATACAAACCAAAAATTTCAGTACTCGCTACGAAATTAAGATAATTCAGCTGAGGTAGCAATTGTGATTTCATTTGCTAATAAAATGGCTCTGAGCACTATGGGACTTAACATCTGAGGTCATCAGTCCCCTAGAACTTAGAACTACTTAAACCAAACTAACCTAAGGACATAACATACATCCATGCTCGAGGCAGGATTCGAACCTGCGACCGTAGCGGTAGTGCGGTTCCAGACTGAAGCGCCTAGAACCGCTGGGCCACACCGGTCGGCTGCTAATATGAGATGTTACACTCAGCACGTCTCGACAATGAAATAATGGAGGAAAACACCATGAAATAGAGTCAGCGATCATCACTGACCCGGTTAAATGTGTAATCTGGAACCCATAACTAACCATGACTTACATTGCCTACAGTAATTGGTGCCCATATGAGTGCATCAGATATCACATTGTTAGGTGGCTATAATTTCGCACCTTACAAGCACTCATCCACATACTTTGCCATGATCTACAACCACATTAGGTATTATTTGATAGGTGGTACATCGTATATATGAATATTTAAAGGAGACTGACATTGTCACGTACGCCCTGTAAATAAATTGTTGACGCTTATTGCATGAAAGGTGACGGAGTGTCTTTATTACCATACTAGTAGAGGTTGAAACGACAGTGGAAATGAAACGGCAGCCGGAACTCAAGCCCTGGGTAGAAGGCCCACACAGATGTGCTGGTCCTACTTAAACAGAGGAAAGAGCAAGACGGCCGTCGTAGCACCTAAGCGCTAAAGCAGAGTATCGACTGCCCGGTATTGTAGCCGAACCGGAAGGATTATACTGCGGAAACTACGAAAATCTTGGGCGCATGTGAGAGGAACGAATAAGCTGCACCTTGGAAACCACACAGACTGGGTTATATCCAAGGATTTTTACTTAGAAGCGTACGATTATACGAGTATAGGTTTTTCCTCGCAAACGTTCCGCACTGGACGACAAAAGACTAAAATATGGTTGGTCGGCGTTCGGAGGAATCTGTAGACAGGGAGAATATTGCGGGGTTTCGGGAGTATGATTCGTTTTTGGAATTACGATGGTGGGGAGCCGAGCCTTGCTGGGAAGACAGAAGTGGAGAGACGAGGTCTTCCGTTGTGAGCGCCTGTGTGTGACAGTCGCTTGACATCAGCTGTTGTTGGTGCAGACATTCTTTGTGTCTTTCTCTCAGTAGAGTTTATAGTTAGACCAGTTAGGAACAGTACTGTTGCGAACCTCTACGATTCTGGACTTCACCTCTGGGTCGGAAGTCGTCTTTGAGTATGCAGCCTTCAGTAATTGAGAGCACTTCCTCTGCCTATACTTACGATGAAACGTTGTCTGAACTTCGTCCTTGTGGTTGGGAGTCCGCGTTTCTGGTCTGTAGAACACAGAGAGGAGAAGACAGTATTAGGGCATATTAGTCAGAGGCCCGCCTTCTGCCGTCCTAGTGTTTGAAAGAGTTTATTTGTGGCTGGAGTTCTTCCATCGTCGCAGACGAGTACGAGAACCATCACTTCGACGCACCGGACGCAGTACATAAAGTGATATCGCAAATTGCTTCGGCTTATTAGGGCTGTAAAATCTAAACAGCTGTGATCACGTTAGTTTATTTCCACGGAGGTTCCACACCACCGTGGATCATCTCTGAAAGTAGTGTCTTTTAGCGTTTTGGTATGTAGATGATGTCAGTCATTCGCGTTATTGATATTAGACCGCGCAGTCATAATAAGGGGCAGAGTGGGGCAATTGCTTAATAATTTTACTTAGGAAATGTAAACTTTGTAATCTAAATGTTTTTTAATCTACAATAAATATATAAGCTGGAACAACGTTTATCATTTAGTAGGATTTGTTGCCTCCATTATTATTATAGCAGTATAAAGACGTGTCAAGTGTTTATCTGTGACTGTGATGAGTGCTTCTAGATTGCAGTGTTGGGTTTGGTCATTATGGATGAAGAGGGTGAAACCTGGTAACGGCAGTCTACTAATCAATTATTGAAAATGACAGTCACAATGGCATTATTTATTTTGCCCGCAACCAGTTTCAACCTGCGATGGGATCATCTTCAGGGCAATTTACACCATTTGGTCGCTCGCTGGAGTCGTCACCCTGCCTGTGCACAGTTGGTATAGTTACCGAGCGGCTACACAGCGCGGGCGTGTCCGGTGGCTTACCACCACTAGCAAAGGCAAACACCTGTCATCTATGCTTCATACACTACATTTATTCTCCTTGAAAGTAACTACCAGCCCCTACAGGAATCGCCAAATCTGGTTTTCAGATTTTCGTTGCAGTCTTCTGGCGTTCTAGGCTTCCTATGAACAGCATCGCCCAAGAAAAGCCTCACGGATCTCCCGACATTTTCCTTCAGATTTTTTTTTTCAGCAGTGACGGCCATCTTATACTCTCTTGGAGTACCTCTGATGTTTCTTTTACATTGGTCGATTTCGTCACATTAAGATAGATTGGTTGAGTCTGTCTTCAAGGAAGTCTTGAATCCTAAAACAAATGTGGTCTGATAGATGGTATGCTCGTATTTCAGAATTTTGATGAGGGCAGGGTGCACAGACTTCATGAAATTTTAAAAGAAATCATACTGCTTTAGGCTTTTAAAATAAAATTTATTGTGACTGCAGTTTTGACATGTAGTCAATGTCAAGTATTCTGGAAGAAATCAGTCAACAAATGAAATACACGTAAGTACAAAAGCGACGAACACTGAAAAGCGACTTACGTAGGATGTTCGAAAAGTTGTGTAAAAGCAAATGCATGTCAAATTTATCCGCTGTTTCAGACAGCATCTGAGCACATTTTAGCGAATTTTGCTGAAATAACAGCAGTTATCATAAACAGTTCAGTCAAAATGTCGTGTGGCGGTCGACAGTCAAACCGATAGCCGACTACTATCTGGGACGTCTCCAGACCCGTCCTCGGCCTGGAATCTGAATGACTGGAGCAGAAGTGTCTTCAATGTTGAGTCTCACTTCGAACTGAGCCCCGATTATTTGGACGGCCCGGGAAGTGATGGGACACCAAACTTACTGTCGCCCGCCTTGCGACAAGAAATGACTGTCTGAGGTGCTATTTCATTTCATTGCAGGACCCCTCTGGTTGTAATCTGCGGACCTCGTATAGCACAGCGGTACGCCTACGATTTCCCATGCCCCAGTTTGTTGACATTCACGGCAAGCCTTACTGGACTTACGTTTCAGCAAAATAATGCCCTCCCACAATCTATGAGAGCTTCTACTGCTTGTCTTCATGCTTGGAAACCCCACCTTTTATATAGACGTATGTTTACGCGGCCATTGTCATAGTCAGTAGAATTTTTCTGCGTTTCTGACCGCATTGACAATATGTAAGACTATCAACGTTTCGGTCACTGCTGCAATTGACGTTCTTCAGGTTATTTTTGTGAACACATTTTCATTGGAGATTTGAGGGACCTCGGCCGTCCCCTTCTATAACACGAGGGCTGTCCAGAAAGCCAGATCCGATTGATCGAGAAATGGAAACCACAATGCAAATCAGAAATGTTTTGTTTGAAACAGTTAGCTACCTACACCTTCCAGCTCCTCTACGTAGCCACCGTTCTGACTTAGACATTTGTCTGAGCCTTGTACCAACTTTCCAATACCCCCATCATAGAAGACAGCCACCAGTGCTTTCCGCCAATTCTCTACGCTGGCCTACAGCTAGTTGTCTGTGCCAAAATGTTGTCTTCATAGCCAGCGGTTCATGTGTGCAGAGACGAAACTCAGAGGGAGACAATTACGGGCTGTATTGTGGGTAACGAAACATTTCCAATTGATAATGATGCAGAAGCATATTCATTACCCTGCAGAGTGCGGCTGAGAATTGTCTTGAAGAAAAAACCGCAGGACAGTTATGTAATGTTAGCTGCATAGCTTCAGGCGAAATTTCACACCAGGTCCTCGTACTTGGAGGGAGACACTATTTTCTAGGCGTCTTTACGCACGCACTGTGAGCTCAGAAATGAGAAGAGCGACGTGCTGCTATCTAGGGTCATACTAGAGTTATTGCCCAAAACATCGGTGCATAGCTTTATGGGATTTTCGTAGTCGTTTAGTCGTTTCCATTTCGCGACCGATCGGAACTTACTTTCTGGACACCCTTCGTAAAATGGAACAGCCGTCCTTACGATGTTATTTATTACATGGCTAGCAGTTTCGGTACTTCAGTGCACCATCCTTACACCTTGACTGATGCTGAGGGGGTTAACTCCAGTCACACACACGCTTCATCAGTGGCCAGGACCTGTGAACGAGTTTTCGCAGACAACCTCTAGCAAAGAGGTCGTGTCGATAACCGCGGTAGTTGATGATTGGAGTCACAACATCATTGTCGTAGATATTCTGCGTAAACCAGTTCATAGAAATTGGCCACTGATTAAGCGTGTGTACGACTGGAATTAATCCCCTCAGCATGGGCTACGAAGCACTAAAACTGGTATCCATATAATAAATAACATCATGATCCACTTCATTACAAACCCTACCTTGGTTAACAAGGACGCCGGACCTCACCTAGATTGGGAACATTTGGGGCATTAAGGGCAGGGCTCTAAACATCACGTGATTTTAAATAAAAATATGGCATTCCAGTCTTTGATCGATATTTTTCTTATAGCATCGGACATTGCAGTCACAGCAATCGGACAGCATTTGGGGCGCATGTAAAGGATAGTAAACATGAAGTGAGCAACATAAATGAACAAGTGGATGTGCTACATAAAGCTCCAAATAGTTTCTATCTCAACGTGCTTGAAGAGATTGAAATATACGCTCACCAACTGAAAAACTCAGACTTACTACTTAATGAACAAAGTGATTTTATGCACAGGCATCATTATGAGATTTTTAATGACATGTTTTAGGCTTACTCTTGAATGCAACAGCACGCTCCAGTATGAACCAGCTGCAGCGGAACGGCCCTCAGCGTACTGGCGGTGAGGTGAACTGGGCGTGGCGGAAGAGGACATGGCGTGGCGCTGTGTACGTCCCGGCATAGGGAAATCCTCTCCACCACCAATTAATACAAAGAATAGGAAACGCACCTTTTCGAAAGATTATAATAATGTTTTACTTATACTTTTATGTTTTCTTTACATTTTTTTAGTTATTGTAAATTATTTCAGTTCATGGTGCACTCAGGAAAGATTATGTAAATGTTATTTCTGTAAAAATTGTCTTTTTTTAAAAAAGTATATCGGCCATTAATATGTATGGTGATATTCACAGTTCTTACAGATAGGGGGCACTTTTTACTTTTACCCATCAGGTTTATCTAAACTGTGATATAAGATTAAAAATTACTTAAGTTATGACAGCAAACCATTAATTCTGGGCTGACAGGTTACTCTGGAACTGCAATATATGGTATGTTTGTATTTCAATTCATTCCGAAATTTTTTTTTCTAAACTAAGATAGCTCCATCTGTAACTATATAATCTCTCTTGTTAATTATATTTTTAACTTTATCTGAAAGATCTGAAAGTGGGCAGCTAGCCTGAAACCGGTTATTGAAAATTAAAAAATAGCGATCAAAGACTGAAATACCGTATTTTTGCCCAAAGAAGAATCGCGGCTACCCCAGTAAGACAATCATGTCCAGTTTTGATAAAAAATCTCGGGATTTTGACGACCTAACGCTTCCGCTGGACATAAATTGGCACGATATCCCTCAGCAGGGTACTCAGCACTTCTGTCAACTAATGCCAAGCCGAATAACTGCTTGTTTAACGACCAGAGATGGAGCAATGCATAACTGGCTTTCTCAATTTGTGAAGCTATTTCTTTTGAATAATTGGTTTGTATGTAACAAAAAGATTGCTGCTCATTCGGATTATCCTCCCGTGGTGCGTCGTTTCTTTTTTGTCTCAGGTGGTATGTACTGAAATAATGAATCTTCGTAATGCTTTCTCTATCTAGACATATATTTATTAACATTAACATCTCTTAGCTTAAAAAGAGTGTGTTTCAGTTCTCGCTAAGTTATTAGTGGTTTTCCACACTTCAGTAGTACGATATTTCAAAAGTTCAGCGATTTTCTGCTGTGAAATTCGTAATCGGGCGACCGGCACTGCGCCTCAATTGACAGCCGTGTAGTAGGACTGCTAGCATAGCCACCAGTTGTCAGGAACGCTCTCTCGACGGCTCCACTATAGCACAGTTGAAGTACGTAAAAAATGTACATCTCTGAGTTTGCTGCGTCGTGAGCTGCTATTTAAAATAAGTGGAAGGTTTCTTTAGCATCGTGAGCTACGATGTGTTCACGTACTGGAAACGGCTCGTCTGTTACGAGTTTTAGAGTTGTCTCACGCAGACCGGCGAAGTCGCACTTCTTGTCGAGCACCAGTGAACGCGGGCGCACACACACACACACACACACACACACACACACATACAGAGAGAGAGAGAGAGAAGAGAAATAGGTACAGAGACAGAGCAATGGCGCGGGAAGACAAAGGACAGCCTCCTGCTGTTGGCCGCTAGCCGCTGCCCGCTACTCGCCGTCCGCTGCCTCTGCCTGCATCCGACAGATACTCGCCGGCCCATTGTCAGCACAGTGGAGAAAACGGAGAGTCAGCACGGCAACAGCAGCGGCGGCTAAATGTTGCTGGCGCAGTACAGCGGAACCGGGCCAACACGCCGTCGCATTTGTGCGGGCAAAGGGATTGCCCTAACGGGGAGCATCTCAGGCGCGATCTGTGGGCTGCATGTGGGTTACTCGGACAGCACACTGACTGTCAACCACAAAGCCTACATCCAACCTGTGCTTTGTTTACTGCGCTAACCCGTAGTGCAACTTACAAACGGTTCCATTCGTGGCCGGCAGCTACTAGAGTTATCAAAAGAAATGGTACAAACAACACTGTTGATTCAAAGGATTTTAAGGTGCCGGCTGTGTTTTCATTTGTGGTAGCATGGAGTTATCTGTTGGTAAACTATTGAGGTTAATTTGTGTTTCTGATAAAATATAGGCACGAACGGGACTTGAGTACATTTAACTAATAATACCTATTGTCCTTTTTATCACATCCATTGATGAAGGTGTCTTACTCCATTAATGCAACTGCCGCACTGTAGTTAATTAAAATACTCGGAATTTATGCTCTGAAAACAAAATCAGTTTTTTACCCTGACGCAAAGGAAAGAAGAACCAAAATACAGTCTGATGGAGACGAACTCAATGTTTAGCCGTATCTCATTTCTCCACATCTACAAATGCTACAAACGTACGTTTGTCTTTGCTTAACCTATCTTCAAAGATAAGTCGTACGGTCAGTATTGCCTTGCGTTTGTCCTACATTTCTCGGAAATCCAAAGTTATTTTTCCCGAGGTCGGCTTCTACCAGTTTTTCCATTCTTCTGTAAAGCGTTCGTGTTAGTATTTTGCAGCAATGACTTATTAAAATGACAATTCGGTAAGTTCCACATCTGTCAGCAACGGGTTTCTTTAGAATTGAATTTATTACATTCTTCTTGAAGTCTGAGGATATATCTCATACATCTTGCACGCCGACTGGAAGAATTTTACCAATGGCAATGCTATCAGTGGCTCTGACAGAATGTGTCTACTCCCGGGGTCTTTTTTCGATTTCGGTCTTTCAGAGCTCTTTCAAATATTCCTCGCAGTATTGTATCTCCCATCTCGTCATCATCTACATCCTCTTCAATTTCTATAATATTGCCTTCGGCTTCCGTGTATATATCCCCTATATTCTCCTTCCATCTTTTGGCTTCCACTTGTTTGCTTTTCATCTGAGCTCTCGATATTGACATTAATGCTACCAAGTTGGGTACTCGTCTAGTAGTTAATTTCCGTGATCTAACGTGATAAATAGGGAAGGTTTCATTTTAGTCGCCCGGTATATAATATAGGCTAATTCATGAGATTCTCGGAAACAGTATATCCTCTTGTTAGGACACAAATGAAAGTTACACTTACTGCATATGAATGCAGCCTGTTCTCAATAGTTTGGTCTTTTACATCGTCGCCTGTGTCTGCAACATGTCAATGCATCAATTCATCAGTTAGGGTAGATGTATCTGGAACGGGTTTTGATCGACGTGATGCTTCTTGTTTAGTAGTTCTGCCTCTATACTTGCTGCGGGCCTCCCTCTCTTGTTTTTATTTTTTTACCGGTATGTATTTTCCCTCTTTGCAGTATGTCTCTGCTAATCTGATTTTTCAATTCTAGCAGTCCCTCTACGCAGGTGATACAAGAGCTTTGAAATCTACACTTGTATTGCGTCAACCATGAAACCTTGGTGATCCATCGCTACTAAAATAAAAGCTTCCAATTATTGGTAGTTCGTCAGAATTTCCACACTATATTAAAACTGAAATGTACCATTTGGAACAGCGTTCAGGTCGTATGGTTATGTGCGTTATTGGAATCTTGTCATAAATTAAAGTGTAAATACGTTAATAATGACCACTTATGTCACTGAAGCATTCAGTTGCTAAAAATCAACGGAAATATCTGAGTTCACAGCACATGATTTCATCTCTTCCATGTGCCCGCAAAGGTACATGAAGGCCTACTGAGCACTGCAACTACATCAGAATATGATTTGCATCACGTCATAGTTATTATGTAACAAACAAATAACTGTGAGAACTAAACTTACCGTTGTATGTAGTTGTAATGATAAAAACAATAATAACTTCTAGTGTGTGTGTGTGTGTGTGTGTGTGTGTGTGTGTGTTTGTGTGAGTGTGTGTGTGTGTGTGTGTGTGTCGGGAACGAACAGCAAGTCGCTGTAGATGCACCCGAAACACTCAGCAGACCGAAAAAAATTTCAGAGGCGTTAATAGCTCGGTGTAGAAGCTACCGTCACTGGCACTCAAAAATAAATAAATTTTTATTTCCAGAATTAAATTTTCATTCTGCAGCGGACTGTGCTCTGATGTGAAACTTTCTGGCAGATCGAACCTGTGTGTCGGACCGACATTCGAACTCGAGTAATTTTGCCTTGCTTTTGTTATACAGGATCTTCCCTATCCCGTTCCGACCCTCCAGGATACAAGAAAAGCGAGGAAACTTGTAGCAGAAATGCAGTGAACATCAGTGGTTTATTTGTTTGTTTTCCTTTCTTTTAACATTAACATTAATACCACCGAGAATAGTGGCATCCCGAGGAAGAGGGCGCAGCTATAGTGTTTCTGAGAAGAACATTCCGAAGACTAGAGAATATATGGGTTCCTAGTGTGGACAGGAACATCCCAGCTCTGGGATTGGTTAAATAAACCGCGCGGGATTAGCCGAGCGGTCTCGGACGCGGCAGTCATGGACTGTGCGGCTGGTCCCGGCGGAGGTTCGAGTCCTCCCTCTGGCATGGGTGTGTGTGTTTGTCCTTAGGATAATTTAGGTTAAGTAGTGTGTAAGCTTAGGGACTGATGACCTTAGCAGTTAGGTCCCATAAGATTTCACACACATTTGAACTTTTTTTTTTTTTGGTGAAATAAGACACTGCAAAGGAAGTTTGGGGAAAAATGTATGTATTTTGGATTGCGGACAACTGCACAATAGCATTAATTAAGGAACTCCCAAAAATAAACGGTACTTTTCTTGCCATCAGCAAAGAAATAATGAACTGCGTGGCCACAAATCCACTTTTCGTTGTTAGTCTTCGCTTGCGGGAAGTATCTCGCGCTCGGAAAGAGGAGCAGTTGAGTAGTAGGTATCTGATGAGGAGTCATACTGGTAAATAGGAGCAACATCTGTCGCAACAATAACAAGACACCTCTTGCCGATCCGCACACAAGGCGATTCTCGTCCGTGTCCAAAACATCACAGGCGACACACAACGGTGTGTCTGCGAGGTGAATCCCGTGATTGCGCGACAGGCATATTTGTTTCCCATCGACAGTAGGGCACAATGCAGACGGATGTTAGCGTCAAGATAAGGAGCGCACAACGATCGCCAAACAGCACTCCAGTCGACGTGGAGAAGCTTACACTCAACCACTTTCGGTTACGTTCGCTGCTGATGAAAGCCATAGATCGCCTTTATTGATGTCAAGTGCGCTGGCATTATCGTAGTACGCTAAAAAAAGTGGCGGAAAGTAAAAGACGGGCGACGGGACGTCCGGAAGGTGTATAGGTGCTGAGAGAGAGTGTCGTGCAAGGGCCTCCAGCAATAATCTGGTAAAGCACGTGGAACAACGGCGCCACAACGTGTTGCGAGAGCCAACGAAAAGGGCTATCACTTTCTCTGGCACATGATACAGACCTAAACCGCCCCTTCTTATCTTGAACAGCAAGCCGTGGCAAACAAATGAACCCAATGCCGCTAGCATGCGGCGGGCTGCAGATGGCGGAATAGGAAGTCTCTGTGCCTTGTAGAATCGGTAGCTCATTTCGCAGAACACTTGCCCGCGAAAAGCGAAGGTCACGAGTTCGAGTTTCGGTCCGGCACAGAGTTTTAACCTGCCAGGAAGTTTGAATTTTCCGAGCTTTATCTTCTTATCTCGTGTTTTCTACTGAAAATCTCGTGCTTGTACTCTTGTTAACTTCACTATTAGAGAGATCGCCAAAACTTTATTTTTTTTATTGTTCCTGTGGGCAAAAAATAACTTACTTTGTCTTTCTGCTGCCACTGCTTGATCTGCTGCATTCCATTATTTAACCAAAACATAAAAAAAACTATTATTCATGCTGAGTGCGATGCATGTTATGTATGGCGGCTCCTGCTGTTGCTGCGGCAGCTGCTGCTTACTACAACTACATAAAGTTCAAGAGAAAGGCTTTGGTCAAATCTAAACTCCATAAATGATAACCCAAACAAAAAAATATATTCTGAAAGCGATTCTTTCTCATTCAATTAACAAAACGCTAGAAGCTCTTTGAACAATCGCTTCCTTTGTAAATCTGCCTCCAGTGACATTAAAGCAATATTGCAAATTAATCAAACTCTTGAGACAGACTGAAATACTTCTCAATTGAATACATAGTGAAACAATTCCCTGACAATAAAAAAAATGACAAAAAGCAATACTTAATCTAACAATGGTTTCCCATTAAGAATTCAACTCCTATCATTATCCAAATTACCGTCTGCTGCTACGCACATACACAAACCCTTTTCTTTAAATTAATAAACGCGCCGCAAATTATAAAAATATCAACTAAATACCAAATCCTGTGTCGCTGCTGGCGAACACGGCAGTACGGCAGCTCGGCGACGACCCCTCGCCCAACACACGTGCGCACCACAGCAGGCGGGCTCCTACACTGGCTTCAAAAACTGCCACTAGTTAATCCGTGCGCTGCGAGGCGCGACAACAATATCTTAGATTTCAGAGCTTGTGTATGCGCGCTGTAGCCAACCTTTACGTCGTAAGAGAGTATTGCCAACTCTCAAGTTTCATATCAGAGCACACTCCGCTGCAGAGTGGAAATTTCATTTTGGAAACTTTTCCCAGTCTGTGGCTAGGCTGTGTCTCCGTAATATCCATTCGTCCAGAAGTAATATTGTCGCAAGTTTCGCAGAATAACGTCTGTGAATCTTGGAAGATAGCAGACGAGGTACCGGCGGAAGTAAAGCTGTGACCACAGGTCCTGAGTCGTGCTGCGGTATCGTAGGTGACAGAACACCTTCACGTGAAAGGTATAGATCCCCAGTTAGAGCCACGATCAGGCACACATTTTTTATCTACCAGGAAGTTTCAGTTTTCCATTAACTGGCTACGAATTGATATTATGCGAATTCGCGACGCACAGCCTTAAGGGGTTACGGTTTAGTGTATTTTCAGTTCTCCTTCTCGAAATGTGAGATTTTGGTGTGTTGCAGAGTCGCTGGCTCACCCACCACTCGCAAACAGGCACGGTAACATGGCTCCTTCTACTTGTAAATGTGGTGGTATCTTATAACTGCCTTGTCCGCAGTTATTCTCCTGTGGTTTCATCTGCATTTCTTTTGTGCCCTCTATACTTCGATATTATAAGTCAATCTACTTATTGTACTGGTTTGGTTGATTTAGCACGATTTTCGAATTTATTATTGTTTTAATAGGTTTTAGCCAACTTTGAAACTTATGTCATTACGGTGCGCTGATAGCCTCAAGGTTTAGCGCCCTAAAGCAGAGCGTTTCGCATGCTACGGACTGATCTAGGAAAACATCAATAGTTTTATTTCTTCTCAAATCCAGACTCCAAATACGTGGTTAAGTGCAGTACCTGATCACTATAGTCACGATTAATGAGAGTCATACTTTTTCTACTGGGATTTGTGCTTCAATTGACAACGTTATTTTATTTAGAATCGACGTTTCGAGTAATTTTGTTAATGTAAGATAAAACAGTAGTTAGTAAATCATCCTTCAAAACATCGCTAGACGTCCAGAGGTAAGCTAGTCTCGGACATTGAACCTCTCTAGCACAAGAGACACTAAAAATCCATCCCACCACACCGTTATCTAGTCTCATAATCGTACGTCTGCACACTAGAGTCCTGGTTACTGCAACAGGTCAGGCGGAGTACTTCGCTTGTCGTAAGTCTGCCCACGTAGCCCGTGTGTGTCTCAGCCTATGGGCGTCAACTAGGCGCTACAACGTACCTGTACAGCCTATTACACCACACTGGCAGTCAATAGAGCTCCGCCCAAATTAGTGATCAAGCTGATCAGTAATAACCATGAGGCGGAATACCGAGTCCCACGGGAGCAGCTGTGTCCCTGATTACCACGGGAAACGTATCGCTGCATCGAATCCCTGTCACTACTGCAACCTCAGCGACTCGACCTCATCTACGGAGATGATACCATTAAAGAACCCACCGACAAATGAAGCTCTTTCATGTCATACGGCAAACATTAAAACAAAGTCCTCAGTCATCCGTCTCGAATTTTGATGAAATTTTTACAGGTTGTATATACGGGTCTTACATGACGTCATAGCAAATTTCAGCTCGATAGGGTAACCAGCCTTGCCTTTGCAAAGGCCAGTTTTCCCATATCACGACGGATATGTAAATCACCAAGTTTGCTTTACTGCTGCTCATAATCTGAGAGGACGTCCCTACTGAATCTTGGTTATTCTGCTCAAATTTTGGGTTATGAAGCCTATTTGTTGATCTTTTGCTCAGTGTACAGCAGATATATCACAATTTTCTGTCAAAGTAAGTGATAAATCGTGTCGTAAAGAGTTTGGAACATGGTTTGGCAGCTTATATCTTATGGTAGAATAATGTTCTGGTGTTGATTCTTTCCTCATTTGCTGTCCTCCATAATGTATTAAGGCTCTGTAAGTGGATTCTTGATTACTCAAATAATTGTTTGTTATCTAAGATAAAAATCGGTTCAAAATTTTATTCATAAACCTCGTCCGATTTTTAAAAGGCAATACCTCAAAAGCGTCCTGTAAGGTTTGGTGTTTGCTTCCACCATTGAAAACAGTTCATTGTATTTTGTCACCAAAAGTTTGTTTCACTTTTCATAAAAACCATTTCAATGATGATAAAGAAGTTCAAAAATCTGCTTTTACTGCTATTACTAGAGAAGACTTTTTAATGTCAATATTTGTAAATGATGTAAAATCTGATAATGCTGTTATTAGTTTCATTTTCTTTCCTAAAAAAAAATAGTAATTTGATCTGCCATGTTTATCTGTTCATTTACATTGTTTCTGTGTTATTTTGGCACTCACCATCTATGACTGTGAACTTTTTTAATCTGAAAATATCCAATGCTTTGACGTTTTTACGTTTAACTTTTAAAAACAGTCAGGTGGAAGTTAGAATAACATTGTAGCTTGAGCAGCTTGAGGGATGTTCAACAGTAACATTTCTATGCAGTGTAACAGTGAATTTGCAGATAATTCTGCATCTCACCTGATAACATTTTACTATTCTCTCTGCGACAACAAACTCCTGCGTCACTAGTCCAACTTTGAAGTGATAAGGTCATTTATTCAGAATGATCTGAGAACTGCCACATTTCATTCATTTATTTACTCAGCAGGCTATGATATAAGCATACCTTTAAAATAATAACATTTCTTGTGGTTAATTCATAGTTGTAAACCAATAATGTTGGGTTTAAGGCTGGCGATAAGCAGTCGTAGCAACAGTTCACTTTGGGACCTGGACAAACTATGCATTGGATCTCAACGAATGTTGAAACATGTTCTAGGTTGTACGAAAAATTGTCAAGGAAGCGTTTCACTTAAATCATCTTTAACGCTGCGCGTTTGCAGTGCATGTCCAGTAATGGTCGGGATAAAGATAACAGTGAAATGGAGTTAGATTCTATGAGCTACGTGTCATTAGGAGAAGCACTCGTATCTCAGAAATGGTTAAACCTATACTAGTCTGTACGAAAAACGCAACAGGATATGTTTAATTGAAGTCATCAGCTGTGTATTTGCAATGAAAGCCCCGTAATAGTCTGAATACGGTACACAGATAAGGTGAGTTTAGATTCCATGAATTCTGTGTCGTTACGAAGGGTAATTAAAAAGTTTTAATCATCACTTCGAAAGAATGAAGCCATCGACATGATACTTGCTGACGGCGTTAAACTGTCTGTACACGTTCCCTTTCAATATGATATTTTTCTCCGTACGACGGATGACTTGATAAAGACTCCCTTACTGCACTACAAGTGTTGTAGCAAAGATACTCAGCAGAGGAAATGATCCGGTCAATACAGGACAATCTGCTCCTTCTTCAACAGGATGGAAGTACATATCATTTGACCCGATATCAGGGCATGTAGGGATTTGGGGAAATTAGTTAGCATTCAAGGAATCCTGCAAGAACTCTGTGTACAGCACCACAGTAGGCTCTGTTGAGTCAAATGGCAATGCAACTTTAGGAGAGGGGGTTCAGGTGGGGGGGGGGCGAGGAGGAGGAGGATAGCAGCAAGGTATGAACGATAAAAAATTCCGACCACGGAAGGAAGCTTTCCGGTAGTGACCTACTTTATTCTAATCAGTCCGACAGAATAAGGTTTGTTCAAACTCCGGAAAGGACACGCCTATTTTTATGGTTAATTTTGTTCATACATTTTTACATACAGGACACCTCACAAATTACGTGCATAGCAGTGTTACGAACAAAAATTAACATCTAGGAACACAACACAGAAAAAAAGCTCAGAACTATGGAACATTTCAGTCTCTACTGACCATTATTGCAGCTTCCACTTCTGAAGAAAGACATCCGTGGTCGTCGATTTGCTTCGTACGAAGAGGTACGCGCATGGCTGCAACCATGATTCCGTAGGAAAGTGAAAACATTTTTCCATGAAGGCACTGACCGACTTGTCTCACAGTCGAATAAATGTGTTAACAGTTACGCTGATTACTTTTAAAATAATAAATAGTGTACTTACCTTTAGATTTCCGCAACTCGGTCAGTAGAAGCCGGAACACTACAGGAAAGCTCTTCTGTCCGTCTGTCTAGCCACGTGTCTGTCCGACAGTTACAAACCTCTTTTCTCTGGAATAGGTAGAGGTATCAAGATGAAACTTAAGACACATATTAAGGTCCACGGTCCTTGGCACTGTAAGAAATTGAAGCTTCCAAGTCAATAAACGCCCATTTATGTCCTGTTGACAGATACGCTGATTACTTTTAAAATAATAAATAGTTTTCTTACCTTTAGATTTCCGCAACTCAGTCGGTAGAAGCGGGAACACTATACGAAATCTCTTCTGTCCGTCTGTCTAGCCACGTGGAAAAGAAGGAACTTTCACACTACAGCTACAGGAATACAACCGAAAATTATTAATTTGTAATTACAGATTCTTTATTTGTTACCTTAGTATCTGCCTGTCCGTTTGCCCTGTAAAGACAGCTCCCTCTCAGGAATGGGATGACGTTTCTGGTTGAAATTTATGTAGCACACTAATGTCTATAGTCCCTTGGCGGAACAAGAAATGTGAGCTTCTAAATCAATGCACTCAAAAGATACGGCCATTTATATCACATATTTTGATAGTCTTAAACTCACTATTCAGAACCTAAAGGGTTCTTTCCGTTGACCTAGAATCAGGAAAGTTGGCAGGAAGCAAGGTTAAAGAGCACTAGTATACGAAAAAAATGCGAAAAGCTATTAATGTGTAACTGTGTCGAACGAAAAAAGTATTTTTGGCGTTTTTGTTCAGCTGTCTGTCTCCCTTTCTGTTAAGACGTCTTCTTTCCAGGAACGGGTTAACTGATCAAGTTAGACACACACTGAAGTTCAACGACCCTTGACGGTGTAAAAAATGTAAACTTATATGTCGATGTAATTAAAAGCTTTGGTCTTTTATATCAAATACTTGCATACTCGAAAACTAACTCATCGAAACCTGTGGCGTACTTCCCATTGACCTACAATCATGAAACTCAGCAGGAAGGAAGCCGAAAATTGTTAATTTGTAGTTATATCACACGAAAAAATATTTTTTATCACTTTTGGTACGACGGTGTCGGTCCATCTGTTAGGACCTCTTTTTCTTAGGAATGGGTAGACATATATCTTGCCTGTATCGATACTAATACCAGGCAAAAACTGTCGATACTCTCGTTGCCTAGGATGGATCTCTCCAGAGCTGAGAACGACAGAACTTGGCACGATATCCTCCGGGAGGACATCAAACCACTCTATGAAAAATGTCAGCAAATTGTGAAGCTCTTTCTCGTGAATAAACACTACAAATCGCAAGATTTTTTTCTGAAACTGTAATTATTTATTTGTCTGTACGTGGCCATCACATCTACCGATTTCCTACGTGGTGCGTCGACGCTTTTCTCTATTTATTTTAAGATTATACGTCAACAATGGAGCACATAGTGAGAACATTCATATATAAATCTGTAAAATCACGGAGAAGTAGATTACAGAGTCGACTGAATAGACGGCAGTTGTAGAGCTACAGTAAAACGTTTTCAGTTTGTATGAATTTCGAACGCTTTTACACGTTGCCGTAGGTGTTCAGAAATTCAGAGATATTTTTCTGTGGCTAGAATTCTGCTAATCCAAGAGAAATGGCCGAGACAAATCCAGACACAAACCCACGTTTTATTTTTATAAAAGGAGCGCATATGTCATGGTTTACTGAGGTCTTCCATCAACTCCTCTTTCGTGCCAGTCTTGCATATTTGAATAGAACAGTGGTTTGAGACTGTAAAGTTCTGTATTATTTCAAATGTTTAAAAGGGAATATGGAAGTTATAAGTGAAACTTCACATGCTATGTGAGTAAGTTTTAGTGAGATTGCCTAATGTACGGCTTGATAGATACAGACATCATTAGTGACTGTCTGTGATGCTGTCACTCCTTTCTGTACAGATCATACGTCTGTGAATGTGAATCTAAAATATGAAATATGTCATCATTTCTTAAACGATGTTCTAATCAGAGGGGAAAGAGTACAACAAATAGTGTGGAATAGTAGCATTCACCTCGGTTTCATAAAGACGTATTGTGAAATCCAAATAGGATAGGCATATGAGAAATGAAATGGAATGTATGAAATGGAATGTATGATATTCAAACGTAGGCTTTTCTAAGCTTGATTTAAATATGTGCAAGGAAGATACACGGAGAATCTTTTCTGGCAATGTATACATAGTTATGTAGGTATCAATCCCTGATACTTCTTCGCCTTATGAGCAGCAGACAAAATGCGACAATGAAATATATTAAATGGTACTTACGATGTATGAAGTGTAGTCAAATTAAAAAGAGGCATGTGGAAACGAAGTAAATAAACTGTTCATTATTTCAAGAGTAATCATCATTACTGTTAATACATTCACTCACTTAGAGGTAAGATGGTCAGTGCCTCAAGCGAAAATGTTGGTGGTTGCTACGGATTCCTGATTCTGCCCATAAGAGCACCTATTCATTCGAAACAATTCGACGGCCACGAATGTTTCTCTTCATTGCTCCAAAAATATAGAAATCGGATGAGAAGAGGTCGGAAGTGTATTAAGGATGTGTAAGGACTTCCAACGAAACTTATGCAGTGTGCTCGATATACGTGGGTGGGCTCCTACTTGATGCTAAGGTTGCTTCGACTACACTGCAGAACTTTCGCTGGAAAGCTCTTACACAACCTCCATGCAGTTCTGACCTCTCTCCACGCGATTCACACGATTTTGGTTTCACATTCGTGGTTTTAGTCTTGCTTCGGACGAAGAGTAACACGCCTGGGTTCAATCATGATTCCGTAGGTAACCCAAAACATTTTCTCAGGAAAGCATTGACCGTCATGTCTCAGGGTGGAATAAATGTATTAACAGTTATGGCGATTACTTTTTAAATAATAAGCAGTATGCAAACTTTTTTCACCTATCTCGGTTTTATTTGACTGCTCTTTAACTGCCTTAATGTGTATAGTTAAATAAACAAGTGAGCAATACTATCATATTAATATCACAAATAGAAATTCCTTACTGAAAACATATACTAGGTGCTTAAAACTTTAGGATGAAAATTGGATAGACAGTAGAGAATCTTATACTACGTCTTTTTAGACGAATAAATGCTCAGAAATGAGCGTTTCAGGTAGTATGAAGTCATGAATGAGTTATTTAAACAGGAATTTCTTTCTAAGCTGTTCACGTTCCGTAACACACGATGGTCTATCTAATAGACGTTGTTTGCTACCTTGAAAACCAAACACAATCAACGGAGGTGAATCTGGGATGGAATTGTTGTCGAAGAGAAACCATTATTTTATTTCAGAAATGGCAGATATGCCTTCATTGTATTGTCCAATAGGACACAGTGCCTGTAAGCCAAATTATATTACAGAATAATGTTTCACAGTGTAGCGTTACGCTTATGTAGGTGTGCCAGTTGGCCATCTAGAAGTGCTATGAGGTAAGATGTACTTGTTGTAACTCTGAACAATACTCGGTCTAGGTGTAAGGGCGCGCTGCAGCAGTTCAGGCTTTCGGATTGCTGACTAGTATGTACGAGTGCAGGTACAAAGACTAGCAGCGTTCGCAAAACAGAGAAAGTTCTAGTACAGGGAACTTTCACGCCTGTCGCTCACATGGCCTTTCTTCAGGAGGCAATGCTCCAAGACATGTCCGGGTGTCAGACAACCTGAAATACGGCTAAGTTAAAGCACTTGGAGATTCGACAGTAGCTCACATCAAACCTTTACGCAAATCTGAATACATTTACGCCTTCAGAAAAACGAGACTCAATCAATGATACAATATCTGAAAATCTTTAAAAATACAATAGTTAATATTCCACTGTTAATAAACATTTATACAATGAATCTTTCAAATAACAAATGTTAAGCGATTCATACGCTTTCAGCGAACGATATCTCAGGTGACAGCATTGCACTATAGCTATCATCTCTGAAAGCTACGTATCTGTATCTATTCTATGTATCGACTAACGATGTTTTTCATAATATTTTTATTATGCAAATATTTGTCTGAACAACATATTCTCCACATTTACACAGCTAATGAATTAACAGCTTACTCTTTTGCCATTAACTTTATTTGAATGTTGATTGCAAGTGATATTAAAAACTGTGTTAATTCAAAAGTGTCAGTCATTATGTTAGTGGACACCGCAAGTGAAAACAGAACCGAAAAGCGCTTCTGACAAGAAGGCATAAATAATTGTTGAAGTAGTATTTGACGACGATTCGTTCTTAATTAGCGTGAGCGTACTCGTACAAGTACATTAGCTTATTTATTTATGAACAGTCAAATGTTCAAATGGCTCTAAGCACTATGGGACTTAACATCTGAAGTCTTCAGTCCCCTAGACTTACAACTACTTAAACCTAACTACACTCCTGGAAATGGAAAAAAAGAACACATTGACACCGGTGTGTCAGACCCACCATACTTGCTCCGGACACTGCGAGAGGGCTGTACAAGCAATGATCACACGCACGGCACAGCGGACACACCAGGAACCGCGGTGTTGGCCGTCGAATGGCGCTAGCTGCGCAGCATTTGTACACCGCCGCCGTCAGTGTCAGCCAGTTTGCCGTGGCATACGGAGCTCCATCGCAGTCTTTAACACTGGTAGCATGCCGCGACAGCGTGGACGTGAACCGTATGTGCAGTTGACGGACTTTGAGCGAGGGCGTATAGTGGGCATGCGGGAGGCCGGGTGGACGTACCGCCGAATTGCTCAACAGGTGGGGCGTGAGGTCTCCACAGTACATCGATGTTGTCGCCAGTGGTCGGCGGAAGGTGCACGTGCCCGTCGACCTGGGACCGGACCGCAGCGACGCACGGATGCACGCCAAGACCGTAGGATCCTACGCAGTGCCGTAGGGGACCGCACCGCCACTTCCCAGCAAATTAGGGACACTGTTGCTCCTGGGGTATCGGCGAGGACCATTCGCAACCGTCTCCATGAAGCTGGGCTACGGTCCCGCACACCGTTAGGCCGTCTTCCGCTCACGCCCCAACATCGTGCAGCCCGCCTCCAGTGGTGTCGCGACAGGCGTGAATGGAGGGACGAATGGAGACGTGTCGTCTTCAGCGATGAGAGTCGCTTCTGCCTTGGTGCCAATGATGGTCGTATGCGTGTTTGGTGCCGTGCAGGTGAGCGCCACAATCAGGACTGCATACGACCGAGGCACACAGGGCCAACACCAGGCATCATGGTGTAGGGAGCGATCTCCTACTCTGGCCGTACACTACTGGTGATCGTCGAGGGGACACTGAATAGTGCACGGTACATCCAAACCGTCATCGAACCCATCGTTCTACCATTCCTAGACCGGCAAGGGAACTTGCTGTTCCAACAGGACAATGCACGTCCGCATGTATCCCGTGCCACCCAACGTGCTCTAGAAGGTGTAAGTCAACTACCCTGGCCAGCAAGATCTCCGGATCTGTCCCCCATTGAGCATGTTTGGGACTGGATGAAGCGTCGTCTCACGCGGTCTGCACGTCCAGCACGAACGCTGGTCCAACGGAGGCGCCAGGTGGAAATGGCACGGCAAGCCGTTCCACAGGACTACATCCAGCATCTCTACGATCGTCTCCATGGGAGAATAGCAGCCTGCATTGCTGCGAAAGGTGGATATACAATGTACTAGTGCCGACATTGTGCATGCTCTGTTGCCTGTGTCCATGTGCCTGTGGTTCTGTCAGTGTGATCATGTGATGTATCTGACCCCAGGAATGTGTCAATAAAGTTTCCCCTTCCTGGGACAATGAATTTACGGTGTTCCTATTTCAATTTCCAGGAGTGTAACCTGAGGACATCATACACATATATGCCGGAGGCAGGATTAGAACGTGCTGCCGTAGCAGCAGTGGGGTTTCGGGCAGAAGCGCCTAGAACCGCTCGGCCACAGCGGCTGGCCTATGAACAGTCCTTTATACTATATTATTGTGAACGATCTGAGTGTTACCGATTATTTATTGCTTTTCACTGTTAAAATTATGCTATAAAGTGTAAGTTTAGTGTAAGGAGTTAGACAAGATCAGTCATATCATGTCTATAGCACGTAAGAACATCGTATTTTTTGAGGGGAGACCTTCAGCGAGTGGGAAAGCCGACACTAGCCGAACACTACAGGAATGAAGCGGAGACAGGGGGTTTTTGAGTGAAGAGCTCAAGGGAGCGATTCTGGACATTTCACGGCGAGTGCTGAAGGAAGGCAGACCTGCCTGTGGTAACGAGAGATATTCTATCGTGGAGATAATTGATTCGAGACGGTGAACGGGTGTTACTTTAGGATAGACTTTATATTTCGAGAGGTCTGAATGCGCTCCACAACAACACTCTAACGTTTTCAGCTTGTACTGTGGAACTGATGATAGAGAGAGTATGGGTTACTATTCTATATTTCATGTGTGTTCATTTGTGAATCACCATGTTGAACTTCGAACTCTTTTTCAGCTGATGAATACTTCGTGTACTGTGAACACAAAAAGAATTTAGGTCCCACATATCTTTAATGACTGTTTAGTTTGGGGATTTTGCTACCACTGTGACCGTTACTTTACTGAATTTGATAGAGATATTTTCTGTCTATATTTTGACTGACTATCGTAGGAGCGCTTCCCGTTTATTCGAGATATCGTTTCATGAATAAACATTGTTCTGTATAATACTGCGTCGACTACATCAATTACAGACGTTAGAGCCCTTGTTATTAAATTATTCATATGAATTGTGTTTCATATTTCTGTGTTTTTATTTACTCGAAATTCTAGTCAACGCCTGCAGGGTCACAGCTACAGGTTATCATTTGCAACGAATTAGTTGCGGGCATGAAGCGACGCGTGCATGGCTCAACCCTATGACCATGTCAAGCTATAGTGGCTTTGCTTGTAAGGGATGCTGTTTAGGAGAGTAGTTACCAAGCAGCAGTAAACTTTAGGTACAGTCACAAATGGATAGAAATCTCATTCCTTTAGAATTGCAAAGGTAAATCTAACGCATAGCAGTATCCCGTGATCCTGGTCCAAAATCTGTTGCATGATAGGCACTTTGTGTAGGGGCTCTGAGCTAAGATTTTGCAGCATTTACGAGTGTGATAATCTGTAGCAAAAGCTAGGTGTGAGGAAATTCGCCACTGAACCGCAAGAAGGAGGAAGAAGGCTGTGTGGAGGTGTTTTAGGATTGAGTCTACAGAAGCCAACAGCAACGGCGACCTTGACGGCGACCTTGACGGCGACATAGCGGCTGCGGAGGCCACGGCAGTGCGGGTCACCAAAAGTAACTCCGAGTTTATCTGCATCGACACCTCGGGCAGCAGCAGTACATCAGAAGCAGTCAGCATGACCGCTATGGTAAGTAACTGCGCCGGTACCGTTTATGTTTGTGAATCTGCAGGACTGTCTTTGTTGATGGAGCTTCCAATCAATAAGCAATCACACGGTGTGTGGTTCAGATTACGTGAGCGGGTCAGTTAGCCAAAATCTGAACGTGGCAGGATTGATACAGACTATCTCAGTGGGGCAGATAGTCCAAGATCAGCGACGGGAGATGTAACTGCGGAACATTCAACGGCATGGTTGAGGGAAATTCTGACAAATGTGAACTATGAACTGGCGGTAGCTGGTACAGAGATAAGTTTAGTAAGGGAGAGGTAGCCTCAATAGAGGCAAGCGTGGCAGAAAGTTTATAAGCTGACGTGAAGGTAATTACATCTGATACAGAATGGATGATTAATTCAAAATTAGAGGCTATAATGGCAGATGTAGCCAAAATTTCTGAGGAGGGAGGCCTGGTTAACACCAGAGCCGACACAGACGAAAAAGGTTTCGAGGACGAGTTGGAAAAACTAAGGGACGAATTGGGCGCCGAAGTGAAAATTTGTGTTCAAAGGCGAAATACGTTTGTGGACGTCAGCAATAAAACTGCTATAAATCTGTCATGAAGAGTAACAGAATATGGAAAGGAAATGCTTAAAAATAGAGAATATTTTGAATCAAGATTACATATAGCAGCTGTGCAGCATGAAGAGCAGTTTAAAAACATAAGGGCAGAATTACATTTCTTAGCAGCGAACCAGCTGTTCCATGGATTTAAACTCAGGAACGAAATAGAGTTTGCAGATGATGGAAAACACCATACAGTTGATTTTCTTGCTGCGTCTAAGGATGCTTTCGTGGGAGGGACGACGAAAACGGCAAAGATGATGTTCGCTAAAGGACCTCTTGAGGGCAATACACAATCATGGGCAAATTTAACGAGTGCTTCATTTGTTATCTATGCAGTGTTTGAGATCTGTTTCCTGAACAAATTCTGGAGTGAATCGAAAGAAACGCGACTTCAGAAATAGATCCTGAAGGACGAAATTTCAAACAATGAAGTGGATCGATGCGAGATTTTTGTGTGTGTGAACTGGCTTAGTCGTCGCATTTAAATCGTCCGCTAAGAATGTTTACGGGGATTACGACGCTCATGGGACACTTGCTGGAACATTTACAATGGGACCGTTTCCACAGTCCGATAAGTTCCATTGGCAATTTTCTAGATTTTATCAAGAAACTTGAACAGGCGTTGAAATTCAAGCCACATAATCTGAACCGTAGAAGGGGAAATGGGCACTGGAACGTAAATTGTCAGTGTCGAAACAGAAATAATTATCACTGTTATAATGATTTTGAAAGGGGAAATGGAAGTCCAAACCGGAATCGAAGATTAGAGAGGCAGAAGCCAAACAGAATGCAACAACAGAATACGGCGCATCTCATGTCCGGAGATGGCGAAATAAACCTGCGTTTAAAAGAACACGTTAATTTAAAAATTATGTGGGTGTCTACAATTTGGTACAGAACCCAAAAATGTTGGAGACTGGGGTTATAGCAAGTAAGAACAAAATGGTGAATGATAATTTTAAGCAGCGCAACTGTAAAGAGCGCGCAAGGACGTTTGTAAGACGTGTAGAGGAATTTGATAATGAGAATATGCGGCTGAAAAATTTATTCTGTTACAGGGCAGTGAGCGATGGAATAAATGTATGTTTATTCATTTATTCTGTGATCAGAAGGGAGGCTGGGATCTACCTGAATTTGGTGGACGTGGAATGTGGAATTCTGATGAGGCATTAGACTGTAGCAACAAAATGGTAATGTAGATGAAAGTAATGTAGGTGATTTTGCATCGGAGGAAGTAGGTGAAGCTATCTATGAAGTCGTCGAAGCTTAAGTGTCGTCAGCTGGTGATGAATTTAATATGTATCCGCTGATGTGGGTGAGTTAGTGTTAAAGGGAGGTAAAAGTGCTGCCTTAGGTGCTGACGTTGCTAAGGCCTATGCTACTGATGTAGGTGTATGGGAGAAAGGGATATGTGCATTTGTTTCTGTTAATGGAAGTGAACCAATGGCTGTTGATGAAAGAATTAATTGCGAGTGGATGTGAAAGGATGAATGTGAAAGTAATGTGCTCGGTATTGGACCAGAATGCAATGTCTCGGAGAAATCTGAGGGGACAGTACCAGAGCTCCAAGCGCTAATAGAAAGCACTTATGCTCAAATCGTTGTAGGCACTGAAAGCTGGCTAAAGTCAAAGATAAGCTAAGCTGAAATTTTTGCGAAGAACCTAACAGTGTTCCGAAAAGATAGGCTAAATAGAGTTGGCGGTGGCGTGTTTGTTGCTGTTAGAAGTAGTTTATCTTGACGCTATATTGAAGTAGATACTTCCTGTGAGTTAGTGTGGGCATAGGTCAATGCTATCAACCACAATAATAATTGGATCCTTTTACCGAGACTCCCAATTCAAATGATACAGTTGCTGAAAAGTAAAAAAAACTTGAGTTTGATTTCAAACACGTACCCTTCTCATAGTATTATAATTGGTGGTGACTTTAATTTACACTCGATATGTTGGCGAAAATACATATTTAATTCTGGAGGTACGCATAAAACATGCTAAACGCAATCTCTGAAAATTATTTCGAGTAGTTAATTCATGAGCACACGCGAATAGTAACGAAAACACACTTAACCTCTTAACAATGAATAATCCTGAGTTAATAACGAGCATCAATATGGATACAGGGATTAGTTGACACAGGGTTGTCGTAGCGAGACTGAATATTGTAACCCCAAATCCTCCAAAACTAACGAAAAAAATACCTATTCAAAAAAGCAGATAAAAATTCATTGACACCTTCCTGAGAGACAATCTCCACTCCTTTCAAATTAACACCACCGCCTCCGAATTTTACTGTTGGCATTACACACGCTGACAGATGACGTTCAACGGACATTCGCCACACTCAAACCCTGGCATCGGATCGCCACAGTGTGTACCGTGATTCATCACTCCACACAACGTTTTTCCACTGTTGAATTGTCCAGTGTTTACGCCCCTTACACCAAATGAGGCATCGTGTGGCATTTATCGGCTTGATGTGTGACTTATGAGCAGCCGCTCGATCATGAAATCCAAGTTTTTCACCTCCCTCCTAACTGTCATAGTACTTGCAGTGGATCCTGTTCCATTTTGGAATTCCTGTGTGATGGTCTGCATAGATGTCTGCCTATTACACATCACGACCCTCTTCAACCGTCGGCAGTCTCTCTCGGTCAACAGATGGCGTCGAAAAAAGTGGTTCAAATGGCTCTGAGCACTATGGGACTTAACTACTGAGGTCATCAGTGCCCTAGAACTTAGAACTACTTAAACCTAACTAACCTACGGACGTCACACACATCCATGCCCGTGGCAGGATTCGAACCTGCTACCCTAGCGGTCCCGCGGTTCCAAACTGAAGCGCCTAGAACAGCTCGGCCACTCCGTCCGGCACAGATGAGGTCGACCTGTACGCTTTTCTGCTGTACGTGTCCCGTTACGTTTCAATTTCACTAACACTTTAGAAACAGTAGGGATTTTTACGAGTGTGGAAATCTCGCTTACAGACGTATGACACTAGTGACACCCAATCACTTGACCACGTTAGAAGCTCGTGATTTCAACGGAGCGCCCCATTCTGCTCTCCCACGATGTCTAATGACTACTGAGGTCGCTGATATGGAGTACCTGAGAGTAAGTGGCAGCAAAATGCACCTAATATGAAAAATGTATGTTTTTGGGGTGTCCGAATACTTTTGATCACATAGTGTACATGCTGTTTCATACACCACCACATAGAAAGTTGCAATACTGATATGACCTCAAGTAGAACATATTCCGATTATTATTTTATGTGCGCTGTTACTTATCACGTAAATATGTCAGATTTGATGTGACTTCATGTGTCACGTTATCGAGATAATGTGTCACGTTAAGTGGATGTGTGTAACGTTACGAGCATATGGACGAGCTATTCGGCCGCCCAGAACAGCCGCGATGTAAGGTGAATTTGTTGTACAGCTGAACGCTAGCAGGCTGAGGTCTCATGGTGCGCTATGGCAGTTCCGGCTTCCGACTAGATGACTAATTTGAGGTAGCGGAGGTATAAAGACTAGCAGCGTTGATTGAAATAGGGAAATTCACAGAACAGGGAACTTAGACACCTGTCGCTCACATGATTTCTGTGCAGGAGACAATGCTCCAGACATGCAGAAAAATAGCTAAGTTAAATCACTTTGAGATACAACAGTAACTCACATCAAACACTTATGCAAATCTGAATACATTTGCGACCTCAGAAAAATGAGGTGCAGCCAGTGATAGAAAAATATCTCAAAACCTTTAAAACTACAGAAGTTAACATTCGATAGTTAACAAACAACTACTACCTGCGATTTCAACGAACGATATCTCAGATGACAGCGTTGCACTATATCTGTCATAATGTGAAAGCTACGTATCTGTACCTATTTTACATATCGACTTAAGATGTTTTTATAACATTTTTATCACGAAAATGTTTGTCAGAACGTCATCATATCTGTAATACGTAAGAATTATATATTTTTGGTGGGGAAAGTCGGCAGTGGCAGAACATTAGGGGAGTCACTTTTCGAGTGAAGAGCTGAAGAGCGAGTCTGGGCATTTTATGTTTATTGCTCGAAAGAGGCAGACCTGCCTTTGGTAACGAGTGGTATTCGATCATGGAGGTGTTGTTTCTGGGCGGTGAATGGTTGCAACAATACTTTACATTGCGAATGGTCTCAATGTGCTCCAACTTAGGACTCTATAAAAGTTTCCCATTGGAACTGAAGAACTGAGGTAGGGAGAGAGAGAGAGAGAGAGAGAGAGAGAGAGTATAGGTTACTATTATTTTTATCGTGCATGTTGATTTGTGATAGATGTTGACCTGTGAACTCTTTTTGCCTGTGCAATATTTCGTGTATTGTGAGCACGAAATGGATTTAGTTTTGCGTATCTTTGATGACTGTTTACTTTGGGGATTTTGCTACCGTTCTTGTAACTCTCTAACTTTACTGAATTTCAAAATGGTATTTTCTGTCTTTATTGTGATTGACTGTCGTACGCAGGATCACATCCCGTTTGTTTCAGATGTCCTTTCTCGAAAAAAAAAAAAGAAAAACGTTTTTAAATACAAGTCTATGTCGTCGACATCAATTATAGAAGGTACAATAGAAAACCTGTGATAAAATTATTCATTTAACTTGTCTTTCATATTTCTGTGTGTTTTATTAACTCACGATTCTAACCAATGCATAGCTTTTTTTACTCTAGGATCACAGCCACATGTTATCATTTGTAAAGAATTAACTGCGCGGCATGAAAGGAGACGTGTACAGCTCGACCCTAGGACAGCATCGAGCTATTCTGTTTAAACACAGCCGTGCATAGCTCCAGTACCTAACATACGAGCAACATCAGCTAAAGACACAACTGCTTTGGTCGTATGGAATGTTGTTCAGAAGAGCACTTACTCAGCAGCAGTATCCTGAGGTACCACCGCAGCAGCAAGCATCGTTTTAATTGGAATGAAACATATTGCCATGCACTGAAACAGATTTTTCACGCTACAGAGAGCTAACAAAGATTCTCGTTAATGAACTGTTCAGGCATTTCTTTTTGGGAAATGGGGTTAGTGTGGGAGAAGATTCATTAAGAATTACCCGCTCAAGTTGCTCGTGAAATTGGCAGCTTGAAGTATAAATCGTGGAATATACTGGTGGAGTAGTTTTTACATCATAGATAACTTGTACAAGCATTGGCGGCCATATGATTTTAAATGCTGACTTCACATTTATCCAGTGTAAAACTGGAGAGGAGAACCTCCAAGTCTATATTGTTCATATGTGAGACTTCTTTCAACCGCGGTGGTCTTTCCAACTGCCACGATGGCCACGTTTGGAATGATGAGATAGATTGCCTAAGCACACACTTCAGATCATAAAAGTTCTTCCTCTATGAATTTGAACTGTACGCGATGATATATAGTTCATAACCACGTGAATGATATTCTTCTCTGCTATAAGACCTCTTACTACCTGGAATAATTATGTTCTATTCTCCAAAATGGTACACAACCTACATATCTGTGTTGCGCTATTGTAATTCTACCAATGTATCTACTGTTTCTGAAAAGAGAGTTCTATCACCTGAGATCTCAATCAATCCGGGCATCTCATTGATACAATGAATAATGAGCGTATGTCAATGGTGGCCTGAAGACCCTTCGCGGGGCTGTTCGGCCGCCGCTCCACAAGTTCGTTAACGCCACTACGGCGACTTGCGAGTGAATGAGGATGAAATGATGATGAAAGACACACAACACCCAGTCATGTCGAGGCAGAGAAAATCCCAGACCCCGCCGGGAATCGATCTAGGGACCCCGTGCGCGGGAAGAGAGAACGCTACCGCAACAGCACGAGCCGCGGACCTCTTATTGAGATCTAGGGCTATTTTAGAATTTATCCTAAACGAAGATTTTAATTATGTTGGTGGACCAGTGGCAGCGAGTAGATATGCAATATCATGAATAAATATAGCACTTTCTGGCTCTTTGCGCCTTCGGTAAATTCTTGTCTCACCTTCGAAAACATTGTACTGCATATCGTACAGGCTATTTATGCAGACTGATTCTTGAAACGACCAGTTGGTGTAACACAAGCGATTTACTTTGCTACCCTTTACACAACACGAAAATAAATTGACAGCTAGCTAATCTATCCGTACCACGACATAAGTGTGATGCTTACCAACTTCAGTGAAGTCCGTAAACGCACTCAAGTCCAATTCAAGAAAAATAGCCCAAATAAGTATGGACGAAGGAGTTCAAATTCACAACTAGATAGAAGGGAGATGGTTACAGTAAGAGTTGCCAGCGAAGCAGCAGCACTGTCCTACAGTTTTAGCTCCAAAAAAGGAGCTTCAACTCAGTCATATGACGTCAGCGGTTCCCCCCATGTGACGTACTTATATCGTCGCGCTGCTCTCGGTGAGCCCTGTGGAAGCGACTGCCTCCGGTTATCACCCTCGCTCTCCGACGACAGCGATTCTGAGGCGACTTTTTCTGTCATCATTCGTTTCATTCAATTAACAAACCTTCGTGCCTCTGAAGCCTCCCTTGGTCACGCAAAATTGTTCTTGGCGATTTTTTTAAATATGCTTTCATAATTTAATTTCCCCTTAATCATCACCAAAAACTTGTAACGCTCATCTACTTGACGATGAATATCTCTTCTACTATGCCCATGAGAAATGTTAAATCAAATTACCAATGACTCAACGCGACTAGTCCTTCTGTTTGCACACTATCTTCAAAGGAAGAGGAAAGGCGGAACATATTGAGAACATTCGTCATTCGTGGCTGCAGGATCTTTACTGTCTAGGTAGAAAGCTTTTTTTTTCTTTTGCTGTAAATTATCTCCTTTATGTGAGACGCACCTACTGCATCACTTGCAGTTTGGCTTGATTAGCCAACGAAGTAAACAAGATTCCATTTTTCACTTTCCTTATGATTGCAAAGTGGTGAATATCTCTATCGCCTGATGAGTCTCATCAACAAGTTGCAATGTCTACTATTGTTATAGATCGTAAGAAGCCCGTGACTACAACGAAAATTAAATTTTAATACTGCCGATACCTGTCAAGGCAACAAGTAATACGTTATGGTGTGTTTTATTACACGTCGAACATAGGGCTTCGCATCTCAAGATTAGGCTCGTCGTCAAGTGACCCTTTTACATCTACATCTCGAGCGGTCTAAGGCGCTGCAGTCATGGACTGTGCGGCTGGTCCCGGCGGAGGTTCGAGTCCTCCCTCAGGCATGGGTGTGTGTGTTTGTCCTTAGGATAATTTAGGTTAAGTAGTGTGTAAGCTTAGGGACTGATGACCTTAGCAGTTAAGTCCCATAAGGTTCGAAACACATTTGAACATTTTTGAACATCTACATCTTCATACACACTCCGCAAGCCACCATAACGTTCTTGGCGAAGGGTACCATGTACTACTCCAGTCATTTCCTCACCTGTTTCAATTATAAGCTGAGAGAGAATAAGACGACTGTTGGCTATGCCTCCGTAATAGATCTAAATTCTGTAACGTAAATGTCAGACTGATCGCCCAGATCCACTGTTGAATGAGAAACATGACATATTGTGTTTTATAGGTAGCTGAATTTAGTTATTATTCCGCCATTATTATTATCAACATAGCTAACTCTTGGTAGCACAAGGTAATTAATAAGACATAATGTTAGCCATTGCTCATTACAAATATCTTTATAACTCTAATATAAGTGGTCACCTCTAGTCCAAAGAAAGAAAATCCCCAAATCATGTACCAGTTTGCATTTCATCAGTTATATTTCTTCCACTAGATAAGGTTCATTAACTTTGCAGCAAGGTGATGAGAAAATTTACTCTCCATGATATCATATAACAGAATGTTTCCATATTACGTCTGTGAATGAATAGTACTTAACTCCGTGGTGTAGTTGTCCACTGTAGTGGACAGCTGTTAATGTCACTTCTTTGATATTTTTATTCAGTCCTCCAAATGTGTGCAGTCCACTTCAGTGTATGCTTCCTCCTGGTGCTTTACCCTGCACACATTTTCAGCATCAGTAACGGTTAAAAACGATAATGAAGTGATATTAACAGCTATACACGGTAGTGGACAACTGCATCCCAGGGTAAAGGTTCTATAGCGAAGGCTTCAGGCCGAAATACACTTACTTACTCCGATCTCCTTCACAGTTAAGCTTCCACTTTCAAGAGAGTTTGCCGTAACCTTACGTAACTGTCCAGTTCTCTGGGAGTGTTAAAATTTAACCTTTTAGTTCATGTGAACAAATTACCTGTTTCTAGTGATATGGTACTAGTTTTACCACTTATCCGCTTCACAAAGTTTCTTGTACACCTGGTACTTATCCATCACAGACATTTCTTACCTCGTGGACCGTCAGTTGATTGAACCCATCCAAAATTCCATTATCCCGATCATATTGCTTTAACTATGTTCTGAGACCATGCCAGTCGATTCCTGTTCCTTTAATAAACCGAATGTAATTTTACACTTTTCATGACCCACTATAACAAATACATTCATATTTATGTATAGCGACTAGTTACTAATGTATTCTTGGTTAACTGTAATAATAACAATAATAATAATAATATTAAGACTGGATAACAGAACTAGAGCATTTCAAACAAAGAAATATTGTTGTTGTTGTTGTGGTCTTCAGTCCTGAGACTAGTTTGATACAGCTCTCCATGCTACTCTATCCTGTGGAAGCTCCTTCATCTCCCAGTACCTGCTGCAACCTACATCCTTCTGAATCTGTTTAGTGTATTCATCTCTTGGTCTCCCTCTACAATTTTTACCCTCCACGCTGCCCTCCAATACTAAACTAGTGATTCCTTGATGCCTCAGAATATGTCCTACCAACCGATCCCTTCTTCTAGTCAAGTTGTGCCACAAACTTCTCTTCTCTCCAATCCTACTCAATACCTCCTCATTAGTTATATGATCTACCCATCTAATCTTCAGCATTCTTCTGTAGAACCACATTTCGAAAGCTTCTATTCTCTTCTTGTCCCAACTATTTATTGTCCATGTTTCACTTCCATACATGGCTACACTCTATAAAAATACTTTCAGAAACGACTTCCTGACACTTAAATCTATACTCGATGTTAACAAATTTCTTTCCCTCAGAAATGCTTTCCTTGCCATTGCCAGTCTACATTTTATATCCTCTCTACTTCGACCATCATCAGTTATTTTGCTCCCCAAATAGCAAAACTCCTTTACTACTTTAAGTGTCACATTTTCTAATCTAATTCCCTCAGCATCACCCGACTTAATTCGACTGCATTCCATTATCCCCGTTTTGCTTTTGTTCATGTTCATCTTATAACCTTCTTTCAAGACCCTGTCCATTCCGTTCAACTGCTCTTACAAGTCCTTTGCTGTCTCTGACAGAATTACAATGCCGTCGGCAAACCTCAAAGTTTTTATTTCTTCTTCATGGAATTTAATAGCCACTCCGAATTTTTCTTTTGTTTCCTTCAATGCTTGCTCAATATAGAGATTGAATAACATCGGGGAGAGGCTGCAACACTGTCTCACTCCCTTCCCAACCACTGCTTCTCTTTCATGTCCCTCGACTCTTATACCTGCCGTCTGGTTTCTGTACAAATTGTAAATAGCCTTTCACTCCCTGTATTTTACCCCTGCCACCTTTAGAATTTGAAAGAGAGTATTCCAGTCAACATTGTCAAAATCTTTCTCAAAGTCTACAAATGCTAGAAACGTAACTTTGACTTTCCTTAATCTAGCTTCTAAGATAAGTCGTAGGGTCAGTATTGCCTCACGTGTTCCGATATTTCTACGGAATCCAAACTGATCTTTCCCTAGGTCGGCTTTTACTAGTTTTTCCATTCGTCTGTAAAGAATTCGCGTTAGTATTTTTTAGCCGTGACTTATGAAACTGATAGTTCGGTAATTTTCACATCTGTCAACACGTGCTTTCTTTGGAATTGGAATTATTATATTCTTCTTGAAGTCTGAGGGTATTTCGCCCGTCTCATACATCTTGCTCACCAGATGGTAGAGTTTTACTAGGACTGGCTCTCCCAAGGCTGTCAGTAGTTCTAATGGAATGTTGTCTACTCCCGCGGCCTTGTTTCGACTCAGGTCTTTCAGGGCTCTGTCAAACTCTTCACGCAGTATCATATCTCCCATTTCATCCTCATCTACATCCTCTTACATTTCCAAAATATTGTCCTCAAGTACATCGCCCATGTATAGACCCTCTATATACTCCTTCCACCTTTCTGCTTTCCCTTGTTTGCTTAGAACTGGGTTTCCATCTGTGCTCTTGATATTCATACAAGTGGTTCTCTTTTCTCCAAAGGTCTCTTTAATTTTCCTGTAGGCAGTATCTACCTTACCCCTCGTGAGATAAGCATCTACATCCTTACATTTGTCCTCTAGCCATCCCTCCTTAGCCATTTTCCAATTCCTGTTGACCTCATTTTTGAGATGTTTGTATTCCTTTTTGCTTGCTTCATTTACTGCATTTTTATATTTTCTCCTTTCATCAATTAAATTCAATATTTCTTCTGTCACCCAAGGATTTCTACTAGCCCACATCTTTTTACCTAGTTGATTCTCTGCTGCCTTCACTACTTCATCCCTCAAACCTACCCATTCTTCTTCTACTGTATTTCTTTCCCCCATTCTTGTCAATTGTTCCCTTATGTTCTAGCTGAAACTCTCTACTACCTCTGGTTCTATCAGTTTATCAAGGTCCCATCTCCTTAAATTCCCACCTTTTTGCAGTTTCTTCAGTTTTACTCTACAGTTGATAACCAATAGATTGTGGTCAGAGTCCACATCTGCCCCTGGAAATGTCTTACAATTTAAAACCTGGTTCCTGAATCTCTGTCTTACCACTATATAATCTATCTGAAACCTGTCAGTATCTCCAGGCTTCTTGCATGTATACAATCTTCTTTTATGATTCTTGAACCAAGTGTTAGCTATGATTAAGTTGTTGTCTGTGCAAAATTCCACCAGGCGGCTTCCTCTTTCGTTTCTTACCCCCAATCAATATTCACCTACTACGTTTCCTTCTCTCCCTTTTCCTACTGACGAATTACAGCCACCCATGACTATTAAATTTTCGTCTCCCTTCACTATCTGAATAATTTCTTTTATTTCATCATACATTTCTTCAATTTCTTCGTCATCTGCAGAGCTAGTTGGCATGTAAACTTGTACTACTGTGGTAGGCGTGGGCTTCGCATCTATCATGGCCACAATAATTCGTTCACTATGCAGTTTGTAGTAGCTTACCCGCATTCCTATTTTCCTTTTCTTTTTTTTTTTTTTTTTTTTTTTTTTTTTGTCATCAGTCTACTGACTGGTTTGATGGTGCCCGCCACTAATTCCTTTCCTGTGCTAACCTTGCTGTGCTAGTACTGCGAACGGCTGAAAGCAAGGAGAAACTACAGCCGTAATTTTTCCCAGGGGCATGCAGCTTTACTGTATGGTTAAATGAGGATGGTGTCCTCTTGGGTAAAATATTCCGGAGGTAAAATAGTCCCTCATTCGGATCTCCGGGCGGGGACTACTCAAAAGGATGTCGTTATCAGCTGAAAGAAAACTGGCGTTCTACGGATCGGAGCGTGGAAAGTCAGATCCCAGAATCGGGCAGGTAGGTTAGAACATTTAAAAAGGGAAATAGATAGGTTAAAGTTAGATATAGTGGGAATTAGTGAAGTTCGGTGGCAGGAGGAACAAGACTTCTTGTCAGGTGACTACAGGGTTATAAACACAAAATCAAATAGGGGTAATATAATGAACGGATTTGTCAAAGAGGGCGGAGGAGCGGATAGAGGTTCAGGGCACTCTCTTGTCCTAGGGGTGGGAAATTGCCTCTAGAGGCGGAGGATACAGCAATGATCAACGACATGAGGATGCAGAAGGCAATGGAAACCACTGCATTAAAGACACGTAACGTGTATCCACAGGACATGTGGCCTGTAATTGAAGAAGTGTCATGATGATCTCTCCACTCGCAAAAGATTCCGGAATAGTCCCCCATTCGGATCTCCGGGAAGAGTCTGCCAAGGGGGAGGTTACCATGCGAAAAAGATTGAATAATCAACGAAAGGATAACATTCTACGAGTCGGGGCGTGGAATGTCAGAAGCTTGAACGTGGTAGGGAAACTAGAAAATCTGAAAAGGAAAATGCAGAGGCTCATTCTAGATATAGTAGGTGTCAGTGAAGTGAAGTGGAAGGAAGACCAGGATTTCTGGTCAGATGAGTATCGGGTAATATCAACAGCAGCAGAAAATGGTATAACAGGTGTAGGATTCGTTATAAATAGGAAGGTAGGGCAGAGGGTGTGTTACTGTGAACAGTTCAGTGACCGGGTTGTTCTAATCAGAATCGACAGCAGACCAACACCGACAACGATAGTTCAGCTATACATGCCGACGTAGCAAGCTGAAGATGAACAGATAGGGAAAGTGTATGAGGATATTGAAAGGGTAATGCAGTATGTAAAGGTGGACGAAAAACTAATAGTCATGGGCGACTGGAATGCAGTTGTAGGGGAAGGAGTAGAAGAAAAGGTTACAGGAGAATATGGGTTTGGGCAAGGAATGATAGAGGAGAAAGACTAATTGAGTTCTGTAACAAGTTTCAGCTAGTAATAGCGAATACCCTGTTCGGGAATCACAAGAGGAGGAGGTATACTTGGAAAAGGCCGGGAGACACGGGAAGATTTAAATTAGATTACATCATGGTCAGACACAGATTCCGAAATCAGATACTGGACTGTAAGGCGTACCCAGGAGCAGATATAGACTCAGATCACAATATAGTAGTGATGAAGAGTAGGCTGAAGTTCAAGACATTAGTCACGAAGAATCAATAAGCAAAGAAGTGGGATACGGTAGTAAGGAATGACGAGATACGTTTGAAGTTCTCTAACGCTATAGATACAGCAATAAGGAATAGCGCAGTAGGCAGTACAGTTGAAGAGGAATGGACATCTCTAAAAAGGGCCATCACAGAAGTTGGAAAGGAAAACATAGGTACAAACAAGGTAGCTGCGAAGAAACCATGGGTAACAGAAGAAATACTTCAGTTTATTGATGAAAGGAGGAAGTACAAACATGTTCCGGGGAAATCAGGAATACAGAAGTACAAGTCGCTGAGGAATGAAATAAATAGGAAGTTCAGGGAAGCTAAGAAGAAATGGCTGCACGAAAAATGTGAAGACATCGAAAAAGATATGATTGTCGGAAGGACAGACTCAGCATACAGGAAAGTCAAAACAACCTTTGGTGACATTAAAAGCAACGGTGGTAACATTATGAGTGCAACGGGAATTCCACTGTTAAATGCAGAGGAGAGAGCAGATAGGTGGATAGAATACATTGAAAGCCTCTATGAGGGTAAAGATTTGTCCGATGTGATAGAAGAAGAAACAGGAGTCGATTTAGAAGAGATAGGGGATCTAGTATAAGAATCGGAATTTAAAAGAGCTTTGGAGGACTTACGGTCAAATAACGCAGAAGGGATGGATAACATTCCCTCAGAATTTCTAAAATCATTGGTGGAAGTGGCAACAAAACGACTATTCACGGTGGTGTGTAGAATATATGAGTCTGGCGACATACCATCTGACTTTCGGAAAAGCATCATTCACACAATTCCGAAGACGGCAAGAGCTGACAAGTGCGAGAATTATCGCACAATCAGCTTAACAGCTCATGCATAGAAGCTGCTTACAAGAATAATATACAGAAGAATGGAAAAGAAAATTGAGAATGCACTAGGTGACGATCAGTTTGGCTTTAGGAAAAGTAAAGGGACGAGAGAGGCAATTCTGATGTTACGGCTAATAATGGAAGCAAGGCTAAAGAAAAATCAAGACACGTTCATAGGATTTGTCGACCTGGAAAAAGCGTTCGACAATATAAAATGGTGCAAGCTGTTCGAGATTCTGAAAAAAGTAGGGGAAAGCTATAGGGAGAGGCGGGTCATATACAGTATGTACAACAACCAAGAGGGAATAACAAGAGTGGACGATCAAGAACGAAGTGCTCGTTAAGAAGGGTGTAAGACAAGGCTGTAGCCTTTCGCCCCTACTCTTCAATCTGTACATCGAGGAAGCAATGATGGAAATAAAAGAAACGTTCACGAGTGGAATTAAAATACAAGGTGAAAGGATATCAATGATACGATTCGCTGATGACATTGCTATCCTGAGTGAAAGTGAAGAAGAATTAAATGATCTGCTGAACGGAATGAACAGTCTAATGAGTACACAGTTTGGTTTGAGAGTAAATCGGAGAAAGACGAAGGTAATGAGAAGTAGTAGAAATGAGAACAGCGAGAAACTTAACATCAAGATTGATGGTCACGAAGTCAATGAAGTTGAGGAATTCTGCTACCTAGGCAGTAAAATAACCAATGACGGACGGAGCAAGGAGGACATCAAAAGCAGACTCGCTATGGCAAAAAAGGCATTTCTCGCCAAGAGAAGTCTACTAATATCAAATACCGGCCTTAATTTGACGAAGAAATTTCTGAAGATGTACGTCTGGAGTACAACATTGTATGGTAGTGAAACATGGACTGTGGGAAAACCGGAACAGAAGAGAATCAAAGCATTTGAGATGTCGAGCTATAGACGAATGCTGAAAATTAGGTGGACTGATAAGGTAAGGAATGAGGAGGTTCTTTGCAGAATCGGAGAGGAAAGGAATATGTGGAAAACACTGATAAGGAGAAGGGACAGGATGATAGGACATCTGCTAAGACATGAGGGAATGACTTCCATGGTAGTAGAGGGAGCTGTAGAGGGCAAAAACTGTAGAGGAAGACAGAGATTGGAATACGTCAAGCAAATAATTGAGGACGTAGGTTGCAAGTGCTACTCTGAGATGAAGAGGTTAGCACAGGAAAGGAATTAACTCCGATGTTAGGCGTGATTTGGGGCCCGTTAGGGACATGGCTGCTAAGGAAGGAAAGAAAGCCGGTGTACACTCCGCATGCATACGAGAGGAGTCATTCCAGACGTTGGACGAGGTGAAGGGCACGGGAAGCAGCCAACTACAGGTGGTGGCTCACATCAGTACAAATGATGTGTGTCATGTTGGACCAGATGAGAATCTCTTTGGCTTCGAACGGCTATCAGAAATGATAACGGGTGCCAGTCTTGCTTGCGTGGTGAAAGCAGAGCTAGCCAGGACCGACAGCGGACATCCGGTAGGTCGGAATCAGAATCTCAGATGGTTTTCGACAATGTAGGCTGCAGATTACTCGACTTGCGCCATAGGGTGGTGGCTTTTTCGGTTCCACTACGCCAGTAGCAGGGCCTGTGTGGCATAGACTGGGTGGTGTTTTAGGTTAGAGGATCTCGAGAAAACACAAAAAGAGTTTCAGTCTCAAAAAGTGCAGGTTGAACACGGGAGGCACGTAGATCTACAAACCATCGGTATAACGGTCGTAAATTGTCGTAGATGTGTTGGGAACGTACCAGAGCCCGAAGCGCTAATAGAAATAGAAATCACCGATGCTCAAAACGCTTTTGGCAGTGAAAGCTGGCTAAAGCTGGAGATAAGTTCAGCCTATATTTTTGGAAAGGAGATAACAATGTTCAAAAAGAACAGAACAGGCTAAATACAGTTGTCGGTCGCGTTTTCTCTCTCTCTCTCTCTCTCTCTCTCTCTCTCTCTCTCTCTTTCTTAGAAGTAGTTTAACTTGCAACTAAATTGAAGTAGTTAGTTGCTGCTGCTTAGTATGGTCAGAGATCGTTCTTGGCAACCGTAATAAAATAATAATGGGATCCCTTTACGTATCTACACATTGAGATCATACAAATGGTGAAACATTCAAAGAAAACTCGAGTTTAATTTGAAACACATGCCCGACTCATACAAATATAGTTGGTGGTGATTCCAATTTACCCTCGATATGTAGGCGAAAATATATGTTTAAATCCGGAGGTACGCGTAAAACATAATCCGAAATTGTGCTAAACGTATTCTCTGAAAAGTATTTCCAGCAAACAGTTCATGAGTGCGCTCGAATAGTAAACTGTTCTGGAAAGATACTTGACCTCTTAGCAACAAATAGTCCCGAGCTAATAACGAGCGTCAAATTGCAAAAAAACGAAGAATACATCTGTTCAAACAAACTACAAAGAAATTCACTTGACGTCTGCCTGAGAGACACTCTCCACTCTTACCAACCTAATAATTTACGTGTAGACTGGATGAGGTTTGAATTCAGACGAGTAGTATCGACAGTAACTGAGAGATTTATACCAAATAAATACGCAAACAACAGAGATGATCCCCTTAGTACACAAAACGTGTCAGAACACTGTTGCAGAAACAACGAAAAACGCATGCCAAATTTAAAAGAACAGAAAATCCCCAAGATTGGCGATCTTTTACAGACGTTCGAAATTTATCGCGGATTTCGATGCGATATGCTTATAATAGTTCCCACAACGAAGCATTATCGAAGCGTGATAGAAAATCTGAAGTGATTCTGGTCGTACGTAAAGTATACTAGCGGTGAGACACAATCAATGTCTTCTCTTGGCGATAGCAAATGGAAATGACGACAGTGCTGCTAAAGCAGAGTTACTAAAGGCTGATATACAGTGAACATGGATTTAGAAAACATTGCTCTTGTGAAAAACAGCTAGCTTTTACTCAGACGAGGTGTTGAGTGCTATCAACAATTGACTGAAATTAATAAATTTATAGATTTCCAGAAGGCTTTCGACACTGTAGCTCACAAGCGGCTAGTAATCAAATTGTGTGCTTACGGAATATTGCCTCCGTTATGGGACTGGATTCGTGATGTGCTGTCAGAGAGGTCACAGTTGGTAGTGACTGACGGAAGCTCACCGATTGAAACAGTAATGATTATTGCAAGGTAGTTTGATAGGCCCTCAGCGGTTACTTACCTAAGTAAACGATTTAGGAGACAATCCGAGCAGCAGTCTTAGGTTGTTTTCAGTTCACGATGTCATTTACAGCCTAGTAAAGTCATCAGAAGATCAAAAAAAATTGTAAAACGATTTATAAAAGGTATCTGAATGGTGCAAAAATTGGCAATTGACTAATGAAAAGGGTTTGGTGATCTCCATGAATGCTAAAAGATATCCGTTGGATTTCGGTTACACGATAAATCAATGAAATGAAAAGAGTGGGATTTCAACTAAATAGCTAGGAATTACAATTACGAACAATTATGTTGAAAGGAACACACAGAAACCGTTGCGGCGGAAGCGAATCAAGACTGCCTTTTATTGGCAGAACACTTAGGGGATCCAAAAGATCTGCTGAAGAGACTGCCTACACTACGCTTGTCCGTCCTCTTTTCGAGTACTGCTGTGCCGTGTGGGATCCTTAGCAGGCATGGTTAACGGAGTACGTAGGAAAAGTTCAGAGGAGGGCAGCACGTTTTGTATCACGGGGAAACAGGGGAGAGAGTGTTACGGACTTGATACAGCATCTGAAGTCGACATCATTAAAACAAAGGCGTTTCGCGTTGAGGCGGACTCTTCTCATGAAATTTCAGTCACCGAATGTGAAAATATTTTGTTGACGCCGACTTACATAGGAAGAAACTATCATCTTAATAAAATAAGGGTTATCAGAACTCTCACGCTGTTCGGAACTGGAATAATAGAGAAGTATTGTTAGGGTGGTTCGATGAACCACCTTCACACAGACACTTCAGTATGATTTGCAGAGTATGCATGAAATGTGGATGTAGATGTTGTTGTTAATAGAAGATGAGTCGCACTCTGGGTGTCGGGTGTAACGCAATGACAGCGCCATTGGGTGCGTTGCAGGACTGACGTTTCGATCTTGTGATGCACTGTAGCAACAAAACTTACGTGCAGTTATGAGAAATTTCCTGGGCCACTACTGTTGTTGCAGTTTTTGTCATTATTATTACCTGTCGTAGATATGAATAGGAGAAACGTCCTGTATTGTACTAAGACAGCAGTCTAACAAAATAGGAAATATACGGGTTGTGTCTCCATACTCCTAGTTGAAATACTTACTCCTAATCCTTTACTAATGTGTACTTCCTCTGTACACGGTTTTTATGATACACATTAACGTGTCAGATATCACTAGACTCAAGTTCATGGGATGTATCATTTTTTATTTGATTCTTAACAAATTTCCATTCTGTTTCTCTGTTATCTATTGGAGTACTAAGCTCAGTATGTACACTGCCTTATCCAGTGAGGCAACTATTCTATCAGTGTTTTCTACATTTATCATAAATCGCTTTTTATCGTCTGTGCTAAAGTGCTTTGCTCTTCATATACTTCAGCAACAGTTTGTGGTGTCGCTTCATTTTACTCTCACTCTAGCCTTTCTCTCTTAGAAACACATCTTCCTTCTTTTCATGTTTGGTAGAAAGATCCTCTACTCTGTTACTACCCGCCTAAGTGTTGATTTCAATTGTTTTGTTCTAGTCGTAGTATTTCTTAATCAAGTTTTCAACGGTTCGGGGATTAATGGCTTTTTGCAATCCTGAAATCTCAGTTATTGTACGCTCTACATCGATCTGTAACACTTCTGTTACTTCACTGGCAACTTCTGCTTTTACTCGCTTCGTATGATATTTCGCCTTTTAAGAGCTGACCAGTCAGATTGTTTTGTTGTTACTGAATAGTGGTAAAATCCTTAGCCATACACTCTTGCTTTTGATTTATAGAAGTAATCTCGATGGATAGCCTAAATACTGCAGTTTTTAATTCTTGTAACATGTGCGTATCAGGATCGAGTGTCGCAACGACAGACTCAGTAGTGGCTCCTATCGCAGTAGGTGACATTGCCTTACTTGCTAAAGTTGAAAAGTCACCTAGATTTTCACTGGCGAATTACCTTTCTCATATTTGATCTGATACATTTGCTGCACTTATCGAATCCAGTATAATATGTTGACCTCCGTCCTAACTATATTAGTATACCACAACAATTTGCCGAAGCATATTAAAACCAGTCACAAATGGTATTCAGGTGCATTACAACTTTTTCGTCGAAACTATTTCTTGGAAATCAATTGCACACCACTACTCCAAACTGCTCGTGATTAACAATGAACCTCCACTATCTGTGACTGTCTTACGAAACATAAAACAATTGTACACAGTCTACAAGTTTTATGAATTATAAAAGGTCTATGGAAAACAAGGATCTGGATAAACACATCTCTACCGGTATTGAAGCTGACACTAACATTACTATGGAATGATTGAAACACCCTGTTTCTTTGTAGGCGTCTGTAACGTAATTTATATATATTTTTTTACGTTCTTTATTTCACCCGTTTATTGAATTTGACTGTTCTATTTAGTATACATGTTGTAGCGTATTTATGTGAGCCGCTACATGGTTCTATAAATGTTAAGATCAATGTAGCCAACAACTGTGTACAGTTTCGAACACTGCAAGGTTGGGTCAGAGGCATTAGTGGCTACTGGTCATCGCCCATTGTGAGGTTGGTAAAGGCAGAAACTGCTTAAGCTCTCTGAGCCCTTCCGGACACCGTTTGTGGACTCCGGACGGGAGAGATGATTAGGTTAGTCTTCCCTAGGACGCCGGTGAATACGAATGCTCTGACTAGCCTCCCTGTCTGCTAAGTGGAAATGTGTGACAGCTTTTTGTTTTTTGAGTTCTCGGTAGTCACTCTGGTGCGTGTCATTCATAATCATGCCGCACCAACTACTTCAGTCAGTAATATTCAGTTTATTCGGTGAGATCTTTTGTGCAAATGTAACTTGGTGCAGACGACCGGTGCTACCACATGTTGTACAGCCTTAGTTCGTTTAGCGTATTATGTACTAATGTGTTGTGTGCTCTGTGGAATGCTTGTGCTAAATTTTATTTAATTTACCGTCCAATTTCTATATCATTCCAACGCATTTAGTAGCCCATACTCTGGCGTACCACGTATGTTTGTTTGTACACCATGAGGCTCCAGTTCGACGTAAACACTTCTCGTGTTCGAATTGAAGCCTCAGTTTCATGACGGAGTAGATGTGTTCAGGCTTGGTAAATTTATTTACAAAATTACCGAGTTGTACGGTATTTTAAATATGGACTTTGTTCTCTAAAATTGTCCGGAACAAGCAGTCGCACCTTGACCCACTGCGCTCACATGTGGATTAGTGAAACATTTTTTTCTAAATTCTATCTTTCGTTGTGTGAGTGGCCAATCTGAATGTCATGTATGTGATCTTGATAAATCATATCCAGTATTTTAGAGGTCTTGCCCCACATGTGTCGGTCCAGATACTGCGCTGTATAATGTGCCATGTGTTGATGGACGTGCTAGCATCGCAAGTAATTGTATTTTAACATCTCTGCTTATGTGTTACTGTTAATGAAAAATAAATTATTTGTTATTACATCTCACAGCGCTATTCCGCTCCCTAGTGAGGATCCTTAAAATCATTTAATTCGCACCTCCTCTTAGCAACGTTTCAATAAAATTCATCATGATTATTAGATTGGTGTTTTATTAAATAATCAAATGATCTATGATATGGCGCCTTTTTATCAGTTTTGGCCCACTAATCAGAAATTTTGTATTTGATACTTGTTGCAGGCAAGTGGAAGTTGCATCTATTTGCAGAGTTATTCTTATGAGTTCGGGAGCCAGTAAAGAGATATTTTGCGTAGCTGATCTTACCAGAACCCTGCAGTAGTAAAAGGCGACAGCTATCATTCAATATATCATAAAATTTATACTATTACTGTTCTGTCACAGTTGTCATTGTATCCTAAATGATATACAGACGGCTCAGATCAAGTGTTAAATGAGAAACACGCAATACTTTGTTTAAGAAGTAGCTAGCTTCGTTAATTATTCTATGACAGAGAGATTAAAATATTTTAAGTGTGACAATCTTGTTAACAGTGTTCTACCAGACTTTGTAATTAAAAAACTGAAACAACAAACAGGATCTATATAATTATTGCAGTTATTAGGTAGCTCGGTGACACAGCTCTAGTGGCGGCTAAACGGATTACGTCGAGGCTGGCTAATTCTAGTCATGTGACATAATGACTGACACTCCCATAGTAAGAGCTGTTAAAATAAACGTCTCCCATTACTTTAAGGGAAACAAAAAAGCAATGTACAATGAATTTATTTGATCGTAATTAGGGGGCAGTATTGCCTCGCGTGTTCCCACATTTCTACGGAACTCAAACTAATCTTCCCAGAGGTCGTCTTATACCAGTTTTTCCATTCGTCTGTAAAGAATTCGTGTTATCATTTTGCAGCCGTGACTTATTAAATTGATAGTAGGGTAATTTTCACATCCGTCAACTCCTGCTTTCTTTGGAATTGCAATTAAGATATAACAATATTAATAGGACATAATATTTAAATGATGTGATCTGAGGATTGTAGTGACAACGTGAGTAAGTAATATGGAAGATGAACTGATGAAGTTCATACTAGCGGTACTTGTACTGCTGCTGCTGCTGCTGCTGCTGCTGCCGTAATACACAATAATATGTAGCAAACATATGTATGTCTTACGATTGCTCACTGTAATATTGCTCAAAAAGTATGATATTCCTTGGAATGCAGCAACAGTTCACTCCAGATACGCTCGAGGCTTGCGACATACTAACCATGGACAGTAACTCTTTCGTGACGGAAATCCTGACCCTTCGAAAGTTAGTGGCTGATAAACAGTGACAAACAGGGAAAAAAAGCAACGCGAGTGCGTTCTTCTATCTGTGTGCACTGTTCTGTGCCTCGGCAGAGACAAAGCGACCCGTGATTGCTGGTGTGTTTCCTCGTGAAGAATTCACAGCAGTCCCTGTTTTCGTACAACAAGGCTCACAGGTTATTTCTCCACTATGCAAACTGCTTCAGATAACCGATTCACCTACTCCGTTATTATTCCCTATTAACTTATTTACGTTATAGACACTTTAATTCCACCCAATTCCGAAATTAGATGGTTAAATACTAAAAAAAAGAGAAAACTGCAGTATCCATGTAAGAACTGAACACTGACTCTACGCCCATGGACCAGGTGCTTTTTATTACAGGTCTCCTACTCATTTTTTAAACTTTTTCAACTGAACAAAACTAATATCAAACTAATTGTCATAAAAATTTTAAAAAACAAAAAATATCTTAAAGCATCAGATGAGAGTGGATCCCAAGATCTTCCGCACGTAAAGGCCCTAACCAAATCATTTTCATTGTCAGTTCACCAAAAGCAAAGTAACAGGAATGAAACATTCACCAGAACACTGATTCTTTGGCGATTAAGTAAGAGATATTGCATGTTCGCTAAAGAGCTCATAGTACCGTGACTTTCTTTGCCATCTCCGATGTGTTGTATCCGTATATGGTAAGGGCACAATCGTCCAGGTCATACCCATTCCCCACCACTTACTGAACATAATACATGAATAGCCACGTAATTGTATTTTTATTCCGCAAGGGAAAGAAGACTGAACAGAAATGAAGGAAAATCTTACAGGGAATTCGCCTTCCGTCGTCCTGGCAAGAAATGCGTAGTGTCGGCGGAACGAGCACCAATGTAATGTGGCTGCAGAAGACCAATCGACATAATGTATCCGTTTCGTGGCAACGACTGCATCGGTCCTTCTCACTAAGGCCAATGCTAAAATGTCAAACGTTGGTGGCGGCAATGTTATGAGTGACTTGGTACCACTTCGACGTCACTTCCATCGGAAAAATAGGTATGTTGACTTGCGTATGGGAAAGAACATCAACCCCCAAATATCCGACATTTATAATAATTACTGAAAATGCCTTAATTTATTACTTTTCCTAAGAACATCTGCTGGTGGGGTTGAACTCGCTGGTCGGAGACAGGTAGGAAGGAGAGTTGTAAGTGACTTGGGGGAACACAAAGACACGTTACAACAGTACGTCGAAGAAATAAACCAGAAGCCCTGACCCGAATATCAGGGAGGCTCAGACCTCCCATCAGCCTGTGTCACACAATAATCTCACGGCGCATCCAAAAATAGTGTTTCGTCAGATAAACTTGCCCGATAATCGTTGCAACTTTCAGGACATCTTTGCAAGATGGGGAAAAATCTGTGTAAGAAAATAATAGTCAGATTATAAGTTTCCAAGGTTCGAGCCTTATCAAGTAACGAGAAGGGGCACGCTCGTTTTCAAAGACGTGACGGACTTGCAATTCAACGCAGTCAATTTCATAGGAGAGAAAACAATAACAACACCCAACAATCGATGGTGACGACCGCCACAGCCCATGGGATCTCAACAGCGTCAAATCGCCGGTCGTTAACCTGTGCTTCCGGAAGACGACAAAAAGCATTCTAAATGTCCTTGAACACCGGTATATCACCTTCAGTACGAATTTGTACTATAACGTACAACCCGCCTGGCTAGCCTAGCCGCGCGGTCTAACGCGCTGCTTCCCGAGTGGGAAGGCATGACAGTCCCCGGCCCGAATCCGCCCGGCGAATTATTGTCGAGGTCCGGTGGGCCGGGCAGCCTGTGGATGGTTTTTAAGGCGGTTATCCATCTGCCTCAGCGAATGCGAGGTGGTTCCTCTTATTCCACCTGAGTTACACTATGTCGGCGATTGCTGCGCAAACACTGTCTCCACGTATGCGTATGCCGTGATTACCACGCTAACATTTGGGGTTACACCCGTCTGGTATGAGACGTTCCCTGGGAGGGGGGTCCATTGGACACGAACCGCATAAGAACCGCGTGTTCGGTGTGGGGTGGTGTTGGGTGGGTGGATTGTTGTGTTGTGGCCTGTTGTGGAGTTGTGAACCACTGAGGACTATGGCGGGACGAAGCCTCTTGGTCGTTTCTAGGTGCCTGGTTTAAATACACAATACACGATACAGACTACAACGTTATCGGAATACGTGCGGGCGATAAACCTTTCTGCAAATATTGACCAGCCACCTAACCGAGCATCTTTCGATCTCAATAAGGGATCCGGAAATAGTAAGTATAACGATATACACAGCGGACTCCGCCGCAAGACACCTCGACACACTCGCCTATACGGAGAGGTGAAGTTACAGAATTTGAATCTTTCCAACAGAATGTGCAGATTCCTTGGTTTGTTTTTTTCTTCGTCGCGTCACTGCATGCTCAGGCTGAAGATATTTGTTAAAACCGCTCCGTGACATCGAAATTTCTTCAAGCGAAAGGGTAGGGAGCTCATCAAAGTTCGCTATAGGGCAAGCCGTATGCACTCCACTCAACGTAATGCGAGAAACATAAACGGGATCTCGGAACATCAACACTAAAGAAAGAAGAGACATGCAAGGCAGCTCCCATAACATCTGACTTCCCGGAAGAGAATCCGTATTAACAAGTAGCTCCACCTTTCAGAATGAGGAAGGGATTGTGTTTCACTAGAACACTGTAAAGGAAGAACATCAGACGATGTCTCCGTTGAATCATCGGAACTCAACGGAATGGATATTTCTACGCATAGAGTAGAGGACGTAAATGCAACATTCATTCCCACATCAACAAAACCAACCGCATCACCCTTGGTGAAACGAAAACCGCAGTTATCATCTGTATTCAAAGCGTCACCATCGGAAGGTGGTTCAAATGGCTCTGAGCACTGTGGGACTTAACTGCTGAGGTCATCAGTCCCATAGAACTAAGTACTACTTAAACCTAACTAACCTAAGGACATCAAACACATCCATGCGCGAGGCAGGATTCGAACCTGCAACCGTAGCGCACCATCGGAAGAAGCACCTTCCACCGTCACCTTCTTGGAGAGGCTAGGTTGTAAAGGGTTAATTTCAAAATCATCCACCTGCGTTTAAACAGTGCTACAGGTGTCGGCGACTTAAAGGCAACAGGAGCTCCATCTGAACGAGCCAAATTCAAAAATGGTTCAAATGGCTCTGAGCAGAATGGGACTTAACTGCTGTGGCCATCAGTCCCCTAGAACTTAAAACTACTTAAACCTAACTAATCTAAGGACATCACACACATCCGTGCCCGAGGCAGGATTCGAACCTGCGACCGTAGCGGTCACGCGGCTCCAGACTGTAGCGTCTAGAACCACACGGCCACCTCGACCGGCTGAACGTGCCGATAACGGTAATATCTCCCCAATATGTTCCAAAGCTGGAGATGTGATGACACCAGATTGCGGAGACACTAATTCAGCTATTGTCAATGGACGAAGTTTCTCGTAGAACGATTTTATAAGGGGCATTCAAATGAAACCTGGTCACTAGTGTAAAGTAACGTTAACGTTTTTGTTAACTCAGAAGTGTAATTATACACAGTCCACATACTCAAAAATGGTGGCAAAAACGTTCGGAACATATATCGCATTGAAACACTAGCCGGTCGATTCCATCGTTGAAGAAGCTAGTAGGCCGCAGTCGAATCCCACCATGGACCTGGTCACACACTTCGTCGTCCTTTGAGAATCGATGTCCGCGAGTATCCTGTCTTAGAGATCCAAACACATGAAAGTCACACGGTGAAAGGTCGAGCCGGGAAAGTGGATGTTCCATCGTTTCCCACGGAAACTGCTGAAATATCGTCTTCATCGCATTGGCCGTCAGTGGGTGGGCATTATCATGCAGGAGGATAACGCCACTGGACCACATGCCTCGGTGTTTCGACTTGATGGCTCGTCTAAGGTTTTGTACAGTGGCTTGATAACGCTGGGCATAAAATTGAATCACTCCACGTTGTTCCTGCTTACTCGCCTGCATGTTCGGTAGTGGGCGATAACTTGTGTGACCACCTTCTCTTCGGCGTGAAACCACACAGGCGCTATGCAACATCGATCGGTGCGCACGCTTCAGTCTCTCTACCAACAGATGGCGCCACCATGCCAGCAGTTACGTGGTTCCACATTACGCGTAAGGCAAATGTAGACGCACTGACCGTATTTAATTCGAATGAACAAAATAAAACGTTACACGACGCAGACAAGAGAATCTGAGATGGCCGCTTTCGTTACAGTAAAACTAGGTCCTTCTTGCTCTGCGTACGTACTGTCAATCCAGTAACCACGGGCATTCGTATGTGAAGGAATATTCTTCTGAACACGCATTTCTACGGTTCGGGTACCACTGCATCATAGCAAGCAATGTGCAGACCAGCATTCCCGCTAGATATGCCGAACGACTCCAAAGGGAAGCAACGCCGCCTTAAGAAATGAATAGTCCACTTCGGGTGGTAGATCGTATTCTCTAACCGGAATATACTCGATAGCCATATTTATAAGACAGACTGTACTAACAGAACCATCACGATGTGTAAATATCACTTGAGAACCAACCTGAGGGATAGTGTGGTGTCTGTAGCAAGATCCTCGAGTTACTCAGCGAAATAAACAGTAGCAATGCCAATATTATATTAGGTACCGACAGCTGGTTTGAAACCAGACATAAAAAGCAGTGAAATTTTGATCTCGGAGTGGACAATGTTTAGGAAGGATAGGACTGATGCTATGGGAGGTGGTGTGTTCATTGCAGTTAAAAGCTGTTTAAACGCAGTTGAGATCGATACTGGGTTGGACTATGAAATAGTCTGGATAAAGCTGTCAATCAGCTAAGGATTGACCACTGTATTACTTCCTATGTATTCAAGACTTTCCCTGAAACGTTCTGCGATGTTTGTTGCTGATGCTGGTGGTAGAAAGTTTCAAAGTTTCACTTATTTAGGGATTGAAATATCTAGGGATGGAAGAATAACTAACGAAATTAATAGGAGGTTACAGAAGGGAGGCAATTTCTACCAAAAAATAAAACATCTGATTTGGAATAATAAAGTTTCAGAAAGAGCAAAACTCCTGATGTATAAGAATTATTACTTCCCTATTGTCACCTATGGTGGAGAAACATGGACAATGAAAGAAAGGGACTGGAGCAGACTGCAAGCAGGGGAAATGAAATTTCTCAGAGCAGTTAAGGGAAAAACAAGAATGGACAGAGTAAGGAATGTAGAGATTAGAAAGGACCTCAAACAAGAAAGTATGAGAGAAGAAATTGAAAGAAAGAGATTAAGATGGTACGGGCATGTTAAGAGGATGCGTGGGCAGAGACTCCCCAAAATTATGAAAGAACTAAAGATAGATGGGAAAAACCTAGAGGGCGCCCAAGAACACGGTGGAAAATGGGAGTGAGAATATCTGTTGAAAGGAGAGGTGTGACCTGGCAGCAAGTGGAGGAAGAAAAGTGGTGGGAGGACCGAGCCAAATGGAGAGGACTCGTCAGCACCCAGACCCGGCAGTAGCTGGAGCGGGATTCGGATATAGATAGATAGAATTTAGGAGAAGATATTAGCTACCGTAGCGTCGTTGTGGCTTATATGTCAGTGTAAGTTGGAAAAAAACCAAAGAAAGAGCGTATAGTTTTCGTGTTTGGGAAAGAATATAAAGGTGCCATTAATGAATATCCTCATAGTCAACTCCAAGCGTACACCGCTAGACACAAAGATACTGAGCATCTTTGGTCGGAATTGAAACGTATTGTCCACCATGTGCTAGAGATGTATGTGCCTAGCAAAAATATAGGGGAGGGAAAGGATACACCTTGGTACAACAAACATATTAGGAAGTTGCTGAGAAAGCAGAGAATTTTGCACAGTCGTTTTAAACGTAGTCACTGCCCCTTTGACAAACAGAAATCATGCGAAATGAAAGCAGCTGTCGGAAGGACAATGAGAGATTCTTTTAACGAATTTGAATGCAATATTTTATCTGCAGATTCTAAAAATAACCCCAAAAAATTTTGGTCATACGTAAAATCTATGAACGCTACACATAATTCAATACCTTCTCTTGCTCACATACGGGTAATGTAATTGATGATGATAAACAGAAGGCCTCAATTCTAAACCTAGCTTTCACAAACTCGTTTACGACAGGGAACTGCAGCACCATCCCCACTTTTAATTATCGCACCAACACAAGGATGGCTGACATAGTGTTTAGTGTATCTGGGATTGTAAAACAGTTAAGTTCCTTAGACGCCAGGAAGCCATCTAGCCCAGACGGTATACCGTAAGATTATATGTTGACTATGCTACAAGTATAGCACCATTCTTGTCCATCATCTATCAGAGATCATTGGTACAGCGGAAAGTTCCATGGGACTCGAAGAAGGCCCAGGTCATAGCAATCTATAAAAAGGGCCAATAATTACCGGCCATTTTTACTGACATCTATTTGTTGTAGAATTTTGTGTTCAGACATAATGACCTTTCTACACTCTGAGAAGCTCATCTGCAGAAACCACCACGGTTTTAGGAAACAGCAGTCATGCGAGACACAGCTGGCACTCTTTGTGCATGATATACAACTGGCTCTAGATACCGGCTGCCAGGTTGATGCCATATTTCTCGACTTCCGAAAGGCGTTCGACTCAGTTCCGCACTGTCGCTTGCTCCATAAAGTGCGCGCTTTCGGTCTATCCGTTGACATAAGCGGTTGGATAGAAAGTTTTATAACTGACAGGGAGCAGTATGTCGTCCTGAACGTGGTGACTTCAACAGAAACAAGCGTAACTTCAGTTGTGCCCCAGGGCAGCGTGTTATGGTTCAAATGGCTCTGAGCACTGTGGGACTTAACTTCTGAGGTCATCAGTCCCCTAGAACTTAGAACTACTTAAACATAACTAACCTAAGGACATCACACACATCCATGCCCGAGGCAGGATTCGAACCTGCGACTGTAGCGGTTCCAGACTATAGCGCCTAGAACCGCTCGACCACCCCAGCCGGTGACAGCGTAATAGGTCCGCTGCTTTTTACGATTTACATAAGCGATATGGTTGATGGTATTGTCAGTGGTTTTAGACAGTTTTCGAATGAAGCAGTAGTCTACAGGAAAGTAGTATCACACGAAAGTTGTGAACAAATCAATGTGGATCTGCAGAAAATAAATGCGTCGTGTAATGACTGTCAGTTATCTCTCAATATTAGTAAGTGTAACTCACTGCGTATAAGAAGGCGAAAATCCCCATTAATGTACGAGTACAAAATAAATGCGCAGTCGTTGGAAGCGGTAACGTCCGTCAAGTATCTGGGTGTGACTATTCGAAATGATCTCAAATGGAATGATCAGATTACACAATTAACAGGTAAGGCAAACTCTAGATAGCGGTTTACTCGTAGAATCCTGAAGCGATGCAGTCCTTGAACAAAGGAAATAGCTTACAATACGTTAGTCTGAATGGGACCCTTACCAGTTGGGTCTTACTAAAGAGATTAAGAAGGTTCAGAGAAGAGTTTGGGCTCTGAGCACTATGGGACTCAACTGTTGTGGTCATCAGTCCCCTAGAACTTAGAGCTACTTAAACCTAACTAACCTGAGGACATCACACACATCCATGCCCGAGGCAGGATTCAAACCTGCGACCGTAGCAGTCGCACGGTTCCGGACTGCGCGCCTAGAACCGCGAGACCACCGCGGCCGGCTATATGCGGGTGCGTCGATTAGAGACTTGAAAGAGGAGTTCCGAAACGGGCAAAGGCTCCTACTTCAGGAGGTTATTAGAGGACACATATTATGCTGTGAACCTTGTGTAATGGGTTTTTCATACACTAGACGACGAAAATTGGTATGTAGTACATTATGAATAGTCCCGGTTAGTAAGCTGAATTTTGAAACGCGTAGCATGATATTTGAACCCGATAATGGAGATCGTATAACGTAAAAGTTGTGTAGGTAACGCCAAAAATTTAGTTTATATCAACGGAGGCAAATTTTACTTACAGAAACAACGAGACACTGGAAAGTACTGTGCCTAGATACATTCGAGAAGGTAGTGCACGGGGCGGATACAATCAAAGCGGAGTTGCGGTATGATGTGTAGCGAGAGACGCGTCTTGATTAAATTCCACGAGGAGCGCGTCGCTGCAATTAGGATGGCGCGGCGTGGGACGTCGGCGTGCGCAGCTGCCGCAGACAATGGCGGGCGCCCCTGACAAGCGGCACTTGACTCCCAGCAGGTTGTCTGGCGCGGGCGCCTGCTTCATCACCGGCGCGTGGGGAACATTCGACTCTGAATCTCTACCTAGCCGACTGGCTGACTCGATAAAGCGCTGGTAACGTATTTCGTACAAAAGACCATTTTGATTTGGTGTACAGGTAAACCGCCACGTGTCACGTATTACTTAATTTCTTTGAGGTTAGAGGCTTAACAAACATGAGAGTGAAGCCCTGTAAGCTGACTGGGAAGTGAGAAGGTACTGGAACCACAAGTAAAGTGTACTAGCACAGTAATCTATTGGTAAAACTAGGTGAGCACCTGGCATTTCCCGGGTATGTATTTCCACCAATCCTCTATCAGTTCATCCCGTCCTTCCCCTTCTTTGTGTGCAGTTCGTTCCTCTCCCATCTCTTCCTATCCCTCTCTCTGCCCATCTAGCAGAATCCTCTCAGACCATCTCCTCCTGCCATTGTCTCTCTTCTTCTCCTCATCCCTCATCACTCTGTCCCTCTCCTCCTCTTTCCTCCATCACCTCCACTCCCCTCTCTCTGTCCATCTCATCATCTCCCTGTTCTTGGTCCATTTCTTCCTCTCTCTCTGTCCATCTCTCCCTTCCTCTCTCTCTGCCCATCTTTTCCTCCCCATTGTCTCTGTCCATTTCCCCTTCCTTCTTTTCTCTGACCCTCTCCTTTTCTCCCCTGTCTCTGTACATTTCACACTCCCCTGTCTCTGTTCTGCACCTCCTCCGACCTATCATCGCCTCCTTCCCCCCTCCCACCATACCCTGCCCCTTCTCTCTCCATGTTATCATCACCTCAGTAGGAAGCTAGTGGTTCTCAACCCCACAGTATTTCTTCCCAGATAGTAACTAATATGCGTACCGTTTTGGGTGAAATCACTCCAGAGGTTTGCGATGCACTTTTTACCCACGATTCTTCGTGAGTGCACACATGTAAACTATATTTCACATGTATTTAACATATTTCACAAGTATTTGTACACATATTTCACCTGGGTCTCTAGCGAATATCGTCCTACAGTTTTATTTTCACACAGCTCAATGTTCATGACATTGTATATCCTTAACTGTGTGTCCTATAGTCACATCATTTTGCGGATATATCCAGAGGTATATGAGGCTGTGAATAGAGTTAGTAGAAAAGCAGTAATAAATTAAAATGTCATGCATGGCACGGTAGGTTTTCATGCATCTTAACATTTTTGAATTCGTACTTCCTGAAATATGGTCCTGTAATGGTATGTTCCTGTTGGTACGTTCTGTGTTTTATGTGAGTAGTGTCTGCAAAATGTGTCAAGAATACAGTTGGTAGTAAAGAAGTAATGAACTGAAACGCTATGCCTCTTGTGACAGTTTTACAGTAGGAAACCCAGTTCTAAGCATAGAAGGGAAATCAAAGATGTGGAAGGAGTATATAGAGGGTCTATACAATGTCGATGTACTTGAGGACAATATTATGGAAATGGAAGAGGATATAGATGAAGATGAAATGGGAGATACGATACTGCGTGAAGGGTTTGGCAGAGCACAGAAAGACCTAAGTCGAAACAAGGCTCCGGGAGTAGACAACTTTCCATTAGAACTACTGACAGCCTTGGCAGAGCCAGTCCTGGCTAAACTCTACCATCTGGTGAGCAAGATGTATGAGACAGGGGAATACCCTCAGACTTCAAGAAGAACACAATAATTGAAATCTCAAAGAAAGCAGCTGTTGACTGATGTGAAAATTACCGAACTATCAGCTTAATAAGTCACGGCTGCATATACTAACGAGAATACTTTACAGACGAATGGAAAGAATGGTAGAAGCAAAACTCGGGGAAGATCAGTTTGGATTCCGTAGAAATATTGGAACACGTGAGGCAATACTGACCCTACGCCTTATCTTAGAAGATAGATTGGATTGTAGACTTAGACAAAGCGATTGACAATGTTGACTGGAATACTCTCTTTCAAATTCTGAAGGTGGCAGGGGTAAAATACAGGGAGCGAAAGGCTATTTACAATTTGTACAGAAACCAGATGGCAGTTATGAGTCGAAGGACATGAGAGGGAAGCAGTGGTTGGGAACGGAGTAAGACAGTGTTGAAGCCTCTCCCCGATGTTATTCAATCTGTATATTGAGCAAGCAGTGAAGGAAACAAAAGAAAAATTTGGAGTAGGTATTAAAATCCATGGAGACGATACAAAGGCTTTGGGGTTTGCCCGCGCAGTCCGGAACCGTGTGACTGCTATGGTCGCAGGTTCGAATCCTGCCTCGGGCATGGATGTGTGTGATGTCCTTAGGTTAGTTACGTTTAAGTAGTTCTAAGTTCTAGGGGACTGATAACCACAGCAGTTGAGTAACATAGTGCTCAGAGCCATTTGAACCATTTTGAGGTTTGCCGATGACACTGTAATTCTGTCAGAGACAGCAGAGGACTTGGAAAAGCATTTGAACGAATTGGACAGTGTCTTGAAAGGAGGATATAAGATGAACATCAACAAAAGCAAAACGAGGATAATGGAACGTAGTCGAATTAAGTCGGGTGATACTGAGGGAATTAGATTAGGAAATGAGACACTTAAAGTAGTAAAGGAGTTTTGCTATTTGGGGAGCAAAGTAACTGATGATGGTCGAAGTAGGTAGGATATAAAATGTAAACTGGCAATGGCAAGGAAAGCGTTTCTGAAGAAGAGAAATTTGTTAAGATCGAGTATAGATTTAAGTGTAAGGAAATCGTTACTGAAAGGATTTGTATGGAGTGTAGCCATGTATGGAAGTGAAACATGGCCGACGTTTTCGAAAATCGATGTTACGATTAATCTGCAATGATTACAGTCAGATCATTTTCCGAACAACCCGCCTGTGTAATAATAATCTTGTTATTTGATTCTTTTTTCCTTTTTTCTACTTGGTCTTGTTGGTTTCGTCTGTATATCTGGTCGGCTGTTGCCGCTCTTTGCGTCCCAGAAACCTCTGAAATTAAGTTCTTGACTAGGATTGATGTTTTGTTATTCAATCGTAGATGATTTGTTGCTGTTGTTGTTGTAGTCTTCAGTCCTGAAACTGGTTTGATGCAGCTCTCCAAGCTACTCTATCCTGTGCGAGCTTCTTCATCTCCCAGTACCTACTGCAACCTACACCTTTCTGAATCTGCTTAGTGTATTCATGTCTCGGTCTGCCTCTGGAAGTGGAACGCTTCCTACACGACTTAGCTAAGATCTCAGCTTCCGATATTTTGAGCCGTACGATGTCCGTCAAAAATGCATCATGCGAAAGAGTACTTCGTGACACCAGTAATTAAACACGTATTTGTCACGCCCACGACAATGTCTGCGCGATCACTATCGACCACACGGGCTTGGGCATCCACACCATACGAGTTTTTGTGGTACCAGTACACCCTGTGCACGTTTACGTTGTCAAACTGCCGAACTCTGGGTCCAATTCCCAACGTTCCCCGTTCTCTCCGTTGCCATCTGTCGTTTCATCTACATATCAGCCGGTGCCGCGTGATCGTTATATACGACGGCCAATCCAAGAGCTTTCTAGGACGCGGCAAAGAAGGCATTCTCAGATTTGAGTGTCTTCAGCGGCGCATCACACAACTGTCGGCCATTATCGTGACGCCTCCGACTCCGACGACGGTTTTACCGATCACCTACGCATCAGCGATCTCTTCTCCTCCCGCTGACCACGTACCAGTACCACATCGAGCTGCCACAGATAACGCCAGGGTCACCACCTCATCTTCACAAGCTGACGCGACCCCAACGCCACTACCTACAGCGACTAGTACCGATCACCTGCCGGCCGATGATAAGGACGTTACATCGCTTATCGACCCCGCGACAGCCTTCCTCCCAGACCGCCAAGAATACCTTCTGACAAAGTTTGATGCACATGCAAACAACGTGCACCTAAATGGGGCAAGAGGAGGCGTCGTACGGTTTCAGAACAACTCACCTCCCCTGAGGCTTCAGAGGCCGTCGGATGGACGAGGCCTCGAAGAACCTGCACAACGCCAAAAATGATGACAAGGTGACGATACCTACTCCACGGGCTCCCCCAGATGCGCCTGAAATGATGGACGCCACAACAATAGTGACATGGATGGCGTATAGTGAAGAAGTCGACGATGATGCCAACCTCTTTCTGGGAGAAGTTACCCCAGATGGAGACCTAGTTATGCCGAAGCTAACCCCGTCAGGAGGCGCATGGCACTGCACGCAACTGCGTCACCCCTCTTCACCCTCCAGGGTGGAGCTTGACTCCAAACGTACCAGACAGCAACGATCAACACTAGCAATATAGGCTCCCGAGTGAAAATTGCTGCGAGAGCCGATATGGGAATTGGACGTTGACATCGCACTACTACAGGAAGTACACTTGGCCACACTTGCGGACGTCACGGGCTGTAACACTTATACTTCCCCTGGCGCCCAACTATGACGTGGTGTAGCAATCTGTGCCCGCTAGGGCATCCAGTTTGCTGATGTCATATACCTTCCATCCGCCAGAGGCATGGCGATGACCGTCATGGGGATGCGTAACGTCAACGTTACTGCTCCGTCAGACGCCTACTGCTGACAGGACAGAGTACGCTTCTGCTCAGAGGAAATAGCCCTTTATTTCTTGGGTGTGGTGACCATTACTTGCTTCGGTGGGACTTTAACTGTGTCCCACGCCCTAAGAATCAAATTCCCCACTACAACACTGGTCAAGAACTGCACCTTGTCGTCCATGATACGTTGCTTCGCGATGTTTGGGAAGATCGGCACGGTGACGCGCATGGACGTACCTATCAGATGGCCACTCTGCAAACGGCCCTGACAGGGTTTACATCTCTCGGTAACTCACACCTGCACTACAAAATGCAGAATTCTGGTTCTGGGTTTTTGCAGACCAGTTTTTCTACGTCTCCTTCTGCAATAAGTGGTCTGGCTCATTTGTACTTGTACACTGTGTAATTTTAACACCTCCCGTGATCCCGAATGTCTTCAACGCATTACTGAGACATCTGCCACCTGCAAACGTCGATTGCCTAAGTACTGCACAACCTTTACTTGGGCCGGCCAGGGTGGCCGAGCGGTTCTAGGCGCTACATCTGGAACCGCGCGACCGCTACGGTCGCAGGTTCGAATCCTGCCTTGGGCATGGATGTGTGTGTTGTCCTTGAGTTAGTTAAGTTTAAGTAGTTCTAGGGGAATGATGACCTCAGAAGTTAAGTTCCATAGTGCTCAGAGCCATTTGAACCTTTACTTGGTGTTTAGAATGTGCCAAACCTGCCATTCGGCCAACCTTGATACAGTACGGCAAGGAAATAACTGCATGGCTTCAAGGCCCTACCGACTACTTCTACACTTTTCTCTGCAGCCGCGATGCCCAGCTACGCACCCCTGAAGCCCAGAGCGAACACAGCAGAATTAAGGCACATACCGTGACACTGACACACTGTAGATTGCAGGGGGCGGTGGTGAAGATCACACGTCAAGATTCAGCGGAACAGAAACACAGCACCATGCATCATACAGCACCGGATGCGAAACAACAAAGGAAACGTCTCATCACCGAGTTCTACCCCTGTCGCGGCAAGCACTTCACTTGTCTAAATCGCCAATGCCTTTGCAGGCCGCTACAATGTACCAGAAGGAGCCTACAACACCCGTGCTGAGGAGTTTGTGACTCCACACCTCAATCGCATCCTCGCTGGAGACGAGGCGGACGACCTGAGGATGCAGGTTGTGTGCGACGCAGTCAACAAAGGTGTTTTGAGTAAGTCCGGATTTCCAAAATTATTTTATCGCAGAAACACACCGGTTGCGCCTTCACCAAATTACTGCTCCCTAACTCTGCTCAAAGCAGACTATAAATTTTTTACAAGATTCCTAGCGACGCGTTGCCATGAGATACTCCCTCGCATTCTGTTCCCAGAGCGGGAAACTCTGGGCTGCTCAGTTAATATACAAACGGCCACAGGGAAACGTTACGATTGAATAGCACTGGAGCGACGTGCAGAATCCGCGCCACGGTGGTTGCCATTGATTTTCACAGCTCAATCGATAAGCTGATGCGTCGTTTTCTGTTCTCCATAATGGGGCGAATGGTTTTTCCAGCCACATTTATTGCTGTTGTCAGACGTCTGTACGGCAGTGCGGATTCCCTAATTCAATGGTAATGTAGAGAATCAGTGACAATATGCCACTCCACAAGGCTAGGCTGTCCACTTGGGTCACTCGGTTTAGGCACTAGACTGTGCCGTAACCTAGAGCCACTCATCAGGAGCCTGACGACCCGCCTTTCTGGTTTCAGTTTGCTTCAGCACACTTTCGATGCTGTGCGTGTGTCGAATACCTACTCCTCTTAGTCTGCTCGCGGACCAAAACACATATGCTATTCTGTTTGATGCTAACGTACAGAACTCGGAACATGTCAATGTTCAGCTGGGTGTGTATATGATGTCGTCTGCCCTGTGTCGAATTTTATGTCACTAGCAAGAATAACTTATGTTGTAATTATACATAAAATGTGTTATTACTCAGCAGATTACAAGAATGACAGTCCTTGCACTTTTATTTGACATACATATAACCAGCAAAATTAATATCATTTTTATATGAGATGTGCAATGCGTACTACCACTTTCACAGCATTCAGTATATAGCTGAAATCAGCCACATTGAGATTAAATTAGCTGAGATGGCTTTAACTATTATTTCTAAACTCGTTTAGACTAGCGACTGACAATGCCTTGAAGAGTCAATAACACCACTTAAAGATGAAGATACGGATACACAATGCGCTATGTCTGGGACAGGATTCGGAGGTAGATAGCTCCAATAAACACAACCCCCTCCTCTTGCTGTTCGATCCACCTTCGAAACCTATCCCAAACGTACCACATTGGGAATCAGCTTCTAGACGTTGTTTAGGACATAATGGATGGAGGCCTATCCGGAGTATCTGTAAATGAAATGTCATGCACATGTGTATTACAAACATTCCAGACACGTGAAATAACATTACAGAATACAACCTTTCTCGCCATTTTTTACACTGGCATTTACGAAACGAATAGTGAGTTCCTGTCTTCTAAAAGACCATCCTATAAGACTGTAACTTGTCTCTCTCTCTTCTGATACATCGAGACCAAAATCAGGTAGTCTCTGCTTTATAATTAAAGTATATGAAATATGCACTAACACCCATTTTTAAACACTCAGTCATGACGATTATAACAAAGACAGTCATGATTCCATGAAAATAGATGCTGCCAATTTCTTTTAGTGTAATAAGCAAATTCGTTGTAATTTTGAGAGAACTGTATGCAACCAACTTGTAATAGAACCTCCTATAAAATTTTACTACATATCTCTCTTTTGATATATAGATAAAGAAATAGCATCTGGATGTCAACATCGAGCGAATTACATACACACGTGTTGCACCATTGGAGAAGGTGGCCATTGGTCGAAGTCGCTTGCATAGACCTGTGTAAAGTTTTTTCGACTGTACTAGAGAAAGACCATAGCCAACAGACTATCGATCACAAGGGAGGGTTCTTGTATTGTTCATTCTAAAGCAGTTTAATGTAGTGTTTTATAGGCTGTGACACAACTAAGCAGTGTATGACTACACATTTCTAAACCACCATACACGTTGTTTTTCTACCACTACTTGAACGTCTGAGCCAGGTGCTAAACCAACATTAATCCATTAGCTCTCTCAGAAAACTGAACATCGCATGGTGTAAACTATACAGCTCCCTCAATACAAAAGCTGCTAGAAATCAATCACAGATGCGATGTTTCTCACTGACGAAAATGTGTAAGACATCGCAACACATGGATTCTGGAAGAGTTTGCGGCATTGTAGACTGTTTACAACAGCTATCTGAAGGTGATGACCCTATCTTCCACAGCATTAGGGTGGCGGATGTCTCGGCGTTCCATTTCGACGAGCATTGTTTCTTAATTTTCCAGTCATGTACATGATTACTATTCCAGTGTTCCGCATCACCAGAAGGCGATGTTCGCAACACACATGAGATAGTAGAAATAAAAGCAGGTACTGTTACATTACTTGTGTAAAAAGTACATGTGGAGTGCATCGCAGCACATGGAATTAGGAGGATTCTACAGCATGGGGGATCGCTTTCAGACAACTTCTACATTTAATCCCATGCTGCACAGTGACCAGAAGCAGATATCCAGCGTTACTCCAAGGCTCTCTCCACCTCAACTAAGTGGTGTCAGTCAGTCATTATGTGGTAATCAACAGCGTACAGTGGATGGATGGGATGGAAAAGTTACCGTTGATATGGGATGACGTTCTGCAGTACACACTGCTGTTAATAGCGCGATCAATTTTAACAATTTCACCAACTGTTACATGCTTCCAGCGCAAGCCAATTACATAACAAAATGCTTTCTAATTTCTGTATCATTGTAAATCACACCTTCTCTACGTTCTACGTACCATATCCTAGATTTCAAATGCAGATGCATGATTGTGCAGTACATCCACTCGTCATATACAACATATACTAGATTGTGAATGCAGATTGATAACTGTTCAGTATACCATTCGGTCAAATGGCATACACCAAAGTATTATATTACTGACATTTCGTGTACGTTATATTCGACAGCCCTATTACCCCACAAATAGCGAAAAACACTTCTCACAACTATTTTGTGGGGCATATTTTAATTCATTCTGCTAAAGAGCATAACATCTTTGCTGCAAGTTATATTACCTATATTTCGTAACACGCTCAATCCCCGCCACCTACCCACCTACCCACCGGTCCCTCTGTACGGAAATCCCAAGTGCAGCAGCCGACGGATGGAAACCGCCAACATGCAGGAGAGGAAGGTTAGGTTCGTATATTTTATTTATTTTGGTTGGGTAACTGAAGTACGTATCGGTCCTATTTACGTAATTAATCATAAAGATGGCTCCAATTACACAACTGTATACAAAGCGCTATACAAGGACGGCCAAGACTGCAATATAGGCCAAAAACTGACGATGTGTTACAACTTATATCCCATATAGAATCGACTTGCGAAGAGTTTCTCGCTATTTGCGGGTTTGTAGCACTGTAGAAAATAATGTACAAGTGGTCGAAATCGAGGCTTCGAGCCGTAATATGTACGCATAGTCTCTGTATGTATACGCTCGGAGTGGTCCCGTGGTTTGACGCGCCATGTCACGGAATTCGCGACCCCTGCCGCAGGTGGTTTGAGTCTTCCCTCGGGCACGGGTGTGTGTTTTGTTCTTAGTGTAAGTTAGTTTCTATTGGTATAAGCAGTGTGTAAGTCTAGGGATCGATGACCTCAGCAGTTTGGTCCCTCAGGAATTTACACACATTTGAACATGTGTGTGGTGCAGTCAGCGGCGGATAGTTGTAGTTCGAATAAATAACTCTCTAACAGTTCGTCTATTAATTTCATTTATTGGTGGTCTGTAAGTACGCGGAAGAGAAACTCTCACGTTTCAGGATGCTAAGTAAAGTCTACACACGGTCAAATAATGAATAACACATTTCTAGGATAAAAATACCCAAAATCGACAGTTTGTAGATGTCCTGACATGGTGTGGGACCTATCAGAGTTGGAAGGTGCAAACAAATGTAGCGAATCTCATCTGGTAGGAAATAAGAGCGTACAATTACGGGGGAAAAATTCAGAGCAGCAGCAGAAAACAACTCTGTACACATGTCAAATCCGTATTGCAGATCCTTACTTGGTAGAGTGGAAGTCAATTGAAATATGTAGAACTGTGCCAGACTTGAGTTTCCATCAAGCGCATCGTTACACGAGTCTGCAGACAAGCTCTCTGATGGGTTTTAGCCGGACACGGATTTTCTTCCAGACCACGAGTTTCCAATTTGGGCCACTGTTTGAGCCTCATTCTAGGCAAAAGGCAAGTCTTACTTTAGTTATCATTACCTTCCTATCTAAATTGCAGATCGTCGGGAGGAGGGAAATATTTAGTAAGCTGATGTCTAGAACATGGAAATATCCTTGTACAACATCAAACAACGCATGGGCATGACGGCAATTAGACCATATATACCAGAAAAAATCGAGGAAAACCTGGTATAATTACAACAAACTGATGGGAAATACGTAAAATTGAAGGTTATACAGCGAAATATGTAAAAACGGAAAAAAATCAACTACACAGATTGACTGAGAACAGTTAGAGAAAAAGTACCATGAAATGCAGGCAGTTGAGGTGGGTTTGGTGGAATCAGACACTCAAGGCCTACTAAAGCTTAAAAATTATGCTTTGGGTGCATTTAGCTTTAACCCTCTTCATTCTCCTGTAAACTATGGGGTGTTTCGTAACACATACGTCAACAGAGGCGATATAAATATTACAAAGAGGCACTGTATTAAAGCGAACTAAACACGTGAACCCAATGCATAAGTGTCTTCTCAGGCATGCAGTGGAATACAGGCATTGCAGAATTACGGGATTGCAGAATTCCTTGAGCATTAAGGAGAAAATGTGTTTATCAGACTGAAGCCATTCCCTTGAAAGTTCTGTCTATTCCCCTGAAACTTCTGTAGGAGAGTTGGTCCGATGCCATGTATATCATCTTCAACGGTGTGAGGGGGATGTACTCGAGAGACGTGACGTTAGGACAAAATTGCTATATTATCCCACACTTCAGCAAAACTACCAGGACTTCTTTGTGCAAGAGGAATGCTACCAGAGCCGTGGTGACGCTACTGTGAACAGCAATAAGACTGTTACATCTGTTTCGGCTACTGACCATGGTGCTTACTCCCTCGTAAGAAGTTGCTGCTTCTTCGTGTGCATTTTTGTGCAGCAGGACTTTGTCGGTACCTTAATGTATCAGCTATTGAAAATATTCTGTCTTGTTTTTTCCTCGCTCTATTTCCTAAACATAGCCACATGCGTTAAAACCGATACTATTACTAATAATAAGCATGGTTGATGCGGGAAGTGTGACTGAAGATACATAAATTTTTGACTTGAAAGTGCATATAAATCCATTAATTTCCTAAGAGGCAGAGCAGCATTCGACTGACTTCATTCTAGTTGGTTTATAAGCAGCACAAGCGGTGTATATGCACTGGTGATGTCTTCCCAGGACACTGTAATGGTGCAGAAAGAAGTAGTTTTTTCATTCCGAAGTTCCTCACCATTACTCTCATGCCGGTACCTTCCTGGTACTGAATCCAGACAGTGGAATAATACTTCAGAATTGATAGCACAGTTGATTTACGTGAAATGTTTCAAAACTTCAACTGTCTGGAGCTCTGTCACGTATAAACTACACATATATTCTTAACCATCATATCACCGCTACACTGTCATATGTACTATACACCGATAAGTCGTGCTACCCTCCTCGATATGCATGCATCTGTAGGGATCTTGTTTATTCGGATGGGTGCCTTGGGTAACATTGGTGCTGAACAGTCACAGCTGAACAGCTCTTACAACGCCCTTTTCCTTCACGAGACGTAGACTGTAGGACCCTCACACGTCTGATCAGTAGCGGATTATATTGGCGATGGTGTTGCGTGGAGGATTGGTCAAGGATAATGTGCTAGGTATCTGACAGACTCAGACGTCCACGAATGCGAGAATACCCTGTGATGTCCATCTGCTGAAGGAAAGAATCCCAGTCGTAACTGTAAATTCTGCACTGTGATAGATGTGCTGAAAATGTGTAGATAACATAGTTTCATCGGTATAGAACGCTTTCTGGTGGACTTTGGTGCATATGACCGAAGGGACGTACTGCACAATCATCTATCGGCATTCGCACTCCAGTATATGGTACTTGCAAAGTAGTAGAGCGCTGATTTAGCAGTGAAAGAGAAACTGGAAAGCTGTATCAGAGGCTGCCAATGAACTTACCGAACAACTTGTAAAATTCATAAGATAGATCGCACTACCACCAGCAGTGCGTATTACAGTACATCGTCTCATATGAATGGTGTCCTTCCCACCCCATCCATCCACTGGTATAATGTTGATTACCTCATAAAGATTGACCGCTTTGTTGAGATGGGGAGAGCCTTGTTCCAGATTCTCCGGAAAGTACGTCTAACAGATTGCGTGTAATACCTTGTTGTTGTCTTTTGCCTGTCTGTAACAGCTTTCTGCAGACTGAGGAATGATGGGAATGAGGGGCGATAGGGTGACGGGGGGGGGGGGGGGGGGAAGACCGCATCCAAATTGGTTAGTTGTCACCACCCATCCACCCATCGAGGAGGACACAGCTGCAACTGCTGCCCCTCTGCAATCTTCTGGGATTGCAGTAGTTGCATTATTACGATAATTTTCTTACCAGTACATATGATGTATTATAACCTTTTGATTACGATTTCTATTTCTTTTTCACGACAATTTCGATGTGTAATTAGAACAGTGAAGCATATTCCATCAGTTAGTAGCATGTATTGGTCTCGATCACCTATGCTGCAGGGTGACAGACGGACAATGCAGGGTGAGGCGTCTATAGCGAACTCTGACATCAGTGACAGACACGGTACTCAGCTATATGCTAGCAGATAACGCTAGTGGTGGGGAGGTGGGGTGGGCAAGATGCAAGATGCAAGATTCCAATCAATTTCTTTACTTTGCATATCATCTGGGGGTGGGGATGGGGAGTGGGAGACGTGGGTGTAGGCTTTGGGCGGGGGTTATTAATTGATCAATTTAATAAATTTACGTATCAATTTGATATCAAAAGTCTCCTAGCAGCTCTATCTCCCTACTAATGGAGGAGACCAGGAGTAAAACGGATGAGTAACCAACGACAAGGTAACAGTCTAAGAATCGCGACGCGTGTGTCATAAATCCGGATATGGTAAGGAAGCTATAAAATCTGAAAATAGAAATGCTACGGCTGAATTTAGGTGTAGTGGGTGTCAGTGAAGTGAAATCTAAAGAAGGCAAGAATTTATGGTCAGATGGGTATGGGGTAAAATCAACAGCAGCAGAGAATAGTATAATGGGAGTAGAATTCGTTACGAATGGGGAGGTAGGGCAATGAGCGACTGACAGTGTACAGTTCAGTGGTAGGCCGGCCACAGTGGCCGAGCGGTTCTAGGCGCTACAGTGTGGAGCTGCGCGACTGCTACGGTCGCAGGTTCGAATCCTGCCTCGGGCATGGATGTGTGTGATGTCCTTAGGTTAGTTAGGCTTAAGTAGTTCTAAGTTCTAGGGGACTGTTGATCTCAGAAGTTAAGCCCCATACTGCTCAGAGCCATTTTAAAGTTCAGTGGTAGTGCCGTTCTCATCAAAAATCGACAGCAAACCAGCACAAACAACAATATCTCAGGTATAGGTGCCGACGACACAAGAAGAACATGAAGAAATGCCGAAACTACTTATACAAGGGTACTGAACGGGTAATGCAATACATAAGGGAAATAAAATTGTAATAATTTTGGGAGACTTGAATGGGATTAGAGGAGAAGGAGTAAAGCACAAAGAGGTACTTGAGAATATGGGCTTGGTAGTTGGAGTGAGAGACGAGAGACACTGGGTTCTGCAATTTCGGTCAGTAATGACAAATAGTTCGTACAGCAATCAGAAGTGGAGAAAGTATACTTGGATAATACCGGAAGATACGTGACTTTTCGGTTAGATTTTTTCATAGTTAGGTAGAGATTCCGAAATCAGATATTGGATTGTAAGGTGTCACCAGGAGTACAGATGGATTCAATTCACAATTTAGTGATGATAAAGAGCAGGCTGAACTTAAGTCACGAGGCATCAGTGCGCAAAGAAGTGGAATACGGAAGTATTAAGGAATGAAAAGATACGATTGAAGTTTTCTGAGGCTGTATATACTGCGATATGAATAGTCGAGAAGACATTTCAGTTGAAGAGAAATGAAAATCCTGATCGTAAACGTAACTGTATAAGTTGGCGCAACTTTTGCAATATGGGAAGGTCTTTATCACACAATTCTGTATTACGCATTTCAAAATTTCATGATGAGAAACAAGCCGTGGAATAAAGTGCACATAGGAGTATGCATATTATTGATTCATATACAGAATTTTCAGTTAGTGTCATACCTACATTTAAATCAGACTTTAGGAATAGGCTGCATACAAACAGATCTCATCTCTTGTAGCCATATTTGACAGTGCCGTTGTCTGTTCGAAGAGAACCAGGGCCTAACTGACTACGACAATTAGCTAGTCTGAATTAAAGGAAGATCAGCAGATGTTGGTAGCACTGACCACAGATATGAAATCAAATCTCTTCGAATTGACAACGGCACTGTCAAATGTTCCTACATGACATAAGAGCCGTATTACATTCAGTCTATGTGCTCATTTTCGTGAGGCTTTCACTAAAGTTCGACTTAATCTAAATGTGATATTAAATGAAAATTCTGTACCTGCATCAATAATACCCATACTTACATTAGTACGTATGAATTTGTTATTGCTATTTCCTTTGTACACTTTGTACCACAGCTTTTGTCTCATTACGAAATTTTTAAACGCGAAGGCTTCATAAATAACAATGTGAACAAGACCTCTCCACATTTCCAAGTTGTGCCAAATCTGAATTGTCGCTTGCCTCTACCAAGGATGTATTGTTCCGTCCAGTAATGGGACACTGCACGTTTGTGCGTGCATCCACGTAAAAAAACATACTCCTGTAACATCTAATTGTTCCTATGAAAATAAAATCTTTTTACTCCTTTGCGTAGGTTATCATTTACCTTACGTTTCTCCCTTAATTTATGCCAAAGATGTGGAACTGGCGAAATGGGATAGCGTTACAAACAGGTACTAGGGCCTGCTGGAAAGTAATGCCTCAGAATTTTGAATGTGAAAACTCTTGAAACAGTTTGAATAAAACAAACTTTATTAACAGACTGCATCTTTATTCCTCACGTATAAATATTTAATTCTCGGTAAAAAGTTTTCTGTACTCAATTTCACATATATACTTCTTTATTTTCGACAACCGCTTTCGACAGGCTTTGCTGATCTTCAAATATGCTTGTTGTAGAACGTGTTCATTGTGAGCTGATACCTGATGCCAAGTTGTCTTACTAGTTGGTAAAATTTAACACATTATGTGAAGGTTTGTCAGAAATAAAATGTTTAAAATCAAAAAGCAAAGCACCTTGTGCACATTGTCATGTTCGTATATGGAGCGCTCATAGATGTTTGCTATGTCTCAAAAAACGCAATATACGTTTAAATATACAGTGACACTTCTGTTTACGTTAGCTTCACATGAATGGAGTACGTTCCTCAGTTTTGTTTTCTGACAGAGCTATTGACTGTGAAAGCAGGTATACATTTCCACAATACTGCCATGAGCAGATGTGGCACCTAAGACTCTTTTCTCGTTTGAAGTGGCGTCTAGCGCTTTTCCCTGTTCTCTGTCTCTAAATGAGTGCAACACTAATTTCTTTTTTACAAGAAAGAAAGTAAACCGTGACTTTTGTTTTATTGACAAGCTATTCTGTATTCCGTTCTGTTATTGCTCCTAAATATATAATACAGATTCACAATGCAAATACACTCTGTAAATTCTGTACTACATCGGTTGATTCAGACTTCACCTTAATTGCCTTTGTCTAGTTTTTCTGCTTGTGTTACTATTAGTCTATCAGCTCGCCTTTCTGCAGTTACTCCATTCTTCACTCCAGTGATTCTAACGGCACGTTTATTGTTTCTTGGTTAAGATCATGTGAAGGAAACTTATACCACCTAGAAGGAAAGATTATACAACAAAGCTGAATCAAAAACGGTACAACTAGAGGTTTCATTATATAAGATGTGGCATTCTTCGATAAATGACCTCCACTACTCCATAAGAGAGAAACTGTATAAATGTGCAAGTTCTGTAAGATGTGTATTTGTTGAATTGCATGGAAGTGAAATGTGGAGTATAACTTCACTAAAAAAGTAGAAACTGCAGATTTGTTAAGTGTAGTGTAATAAAAAGAATATTGGATGGAATTGTAGTAGAAAGAATAACGAACAAACCATGCTAGAAAATGAAATCAAGTTAGCAAGTATCTACTATGGCATCCAAGTGCTGTTGCTAGAAGAAGCTGTAGTAAAGTGGAAACCTTGTGGGAATAGACAGAGATTTGTGTATCTAAAACAGATTCCATATCAAAAACACTATTATCATTAGTGCACTAAGATAGTTACACTGGAGAAGCGAGGAACGAAGTCAAATGGATCGTACCTGAACTTCTTTCGTTCTGATGACGGCTTTAGTCCAAACAAAGTTCTACATTTACTGGAATATGTTGTAGGATGTTTGATAACGGCTACGAAAATCAATTACAGTCACAGTCTATAACCAAATTATTGAAAAGAAAATTGTTCAAATTAAGACTGAAGGCAAATAATACTTTACGAGATTACATATTTAACAATCTAGAAGAAAACGATGGGTAAGGAAATACACAGAAGAGTAAAATAACCTGGAATATTTTGGTAAACTAAACAGGCCTTTTTCTGACAAAGCTTTCAATATATCTGCAAAGGATAGCTTATAATGGATTTGTACAACCAGTTCTGGCAGTGTGTGCCAGTAAAGCGTTTATTGTAAGAACTCCACAAAAAGATGGGCGGTTCTCGGTAATCAATGGAATGAGATTCTCACTGGAAATTACTGTTGGTGGCTGGTAATAATGTGCTAATGTTCTACAGCAGACTGTAGATATTGCACTAAAATTGTGCCACTTTTCTTCGAATGCGAGCCACAAATCGGACCAAAATTATACTATTTCTCTTCGAATGCCTGCTGGTATGCAAACAAAACGGATAAAAATATGTTTTATAGCGCTCTCCCTGCGATAACTGGAAACCACAGTGTCAGTTGCAAACTGATTACAGCTGCAGTTTCAGCCACTCATAGAAGCTATGCAGCTGTCTCTGTTGAGCCGCGCTTGCTCTGATGTCTCGTGAATCCTGTTGGGACAAATGGTACTACAAGCCTCACAGCACCGCAGGCTAAAGTCAAGGATGGAAACAACACTGGGTCAAAAATATTCCCAGCACACCTTCACAGCTCTAGCCGGTCAATCAAAAGTCTGAACTGAAAGGCCAATCGAAAAGTGCTAGTTTCCCCTATGTATATTTGGTTTTGGCGCATTGAAGATTTATAGCAGAAGCAAGTGAACCTTGGTACGACTTCTTTCAATTAAATTTCACTTAATGATCCCAGGCAATAACAGCCTTCAGAAGATATAAGTATTAACATAAAAAGGAACCCGGTTAAGTGCTCAGTGTGGCTAAGTGGTTGAACGCATCAAGTTAGATAAATGCAGAAAGTATCCAGAATGAGATTTTCACTCTGCAGCGGAGTGTGCGCTGATATTAAACTTCCTGCAGATTAAAACTGTGTGCCTGACCGAGACTCGAACTCGGGACCTTTGCCTTTCACGGGCAAGTGCTCTACCATCTGAGCTACCGAAGCACGACTCACGCCCGGTACTCACAGCTTTACTTCTGCCAGTATCTCGTCTCCTACCTTCCAAACTTTACAGAAGCTCTCCTGCGAACCTTTCAGGACAGAAGTACGTTCGCATCCTGTTATATTCTAATGTTATATTTCTGCTTCTGGTTTGTAGCAGATACTGGGATCAGGAATGACACTTATATTCTTCCTTGTCACAAGCATTTGGCCCTTTTATCCTCATATGTGGTGCAATCTGAGAGAGTGGTTACGAAGAAAAATTGAGAAGACCATGGTAGCCAACACTGAGGGTTTCAACACAAATGTTAAAGGAAAATTCTGCAGCAGAAAATAGCGATGTAAGGACTACATTTTTCGTCACTATTACTTTTTATTTTAATACATCTTTTGTGAACTTGTTTTGTTTTTATTTTTGTCGTATCTTAGCAAACTCGTAAAATTTTCCACATGCCGTCTCTAGGAACCGATAGCTTCGAGACGACACCAAATGATCATTAACGGTGTAACAACAGGAAATGTAATTCTACTGTAACATGTAATCAGCCCCATGGTTGGTGGATGGACCAAGGCACTCTTTTTCTGTATTCAGTGACTTAATAATAGACTATAATGAAGACGGGTACATAACATTAGAAGACTTTCATAAGCAAGATGGACACGGATGCAAGAAAATATCCAGAGGAGCCTTTATCCAGAAGTAGATACCAAACGGCTTATGATCGAGAAGAGAATGGAAGACAGTGGAAGATGAGTAGAAATAGTGTTACCAGACAACGCCAGGAATATGTGGAAGTATTGATAATGTGTGTTTCATGGTGTGGGCATGTATATTTGAAATGATTAATGCAATGTGGAAAGTGCTCGAAAATGCAATGAAGCAATTAAGGATACATGCTAAGAAGAATGGAACAATCCACGTCACGTAGAGTACCCTCACTGTTTCAACCAAAGTTACCTTTCTATTCTCATTCTTTATAGGAACATATTTTCTTTGACATTTTAATATGTTACGTAAAGTCATTTTCTACTGAGTACTCTATCTCACAACTGTTGAACAATCATGTTGAAGCTTTGTTTTATTTATTGTTCACCGTATTGGTGTGGCACTCCATCACTCCTTTATGCTCAAAAATGGTTCAAATGGCTCTAAGCACAATGGGACATAGCATCTGAGATCATCAGTCCCCTAGAACTTAGAACTACTTAAACCTAACTAACATAAGGACATCACACACATCCATGCCCGAGGCAGGATTCGAACCTGCGACCGTAGTGGTCTCGCGGTTCCAGACTGAAGCGCCTAGAACCGCACGGCCACACCGGCCGGCAAAGTGCAATGGTTTGCTCGTGCAAAAGTTATACGTTCAATACACATAAGCATGGTTTGTTACATTACGTTCGTTTGTTTCCTGTCTCTATTCCACATCACATGAATTAACTGCTGTCCCTCTCGGCCGCTAGCAAGATTTGGAGCTGCTTCAGGCGCAGATTCAACATCTGTGCTTCACAACACTCTCGCTTGTTCGTTTAATATATGTTGTATTTGTTTTATGTCATTCACAACGCACATAACTGTAGCAGAAGCCCTTCACACTATGTGTCCTAACACTAAAAGGCACACTAAATGCACGCCGGCCAGTGTGGCCGTGCGGTTCTAGGCGCTACAGTCTGGAGCCGAGCGACAGGTACGGCCGCAGGTTCGAATCCTGCCTCGGGCATGGATGTGTGTGACGTCCTTAGGTGTAAGTAGTTCTAAGTTCTAGGCGACTGATGACCTCAGAAGTTAAGTCGCATAGTGCTCAGAGCCATTTGAACCATTTGAACCACACTAAATGCTCAACTCGCAGTCCAAAGTGCATGTGACAGTTGTAAATGTCATAATGATGCTACTGGCTGTGATGCTCCAGAGTGCACATCAACTTTATACTAAGCATATTCCCCAGCACCTGCATTCTTATATGTACAACACCGTAAAAGCTGCTAATAATTATAAAGTCACAAGGTCATTTACAAATTTCTGCACACAGTAGGATAGAAGTAAAGAATATAATTTACTTTACAATATAGCTTTACAGGCTTTTAATATAATATCCATTCTTGCTCATGAAATCTTCCGAACATTTTTCTATATTCCACATAGGAGAGCTACATTATTAGCTGTCTGATTAAACGAGTAACGTCACTTGAAGCTTCATCAGCCATACCAAAAAATTTTCCACGTAATTGTTCCTCTAATGTTGGAAAAAAATCCACATCTGGTGAGCTCATATCACAACACTAAGGTGGACGGGAAACTGTTTCTCATCCACACCTGTCGAGCATTTCTCACAGTGGTAGGAAAATATGCAGGCCATTGTCAAGCAAATTGAGGGCACCAGCTCAAGTTTGTGAGGCAGTCTTTGAAGTTTCGGACACAAAACCTTTTTGCGAAACAGCTTGGAGTACGCGACTGTTACACGCGCTCCCTGGGACAGTATTTGTAGCTATGAATGCATTCATGTCATACGCAAAGATCATCTTTAGTTTCACCTCTGATTTTCTAAGGAGTGGAGGGTCGGCATTTTTCCATTGTGATGAATGAGACTTCAGTTCTGGCTCAAAATCTCTAATCTTGGTCTAAACAACTACAACAATCCTTTTTAGAAACTTTTCTCCTACTGTTCGTACAGGTTGAAGCAATTCTTCTGGGGACTTTTTGCGATCTGCTTTCCGCACTTCATTCAGACCATGCGGAAGCCGTCTGGCAGCAATTTTTCTCATCTTTTACTGCAGTAATGAATCTGTAAACTGAGGCTACAGACATTCTAGCCTCATATGCAATTCACTTAAACGTTTCTCGTCTTTCCTCTCTCAAAATGTCATTAACAATAAAGTAAGAGGTGTAGTCTGCGGCAGTTGATGGTCTTCCACTTCTTGGTTTCTCTTCAGTGCTTACCCGAGCTTCACGGAAACGAGCAGACAGCCATGATGTGTGTTAAGACCCACACACCTCTCTAATGTCGTGAAATTCCTTTACGTTCTTTCAGCCTATGGATTCGGTTTTGATGTAAGAACGCTCGTCACTACCTGACCCGGTGCCAGCATCCATTTTAAAAACTGAATTATTCCCGATACAGCCCCCACGCGAACCAGCAGAAACATGTACTACCGTTACACTAGAAGTCCCGCTCACAACCGACATGAATTTCAACTTGATCACGCCAGCGTGAGAGTCACGAATGCGGAGTATAGGACTTTTGAAATGACCCTTGTAGCTTCCAAACAATGGGCCGAAATTACGGCTCTAAGATACATAATACACAAAAAGAAAAGAATTAAATTTAATTAATACAATTGAAATATTGTATCTAGTGACGATGCGGGAGAAGGTGCCAGTCCACAGAAAACATAACACATTGTGTGGTGTGGGGTACTTCTTTCTCAGCTGCGCACTAACCTTAGGTGCCTCTGGCTGGCACCATAGCAGGCCGTGGCTATGCAACACGCGGTGTTTCCGGCACCGGAGGGCAGCCAGACTGTCGTCACGGACGATTCAAGCGCCGCCGTGGCGGGCTGCGACTATACTTCAAATATGGGCGCCGTCAATGGATTTCTATGAAGCGACTACGTTTAGAAAAGGCAGTGACTTTGAGGCAGGTTGTATGCTTGGGGAGGGGTGTGGGGGAAGGTAACTTTGAAAGGATAGTCGGTGCTAGTCCGAAGTGACGGCTTCTGTTGTTTGTCCGGCGAAAATCATGCTGCGGGAAACTTACTCCGACGGGACGGTGGAACATTTACTTGGGCTTGGCGTATGAGTTTCCTAAAGGAATCTTTGTCAGCATTAGATGGGGGGTCTGCTTCCTGCCAGACAGTTCCGATCATTAGGCTTAAGGACAGCCTGTGGATTACCCCCTGTTGGATTATAAACGACAGTTCACTGTGGAAACGCCAGTTTTGTTTGCAGTCTCTATCACCTGGGCTGAATTCATACACCCACACTCTGAAATTACGGTGATCATTTATTCTTCATTGTGTTGTTATGTGATCGTGTCGTCTGTGTTGATATCCGTCCACGTTACCAAATTTCTTGAGAAGCACAGTAGAATCAGTGAACTAATAACGTCAGATTATTTATTAATCAGTTTTCTAGTGATTGTAATTGATCTTGTGTCCGCCGCGATAGCTGAGTGGTCAGCGTGACGGAAGGCCGTCCTACGGGCCTGTGTTAGATTCCCGGATGGGTCGGGGATTTCCTCCGCTCAGTTGCTGCGTGTTGTGTTGTCTTCATCATTCCATCCCCATCCGGCGCGCAGGTCACCCAGTGTGGCGTCACAACGACACCAAACGCTGATTTCCATTTCTAATTTACTCATCTTGTGGAATTAGGGGCGCCGCTAGATAATGACCTGTCGCGTTGCTTTAGGGCCCTGCTCGAAACTGAAAACCTTACTTCAAATAAATCACTGCTGTGCCGTGCTAATTAAATTTTATTTAAGCTTGTTTATGTTAAGTCGTAAGTACGAGGTGTTCTTGATAAGTTTTGCCGGCCGGTGTGGCCAAGCGGTTGTAGGTGCTTCAGTCTGGAGCCGCACGATCGCTACGGTCGCAGATTCAAACCCTGCCTCCGGCATGGATGTGTGTGATGTCCTTAGGGTAGTTAGGTTTAAGTAGTTCTAAGTTCTAGGGGACTGATGACCTCAGATGTTAAGTCCCATAGTGCTCAGAGCCAGTTTCTTGATAAGTGTCGTGTGTTACAAGAAAGCTGCCTGATATTTCTGTCCGTTTATTTTGTGTATTTGTTGATCCCAGAGCCGGTGTCATCATGTTATAGGTGATGCCTTTACCTAAACAGGATGTTCACTTGCAATGGAGCCGGCCGGACTGGCCGAGCGGTTCTAGGCGCTACAGTCTGGAACCGCGCGACCGCTACGGTCGCACGTTCGAATCCTGCCTCGGGCAAGGATGTGTGTGATGTCCTTAGGCTAGTTAGGTTTAAGTAGTTCTAAGTTCTAGGGGACTGATGACCTCAGAAGTTAAGTCCCATAGTGCTCAGAGCCATTTCAACCATTTGAACTTGTAATGGAAAAAGCTCCGTAAGCTATAACAGCGAGTTTAAATTAAGAAACTAGTGTGGTTGGCCAGCTGTTTATTCTACCGTTTCCCTGACCCTAATAGCTTTTCGCTTTGCTTCCATTACCATCTAACCTTGTACGAAAAAATATTTTTGCTTGTTTACACCAAGACATTTATTCAAATTTTAATAAACTTCTTCTGGCCCAGTAACGTTTTTCTCAACATAAGCTAATCGCATGGAGCTGACAGATACATCATTAGAAAGACTTTTTAGTCGGCTTCCGACTGTGCATATCGATTTTGCTTACTATTCGTGGTAAATGTCAACATATAAGAGACTTTTGACAATCATAGACAAAACAGCGTCATGTAGGCCTACTTACAGCTTCATACCAACATTTTACGAAGCTAATTTATTAATAACGGATAATAACTTCCATTTATCTGTTATCTTAATTACAAATACCATTTTATTTAAGACACTTCGTAACTGTATAATTTGTACACAGCATTGTCATAGAGATGAGGTGATTATTGCGGTAATCCATTAACTCTACACGTCGTAGAAGTTGACCTTTCTAAACGAGTATAGTTTCCAAGAAGACAAACGTATCTGTCATTGTCACCTTGAATTGCGATTTACCTACTACGGCGTAATGTTCTTACTGTAAATGTAGATATTTTTCGGGCTAAAGTAACAGGTTATGTACCGCTTCTGACAGTCCCTGTTCTCTGCCTATAAAATAGTGTCCATCGGTAAAAGATATGCAAATGAAATTTAAAGGATAACCCACAACTGGCTGCTACAATAAACAGTAAAAGTAACACTGAGTGTCAAAGTCATGACAAATATTAGTGACAGATTACAAACAGTGCTCGAACCAAATACACAGCAGTATCTGTAACATCGATTGGCCTCCATCTTGAATGACGTACATAGCTTGTTGTTAATTTGGTATTACTGGGAATGAAGCCATAAATGAGCGTAGAAATAAAATATGAACGAGAAGGCCCACATGGTTTCAAGTAAGTGAGGAAAACTGTACTTGCATTTGTGCTGAGTATACATTGGAGTAAGGAATCATTTCAGACTGTGTTAGTAAATTATCAACAGGGCTAAAACCCAAATGACAGAAATAACAGTGACGCAAAATAATTTACCAACGTAGATTAGGGTGATCGTTAAAATGATGTTAAGTAATCAGGTTCAACACAGGGTCAAAACGTGCAGTATAAAGGGCATCGGTAAATTCATTTTAAGTAATCAGGGTTAACACAGGGCCTAAACGCACATTATAAAGGAGAGGTAAGGCACAGCGGATAGCTCCGAATGGCAGCTAGTACAATCTACACATGTTCCATATACCTGCCAGCACTTTCCGTTGGATGGCCATCCTCCAGGCATTGTTGATCAACGATTGAGAGTGATCTGGTGCTGGCCGCCATCAAGCATAGCGCGAGGACGCGTCCCGGGGAGACGTGAAGCACGCCGTTGCTCTGCTATGGGCTACGAGGTTATATCGCGGTTTCGATGACGTATCGAACAGTGTACAAGTCTACAGATAATGAAGTGTAGTAATCATCGACAGACTTCATTGTGAAATTTGTTACTGCAGAGACTAGTTTCTGAGATGAATGTACCATATTTTATCAGCAATGAAGTTTTAAGCTGCTTCATTCAGTGTCAAGAATGCGTTTGTTGGATTTGACTGATGACTGATATTTGTGATAATTTAAACGTCTCGTGACCTTGTTTTGGACGTCATAGCTTTAGACATGGAAAAATATTGAGATTAAAATTCTTCAAGCATGGTGATGGTGTGCTGATTCTGGAACTGGGTACAGAAAATAAAATGATTCATCCTAGCGACTGCTTTGGTCTCTGACTTTGAATAAAAATCAGCTAAAGTGCTTAAAGATACAAGATGATCGACTGCAGAAGATTTCTTTCTTAACTTCCCTTTATACCACACGAGTCTCACAATGGCTCACGACGGACTGATGAAAAATCTGTCAGAATGTAGCAGCGGCTGCTGAGGTGTGGCCACCACGTGCTCTGGTACCCGCTACCTGCTACCTACTACCTGCTGTGAGTTGGGCCGCTACTCAGTGCGCCATTACTCGCGGCGAGTAATGGGCTCGTTCTGCTTAAACGACTTCCACCTCACCCTCGGCCATCTCCGCCTCGGCTCGCCTCAACGCAATTACTGTCTGACGTCACTGTAGCGACTGGACCGTGCAGCTATTCGCCCGAGGGTGCGTGAGGAGCAGAGGAGAGGGTTTAGCTCACTCATTGGGGCGATACTCATCGGACCGAAGCGCTTTCAAACACACACCTCTGCAGTCAGGGGCCGAAGGTGCTTCTTCACATTATCAGTCTCTGCTTTCCGTGCTCTCTTCACGTAGAGGAACGGTAATTCTAATGTTTACAAATATTTGTGTGTGTCTGTTGGATTTGGTAATTGCGTGCTTCCATCGTTCATACCCGTGTAAAGATATTTACGTGTACCAAGTCCTTCATGAAAATGCCATAACTTTGAATCTCCATTTTTTCCCTCCATGTTAAAATATCCACAGCTTCATTCTGCTCACAGAATAAAATAGAAATACGTTACATCCGTAGATTCACGCCACAGGAATGCTCTAGGATGCGAAACATGTCAAGAAACAAATATATGATACATATTTACAGAAAAGAGAAATATGATAATGTCCGTTTCACAAATTCTGCCAAAACGGGTTATCGTGAATGTTAGCTAAGTCAAAAAATGTGAAATACATATAATTCGTAATTACTTTTTAAGAAATAATAGCAAGAATAGGCCAGGGACCATTTACTAATGTCTATAAAACTTA